>NC_086451.1:80116266-80716266 GCF_028390025.1 Pseudophryne corroboree
TTGTGTTTATATGTCATACTTAGGGGTGTATTTAATAACTGTCGGAAGCTGCCGTCTTGTCGGATTCAATAGGGACTGATTTTTTACGACAAGTCAGGAATTCCCGACTTGCCGGAAAACACGTGGATCGGCGGAATAGCCGCCGATCCACGTGCTTCTGTCGGAAATGGGGACCCTTTCCGACAAACTCAATCCTACTTGAAAACAAGTCGGATTGAGGTGAGGAGACAAGTGGTGCTGCGGGTGGCTGGGAAAGCTAATATCAAAGGCCGGCGGGGGGAGCTGGCTGCGGGGGGATATGTCTGCGGCGGCGGGGGGAGGCGCTGCAGGGAGAGAGGTGCCTGGCCATCCCCCGGCCTGGCACCTCTCTCCCTGCAGCGCCTTCCCCCGCCACCCCAGACATGTCCCCCTCAGCCAGCTCCGGCTGCCGATCTCTGCCTCCCCTGCCGCCCAGCTTACCCCCGCCGCCGTCCCGTTCGCGGCCGCCACCATCTGCACCACTGGCCGCTGCTGTCAGCGCAGCCGCTGACAGCAGCAGCAGCAGGACAGGACCCTGTGTACGGCCAAATCCGACAGTCGGATTTGGCCGTCCATTGAATAGGGGTTGTCGGATCCATTCCGACAACTGCATGTCGGAATGGATCCGACTCTTATTGAATATACCCAATAGGCTCAGTTATGTGGTGAGGGACAGGATTTGCTTCTGTTTGGCCACATATTTTGTGATTGGCAGCCATCAGCACTGGTTTTGTCTATTATATTGATCATAAGTAATTTGAATTGGTCCTGGACCACCAAGCCAAGGCAGCCCTGCAAGTGTCCCAAGGCACCCCAGGGTGCCACGGCACACAGTTTGAGAACCACTGGTACAGACAATTTGTTCCCGAACTAGGTGTCTTGGGACACTTACAGGGGTGAACCTGGGTTGGTGGTCCAGGACCAATTCAAATTCTTTATAGTCATTGTAATAGTAAAAACGTATCATAACATATCTGGACAAACAGAAATGAATCTTGTCCCTCACTATATAACTAAATCTAAAGGTGGCCTACACATTAGACAATACGCTCCATGAGCAATATCGGCTAATGTTTTCCCTACCCTCCCGGGCGGCTGATTTAGAGCATACACACTGAACGATATCGCTAACGATATCATTCAGTGACGTCACCCTGCCGCCGGCCCATACGTGCGATTTTGGGGGATATAGTAAAAATTTAACTGCATGAACAGATGACATTGTTAACGATATAGGGGGTAATTCAGAGTTGATCGCAGCAGCAAATTTGTTAGTAGTTGGGCAAAACCACGTGCTCTGCTGGGGGAGCAGATATAACATTTGCTGAGAGAGTTAGATTTCAGTGGGTTATTTTGTTTCTGTGCAGGGTAAATACTAGCTGCTTTATTTTTACACTGCAATTTTTGGGTGGTCATTCCGAGTTGTTAGTTCGTTGCAGATTTTCGCTATGCTGTGATTTGCTGCTAAATGCGCATGGTACTAAAAACGTAGCAGTTTTTCTGTTGTTCGTGCGGCGCTTTTCAGTCGCACTGCTGATCGGTGAGTGATTGACAGGAAAGGGGCGTTTCTGGGTGGTAACTGAGCGTTTTCCGTGAGTGTGCTAAAAAACGCAGGTGTGACAGGTGAAAACGCTGGAGTGGCTGGCCGAACGCAGGGCGTGTTTGTGACATCAAAGCAGGAACTAAACGGACTGAGGTGATCGCAATCTAGGAGTAGGTCTGGAGCTACTCAGAAACTGCAAGGAATTATTTAGTAGCAATTCTGCTAACCTTTCGTTCGCTATTCTGCTAAACTAACACTCCCAGAGGGCGGCGGCCTAGCGTGTGCAGTGCTGCTAAAAGCAGCTAGCGAGCGAACAACTTGGAATGACCACCATGGTTTTGCCCATCTCCGAACAAATTTTCTGCTGCGATCAACTCTGAATTACCCCCATAGTTCATACACATTAGACGATATGCACGTAAATATCATTAACGATATCGATATTGTGCATATCATTTAAAAAATCTCGTCTAATGTATACCCACCTTAAGTGTGACATATTAACCCAATTTAGTTAATTTAATATATTATTCTGAATTTCGGAATAAGATACTTTGGCCTAGGGGTGCCGTGAAAAACATTCTGAAACTCTAGGGTGCTGGGATCCAAAAAAGTTTGGGAACCACTGGTATAGACTGAGAATTGTATTCACTATACAGATTATGACACAATACGGTATAATGAAAAATAGAGATAGATCCAGAGATTAAAAAAACCTTTGATATTGACTGTATTTATTGGACGGGCCTTATGTAATAGTTAGCAAGGGCGGGCACAATTTACTCCAATTCTGTCTAGGTAACCTGTATAGTATTTTTGAAACAACAATAATTTAAAAGGCAAAACTAGGTTGGTTTCGCCTTTTAAATTATTGCCACTTTAACAATAAGGGCTATCTCGCCAGAATCGACCGCGGGACTGTATCTCGCAGGCTATTACATAATGCCTGAAATGCTTAGTTGCAGCTGTTTTTTACACTCGTACTCTTACATCAGAGATTGTCTAACTCATCAGAACAGAGACAAACACCTAGTTCCTCTGTGTGTCCATCACGGTATCATTAATGTAAACATGGGGAGAACATACAAACTCTAATCATATTATTGTAATAGATTTCAAGGCTCCAGGGCTGTGACACCATGCATGCCACCTGACTTCCACAAGACCATCCAAATGTGTGTGCATCACAGGTCACCTAGTCTAAGCAGTTATGCAGAAGTAAGTATGGGGGAGACATGGGAGAGATGTATCAAGACTTGGAGAGAGATAAAGTGGATACGTTAACCAAAGAACTGTCATTTATCTAACATAGGAGTCTATTTACTAAGCCTTGGACAGAAATAAAGTGGATGGAGATAAAGTTCCAGCCAACCAGCTTCAAACTGTAATTTTTCAAACACAGCGTATAACATGGCAGTTAGGTGCTGAACTGCTGATTGGCTGATACTTTATCTCCGTCCAAATCTCTCTCCAAGGCTTAGTAAATAGACCCCTATAGTTTAATTAAATGACCGTTAGACGCTGATTGGTTGCCTTGAACATCGTCTCCACTTTATTTCTCTCCAAAGCTTGATACATCTTTCCCATAGACATTTCAGACAGTCCTGGCCGAGACAGCTCTTCAAGATTATGGGGTCTATTTACTAAGCCTTGGAGCAGGGGCATATTAATATAGGAGGAGGCCCATGTTCAGTCTCCATCCAGGCCCCCTCCTCTCTAGCTGGCAGACAGCAGCCTCTGAGCACTAGGGTCTCTAGAAGACCTTCACGCTGTGTCCGAGTCAAATGCGCATCCGCAGGTCTCTGGGAAAATGGTGCGGCAGCCCTTTTACCGGTCATTTTCCTACTGCACATGTCCGAAATGCTGGGAAAATGGCCACCACACTATTTCCCCGGTGATTTGTGCAGCGCTGCTGCCGCCAATGCTGGACTCCGGAGGGGTAAGTATTGAAGAAATGGGTGCAGGGTATGCGGTGTAGTGCACATGAGTTCAGCGCCCATTATAGATACACCACTGCCATGGAGACAGATAAACTGGAGAGAGATAGAGTACCAGCCAATCAGCTTCTAAGTCTAACTGCCACATTACATGCTGTGTTTGAAAAATGACAATTAGGAGCTGGTTGGTTGGTACTTTATCTATCTCCAAGGCTTAGTACATAGGCCCCTATAGGCTGTGTCAGTTAGAATGAATGGGAATTGTGTAAGGAGCCGGGTGGCGCTGATAATTAAGGGGCTAATTCAGGTTGGATCGCAAATCGCGATTTCCAGTGAGGAGACAAAATGTTGCGGGGGGCGGTGCGGCGCGAATGGGAGGCGGAGGCAGCCAAACGGGGAGGGGGGGGGGCTGGGGCATGATCACGGCGATCGCAATTTCTGCTTTATCAAGGGGGGGGGGGGGGGAGGCGGCGGTCAGCATGCTGGGTGGCCTTGCCCAGCGATGGGCGTCTCCCAGCATGCTAGGAAAAGAATAGTACAATTGCAGAATTTGCTATCCTTACTGAATTAGGCCCTAAGTATCCAACTTGCTGCGAGTAGCAGCGGTGGTTACTAAAACTCTGGAGCATTTCAACATTGGTCTGGTGCTGGGTCAGCTGATCCGAAAAATCATCTGACCACACTATCTTTCTCATTAGCCAAATCTGACTCAGCAGTGTTAGTGCACATGCGTGATCTTGGGTTTACACATGTGCACTAAGGGGGTCATTCAGACCTGATCACACGCTGCCGTTTTTCGCAGCGGTGCAATCAGGTCTGAAGAGCGCCTGCACAGGCGCGTCACTCCCTGGCGACGGCTGTCGCCAGGGAGCGACGGATCTAACAAGAAAGCGATCGCTAGAAGATTGACAGGAAGAGGTCGTTCGTGGGCGTCAACTGACCATTTTCAAGGAGTGTCCTTGCGAATGCAGGCATGCTCGGCCCTTTCTAGGGAGGGATCCTGACATCAGCTCCGTCCAGGTTCATCGCAGCGGTTGAGTAAGTCCTGAGCTGTGCAGAAACTGCACAAACTTTTGTTTGTACCGCTCTCTGCACAAGCGTTTGCAACCCTGCACAGCGAATCCCCCTCCCCTGTGGGCGGCGATTACCTGGTCGCAACAGTGCAAAAAAATGGCCTGCATGCGACCAGATCTGAATTAGGCGCTAAGATCCCAACATCCTAAGGAGGAATCTGGCAGTGGTTCCCGCAGGTAATCTGGCTGAACATGTTCCCAGATTAGAGAGTTAGTGATGGAACAGGAGGGCGGACATTAGCCAAAAAGGCATCAGAAACAGAAGCCAACGTGAGCTATGGAAACTGGCATTCAAAGGGGGCAGGTGAGGGGCAGTGCGTAATAGATACATAGAGGAGACCAGGGAACAATGGGGTCATTCCAAGTTGATCGCTCGCTAGCTATTTTTTGCAGTGCTGTGATCAGGTCATAACTCGGCAAAACTGCTCATGCATGTGCACCGCAATGAGCAGGCGCGTCGTACGTATACAAAGCGGATCGGTGCTGAGCGATGGATTTAACAAAGAATCCATTCGCACAGCCGATCGCAATTAGATTGACAGGAAGAAGGCGTTTATGGGTGTCAACTGACCATTTTCAGGGAGTGGTTGGAAAAACGCAGGTGTGTCCAAGCGTTTGCAGGGTGGGTGTCTGACATCAATTCCGGGACCGGACAGGTTCAAGTGATCGCAGCGGCTGAGTAAGTTCAGACCAACTCAGAAACTGCACAAAACTTTTTTGTACCGCTCGGCTGCACAAGCGTTCGCACACTAGCAAATGGAAAATACACTCCCCAATAGGCGGCGACTATCTCATAGCGGCGCTGCAAAAAATAGCTAGCCAGCGATTAACTCGGAATGACCCCCCATGTGAGGTAAGAATAGGTGGGCAGGAGACTTGGAGGAGACTAAGGAATCAGATATGAAGCAGGTGAGATATGTATTGACATGGTAACAGCAGACAGATGGAGATAATGAGAGGAGGAGAATCAGATATGAGGATATGGGATAAGAGAGCAGGGAGACTATAGAGCTAGACATAAGATAAAGGTGAGACACAGAGGAGCAGACCATGAGGACCTCAATGGGGAAAGATAAGTCAGCACCGCTATCAGGTGGAACGGGAAGGTGTTGGAAGAGACATGGCTGGCGGAATGGTAGGTTTCAGATGTGTATCGTTTATACTGTATACTTTGTTCTTAGAATGGTGCAAATCCAAAGCTTGGTACTGGGGATGAAAAGGCAGGGGCTGATTGGGTGGACCTGGGACCACAGCTATCAAGTCAGGTTTATGAGTGGGCCAGGGACACTGCTGCTGAGCCACTTAGTTGTGCTTGTCTACTGTGCAAGAGGATACCACCCTCATCTGTATTAGGCCATAAGGACCATAGCTGAGGCAAACCACACTTGTCATAGACGGGTGTAGTAGTGTATGCCGGGCTCCCGGCGACCAGCATACCGGTGCCAGAAGCCCGACCGCCGGCATACCGACAGCGTGGCGAGCGCAAATGAGCCCCTAGCGGGCTCGCTGCGGGCACGGTGGCGCACTACGCGCGCCACGCTATTTATTCTCCCTCCAGGGGGGTCGTGGACCCCCAAGAGGGAGAAAAACTGTTGGTATGCCGGCTGTCGGGATTCCGGCGCCGGTATACTGTGCACCGGGATCCCGACAACCGGCAACCTGAAGACCACCCATTATAGACTACACAGCAGATAGAGTGAAGGAATTGCTATCTGACCTCTGCATAAGTAATATTTAGTGTTCATATCCTAAAGCAGGGGTAGACAAGGTGTGGACTCCAGCTGTTGTGGAAATTTACATCCCAGCTTGTCCTGCCACAGTTTCAGTATGCCCTAGCACCAAATCAGTGGCAGGTCATGTTGGGATCTGTAGTTCTGCAGTAGCTGGAGTGCAGCACGTTGCCTACACTTGTTCTAAAGGTACTCCTGATGTACGCAGTCCTTCTTGAAAATTGATAATAATTCATGAATGGGTTTCCCTTTATTTATAATCAGTCGTGAGCATACTGAGGTTCCCTTTATAATAGGGATTACTGATTACAAGTGCTGGGTCCGTTACTGGTCAGTTCACCAAGGTATAAACAGTGCCAAAAATACACTAAAGTACTTGAGCTGGATCACCAGGATGTAAACATTTAAGGGGCACTTGTTGCTTTGCCATGGGATACACTATACCAAATACTGTATATGCTCTTAGGAAAATTCTTATGAAAACATTCAAAACCATTAGAAACACTTGATTATAGTAGGTCATAGTTTGTGTGAAAAGTTTAAGGATTTATATAGACTCTTAATAAATTAACATGTTATAAAATTTAGCAGATACCATTTTGCTATATAAAACCAGGCCAAACTGCACCAATATACTCTCTTCGCTTATCTCACAATATCTTCCAACCCAACCTCTTTTTTTTCACAAGATCTACGTCTTTTATCCACTCTCATTATTTGCTCCCATTCACGATTGCAGGACTTTCTTCGGGCTGCACCCACTCTGTGGAATAAGACTCTCCTCTAGTTTCCAAACCTTCAAGCGTTCCCTGAAAACTCACTTCTTCAGTCAAGTGTATCAAATTCCAGAACTGCCCACATACCATTCTAAGGGTGAAATCCTATTAAATGTGGTGATTTACGGCATGGTAACAATGGGCTTTTTAGACAATTGGCTCCCAGTGCGAACACAAAAAAATGCATCATCACGCTTCCCCCCCCCCCATAGATCATTGTAAAAAAAAGTGCACGTGCCCCAAAAGAGGGTGTGGCCTTGGGTCAATGGCAGTGGCCTTGCAGAAAAATACCTTACACCAACACAATAGTGCTCCTTACACTATAGTATGCCCCAAACAGTAATGCCACTAGCACCATATTATGCCCCAAACAGTAATGCCACTAGCACCATATTATGCCCCACACAGTAATGCCCCTTGCACCATATTATGCCCCACACAGTAATGCCCCTTGCACCATATTATGCCCCACGCAGTAATGCCCCTTGCGCTGTATTATGCCCCACACAGTAATGTCCCTAGCACCATATTATGCCCCACGCAGTAATGCCCCTTGCGCTGTATTATGCCCCACACAGTAATGCACCTAGCACCATATCATGCCCATCACAGTAAAACCCCTTGTAACAAATTATGCCCTACGTAGTAATGCCCCTTGTAACAAATTATGCCCTTCACAGTAATGCCCCTTGTTACGCTCCACACAGTAATGCCCCATGCACCAAATAAAGCAGAAACAACACTAAGGAGCATGCCTCTTACAATTGCCACTCTATCTGCTCGTTGTCAGGGGTAGTTTCATATTGCTGATGCTCCTATCTCCGCTGTCAGCGCCGCATTCCCGAGCCGGCACTGCTGTTGCGTCTGCATCCTCCCTCCGGCTCCATCTAGTAAATGTTCCTCCCAAAATGGCCATCGCCTCTTCTAACATCTTTCACAACTGTCTTCTGTCAGGTGGCGGCCATTTTAGGAGGGACATTTTCACAGTATTCTATGCGGCCGTCCACACCACATAGAGTACTGCACACA
Source organism: Pseudophryne corroboree (assembly GCF_028390025.1). Lineage (NCBI taxonomy): Eukaryota > Metazoa > Chordata > Amphibia > Anura > Myobatrachidae > Pseudophryne > Pseudophryne corroboree. The sequence continues at coordinate 80,124,373 of NC_086451.1, forward strand.
TTGGCCGTGGGCCAGCGCCCCATGCGATTGCACAGCTGGCCCACCCCTACAAACGGCCCTCTATCCAATGACAGCCCATTTTTCCCGTGCGGCAAATCACCCATTATCGGGCGATAACATATGAAATCTGGGATGAGTTCCCGATCCCATGTGTTATCGGTCGAAATCGGGTGTCCTGGGGCTGCTTATCGGGGATTCTGATTTATGTGCCTGGTCCATCCAAAGCAAAACTCCTGATATGTGCCTGTTTACGGGGCTAATTGGATAGCCCCAGGGGAATCCATTAGCCGCAGCTAATTGAATACCGCCCATAAGTTTTCCTACCTAATTACATCCCCCTCTGTACAGTCCATACATAGCCTCACATATTTTCTTTCTTCACTTTCCCATCCTCCTGACCCCAGGCCAACATTGCTATGTGACCATATCATACACCCGACCAAGAACCTTTGCAATCTGGTGGATCGTTATTATTATTTATTTGATTAATTAACAGTTTCTTATAAAGTGCAGCAAATGCCATTATGCAATAGATAACACTTATCCTTGTGTATTAATGCCTATTTCAGTATAGAATGTAAGCCTGCGAGCAGGGCCTTCCTACCTCTATGTCTGTTATTACCCAGTTTTTTTCTATCACTTGTTTCCAATTGTAACGTGCAACAGAATATGCTGTGCTATATAAGACACTGTTAATAAATAAATATTGTAACTACAGTATGTATTGCAGATACTGTGTCTCTTTAAGAAATTGTTGTTTTGTAAGAACTAAAAACAAACTGTACAAAACCTCCAGTCTCGCTTTAGGGCCTTGAGATGGTTTTGGGGCCAAAATGTTGGAGGAGTGCTGGAGAATTAGGCTGGGAAATACAGGGAGAGTGGGTTAGCTTTCTCTCGTCCTCCCTGTTACTGTGTGGGTGTAACTGTAGAAAACATCCCTGTGCAGAGAGTGAGCTCCTTGCCTCAATCACTGCCAGGCAGCTGGGGAGAAGCTGAAGGGTTCCTGGGACCACTCTGCTTCTGTCGCAGGACGGGAAGCAGCGCAGCCTGTTCCTGGATATAAGCTTCTCATGAAGGCAAGTGTGTGTGTGTGCGTGTGTTTGTGTGTGTGACAGTGTGTGTGTGTGTCAGTATTTTATTTATCACAGGATTAAGATCAAAAGTTTAGTTTCTGCATAGCTGAGGAAGGTTCAGCAAAATCCATGGAATTATAATCTTCACCATTGGCTCCTCTGGCAGATGTTCTGCAAACTTTTCTGCACTGGGTACAACTTCCATTATTGGTATCATAGCAACCATATACATCGGCCAGAGGTGTTACAGATGTGTCCTCATACATTGTGGCTTCAGTTGCACTAGAGGGCTCCTGTGGGTGACTCAGCCACACAAGCGTCTTTCTCACCCACATAAATAAAACATCTAAGGGCAACAAAATGCTAGCTTCAGGGCTGGATTAAGTCTAGCGGGGGCCAAGGGCAATGGGGGTGTGGGGGCCCCCACTGCTGAAGTTGTGAAGTTGCTGCACAGGCACTACAGTAACGCTGAACAGCATCAGAGCAGCAGACAGCTCACAGTCACTGTCTTCTGGGATTACCCGTCACTGTCCTGCAAGACTGACTCGGAAGACCTCCTCGGCGGATGCTGTTAATAAACAGCTGAGCCGCCCAAGGGAGACTCCGCCGATTAAAAACGCACTCTGTGGGGGCGCCAGTTCAGCCGCCCCTGTCTTAAACCGGCTGTGGTTGGCTTGCAGTGATCAATTTTGTGTGTTACATTTGTATATCTGTGTGTGACTGAGTCTGAACCGCATATAAAGAGGCTGCGTCAGTGGTGTATGTATAATGGGTGCAGTGTATGCAGTGCACACTGGCCCCTGGGTCCATGGGGGTCGACACTTCGTACCCCCTGCGCCCATTTTTTCTATACTTACCTTTCCAAAAGTCCAACATCCGCAGCCGCAGTACTGCTAAGTCAATGGGAAAATGGTGCGGCTGACATTTTCCTGGCATTTTGCGCATGCACAATAGGGATATCACTGGGAAAATGGCCGCTGTGCCATTTCCCCATAGATCTGCACATGTGCAATAGACTCTGGCACAGCTGCCAACTACAGAATCAGGGAGGGGGGCCAGACAGAGATTGCACAGGGGCCACTTCCTCTCGATACGCCCCTGAGCCGCAGCTTTTTCTCATGCCAAGTTCCGTTTTGCTTCTTCTGCGACTATGTACGTGTTTTAAAGTCGCAGCCCAACATCTCTAGTACAGTGGTGTATTACTGTGTCTACGAGACGAAGGATGCACAAAAGAAAAAGATGGTGAGCTACACATCTCAGAACGGTACAGTTGCGCTGGGCGTGACGCGCCATATGATGTATAGGTGTATGACGGCACATGTGTAGGTCAATAAGAGGACACTGCAAAAATAGAATCTTTGCTCGACATAATACCTGCTGATCTTGGAAGGTTTTGTCACATATAAGTTGTGCTGCAATTCATTTTACTGTATTGCACATTTATACTTTATTATTGTGATGTTGTTACTTATTGTCATTTTTTCTTCTTTCCTTTTTATTGCATGATGTTAGACATTGGAATTTGAATCAGTGCCATCTAATAGGTGCTTAGAATGAACCATGACCTGCGTATAGCGAAATCGCCCATTTTTTTGTCTTACATTCAGCCCACCAATTCACAGTTAACTATTTCCTTTCGATTTGAAAACTTGAATTAAATTGCTTTAAAGCTCCTCCCCTAAGCAATGTCAGAGCCCCGCCTACCCTTACTAAGTATCCTAAATAACCATTACCAGGTACACTGTAAAGCCAGGCATGTTTGGTTATTACGTTATCGGTGAGAGGTGAATCGGCAGAATCCAATCCATAAAACTGGGCGATTTAAATGACAAGTAGCAGTAAAGGCAGGTGTACATTATATTTATAGTACCTGGAGGTTGGTACACTTGAAGGTCTTTGGTAATAGGGTACTGCTGTTATTTCTCTGCAGTTGCCAGGCATTTTAATACGGGATAATTAACTTTTTTTATTTGAATGCTTAAATGTGGCATGTGGTTGTGTTGTTGCCTAATAGCCCACATTTGTATCCAATATCTATCTAGTTATTCTGGTCTTGGCCATATTTGTCCTGGCCGCATCAGATCTGAAGACCTCAATGCCTTGACCAATGTAAAATAAGCGTATTGGGGGAAGGTGATTATGTGATATAGCTAAAAGAACAATAGAATGGGAAAAATGTATTTTGAGGTAATGCGTAGGAGGGGTGACATTCAGCAGTTTATAGAAGACAACACTGATTATTCTAGTTGTGTACAATATAGAACAAACAATTGGGGGTCTACTCATGAAGCAGTGAAAAGTGTGGAGAAGTGATCCAGTGGAGAAGTTGCCCATTGCAACCAATCAGCATTGACGTAATATTTATAATTTGCATACTATACAAATGTACGGAGCAGCTGATTGGTTGCCATGGGCAACTTCTCCACAGGCTCACTTCTCCACTCTTTTCACTGCTTCATGAATAGACCCCTAAGTGTAATAGAAAGCATAAAATTAGTAACTATGGCACTTGGGGTAAAGACAAACTGACTTCTTATTAATCATGTAGTAAATGAGTAGTGCATTGGGAGGCATCTACAAAAGTTCAGATAGGAGAGAAGAAGAGAAAAGGACTAAGGGGACCATTTATCAAACAGTATTTGCAGCTATGTCCCCAAAAACATCCGTTTTCAGAGGCTAGCCGCAAATATTATGTTTTCCTGCAATGTATGAAGGGGGGATCGGAGCAGGTATCGGAGATCCCTCCAATGCCGCCCGCAGCCACATCCCCCATAGGTTTCTATGTGGTATGCGATGCTGCCAGATTTACCAATATCAGGAATGCAAAGCATTCCCAATAATGTCTCCTGTAGCCTATGGGCTACACTTCGCGAGATGTAGTTCCGGCAAGGTTCCCCAAGAACCCTCCACATGAAATGTGCATGGCAGAGTGGCTGACCGCCCATGCGCAGAAGGCCCGGATGCGCAGCCCCTGTCCCTGCTTATGTTGGGTGATACAGTCATCCGAAGTGATCGCATTCTGCAGTGCAATCCTGGGCGCTAATATCACACCCTGATTGCATTACAAGTGCAATCATTGATAAATGAGCCCCTATAGGTTTGCAAATATTGAAATCACAGGACACAGAGTCTCTGAGTCGCACACAAAGGGAGTAATTTAATTGTTTTGCATGCTTGACGGGAGCTCGTGGGGGTGAGAGCTGAGAGCTGATCGTGCCCAAATGGAGCTAGAATTGAATTGCTCTATTGGTGCCACCTGCTGGCTGCCGGCTGCAAAAACAATTGAGATCCACCCAAAGTGACTGTAGTTTCGGCACCCACTATAGCCTGATTTGCTACTTTATGCTAGTCAGGTTGATTACGAGCAAACATATTATCATTGCTCAGTTCCCCCACCAACACATCCTACTTCACAGAAAGACAGATAAGGGGCAGGATGTACTAAAGGGAAAATGCAGCCAAAAATCCAAAAAGTGTCTTTTTCAAAATTTCGACGCATTTCCCATATGTACCAAGCAACAAAATGCAATACATTCCGGGGCTTGGTCCTGGCGGTTAACACCATTTTTTATGTGGGGTTGCCCAATAGAAGCATATGGGCTTCTCTTTGCATTGCCCCTGAGAGAAATCCAATGGGTTCCCTCCTAGCCCTCTCATTGGGTGGACTGTCCTTTGTGAATTTTAAGCCGCATCATGGATGTGATGCTTGTACAGCCGCCCTTGTTCTGATCCAGACTGAGAATAGGGCGGACATACGCATGGATGCAAACATTTGTATCTGCTTGTGCTGTATGCACAAAATCGCAATTTGTGCCTGTGAACAGAGATTTGTGCGACCACAACACTCAAATGTATTACTCATTGTGGCATGACCAGGGGACTGCATCCTTGTGAATCTGTGTGGTATTCCGCTAAACAAGGCGTGGCGTGCCATTATATTTCCTGTGTTAGGGATATATTTACTAAAATGCGGGTTTATAGAAATGGAGATTGTAACTATTATCTTCTAGAAGGTGCTAGATAAATTTTAAATAGAATCTGTTAAACCTGCACTTTAGTAAATATACCCCTTAGTAACTGACTCTTAGTATAATTGATTGTATGGTATATGTCTGTATATGTAGAGGAGGGTCTACTACAATATCCCGGCCGCCGGAATGCCGGCAGTGGGGCGAGTGCAAAAGAACCCCTTGCGGGAACGGTGACTCATATTTAATCTCCCTCCAGGGGTGTCGTGAACACCCCATTGTCGGTATCCCGGCGTCGGTATGCTGAGCGCCATGATCCCGACAGCCGGGATATCGAATGCTTCCTGTAGAGTTAGCCTTGTTTGATGTATAAAATGTATCTAATGTGAATTCCTATGGAAACTCCATTTACTGTACTACACCACTGACTGGCGTTACTTGTTCTAGATTATCCAGTATGCAGGGGGCTGGATTTCCATGACACTTTTATGTTTTAGGTGTTTGTTTGTTTTTCCAAGGGCCCAGATTACTGTAACCTGCTTTTATACAGTTTGTGGGTTTTTTGTTTACAATTAGAGAGGTTAAGGAGGGGGAGCCAGCCAATATCTTGCCTAGGGTCCCTTGAGGTTTTAGTTGGGCTCTGCTTCCAGGGTCACAGAGGCGTAACAAAGGCTGATCAGGAATAGAAGAGACTCAGACAAGATTAAACATTGTAATATGTAAACTCAAGTAGTTATAAAAAGTAAGACATCTGTAAGACATAGCAACCAGTCATATTCTGTCATTCTTCTAGTACAGTTTATGAAATGTTTAGGAAACTTCTTCTTACTTACTGAAAGATTAATGAGAACAGAATTTGTGTCGGCTTTTTAGCGGAATGCGGAAGCTCTATGTGTGTCACTGAAAAGGAGGTTTGAAAGAATCATTTTCTTAAATAAGTCCTATTAAGTGATACCTTTTTCCTCCGTTGACAGGGAACCATCTCACAGAATTAGGCAAGCACAGAAGCCCTTGTCGTCGTCAGATTACATTAGAACATATTTGTTTGAAATTTCCATATTGCCATATTAACTAAGCTTTTATGTTGCTGGATCCTCATATGATTTCCTCCAAAGCCTTCATGTGTTTTAGGCAAGCTGCTTATGTTTGTTGCACTTGAATACGACGCGTAGCTGCTCTGCTTTTTGAGAAAAATCCTGAATCATTCGTTGTAGGAGAACATATGCTGACCAATTAGTGTAGCTGTCTGATGCTTTACTTTTGAAATTTCCACATCTGCTATCTTGTCATTAACCAACTTGGTGATCAGGGGGGTCATTCCGAGTTGTTCGCTCGCAAGCGGATTTTAGCAGATTTGCTCATGCTAAGCCGCCGCCTACTGGGAGTGAATCTTAGCATCTTAAAATTGCGACCGAAGTATTCGCAATATTGCGATTACACACCTCGTAGCAGTTTCTGAGTAGCTCCAGACTTACTCGGCTTCTGCGATCATTTCACTGCTTGTCGTTCCTGGTTTGACGTCACAAACACACCCAGCGTTCGTCCAGACACTCCTCCGTTTCTCCGGCCACTCCTGCGTTTTTTCTGGAAACGGTAGCGTTTTTTCCCACACGCCCATAAAACGGCCTGTTTCCGCCCAGTAACACCCATTTCCTGTCAATCACATTACGATCGCCAGAACGATGAAAAAGCCGTGAGTAAAAATCCTAACTGCATAGCAAATTTACTTGGCGCAGTCGCAGTGCGGACATTGCGCATGCGCATTAAGCGGAAAATCGCTGCGATGCGAAGATTTTTACCGAGCGAACAACTCTGAATGACCCCCCAAGTAAATAATTTATTGATTGAGAAACCTTGTGTTAGGTATGGCTCAGTTTAAAACTCTCCTGACGCTTTCATACATTATCGTCACGCCAAGATATATACTGTAAATGCTTCGGGGCACAGTGCTCCACAGAAAACAATCAAAAAGTATTAAATCTGATTCCAAAAATAGTAATGATAGAGGGCAGATCATGAGCTGGGTTTTGCATAACTTCTAGCAAGGGTTGCAGAAGTTCCCTGTTTTAAGAAAAAATAAATCACAATGTCTCATTACACAATGTCCAAAATAACCTGGGCTAACCCGTAAGATGTCTAATTATAACCAGCTGCCAGGGCTGAAAGTGAAAATACTTTCTTATGCAATCTCTGTTCATAACATTAAAACCACTAAATACTGTTTATTTATTTTAATGTATTTTTCTTGGCGGGGGTGGGGGGTTGGGTCAGTGGGGTGGGGGGTTTATCTGTAGTCTTCAAATTTATGAAAATTTAGACATAGCAGAAAAGGGCTCTTTTCCCACTTATCTCTGTGCAGTTCAGCTGGAATCTATCACCAAAACTGTTTGTTTTATTGTTTTTAACTCTGGTAAAACAAACACCTGTAAACCATAGTTTCTGGTGTCGCAATCGCATCTGCTGCTGTCACTAGTCTTCCAGTAGTGTACTGTTTGTGTTCCAGTTGCGGGAAAGTATCATCAGTGTGTAAACGCAACATTGTGACACCAAGGGGAAGATTTATAAAATCTTAAGCTGGGTACACACTGGTGCGATATATCGCTTACATCGCGCAGGGTGTACCCAGGAATGCGCGCTTCTGCGATCACATGCGACAGACGCTTGGTATGATGTGCTGCACATCAAACCAAGTGTCCGTCGCTAGCGTCCTGTGTTATGTTATTGAAGGACAGAATATGGGGCCTAATTCAGACCTGATTGCTAGCAAGCGATTTTTGCACTGCTGCGATCAGATAGTCGCCGCCTACAGGGGGAGTGTATTTGAGCTGTGCAAGTGTGCGATCACATGTGTAGCAGAGCTGTACAAAGTGATTTTGTGCAGTCTCTGTGCAGCCCAGGACTTACTCAGCCGCTGCGATCACATCAGCCTGTCCGGGACTGGAATTGACGCCAGGAACCCTCCCTGCAAACGCTTGGACACGCCTGTGTTTTTCCAGACACCCCCTAAGAACGGTCAGTTGCCACCCACAAACGCCTTCTTCCTGTCAATCTCCTTGCGATCGCCCATGGGAACGGATCCGTCGCACAAACCCATCGCTAAGTGGCATTCCGCTTTGTACCCGTGTAACGCGTCTGCGCATTGCGGTGCATACGCATGCACAGTTTGGACCTGATCGCCCGCTGTGCGAAATGCACAGCAGCAATCAGGTCTGAATTACCCCCATTATCGTTCTTTCCTTCATTACCATCGCCCCAGTGTGCACAGGCATTCTGGGCTAACAGGGATTTGTTCCTATGTCGGAATGAATCCCCGTCGCTCCGGTGTGTGTACCCAGTCTTAGAGGGAGATAAAGTATTAACCAATCACATTCTAGCTGTCAAATGACAGAATCTGATTGTGTGGTACTGTATCTATCTCCTTGTTATCTCTCTCCAGTATTTGATAAATCTCCCCCTAATTGAGTTGCATACACTGATAATGAGTGTATGTCCAACTTGTTTACATTTGACATGCTTATTCCATGAACTTAAAACATGGCATTTACAATACTTATGGTGGCTTTTTGGCCTTACACCTTTTTTTTTATTTTATTTTTTAAATACAGAGATAGTAAGGAACATTTTGAAAGGCCACATACAAGTAAAGTTCCATTCACTGGAAGGACTTGTATACTGGTTCTTACATTTGTTTTCAATGACTTGTCAATGCTTGTGGAGGCAGCCATTTTGAATTATTATTCAAGAAAACATGAGCTGTCAATTCACTCGAAATTTGTGACCTCAATGAGGCAAAATGTGACTTGCCAATTCACTAGAAGCTCTGGACATTACCGAGGCATGAGGCACTGTGCTCTGACTTCTACTGTGGTTATGCCTCCAGAGGCTGAGAAATGTAGTTTCAAGTGAGTTACAGTATTTCTCACTCTGGGGTCTATTTACTAAAGGGAGAAATCTCCATTTCTGCAAAAGCCGAGTCTCTCTCACAGCATGAGGAAGCCTATTTAAGGTTTGTGGTAATACATGATGATAGCAGAAGATCCATAGAGGAAAACTTTTTTTATTATTTATATACATTTTTTATCCAAAATGAAAAATATGTAATATTTAATTTTACCTATTTGTATATGTATGTATTTCAGTTATATACTTGTTATGGAAAGAGTAATTAGTAGGCAGAGGCTTCATTAAATAGCATGTATGTGGCAAAGCTGGATTACGCACAGAGAATTCCGGGACTGCTGGCAGCGATGAAAATACTCGTAGCGCCGCCAGCCAGTATCTCTGTACAGATGAGTAGCACTCAGCTGCTGCAGTGATATTTTATCGGCATATAGTGGCAATATGCATTTTATTATCGATGTGGTAAGATATAAAATAAGTCTTATTGCCACTAGTAAAGCAGACACTCTGCCTCATCCTGCCCCTGCTCTGCCCCACCTCTGCCCTGTCTCGTCACAACCCACTCTGTCCGCTGCTCTGTCCCTCGACTGCATACTTACCTGTTACCTGCGGGTCCACTCCTCCATCCTCTTCGATTAAGATCAGATTTGCCGTTGACTACAGTGGGGGCCATTTGATGGAGCAGTGTGCATGAGACGGGACAGACCTGTAGGGATCATATACTAGTATAACTCACTCGCTCTGATCCCCCCCCCCCCCCCTCCATCGCAGCTCCCTCCCGACACCCCACCACCACTGATCTGTCATGGCTCCATCCCGATACCGCCCCCCTCACCCGCAGCACAGTCTCCACAAACACCCCCATATATTAACATATTGCCGCAATTTCTCGAACCCTGGCGGTTGAGTCGTGGAATTGGGAATATTAAAAAAGTTTAAAAATCTCCATTCGGGATCGGCAATTTGGGGATTTTTTAAACTATGAATTTCCCCGATTCCCTGATGGATCATCGATCAGCGGTTCCAGTCGAGTTGGGGAAACGGGGCTTAGATGTATGGGGGCCTTTAGGCTATGCTTTCTCTCTTTCAGTCAGAGCTGTTGGATGTGCTGCCAAGCTTTCATTGCGCGCTTATTGAGAAGATGGGACAGACCTAATTAGATAGATAGATAGATAGATAGATAGATAGATAGATAGATAGATAGATAGATAGATAGACCTATTTGTATTACAAATAATGATGCTCTGTAGCCTGCCTAGAAGACAGCAAAAAGGCTTCCAGTGCAGACAGGAAGACACGTGATGTAATATTAAGAAGCTATTCCCAGTGGGTTTTAAAAATGTATAATGCGAAATAATATACACTGCTCAAAAAAATAAAGGGAACACTAAAATAACACATCCTAGATCTGAATGAATGAAATATTCTTATTAAATACTTTGTTCTTTACATAGTTGAATGTGCTGACAACAAAATCACACAAAAATTATCAATGGAAATCAAATTTATTAACCCATGGAGGTCTGGATTTGGAGTCACCCTCAAAATTAAAGTGGAAAAACACACTACAGTCTGTTTCAACTTTGATGTAATGTCCTTAAAACAAGTCAAAATGAGGCTCAGTAGTGTGTGTGGCCTCCACGTGCCTGTATGACCTCCCTACAACCCACACAAGTGGCTCAGGTAGTGCAGCTCATCCAGGATGGCACATCAATGCGAGCTGTGGCAAGAAGGTTTGCTGTGTCTGTCAGCGTAGTGTCCATAGCATGGAGGCGCTACCAGGAGACAGGCCAGTACATCAGGAGACGTGGAGGAGGCTGTAGGAGGGCAACAACCCAGCAGTAAGACCGCTACTTCCGCCTTTGTGCAAGGAGGAACAGGAGGAGGACTGCCAGAGCCCTGCAAAATAACCTCCAGCAAGCCACAAATGTGCATGTGTCTACTCAAACGATCAGAAACAGACTCCATGAGGGTGGTATGAGGGCCCGACGTCCACAGGTGGGGGTTGTGCTTAGAGCCCAACACCGTGCAGGACGTTTGGCATTTGACAGAGAACACCAAGATTGGCAAATTCGCCACTGGCGCCCTGTGCTCTTCACAGATGAAAGCAGGTTCTCACTGAGCACATGTGACAGACGTGACCGAGTCTGGAGACGCCAAGGAGAGCGTTCTGCTGCCTGCAACATCATCCAGCATGACCGGTTTGGCAGTGGGTTAGTAATGGTGTGGGGTGGCATTTCTTTGGGGGGCCACACAGCCCTCCATGTGCTCGTCAGAGGTAGCCTGACTGCCATTAGGTACCGAGATGAGATCCTCAGACCCCTTGTGAGACCATATGCTGGTGCGGTTGGCCCTGGGTTCCTCCTAATGCAAGACAATGCTAGACCTCATGTGGCTGGAGTGTGTCAGCAGTTCCTGCAAGACAAAGGCATTGATGCTATGGACTGGCCCGCCCGTTCCCAGACCTGAATCCAATTGAGCATATCTGGGACATCATGTCTCGCTCCATCCACCAACGCCACGTTGCACCACAGACTGTCCAGGATTTGGCGGATGCTTTAGTCCAGGTCTGGGAGGAGATCCCTCAGGAGACCATCCACCACCTCATCAGGAGCATGCCCAGGCATTGTAGGGAGGTCATACAGGCACGTGGAGGCCACACATACTACTGAGCCTCATTTTGACTTGTTTTAAGGACATTACATCAAAGTTGGATCAGCCTGTAGTGTGTTTTTCCGCTTTAATTTTGAGGGTGACTCCAAATCCAGACCTCCATGGGTTAATAAATTTGATTTCCATTGATAATTTTTGTGTGATTTTGTTGTCAGCACATTCAACTATGTAAAGAACAAAGTATTTAATAAGAATATTTCATTCATTCATATCTAGGATGTGTTATTTTAGTGTTCCCTTTATTTTGTTGAGCAGTGTAGTTCTCACATGTTAATAACCAATACAATAGAATGCACTTGTAAAAATGCATTAAAACATTTAAAAAACAAAAGGGAGATCTTTTCAAACAATTGAATACCGCCCAGATAATGCACTCTTCCCATTAGAGATGAGCAGGTTCGGCTTCACTCGGATTTACTTGGATCTCAAAATGGCTTCTTGTTGGCTCATGGATTTCACGTGTTTTGGATAGCCAATAAGAAAAATCTGGATAAAACCGCACTGGCGTTAATTCTGGCGTTAAATCCGTACCCGCTCATCTCTACTTCCCATGCATGTTGTCTGTTTTCCCCAGTGCTTGTGTGTAACTAAACAGAGGTGAACAGAACAGACCTGGAAGACAAGACAATTGCTGTTTTTGGTATCCACCTGTATTCGTTCGGTGTGCAGATTTGCGCCAACACAAGTAGCAGCACAGATAACGATAGTCCAATGGTACAATATAATGTCCAGCCCTGTAGCCTGGCATAGTTACTTACAGGCCATAGGTAGCTGGCCACAGGTCACATTATGGATAACATTGGCTTGAGCCACAAAAATATAAATAATGTATATTTGTGTCAATAGTGGAACTGCCTGAAGCTATTCATAAGCTTCTAAGATTGCTACATTATATTCCTAGCTTACATTTTCACAATGTTGACACAGCAGAACTATTCTTACTTAAGTGTCTGCTTGTTGTGAAATATTTGCCACTCTGCCGTGTTATTAACTTGAAGAAGTCCGTCCCATATTCCCAGAAAGGCTTCATGTAATTGTCCAGAATTATGTAAGTGAGATGTGGGGTTCAGGGCTAGAACAGGCTAAGACCACCTGATGCTGTCTTTCCGTTGTAGGACTACAAATCCCAGCTTCTGGCAGGCCAGCACCTGTACCGCCACAATAAACTACCAAGCTAATACTTACCCACCTCTCCATTTTATCATTTGTATTTTGTTGAAAGAAAACTAAATGAAAATGGTTAGAACTGTAAACGTGATGGTAAAGCATCATGCTTAACGTTTTAAAGCCGACATGGTTGCGATGCTTTGCATAACATTACTACCATGTCCCCATGGCGGGCAGGGTCATAGGGAGGGTTGTGCAAACTGTGCCATCGCACCCTGTGGCCAGTAGCGCTGCTTCAGTGATGTCAGGGGCATCCAAACAACTCTCAAGGCACACACCCTGTAGTGTATAGAGCTGCTCAGTGCGTCCAGGGAGCTTCTCACTTTCTGCTGCCTTCAGCGTGCTACCTCGTGTGATTATTCGGGTTCAGGGTAGGGATGGCCATGGACCATCGATGATTGCTATTCATCGATGGTTTATGGCCAGTGTCGAATGATTTTGCCATTTTTGCCACGTGGCAGGTTGTGGCAGGGATGGTTATAGGCGTATGAAGCTATGTTATGTTATACCATCAGTGGTTCCTACCATCAAAGTTTTGCGCATGCGTACTGCAGATTCCCAAATTCCATGCATTGCTCGGTTGGGAGATGGAAACTACGCTCACGGAGACAGGGCAAGACGCAAGTAGCCATCTTGCCCGCTTATCAACAAGAGAGTGGGTGGGGCTGCAGTGCTGACTGACAGATGAGGCTGTCAGGTCTGCGCACACAGCTAGAAGAGAGTGGCACTAGATTTGGAGCTAGCACCATGGCGCAGGGCTACTGTCTGACGGCCAGTATAAAATGAAAACTAGCGTCTGGTGGGCAAATGGCTTCCATCGATGGTGGAAAACTAGTTGGTCATCTGCCATCGTTAAAAAATAAAAATACCATAAAGTGATGGCCATCTATGGTTTCTAATCATCAATAGCTGATGGTCATCCCTTCGCATTAGTAGGGGTTGCACTGGTCTAAGTCTAACCCATGACACTGGCCAAAGTTACAGGTATAATATACATGCATGTATATATATATATATATATATAACAGCAGTGCAATCTCAGTGCTGACTAGCCTGATTTATACAACCAACCTGATGTCAACAGTAGATTCAACATTTCTTTTATTATTGCAGTATCATACTGATCTTTTAATTGTGGGAACACTGTAACATTACCGATAAATACCTTACAAGGTTTATCTGCATATTTAGACTCCTGATGAAGTCCACTGGATGAAACGCGTTGGATTATTATCTACGGATGTGAGGTCACCATGCATCTATCTTTCTATCTATCTATCTATCTATCTATCTATCTATCTATCTATCTATCTATCTATCTATCTATCTATCTAACTTTGAGAGGTGATTGGATTAGAAATCCTGTTCCCACAAAATATTGCATCAGTTATGGTTTTAAAGTTATATGCTTTTAATGTGGATGTACCATACATGTGATGATGACGCAGTAATTGTGCCAACTGTGATTCATTGTTAGTATGTGAATAAATGTAATTTTCTAAAAGTTTGTGATCAAAATTTGCAGATTGACATTGTAAAAAATAAGTAACATTATATACAGCTCCCTTGGTAATCCCACTATATATATATATATATATATAGATAGATAGATAGATAGATAGACAGTGCCACGGAAAGTATTCACAGCGCTTCACTTTTTGCACATTTTGTTATAATACAGCCTTATTCCAAAATGGAAAAATTATTTTTTTTCCTCAAAATTCTACACCCAATACCCCATAATGACAACGTAAAATGAGAGTTTTTGAGATTTTTGCAAACTTATTAAAAATAATAAAAAATAAGAAATCACATGTACATAACTATTCACAGCCTTTGCTCAATACTTTGTTGATGCACCTTTGGCAGCAATTGCAGCCTCAACTATTTTTTAATATGATGCCACAAGCTTGGCACACCTATCTTTGGGCAGTTTTGCCCATTCCTCTTTGCAGCACCTCTCAAGCTCCATCAGGTTGGGTGGAAAGCGTCGGTGCACAGCCATTTTCAGATCTCTCCAGAGATGTTCAATTGGATTCAAGTCTGGGCTCTGGCTGGGCCACTCAAGGACATTCACAGAGTTGTCCTGAAGCCACTCCTTTGATATCTTGGCTGTGTGCTTAGGGTTGTTGTCCTGCTGAAAGATGAACCGTCGCCCCAGTCTGAGGTCACGAGTGCTCTGGAGCAGGTTTTCATCCAGTATGTCTCTGTACATTGCTGCATTCATCTTTCCCTCTATCCTGACTAGTCTCCCAGTTCCTGACGCTGAAAAATATCCCCACAGCATAATACTGCCACCACCATGCTTCACTGTAGGGATGGTATTGGCCTAGTGAGAATTTTGTATCTCATGGTCTGAGAGTCCTTCAGGTGCATTTTGGCAAACTCTAGGCGGGCTGCCATGTGCTTTTTACTAAGGAGTGGCTTCCGTCTGGCCACTCTATCATACAGGCCTGGTTGGTGGATTGCTGCAGAGATGTTTGTCCTGGAAGGTTCTCCTCTCTCCACAGAGAAATTCTGTAGCTCTGACAGAGTGACTATCGGTTCTTGGTCACCTCCCTGACTAGGGCCCTTCTCCCCCGATCGCTGAGTTTAGACGGACGGCCAGCTCTAGGAAGAGTCCTGCTTGTTCCAAACTTCTTCCATTTAAGGATGATAGAGGCCACTGTGCTCATTGGGACCTTCAAAGCAGCAGATATTTTTCTGTACCCTTCCCCAGATTTGTGCCTCGAGACAATCCTGTCTCGCAGGTCTACAGAGAATTCCTTTGATTTCATGCTTGGTTTGTGCTCAGACATGCACTGTCAAGTGTGAGACCTTATATAGACAGGTGTGTGCCTTTCCAAATCATGTCCAATCAACTGAATTTACCACAGGTGGACTCCACTTAAGCTGTAGGAACATCTCAAGGATGATCAGTGGAAACAGGATGCACCTGAGCTCAATTTTGAGCTTCATGACAAAGGCTGTGAATACTTATGTACATGTGATTTCTTCGTTTTTTATATGTAATAAATTTGCAAAAATCTCAAAAACACTTTTTTCAAATTGTGTAGAATTTGGAGGGAAAAAATAATAATTTATGGAATAGGGCTGTAACAGAACAAAATGTGGAAAAAGTGAAGCGATGTGAATCCTTTCCGGATGCACTATATATATATATATATATATATATATATATATATATATATATATATATACTGTATATGAAGTGACAGTATTACCTTTCCTTCTCCTCACTTACGCAATATAAACTTGATACCTTAGTAACTTACAAGCCAGCTGCTGTCAGATCCAGGTTACTTGCATCCGGATCTCTTCTGCCTTTCCCTAGCCTGCCTATCATCACGGTGGACTGTATCGCTATTACAGCCTCATCCAATTTCCAGCGCCAATGTCAGATTAATGTAAGAAACAGGGACCATACTCTGTTAAAGCCATTTTCTTACTGTAACCCAATATTCCGCATAGCTGAGCATTCCTCCTCCATATACAGCAAAATTACAGTTTCCACTGTTAATCTCTGCAAATTACCTTTCCTGGTGTACAGTGGGTTAACTGGCATTCTCATTCATATCTACTATTAGCGGTGACTCCCTTCACTGGCAGCCTCAAGTCTAGAGATTCCCGTAAATGGCAGCAGTTGTACCCATTGATATCAAATATTTATGATAAAGAACTATCTGGTCAACGGGCTGACCTGCTGGGAAAGGAATGACGTATTTCCGTCCCACCTAGTCAAGATAGTAAGATTACAGCAGAGGCTGAGCCTGAATCGGCCCCCAGGTGGCCCTATGCCAGATACTGTCCAGAGCCCCCTTCTCCTCCCTCCATTTGTCATAAAACACTCATAAAAAAGGTTGTAGTAATCTCTAGGGGTCTATTCATGATGCAGTGAAAAGTGTGGAGAAGTGAGCCAATGGAGAAGTTGCCCATGGCAACCAATCAGCTGCTACTTATAATTTTATAGAGTGTACTTTATAAATGTTACCTGAACACACTGATTGGTTACCATGGGCAACTTCTCCACTGACTCACTTCTGCACTCTTTTCACTGAGTCATGAATAGACCCTTATGGGCCCTACACATTAGGCGATGTGCTGCCGAGGGGGGGGGGGGCAGTGACGGGGGAGTGACGTTTCTTCACTCCCCCCGTCACCCGGCACCATAGACGTGCAGGCAAATATGGACGATTTCGTCCATATTGGCCTGCATGCACAGCCGACATGTCACCAGCAATGAACGAGCGCGGGGCCGCGCATCGTTCATCGCTGGTGACTCCACACTGCACGATATGAACGTTATCTCGTTCATATCGTGCAGTGATATCGGCATGTGTGTAGGGCCTATTAGGGTTAGCTTCTAGAACAGAGAATTAATGATGTTGCTCTTAGCAACCAACAGGATGCTGTCTATCATCTACTGAAAGGCAATGATAGACAGCATCTGATTGGTTGCTATGGGCAACATCACCAATTCTTTGTTTTAGAACCTTTAGTAAATGTACCCCTCAATGCCTAGGTTGCCTAATGGATGACCCGGCTCTAAAAATGGAAGTACAGTGCTCACGTACAGGAGGTGCTGACTCATTGGACACCATTTGCTGTATCAGGACAAATATGAAGCCATTTAGGTATAGCTCACCATTGTACTGTCACTGTGTGCTTTCACAACAAGATCCCGCGTATGGTAACACGCTGTACATTACACCCAGTTGCACACATTTACATGAGCCAGCCAAATGTTTAAAATTGTTTTGCTTTGTCATATGTTGCTAATTAACAGGAAGGAGTATTATCCAATTTAATCTTTTAATGAGCTACATTAATATTCATGAATAATACTCATATAAACAGATTTGTGTTACGGGTTATCATCATATCACACCATAAATTGTGCTAATCCAGACTCATAATATATGCAGAACTCATTTGCATATAGAGGTATTGGATATACCGTCCGAAATAATTGGGACTTCCGGATAAGGTGATTTTCTGTAATGTGGAGCATCATGTAATTTGGAGCGTCCGGCCTAGAATAAACTAATTTCCATACATTGCAATGCTACTGGCACTCCACATTATCTCCACATTATCTCCACATTATCTCATTGAACTGTTTGGGAACTGTGTCTGTAGTAGGAGAACATTGGTGATTATTATGGGGCAAATGTGTAAAGCCTTCTAAAGAGTAGACAAGTGGGGAAGTTGCCCCTTGCGGGTGGTCTTCTGTATGCCGGCGGTCGGGCTCCCGGCACTCAGTATACCGGCGCCGGGAGCCCGACAGCCGGCATACCGACACTTATTTTCCCTCGTGGGGGTCCACGACCCCCATAGAGGGAGAATAAAATAGTGTGGCGCGCGTAGCGCGCCACCGTGCCCGTAGCGTGGCGAGCGCAGCGAGCCCGCAAGGGGCTCATTTGCGCTCGCCACGCTGTCGGTAAGCCGGCGGTCGGGCTCCCGGCGCCGGGATGCTGGTCGCCGGGAGCCCGACCGCCGGCCAGCCGTAGTGAACCCGCCCCTTGCAGCCAATCAGGTTCTACCTATCATTTTATAGAATGTACCTGAAAAATGCTAATGTTTTCAGTATGATATTCCGGCTGACAGGATGCCGGCTGTCAGGATCACGACAGCGGCATCCCGCCAACCGCAATACCGGCAACGAGCACAGCGAGTCCCCTCGCGGGCTCACTGTGCTCGCCATACATCGGGCCCGGTGGAGAGCTTTGCTCGCCACGGGTTCTATTCTCCCTCGGGTGGTGGCGTGGACCCACCACCCCAGTGTGAATAGCAGGGCCAGGGAGCGGTCGGTATTCCGACCGCCGGCATTTTACCAACTGTCGGGATTTTGGCATCGGGTTCCTGAACGCGGGATCCCAAGGGCCGGTATATTAATTACATCCCATGCTAACTAGAAGCTGATTACTATGGGCAACTTGTCCACTTCTCTACTCTAGAAGGTTTGCTATGTTTCTGTATGCAGGGCCGGATTCAAGGGCGTAGCTACCATAGGTGCAGGTAGTGCAGCTGCTATGGGGCCCAGACCTGAGAGGGGCCCATCTTCCCTGTCAAAATTACATATGTTGTACAGTATACATTTTTCACCATTGATAGATACATAGGGGCACTTACAAACTTTAACCTTGGGGTCTACAGTATATATCTGGTTATGCCGCTAGACCTGCTCATTGTAATGTGGTATAAAATAAATTGGAGGGCATTATACTGTTATATCACATAAACTAAAGCACTGTAATGTGGCACAATATAAAGTGGAGGCACTATAGTGTGGCATAATATATGAAGTGTATGATAATGTGAATTGGGGGTACTGTGTTGCATAATGTGTACTGGCAGCCCCATAAATGTGACATGATGTGAATAAGAACACTACTGTGGTTCATAAAATATACTAGCACATTACTATAACATTAACTAAGTCACTACTACGGTTCAGAAAATGAACTAGGGATATATTATGGGGCATAAAATTAACAACTGCTGTGGAGAGGTGTCTCTCTTGAAGCATTGGGACAGGGGCCTTTTAGTATGTTGCTATGGGGCCCATTAAATTCTGGCTACGCCCCTGGCCGGATTAAGGGCCACATGGGCCTGGAGCTGAAATTGTCAAGGGCCTATACTGAGAAGGAGAGGATGCTGTGTGGGTGGGTTTGGCCAGAGCCATGTGTACACTACACTATGTTCCCCAATGTCTCCCTAAATACATAAACATAGAAAAATGTGATAATTTTGTGAGAAAACTATAAAAACAATTTTAATACTTATGATTTATGATTGTTTGGCAAGAGGTGCTGCTGGTCATCATCCTGCTGCCAGCATGATGGGCCTGTTTTTATGTGGAGGCCTGGAGCTGGAGCTCCATCCGCCCCATTGTTAATCTGGCCATGTCTGTATGACCCCGTTGAGTAGCAGCAATTAACTTTTGTCATTTTCTGGTATTTGGAGATTTTGGGGTTTCTAGATGAAAGATCCTATATACTAACTTCCATACTGATCAGGAAGACCTTTGCCAGCTTTTGGCAGATGGCAGTTTTGAAGGAGAATTTTAAGCAAGGTGACGATTTTATCCATCAGACTCTTCTCCTCATCAGCTATTGCCCCCCTGCTTTTTGGCACCTCTTATCAAGGGCTAGCAATCTTTTTCCCTATGGGCAATTCAGACTGCACTGGCCTATGAACTGTGCGCCTGATTCAGAGATGTACGCAAATGCCGTCGCAGCTTTTTTGGACTTAGTAGCTGTGCGAAAATATGCAGACACAGGTGGCGGCACTGAAAAGGAGTGTGGCCTTGTGGGGAGGAAGTGTGGCATTGTGGGAATCCCCCGTTTTCATCACTCAGGAGTGTGCCAAGCATTCCCGGAGATGCTGGGCTGCCCCCAAAAACTCTGACTGCGTTGCCGGCTCCTCCTCAATGTCAGGAGCTGGGTGCTGCACGATATTGTCACTGCAGAGGAGCTGGTATTTTGGGGTGTACTACGAGTGCCGGCTGTCGAGATCCCGTCGCCCAGCATACGGGCGTAGGGATCCCGACCGCCGGAATGCCGGCAGCGTGGAGAGCGCCAAAAAGCCCGTTGCGTGCTCGCTGTGCTCGCCACGCTGCGGGCACAGTGGCAGGCTACAGGCGCCACGCTATTTATTCTCCCTTCAGGGGGGTCGTGGACACCCCAGGAGGGAGAGTAGTTGTCAGGAAAACTGGTTGTCGGGATCCCGGCGCCGGTATATCAAGTGCCTCCCGGTATTTTGGTGTCATCCCCTGTAAGGGTGACACCCGGGGGTGGTCCGTACCCCCCAAGTGACGCCTCTGGGAGACACCCATAATCAGCATCTCTGATGCGCCGCCTGCATACAAAGACGCAACCATCGGACGCACGTCGGACAAACATTGACCATCTAAATAACCCTATGGTTGCACAGCATGGCCTCTGGCAGTAAGACGCCGGAGCAATTTATACTGCATTTTGGATCATAGTCAAAAGCAGTAAACAGCCCTCAAATCAGTCGCTACATGCCTGCGCTTCAGTCTCCCATTACCTCTCTCAAACTCTTCCTGTCATTCACTTTGAGAATAAATCCTCCCATGTGATCACAAGACCATCTCTCAATCAGGCCCTTTGGCCCATGCCTTAAAGGGAGGTTTAGATGTAAAAGCTCAGATTCTGATATTTCCAAGGTCAAAGATCCTTTCTGCTGGAGAAAACATGTAATGTAATGTAATGCCCAGTGAAAGGGCTTGTTTTCACTTATGCAATAGCCCTTATTGGCAGAACCTATTTATCAAGCATCGAGTCAGTAATTGCCTGTTCTGGTAATATCATCCCCAGATGAGCCTCAAATGTTTTATTTTGTCATTCTTCCCTGAACATCAGCACTTTTGTTTATGCAAATAATGTTTTACAAGAAATCTATTCCTCTTACTTTCATCACCATGGGAAGTAACAACAGCCAAATTTTAAGAGGTCATATACAAGTGGGAACTGTATTGTGTGATGTTTAGTTAACTGTTAGAACAGATCTGTTAACTTAAAAGAAAAAAAAATGTAAGTTGGTCTCTGTACCGTGTCATATTTTTGTGAAAGTCTATCTAACATCTGAAGTCACTGACATGGATCAATGAATAAACTTCCAAATGGATTGGCCTATGGATATTTTTTGACCTCGTTCGTAAAAATGTGAGCTTGCATCATTGTTATCCAAAAGTATAAGAGATGAGAAGGCAATACATATGATTTGTCGACACTTATGCTGCGGACAGTCAAAATGTCGACAGGAAAATTCCAATGCAGTATTCATTTAAAGCATGTTAACCGTGTCAACATTATAACTTTAAACATGATAGTAAAGCATAATGTTTAAAGTTATAATGCCGGCATGGTTAACATGTTTCAAATAGCATTAGTACCACGTCGGCATTCTCACGTAAACATTATGCTGTCAACGATATAACTGTCAACTTTTTAACTAAATACCATTAGTATACCAGTATTTTATTTTTAGAATGGGTGACAACAGGGACCAACTTGGTGTTCATTTGACCCTGGAATTCCTGTTGTGCGTCTGTGGGGGTGCCGGGTGTCACGGGGCATGGCCTCGTGGCATTCCCCAGCCCAAGCATGCCAGACGAGCAGAGCGCAGGGGAGCGGGGATGATTGGCCAAGGCCTTCACAGTGCTTGACTGAACCATCTGCCCATTTTCTCTTCAGGTATTTGCCAGTATAGCCAGATGAACAGTCCTGTCCCAGGTGGCAACTAATCAGCAATAGATTTTGTTGCTTTTTATGATCTCTGTTTAAGGAGATCCAAAGTTCAAGTGCATGGAGCGTAACAATGCGATTTGTGTCATCATGGCTCTGCCCTCTTTATAAGAAGGAAAGTCAGGATCCGGGACTCAATTAACTATTTATTTTTATAACATTAAAATAGAGCAGCTAAACACTTCACTTTCACAGAATTTTATTTGCTTTCAGTACATATAATAATCATAATTTTATTTATATAGCGCTCTCTCTCCAACAGGGCTCAAGGCGCTTTACAGACATCAAAAACAATGCACATAATGATGTCACACGCAGCCGCCGCGATGGGTAAGATGGCGCCGGATCTCCTGAGGCTACAGTTGAGCTGCGCCAGCAGGAGGCACCAAGATTTATCTCTTACGTCCTAGAGGATGCTGGGGTCCATATTAGTACCATGGGGTATAGACGGGTCCTCCAGGAGCCACTGGCGCTTTAAGAGTTAAATAGTGTGGTCTGGCTCCTCCCTCTATGCCCCTCCTACCAGACCCAGTTTAGAAAATGTGCCCGGAGGAGCCGGTCACAGATAGGGGAGCTCCTAGAGCTTCTTTAGTTTTATTTTTTTTCTAAGAGTAATTTAGGCACAGGGAGGCTGCTGGCAACAGCCTCCCTGCTTTGTAGGACTTAGGGGGGGGGGAGTAGTGTCCAACCCTGAGAGGTTAATGGCCACTATCTCCGCTGACAGGACACTGAGCTCCTGAGGGTGATGATCGTTAGCCGCCCGACCGCTTACTCCCGCGGCATGCCGCCACCCCCTAACAGAGCTAGAAGATTTCGGTGGTGAGTGTGTCACCGGCGACCCGACAGGCGGGGAGCCGGTGTGAATGGCGGCAACAGAGTGGGAGCGCAGTACTGATACTGCACTCTGGAAGGCAAAGTGGTACAGCAGGTGCGGCGCTATGAGGGGCGCCCTTGGCCAGCGCAAATACCCTTACACTGGTCATTCAGACTATCAGGGACTTTGGTAAACGCTGCTAGCATAATACCTCAGGCCAGTGTAAAATTTCAAATAGTGCGGGAAGACGCGCCATGTTTGGGGGCGGAGCTTCTCAGAGCGGACCCAGCAGCTCACCAGCGCCATTTTCTCCCTGCAGATCCACTTCCAGCGACGCTGACAGGGAGCGCTGTCCCTCCACACGACTCCAGCTATCCTGTGCGGTACCAGGGGGTTGTAGAAGGGGGGGGGGGGAGGCTGTAAATTCGCTGTGTAGTCTATTAAGGGTACACAGTCAGCGCCAGGCATTTCTTATATAACTGTCTCTGTCGCGCTTTGTGTGCTGGCTCCAAGCTCTGTCTCTCTCTGAAGGTACTTGGGGGAAACTGTGTCTGACATTTTCCTGTGTGTGTGTGTGTGTGTGTGTGTGTGTATGTGTATGCAAATTCTCACATAACCATGTCCAGGGACTCTGTGTCTTATGCTGCAGAGAAGGTATCTTCTCCAGAGGAATCCATTCCATGTACCCAGGAATGTAATATCATGTCTCAGACTTCTGAATCTGAGCCACAATGGCTGGCTTCCATTAAGGGAATGTTATCTCAGATTTCTACTAGGGTAGCCCATACTGAGACTGAAACTCAGGTTTTAAGGAAGTCTATGGAAGTTTGCTCGGGTTCTGTTCCCTTTACTTCCAAATCCCCTAGCATATACCCAAAGAAACGTGCACTTGCGCCGATTATGCATGCCGACATGGATACCGACTCTGACACAGCAGACGGTGATGGGGATGTGCTGAGGGGGGGCGGCATCCCTTGCAAAGGGGGTGCAGCTCATAATTGAGGCCATTAGGGATGTGTTACACATTACGGACACACCACCTAAGCAGGTTGAGGAGGCTTACTTCACAGACAATAAGAAAGCCTCGCTAACCTTTCCTGCGTCTTAAGAATTAAACGCATTATTTGAAAAATCCTGGGAAACCCCAGAGAAAAAATTCCAGATACCAAAAAGGGTTCTGGTTGCTTTTCTCTTCCCTGAAGAGAAGAGGAAAAAATGGGAAAACCCCATAGTTGACGCATCTGTCTCCAGACTGTCTAAAAAGGTGGTTTTACCTGTCCCTGGATCTACTGCGTTAAAAGAACCGGCTGATCGTAAGATTGACACTACGCTCAAATCCATATACACTGCTTCAGGAGTGGTGTTAAGGCCCACTATTGCCTGTACATGGATTTCTAAAGCCATAGTAAAGTGGTCAGGCACATTACTAGAGGACTAAGATACGATGGATAGAAGTGACATTGAACTGTTTTTACGTAACATACAGGATTCTGCGGGTTTCATGGTGGAGTTCCATGAAGGACCTAGATACTCTGAATGCTAGGATATCTTCAATGGCTGTCTCAGCACGCAGGGGACTCTGGCTACGCCAATGGTCGGCAGACGCGGAATGCAGGAGAAGTGTGGAGAACCTACCCTTCACAGGTCAGGCTCTATTTGGGGAAGCGTTGGATGCGTGGATTTCCACAGCAACCGCGGGTAAGTCGACCTTTCTTCCCTCAGCTGCTCCTTCTACGAAGAAACCCTTTTCTTCATCAACATCGCAGTCCTTTCGGACTGCAAAGACAAAAAAATCCAAGCCTCCTACCACCTTCTTTAGAGGGGGTCGGGCATAATCCAAGAAGCTTGCACCTGCAGGTTCCCAGGACCAGAAGCCTGCTTCTGGTTCCTCAAAATCCTCAGCATGACGGTGGACCGCACAGCCTGGAGAACGGGCTGATGGGTGCGAGACTCAGACGTTTCAGCCACGTCTGGATGTCGTCCGGCCTGGATAAAGGATATTGTGTCCCAGGTATACAGACTGGAGTTTCAAGAACTTCCGCCTCACCGATTCTTCAAATCAGGCTTGCCAGCTTTACTGACAGAAAGGGCTATCCTACAGGAAGCCATCCAAAAATTGGAAAAGTCAGAGTTCATTGTTCCAGTTCCACCTCATATGCAACACATGGGTTATTATTCAAACCTTTTCATGGTACCGAAACCGGATGGTTCGGTCAGACAGATTTTGAACTTGAAATCGTTAAACCCTTATCTGGGGGAGTTCAAATTCAAAATGGAGTCTCTGAGAGCGGTGATCTCAGGTCTGGAGGAGGGAGAGTTTCTGGTATCCCTAGATATCAAGGATGCGTACCTCCACATTCCGATTTGGCCTCCGCATCAGGCTTATCTCAGATTTGCACTGACAGTCACTATCAGTTCCAGGCACTGCCATTCAGTCTCTCCATGGCACCAAGGATGTTCACCAAGGTGATGGTAGAGATTAAAAGAAAAAAACACTCGGCGCTGACTTAGCAAGGAATCTCCTGTAATAAAACCACTAATTTTCCGAATATGCTGCAGCTCTATCAAGGAGATCACTGATTCTCCCAAGAAAAAGTAAAAAAACTACAAGATAATTAATAAATAAAGCGCTGCATAGCCGGAATCATTTCATGCTTTTTAATAACACATTATTCGGACAATTGACAATTAACATACATATAACACACACACATAGACCCGGCCGGTATTAAAATTACCTTAAATTTAAATGATAAAACTTATCAACCCATAAGATGCAGATCTCACAACATACCCTCTAATTCAATCATGACCTGTCAATGATGCATCACTGGTATGTTAATCAATTGATAACATGTATGTAATTTAACCAAGGGGCCCCTGATGGCTAGAATTTAACCCTCAACTACTTAGCAGCATATGGTATCCAGTATTCAGTCACAATTGTGTCCATATGGTAGAGATGATGGTTCTCCTCCGCAGACAGGGAGTGAACATAATTCCATATCTGGATGATCTGCTGATAAAGGCATCGTCCAGGGAGAAGTTGTTGCAGTCCATTGCTCTCACGACTCATCTGCTCAGGGAACATGGGGGGGTCATTCCGAGTTGATCGTAGCTGTGATAAATTTAGCAAAGGCGATGCCTTTGTATTCGAGGAGTATTTGCGGCTGGCCGGGAGTTACTTGTCGCTCCCGCTGGCCGCAGCGGCTGCGTGGGCTGCGGCCCGCCCCCCCCCCCCCCCAATGGTCCGGCCACGCCTGCTTTGGCCGGACCGCTCCCCCTAAACGCCAGCTTAACGCCGCCGTTCAGCCCCCTCCCGCCTAGCGACCGCCTCTGTCTCAGAGGCGATTGCTAGGTAACGAAAGCTGCCATGTGCAGTGCGCCGGCGCATGCACAGTTCCAACCCGATCGCTGCGCTGCGACAAACTGCAGCGAGCGATCGGGTCGGAATAACCCCCATGGTTGGCTCCTGAACCTTCCAAAGTCACAATTGGAGCCGACAAAGAGAGTGTCTTTCCTAGGGATGATCCTTGACACGGAAGTGCAGAGGGTGTTTCTACCGGTGGAGAAAGCGTTGGTGATATAATCAATGGTCCGGGATGTCTTGAAGCCTACCCGGGTATCGGTTCATCAGTGCATTTGCCTTCTGGGGAAGATGGTTGCCTCCTACGAGGCTCTACAGTACGGAAGATTTCATGCTCGGTCCTTCCAACTGAATCTCCTAGACAAGTGGTCGGGATCTCACCTACACATGCACCTGAGAATACGTCTGTTGCCGAAAGCAAGGATTTCACTCCTCTGGTGGCTGCAAATGCCTCACCTTCTGGAGGGCAGCAGGTTCGGGGTTCAGAACTGGATCCTTCTAACCTAACCACGGATACAAGTCTCAGGGGTTGGGGCGCAGTCACTCAAGGGAAAACCTTCCATGGAAGGTGGTCAAGTCTGGAATCCATTCTTCCAATAAACATTCTTGAACTGAAAGCCGTATACAACGGTCTTCTCCAAGTGGCACATCTTCTGCAAAATCAGGCCATTCAAGTACAGTCGGACAATGTGACAATGGTGGCCTATATAAACCGACAGGGAGGAATGAAGAGCAGAGCTGCTATGTCAGAGGTAATAAGAATCCTCCTCTGGGCAGAAAAGCACGCAGCGGCGCTGTCAGCAATCTTCCTTCCAGGAGTGGACAACTGGGAAGCAGACTTCCTCAGCAGACACAATCTCCATCCAGGAGAATGGGGCCTCCATCTGGAGGTGTTCACAGAGGGGACCAGTCTTTGGGGCGTGCCTCAAATAGACATGATGGCCTCACGTCTCAACAAGAAACTTCGGAGGTACTGTTCCAGGTCGAGAGACCCACATGCAGTGGCGGTGGATGCCCTGGTAACACAGTGGGTGTTAAAGTCAGTGTATGTGTTCCCTCCACTTCCTCTCATTCCAAGAATTCTAAAACTCATAAAGAGAACAAGGGTTCAGGCAATTCTCATTGCTCCGGACTGGCCAAGGAGAGCTTGGTACGTGGATCTTCTGGACTTACTACTGGAAGATCTGAGGCCTCTTCCTCTTTGCGAGGTTCTTCTGCAACAGGGGCCTTTCGCTTATCAAGACTTACCGCGGCTATGTTTGACGGCATGGAGGTTGAACGCCAGATCTTAGCCCGGAAGGGTATTCCGAGCAAGGTTATTCCTACCCTGATACAGGCTAGGAAAGGAGTAACGTCTAAACATTATTATCGCATTTGGAAAAAATATGTGTCTTGGTGTGAGTCCAAGAAGTTTCCTACGGTGGAGTTTCAACTTGGACAGTTTCTCCTCTTCCTACAAGCAGGTGTGGATATGGGCCTACGTTTGGGATCCATAAAGGTCCAGATTTTGGCTTTATCCATTTTCTTCCAGAAACAATTGGCTGCCCTCCCTGAGGTTCAGACTTCTTTGAAAGGGGTTCTGCACATCCAGCCTCCCTTTGTGGCACCAACGGCACCCTGGGATCTTAATGTGGTGTTGCATTTCCTGCAATCAGATTGGTTTGAGCCTTTACAGAAGGCTGAGATCAAGTTTCTCACATGGAAGGCTGTCACATTGTTGGCCTTAGCTTCTGCTCGACGTGTGTCGGAATTGGGGGCTTTGTCCTGTAAAAGCCCCTACTTAATCTTCCCCCATTTTTGTGTCATCTCTTCTAGGGGTGGACTATTCCACCCTGGGTAATCCTACGCTGAGCGCCCAAGATGGCTGCCGCACTTGGTACCTGTGAGGGTGGAATACACAACCCTTGGAAGTTATTACCCAAAATGCCTACACCAATCCTGCATTATGCTTTCTGTGTGCTTAAGCTTTTCTTTTATGTCTGTGTGGCTTATCTATTGTTGTATTACTTAAATCCTCTGTATCATGTGTATTGTTTTTGATGTCTGTAAAGCGCCTTGAGTCCTGTTGGAGAAAGAGCGCTATATAAATAAAATTATTATTATTATTATTATTATTATAAGATAGAGCTGAGCTCAGGACGCGTCAGCAGTTACTTCCAAAGGTTGTGCCGGCTTTTCATATCAACCAACCTATTGTGGTGCCAGTAGCTACAGACTCTTCGATTACATCAAAGTCCTTGGATGTTGTGAGGGCTTTGAAGATCTATGTGAAGAGGACTGCTCGTCACAGGAAATCGGACTGTTTGTCCTTTATGATCCCAAGAAAATTGGGTGTCCTGCTTCTAAGCAGACGATTTTTCGCTGGATCAGGTTCATTATTCAGCATGCATATTCTACGGCAGGATTTCCGTGTCCAAAATCTGTTGAGGCCCACTCTACTCGTAAGGTGGGTACTTCCTGGGCGGCTGCCCGGGGGGTCTCGGCTGTACAACTTTGCAGAGCGGCTACTTGGTCAGGGTCGAACATGTTTGCTAAGTTCTACAAGTTCAATACTTTGGCCTCTGAGGACCTAAAGTATGGTCAATCTGTTTTGCAGGAGCCTCCGCGCTCTCCCTCCCGTACTGGGAGCTTTGGTACATTCCCATGGTACTAATGTGGACCCCAGCATCCTCTAGGACGGCTGAGAAAATAGGATTTAATTACCTACCGGTAAATCCTTTTCTCGTAGTCCGTAGAGGATGCCGGGCGCCCACGCAGCGCTTCGTTATCCTGCAGTGGTTACTTGGTTCAGTACTGCTTTTTTCTTAGTTACGTACTGCGTTGTTACTTAGTTCAGTAATGTTATTCAGCTTTTGCTGAGTTTTCAAGCTAGTTAGCTTGATTTGCCTTGTTTGCATGAGCTGGTGTGAATCTCGCCACTATCTGTGTAAAATCCTTCTCTCTAAGTTGTCCGTCTCCTCGGGCACAGTTTCTAGACTGGATCTGGTAGGAGGGGCATAGAAGGAGGAGCCAGCCCACACTATTAAACTCTTAAAGTGCCAGTGGCTCCTAGTGGACCTGTCTATACCCCATGGTACTAATGTGGACCCCAGCATCCTTTACATACTACGAGAAAAGGATTTACCGGTGGGTAATGAAATCCTATTTTTACGATGAAGCAGAAATTGCGAGGCGCTCGCAATCTGCTTCATCAACTGGGGGAGGCGCCGGTCAGCATGCTGGGCGGCCTTGCCCAGCGATGGGCGGCCCCCAGCATGCGATCCAAAGGATAGCAAATTCTGCTGATTAGCAGAATTTGCTATCCTTACTGAATTAGCCCCATAACACAGAAGATTTAAGTAATACAGCAATAGACAAGCAACACAGACATTAAAAAAAAAAAAAAAAAAAAAGCTAGAGTGCACAATGGGGGTAATTCCAAGTTGATGGCAGCAGGAATTTGTTAGCAGTTGAGCAAAACCATGTGCACTGCAGGGGAGGCAGATATAACATGTGCAGAAAGAGTTAGATTTGGGTGGGTTATTTTGTTTCTGTGCAGGGTAAATACTGGCTGCTTTATTTTTTACACTGCAAATTAGATTGCAGATTGAACAGACCACACCCAAATCTAACTCTCTCTGCACATGTTAAATCTGCCTCCCCTGCAGTGCACATGGTTTTGCCCAACTGCTAAAAAAATTCCTGCTGCGATCAACTTGGAATTACCTCCAATAAGCATAATGCAGGATTGGTGTAGGCATTTTGAGTAATAACTTCCATGGGTTGTGTATTCCACCCTCACAGGTACCAGAGGAAGCAGCCATCTTGGGTGCACTGCGTAGGATTGCCGTGGGTGGAATAGTCTACCCATAGAAGAGATGACACAAAATATTGGTGATTATAGCATCCTAATGCTCAGAGTATGGTCCCAACAAAACTGTCAGTTCCATGTATTTTTCATCCCATCCACAAGCGTACCATATGAGGCAGCCATGTTGGGCGCACCACGAAGGTTACACTATGGGATTTGTGCCATACAAGGGCCCAATACATAGATGGGAAAACTGACACAGTAGTACCCTGTATGGAAAGATAGAATTTGTCTCAAACTTTTTATGTTCAACCCAAGGTAATTAGTTATCTAGCTATCTCAATTCCAGTCCCATGGACTGTTTATGAAAACTGGTACATAGGTAGGTTAAAAAAATATGTAGTAAGTGTAACCCAACAGGAACCAATCAGATGTTTACCTTCACTTTCTAAACTGCACTAGAAAAAAAATCGACCTGGTTGCTATAAGTTACAGCATTCGAGTCATCCAGACTAGCACCTGCTCGGAAACTACTTGCACTGCTGCAGCTTTGCTCTCTGTGTGTCTAACCCCACCTGTCACCTGTGCACCGGCTTTCATTAATGTCCTACTTTGCCTATCCTCTGTTCCATCCCTCGGGTCTAAAATAACAAGATACAAATTGTTCCAAAACGATGCCTGACTCACCTGTACCTGCAACGCACAAGCTGCACATTTATAAGCCCTCAGTTTATTGGGTGAGTTAGATAATTGCGAGAAGTCAATTTATATGACAACAAGTAGTTACTTGCGGTGACTTAAACCGCTCTGGAATTTCACCCCTGGTTTATCTCATTATATAAACATGATGATGAGAGTCATACATGTTTTCTCAGCTAAGTTTCAGTTTCCTGCACGTGCAGGTAGACAACACAGGATGCTCCTGGTTATCTCACTGAAGAGTGCTGTGCCCTTAAGACACTCAACATAAATAAACACCTTTAGAACTGAAAGGGGCAATAATACCCTTAATTTAGCAATACTGTCATTACAACTGTTATTGTACACATACACTTAGCAGTGAGCATAGCTTTTTCTGTAGTGGAGTGTGCTCTCAAGTTGCTGACCATTAAAAACTGGATAGATGGATGCCCAGAACCAAATTTTACTTATTATCTAACCAAGAAACTTCTAAATGATCCTATTATGTATGGATGAATGCATTCACACCTCAGATCTGGGATGATAGCATTTATTTTCACTAGGAAGAATCCTATTGGCCGAGGTTTTAAAAAGCTTTTGTTTTCACATAGTTTGGAAGAATACGGGTTTCTAAGTGATCGCCTTTCAGATAGAGAATCATTATCAATACTATTAGCCAAATGCTATTATCTATGGCAGTTTTTCCCAACCTCAGTCCTCAAGACACACTAAGGGGTATATTTACTAAAGTGTGGGTTTTTTAATAATGGAGATGTTGCCCATAGCAACCAATCAGAGTCTACTTATTATTTACCTTCTGGAAGATAATAGCTAGAATCTTTTTGGTTGATATGGGCAACATCTCCATTTCCAAAAACCCGCACTTTGATAAATATACCCCTAACAGTCCAGGTTTTAGTGATATCCATGCTTCAGTACAGATGGTTTCATTAAAATAACTTGGGTACTAATTACATCACCTGTGCTCAAGTATGGCTATCCTTAAAACCTGGACTGTTAGTGTGCCTTGAGGAGCGTGGTTGGGAACCCCTGATCTAAGGTCTCGCACAATATGGACATTATTATAAAGCACTGGACATGCAAAACCTAATAAATACACTTTATCAGTTGGTCCAAAAGGTAATGGACCTCATTCAGGTCAGGTTGGTGATGCTATTCATGTTGCAATGTACTGATTATCGGTACTTTGCGCGTGAGCAGGATTCTGCATATGCGCGAACTGGTCCTGCGATGTAGAACGCAGGACGGTAGCAGACTGTTAGTGATTGACAGTCTGCTGCCGTTTGGGGGAGAGGAGGGGGCAGCGATAGCCTCCATTTCCCAAAAAGGAGGCGTGTCACCGCTGTTTAGGGGGCGGGAAGAGGCCAGGGATCTCCTTCATTGGACAGAGATTTCCTGGCTTCTGAGACGGGCAGCTTGTTCGTACCCGTGAGGCAGCAAGGAAGCAGCAGCGATAACTACTCCAAAAGTATCTGAATTTGCCCCTGTATGCCTTCAGTGACAGTTGTGTCCGCTATAGAAAAGGAAACATGTTGTAATTATTAAATAAAATAATAATAATAATAATGGGAACTAATAAGACCGTCAGTAATGTACTGACTTTTTACTGACACAATGTTATGATGTACCAACATTTATACAAAATGTAAAATATATAAATGCATCGGCGTACATCCAAACTTCAGCCAATGGCAATTGAGGATGGAGGGCGTGGTTACACCACTGTTCTGCATTTTTTTACATGAGTTTATGGTGGTTTAACACAAATGAAAGAAATGTCCTGTTTGCAGGTCAGCAGGCTGCGCTGTTAATACTAAATAGTCTATATTTCATTTATAGTTAATATAAGACATTTATCGTATATAAGTGTTGCCGACCATTTTTAGTTATAGTTTTCAGACTGTTGTTGCTTAAAAATTAGATATTTTTGTGTTGCTTGATTTAATTTGTTTAGAATGTGTATAATCTGTACAATACTTTCTAGCTTTCCATAATTGAAAGGGCAAAATTAGACTGACCCAATATGTCCATATCCTTTGTAAAATGTCCTTTTCAAGGTCTGCGATTCAGAGCTGTCTTGCCTAAATCAGGACGGGATCCCCACAGTCGATAAGTCATTTTACATCTGAGGAAATTAAATTCTTGCAGCACGCAATTTAGAGACTGTAAATTGCACAAAACCACGTGAGTTGTAAATATAAACGTATAGATTTGTCCATCTCTATTTTTAATACAGGTTTAATTTCTTTATTCCCATAATACAGTACAGTTCATTTCTATGGCTATATAATGATGTCTGGTTAATCGGCAGCTTCACTGTGCATTACTTACTACCAAATGAACTTGTAAAAAATAACAACAGCAATTATTTAAGACTATCAGACAGATCTGAAAGTGATTATAAGCATCCTCCTTGTGAAGCTGCTTCCAGCTGTTCATTCCTCGATCTTTCCAATGAAAATAAACCACCAAAGCGAGAGGTGGGATTCAGTATCACAATGTTATTCTGTAATTAGTCGCTATTATGCTCTGTTTGTGTTTGTGAGTGCTCCTGAACATGTAGCCATGTAATCCTTCGACCCCTCACAAAACCACGCCGCCCAACAAAACGTAGATTTACTGATGGCTATTGACCACTCTCTCTGTTATCCGGTATCACAGTTCATCCATTTGCACATACTACTGTTTACAATAATGCTGAAAAAGTGCAGAACTAAAGAAGTTTATGATGACATTAAAAATCCCAGCCGCTGGATTGGCTGAAGGACAGGGCTGCTTTCCCAGAAACTTCCTGTTTTGTCCACATTCCACAGCGGAACACCACAGAGCAACAGCTCAGCACTTTTTCGGAAATATTAAGGAAATAGAGTTAAAACCCAACATCTTTTCAGTATATTTTTGTTGGCTCGAGTCTTGTAGCTCCAGTCTAAGCTGCTGATCTTTCTATAAAATTAGAATTCTATGGTGGCCCTTCAACCTGCGGCACTTAGCACTTCAATAACCTGTATCCTATAACATATGTCTTCTTGCCCTTACAGGTAGAACATGTGGTAGAGCATGTGATACACAATAGAACACACTCCAACATACAGTGGAGACAACAATTTTGTGAGCATTTCAGGTCAACTGGAAGTAGTGATACCTTCAAGACTTTCAACTTTAAAATGTTTCCCTTCGTGAGAGTTCCTGTAGGGGGGGAGGGGGGGCAGTAAATTGACCGCCTATCGGTATCCCGGAAGGCAGGATACCGACTCCGGAATCCCCGACTCCGGAATCCCATCTCCAGCTGCAATACCGGCGGTCAGAGTCCCAGGGGAGATGAGGGATGGGTACTTCTCGTTGCTGCCCCACAGCACCCAAATCAGCCAATGCCATAAGGGCAGCAACACTTGTGCCTCGTTTGATGGCACCGTTCGCAGTTAGGGCCTTAGCGGGATGCGAGTGGGTGACCTATTTTTTGGGAGACCCTCTCCATGTTCTGGGAAACTATGGCTCAAGACTGAAACAATATTAGTTGCACTCACAAAATGATGGCAAAAAAAAATGATATTTATACCTGCATATTCTGCAGCGCTCTACGGTAACAATAAAATATTTTATGTTAATTAGTATTTCAATAAAAAAAAGACACTTTAGTAATCATAAATGCAAACAACATTAATAATGTCCAGTTTCTTAACCTGGTTCTGGGATTGGCAGATGTTACTGAAAGCGTAATGTACAGGTTTAATGAAACAGAATGTGATTGTGCCGTTCCTGACTCCCTTTCTCACAATATAAGAGAATATTTGCATTACAGCCATGTTTCGCAGCATGTATTATTTACTTTTTGGCAGCGCTTTCTCTACATTTACATCCCAGTAAAGATAATAAGCTGCAGTTTTCCCAGAAATCGTGCATCTGCAAACATATGGAATGCACACACTTGGAACAGGGCTACAGTAATTTACTAACATAGTGCAAAGGATATTGGGCGTCATTCCGAGTTGTTCGCTCGCAAGCTGCTTTTAGCAGCTTTACACACGCTAAGCCGCCGCCTACTGGGAGTGAATTTTAGCTTATCAAAATTGCGAACGAAAGATTAGCAGAATTGCGAATAGACACTTCTTAGCAGTTTCTGAGTAGCTCCACACTTACTCGGCATCTGCGATCAGTTCAGTCAGTTTCGTTCCTGGTTTGACGTCACAAACACACCCAGCATTCGCCCAGACACTCCTCCGTTTCTTCAGACACTCCCGCGTTTTTCCCAGAAACGGTAGCGTTTTTTCACACACTCCCATAAAACGGCCAGTTTCCGCCCAGAAACACCCACTTCCTGTCAATCACATTACGATCACCAGAACGAAGAAAAAACCTCGTAATGCCGTGAGTAAAATACCTAACTCCATAGCAAATTTACTTGGCGCAGTCGCACTGCGGACATTGCGCATGCGCATTAGCGACTAATCGCTCCATTGCGAGAAAAAAATAACGAGCAAAAAACTCGGAATGACCCCCATTGTGCTGTAACCCTTAGCAACAAATCACATGTCCATTTTAATCTGTCTAAAACACTACACTGCTTTATGCTTGTTATTTGAGTCTTCACTGCTTTTTGCAAATGATAATAATTATGCAAAGAGAATTACTTATTAACAGTTATTTTACATAGCACACACATATTCCATAGCTCTTTACAAAAAAATATTTCATAGCAGTCCCTGCCCCAGTGGATTTTACAATTCAATTCAATGCACTACTGAATAGCGCCAGGAATGAAAGCCAGTGGTGTAACTATAAATTAGGCGCCCCCCGCCCAAAAAAAGTTTTTGCCAGCAGCCAATGAACCTGCCAGTATGTCTTTGGAGTGTGGGATGAAACTGGAGCATTCATTAAAAACCCACGCAAACACTGGGAGTACATACAAACTCTGCACATGTAGAGAACGATCGGAAATTTAGCTCATGATCTCAGTGCTGTGAGGCAGTAATGTTGACCAGTGGTACAATGTTATCAGTGGTACAGTTCACTGCTATCTAAAATATTAACTATTTGTTTAAAATGTTAGCATGTTGCATGTTTAATTTTGGTTTCTCATCTGCTAAGTGGGATGAGTGTATTGCCAAAACCTACCCTATGTATTAATGTATAACCGTTTAACCGTGGTATGGAGCTGCAGACACCTTAGGGCACCACATAAATAAAAGATAACAATTATACTGTATCAACCACAGCTTATAAAACTACATTAAAAGCTTGAGGGAAAATTGGTGTACTCAATAGTTTTCATGTGTTTTTGTAAAAAAAATTCTGATTGCATATGCGCAAACATAGTCTTAATTTTTGCTGCTGATTATTATTATTATTGTTGTTGTTGTTGTTATTCTACGACATTTTTCCTGGAAACTTTTCTTTGAGACATGAACTTGTCACAATTCCCAGGTGTTGGTGTAAAAGTCTGGGTACGCACTTAGCGATGAGTGTACCCATCCGGCGGCATGGCAGACAGAAGGATATATCACTTGATATATTGTTCACGGGCGCATTCCCTTGTATCCCGTCATTTGCCGGGTCGTCCCGCCGTGTGCACAGCACGCCCAACGTGGTGACCCGGCAAACGACCCGTATGAGTGCGCAGTAGTGGGTAAACACTAGATGATGTGCCCGATATGACGGTCCGATACGCCGAATTGGATGACATATCGCTGAGTGTGTACCCAGCTTAAAGCTGGCTACATATTAGACGATGTGTACCCAGCACGACATTGCGGGCGATGGGACCCAGCATCGGCGAGTGCAGTGACGGTGGGGGGGGGGGGGTTAGCGGGGCCATGCTGCATTCGGCAGCATGGCATCGTTAGTGACACCCCCAGAATGAGCTGTATGTATAGACGATGGGGTATGTCGCTAGTGATCCGCAGGAGCGCGCAGCACTAGCATACCCTCCAACTGTACAACTGTACCTTTTTTGGCAGGTACAGGACCTTTTTTTTATGGCCTGTAACGATTTTTGGCTCTCCAAACTTCCATTGAAAGTATAGGAAAAGCTCTTTACCCGTGGTCACGCTCCCTTTTCGATTTGTACCGATTTTTATGTGTAAAATGTTGGAGGGTATGCACTAGCGATGTAGTGGGTACACATCAGGACACTTTGTCCTATCGTCTTGTTTTCGGGCAAATCACTCAAATTGTCCGCTAATGTGTTCCCTTTACTCAGTGACACAGCCGGGCGTGCTGCTGTATACCAGTTACCATATGTTATTAACAATAAGTATTATTTATGTAGAAACATTTATATAGTGCCAGCATATTCTGTAGCGCTTTACATGGTGACATTATCTAAGATAACTTTTCAGGAATGATTCTTTAAAACAGGGGCCTGTGCCTGTAAATCAGGAACTGCTGGAAACTAGATGGACAGATATTCCCCCCAGGGCGTAAAAATGTGTATTCTGTCTCCATTCAGAAGCAGCAATAGTCCTGCCCTGCTCAGCCATGCAGGCTGCAGCTAGAGGCGCCCAGTCCTTGCTGTATCCAGTCCGGGTTTTGTCACCAGCCCAGCAGCCTCTCTTTCTCTCTCTCTCATTCCATATGCGAGGGTGACGACAGCTGTGGCACGTCACGGTGTGGGCGGGCCCCGAGCTGCCAGTGTGAATGGCAAAGCTGGAAAATCCTTCACAACATAGCAGTATACACAGGGAGAGAAGGAGGAGGAGTGCTGAGCCCGGCACTGAGGCAGAGCGATACTCCCCGGATCATAGCTCCCTGTACAGGACACTCAGCCCGGAGGAAACCAGTGCAAGGAATCAGTGCTCCCCATACAAGACGCACAGCACAGAGGATATCAGCAACAGGGATCAAAGCTGCACACTAGCCACTCAGCGCTGAGACCAATGCAAGAGATCGCTGTTCCCTCCAGGTTACTCAGCACAGAAGATACCAGTATAAGGGATCACAGCTCTCTACAGATCACACAGCACAGAGGATACCAGTAGCAGGGACCATAGATCCCTACTGACCACTCAGCACAGCACAGAGGATACCAGCCAGTATTAGGGATCACTGCTCCCTACTAATCAGTGAATAGAGTGGCACAGCACAGAGGATCCCAGTGCCAGGGACCACAGCTCCCTGCAGACCAGTGAATAGAGTGGCACAGCACAGTGGGTCACTGGGATCATAGTACTGGAGAGCCAGAATAGGGTATCACAGCCCTATATATCTCTCCCTGCCAGGGAGGGAGACTCCTAGTCCAGTGCTACTCCAGACTGAGCTCTACCCTTTGGAGATGCTGAACTGACAGTACCCCACTATTCCCCATGATCTTCCTAATGTTGCTGGAGCCCCACCATGACAAGACCACCACCGCCACCCCGGAGAAGATGTTTGATGGCTCCAGAAAGACCAGAAGTTTATGGGATGGAGTGAAGCTGGAGGTGGCAGGGGACAGCAGCCCTGTGGTCCTGAGCAGCTTCACCCAGCTAGACCCTGACCTGCCCCCTCTGGAGGTGAGATCAAAGCTTTCATGTTTATGGAGCCTCTGTAGCGCAGACCATGGCCTGTAACAATCATTGGCCTCATTACTGCTCAGATACAGTTACATGTAATAATTTGTGCATTAGGCAGCATTAACCAATTACTTGCTGGATGCTGGCACCCAAAATCATACATACACAACAGGAGGCGTGAGGTGGTGTCTGTATGTCTTCCAGTGAATCAGAGTAACAACTATTTGTTTGGTTGCTTTAAGTGAAAGTGCATTGTTTATCCTCTTTATCTGTAATGGGATACATGTGGAATGACGAGTAGGTTACCCATTCTTTGCTAGTTAGAAAACTGGTTCCTCTAGTAGAGAGAAATGGTTAACAAATTGCTAGCTCCTTTGGTATAAAGAGATTTTGCCTCCTACATGCATTGTGTGTATTTGCGTATGTGTTATATTTGCACCCTTCCCTCTTGAGCCAAAGGGTTTGTGTTGGCACTGGCATTCCATCGGGTTAAATTCTGGTGACAGATGGAATTTTAATCATTCGGTGGATTATGGTGGATGGAAAAACCACATCGATTTCACATGGGTCGGTTTATTGGATGGTTTTGGCATCCAGAGACCTGCACTGTGAAAGGGCTTTTGCTGATCAAAGAGAAGAGGGAGCAGACAGTGTATTGTGCCAACTATAGCATTACCATTGTGCAGCTATTTCCATGCTAATACTGTCCTTGGGAACAACGTATGTGCAATATATTGTAAGACGGCGGTAACTGGTGACTGACACATCAGTAATGTTATTCTGCCAATAATTGTGGCATAGACTGTATCAGTCCCTCTGTGATAAATAAACATATATAGTATGGAAACCCCTTGTATCAACAAGAAGCATCCCTCTATTAGTTTGTTGGGCTTTTCAGCCTGGGGGAACCATGGGTGGGGGCTGTGTTATATTCAGCAAATCTAGGAAGGAAAATAAAAAGTAATTCAATCCTTTGTGACCCTCCCATCACTGTTTTTGGCAGAATGTTGGTGCCTGCTCAGGCAAATGTTTGTCCTGTAATTATTCTGGCCTTTGGCCATTATTGGGCTGTATATTCTGAGTGTGAAGAAAACATCCGATACCTCCAGCTATGCTCTGCCCTTGTTCAGGCTCCCTGTTGATACTTCTTAATTATATCTGCAGATTACTTTCTGCAGAATTTCTACTCGGCCTGGCAGAGTTTTACCGCTGAACACCCACTGGGCGATGAATGCATCATTTCATGTGATGAGCCAGCTAACTCAATTCATAGGTCGCATAAGAGAGAGGATTCTGGAATTGTGTGGGAAGTGTCATTAGGGTTTTAAATGTGACTCTGAACTTATGTGATATACCGTATATATAATATATATATATATAATATAAATTTCTCTTGCCCGGACTCTTGATGGGGCAGTACACTAAAATAGCATCTTGTAATGTTTGCAAATGTATTTATACAACTTATTCCATCACGTTATTAGACAGTAAGTACTTTCTATCTTCCGCTAAGTGTGTGTGTGTGTGTGTGTGGTCTGGCCAACTCGCAGTTTAATTTTTGTTGGCCTTTAATTATAGTAAATAGTGCTGTTTGGAGTCTGCCTGAGGCACAGAAAGATAAGGTAGTTATAAGATAACTCTGCAGACTTCTATGTGATGTAATGCAATGTGTTCTTCAGAACACATTGCATATCAGTTTGCTATTACTACAATCTGGAGAGGAGGGTCAATGTAGCAGCCCCCTGATACTCTTTCGGGGAAATATAACCTAACAAACAGAACCAACAGTCATGCTTAATGCACTCATTCCTCCCTATGCAGAATGGTGGGTCATTAGTTCTTGCGAGAACATTTAGGAGATTTAAATATCCCTGCTGCCGATATGTCAGGAATGACTGTGGTCGATAGGACTTTTGGTCAATTGTTTTCAATGAGGGAATTGTCTGACAGCCGGATTTGCTCTGTGATCACGGTGCTTTTGAACATCTCCCTATAGCATTTGGCCTGTTTTTCTAAGTTCTATACATTTTTTTTTTTTATTTACCTAATTTCACTTAATTAATAAAGCTTTGTTTACATTGGCGCTTTCCGGGGGTATATTCAAACCATGGCAGGGGTAGTAGGAACGCATCAAAAAGTAAGGTTTGCAGATCCCTATGGCGAATGCACCCTGTGTGCCTGCAGGCGTTCACCGTGAACATTCGATGGGTCATTTGGCATGTTGAAAATCCCTGTGCTGAAAAGCCATGAGCCAAGCTTGCGTTTTATTTTACAGAAATAATGGATTGCATTAAAAGGATAAAGCAAGCCCTTGCCAAAGGCGTTTTGCAGCTGTGTCACTAGTACGCACAATATACAGGATTTCGTTTATCAGGAGGTTTCTCAATGAAATTGGCAATATATTTTAAAGTATTAATATTTTAAGACTATGTATCCTGGATACCGAGAGGTTAACAGGGTAGAGAAGGCAGAAGGGGCTCTTGTTTATACTCTGTTGAGTTCAAAGGGAGGGGATACAGTTTGTGGTCTCCCCCTTAACCCTCTTACCCACCCCCTACAAATCACATGGCCCTGCTAATGCTTTGCAGATGCTGGCTCCTTATTATCTGCCTCAACAAATTCCACTGCATCCTTTCTCTCTCTGGGATACAAGAATGGGAGAGCGGAGGCCTTCCTGCTGACTGCTGATGTGATACATTTCTCCACACCGTGGAATGGCACCACATGCACACCGGGCATGGAGGAGAAGGAGTTGCAGAGGCACAATAAATCTATGCAATCCATTTAAAGTGTACCTATCCATTCACAATCCAGCATTTTACATCACTGAGGTGCAAGGCATTTTCTGGCTTGTTCCTCAGTGTTGTCGGCATATCCTAGTGAAGCTGGTGCAGTCCACAAAATGGCTACCGTCACACAAGGATGTATCACACCGTTGGAGGGAATTCACTTAAATGCAATGAGCCTCCGTGTATTGTCGCGAAGTAGAGCTGACATTGGGGTGTGAGGGAAAACTAGCAATGCCATTGGGCATGATGTGCCATTCAAAACTGCTCATCACGTCCATTGGACTTCATTGAATTCCCATCTTAGGGGGTAATTCCAAGTTGATCGCAGCAGGATTTTTGATAGCAATTGGGCAAAACCATGTGCACTGCAGGGGAGGCAGATATAACATGTGCAGAGAGAGTAAGATTTGGGTGGGTTATTTTGTTTCTGTGCAGGGTAAATACTGGCTGCTTTATTTTTACACTGCAAATTAGATTGCAGATTGAACACACCCCACCCAAATCTAACTCTCTCGGCACATGTTATATCTGCCTCCCCTGCAGTGCACATGGGGGGTAATTCCAAGTTGATCGCAGCAGGACATTTTTTAGCAGTTGGGCAAAACCATGTGCACTGCAGGGGGGCAGATATAACATGTGCAGAAAGAGTTAGATTTGGGTGGGTTATTTTGTTTCTGTTCAGGGTAAATACTGGCTGCTTTATTTTTACACTGCAAATTAGATTGCAGATTGAACACACCCCACCCAAATCTAACTCTCTCTGCAAATGTTATATCTGCCTCCAACTGCAGTGCACATGGTTTTGCCCAGTTGCTAAAAAATGTCCTGCTGCGATCAACTTGGAATTACCCCCCATGGTTTTGCCCAATTGCTAACAAAAATCCTGCTGCGATCAACTTGGAATTACCCCCTTTGTGAGAGAGAAAGTGGAGAAGTTGCCCATAGCAACCGATTTTAGCACATTCTATAAAATGAGAGGTACATTTTATCATTCCTGAAGGTTTGATACATCTCCTCAAATAATGAAAACTTGTACTCTAAACTAAAGGGAACCCTCTAGAAAGCTGACGTAAAGAAAACACAACAAAAAGTGCCTACATTTCTACCTCATAAACATTTCCCATGTTTGTGTACTTCGAGTGTGAATTTAATTTGTTTAATCTCATCCCACTTTATAGAGTGCATTCGGTCATATTAGAACCGTCAGTGGTTTTGCATGAAATATTTCAAAAATTGACAACGATTTCTGTTGTATTTCAATAAGGTCTATTCATGAAGCAGTGAAAAGAGTGGAGAAGTTGCCCATGGCAACCAATCAGCTGCTACGTATAATTTTATAGAATACACTTGATAAATGTTACTTCAGTGCTGATTGGTTGCCGTGGCCAACTTCTCCACTCTTTTCACTGCTTCATGAATAGACCTATATGTCATTTATAGCATATTAATGTCTTAATTATCAATAATCATCTATTGTTTGGTTTCCTTTCTTAATTTCCTCCCTGTTCCATTTTTCCTCCTTTGTTGCAACAATGACTCCACCCTCTATTAAAGCGCATCATATTGCAGCAATACAATATCTAATTATAGACAGTTGTCAAAGTGATCAGTCTATTACATATTACATTTTCTACATTTTTGTTTCTTATGTAAAGGGAGATCCGAGGTTGGGTGTGACCTCTTACGTTGTATTATTTCCTAGCAGCTGCGTTACCTTTATTGCTTATTTACGTCAGTGAAGGTTATGTACAGAATAATCTCTTGCAGACACAATACATGTGATACATTACCCCAGTGGGAAAAGTCTGAATTGTCTCTTATATCTCTATGTTGTAATAAATTACATTATAGGCTTTTTATACCTTTAAATGGCCGGATTACTTGTGATAAAGTATTAAAGAAACCGGGTTTCCACTGCACTCTGGTCTATATTCAGTTAAATTTGATGATAAACACCTTTAGAATAACCTTGAAGGAAGTGAGAAATGTATTCCCCACCTTTTTCAATGCTTGACAAGCAAGGCTTTAGGAATATTTAATAGACATGGTAGCTTATGTTGCCTTCTATAACTTTGTAGCAATTCATGCAAAGGACACATCATTGGTAGCCAGAGGGATATAACATGCATTATTTTACAATGGATTGCTAGCTCCTTGGCAGTGAAGGCGAGATTTTAGTACAACACAGCTGTTTTTGATTTGCTGATCAGATTAATCCGCCTCATTTACTGCACACAGAATATCATCTTCCTGTGTTTTTTAATTGATTTGATCTGGTCATTGTTACGTGAACAACATCACATTCTGCATTTGCTGGATCACCAATTAGTGCCTTCAGTATTATCACACCCTGTAAATTGTCATTGTGTTTAGGACTGAAGTGAGCTGATCACATTTCCCAAGCTTATGATGCCTATTGACTGACTGTCATTGTGGCTGTTAATGGGCTGGGGTGCACAAATCCTTTTATTTTTATCTAGCTATAAAATGTATGTGTGTGTATATATATAATATATATATATATATATATATATATATATATATATATATATATATATATATATATATATATATATATATATATATATATATATATATTGTGTGTGTCACTAGATTGATTACTGCAAGTTACAGTGTGGGTTGTAGGCTATTATATGTGTAAAGGGGGGTACTCACGGAGCGATAGTCTAAGCAATCTGACTAGAATGCTTAGAATTTAAGCATGATCACTCCGTGTGTACCCCCGATAGCGATGCGCAGCCCCGCGCATCACTATCGCTGCTGCTAGATTGGCCTGCCGTGCAGGCCAATCTAGCAGGTCGCTCACTTCACACCCTGGGTGAAATGAGCGGCCCCCCCGTCTCCCCCCGCGCGCTCAGCACACATCTCTCCCACATCGGCTAGTCTATTTGGGCCTTTAGATAGTAAAGTGGAAATACAGATAATACCTAGGCTTACCATAATATCCATTTAAACCGGGACACTCATGAATTGCACAGGTTCTGTGGCTAGTTGACTTTAAGCCTGCATTTCACCTGGTTTCAAGCAGCCACAGAACCTGTGTAAATCATGAGTGTTCCAGTTTAAAGGGCTAGTATGATAAGCCTAATAATGCCTGTTGTGTTTCCCCTTCTGTGATAGGCCAGTTAAACTTCCCACCCCGTGTGGTTAAATGCTTAACTATATATATATATATATATATATATATATATATATATATATATTTATCACACACACACACACACACACACACACACACACACACACACACACACACACACACACACACACACACACACACACACG
Organism: Pseudophryne corroboree; assembly: GCF_028390025.1. Taxonomy (NCBI): domain Eukaryota; kingdom Metazoa; phylum Chordata; class Amphibia; order Anura; family Myobatrachidae; genus Pseudophryne; species Pseudophryne corroboree. The sequence goes on from NC_086451.1 coordinate 80,168,681, forward strand.
TATATACTATATCCCTGGTAGAGATTGGGTGAAAATTTGTCAAGAAACTGGAAGCTCAGCAGAACAACCAAATCATTTTACTCCTTATCTGTGATAGAGTTTAATGTTTACCTTCAGCGACCTGTAACCCAGCATAGTAACTTATCTCTCTTTAAAAATAATGATTCTGTGTGAATGGGAAGTATGCCACAGGTTACATTTCTACAGTGCATTTTTTGTTTTACTACACCGTCTTTTTGAGCTTAGAAATCAAGAAGAAAAGGAAAGCATTAAGTGTTTTACTGTGAATATCCCTTTTTTTGGCTGCTGTTTAAACATTCTGGTAAGTGCAGCGTTATAAGAAGTAAATTGTTTTGCAGAAAGCAACATAAAAGAACCATATGAAATACTGGAATTCTATGCCTTCCTTGCTTTCCATGTCTAAAATCCAGTTTATTATTCCTGGCCGGGCTTTCTAACCATCTGTGGATTCCTGTGGCTCCCCAGGATGCTCGACTGTTATAGAGGAGGGGAAAAAAGTTACTGTAAAAAATGTAATAACCCCCCTCCCCAAACTGTTATTGAAACATAATTGCATAAGCTGCAATTGCTATACAGTATTAATAAGGATTATTTCATTGTTTGCGGCCTAATACAGCACCCAGCCTACAATCGGTATGCAGTCAGCATCCCAGCAGCCATGTGACCAACAACAATCTTTATCCATACAATTACATTATTACATAAGTTATCCTTTTGTCAACAAGATGAACATTTAGCATGTTTACAGCATGTAAATGGATGATTTGTGAATTTGAAGTTCCAGGACCATTAAAAGACAGTTGGAAAACCAGCATAGATGGTGAATTTGTTTTTCTGAAGCCGAGTGTTTACTCCATCTTGCAAAAGACAGTGGCTTATTTTAGTACCATGGCTGAAATTAGAGAAATGTGATGTTACCCCTACAAGCCAGAAATCAGATGTTGTGTTTGATCATCCCAGAGTACGTCACGCTAATTAAAGCAGTTATCAGATGGGTTTCTATGCTTATTGTGTTACTAAGTAATAAAATAATGCTTTTTTTTTTTTTTTTTTTACATATTTGGTATCTTTTTTAACACAGTGTATTTAAAATACATGTAAGGTAAGCAGCTTGGTGGACAGTACAGTGGTTAGCATCAGTACCTGACAATTCTGGAGTTATGGGTTTGTTTACGACCAGTTCTCTATCTGTGTGGAGTTTATACGTTCTCATGTTTGCTTAGATTTTCCAGTTACCTTCCACAATCCAAGGTTAGCTTTACATTATGTAGTCAGAGATGTAGATTGTAAGCTCCACCGTGGGACTTCTGTGAATGATTATATATTCTCGTTGGTTTTCTGTGGTGAAAGTGTCATTTACTCCTTAATGCTGCGCTTCATTCACTCATGACTGCCTCAGAGTCTGCCACAGCAGTATCTGGAACAGGTGGGAGACATGTAATTACAGATACGGTGATGTAGCAGTAAAAATGTTGATATAAAGGAACCACAAGTTCAGCAGTTTTTGTGTGTAGCCCTCTGTTGTATGACGCTTTCCAGGAGATGTATCAAACCTAGGAGAGAGATAAAGTGCAGAGAGATAAACTACCAACTGATCAGCTCCTCTATTTTTTTCAAACACTAAAATGTCAGTTAGAAGCTGATTGATTGATACTTTCTCTCTCGCCTCTTATAGGTCCAGATTTATCAAGCCTTGGAGAGTGATAAATAGCACACTGATAAAGTACCAGCCAATCAGCTCCTAGCTTACATGTGACAGGCTGTGTTTGAAAAATGACAGGAGCTGACTGGTTGGTACTTTATCACTGTGATACTTATCACTCTCCAAGGCATGATAAATCTGAGCCTAAATCTCTTCAAGCTATGATACAACACCCCCTTTCCCCCTCCTCCAGATTAGAAGCGGCTGTAATTGTAGTGTACCTACAGCCTATACAGTGCTGGCAGCATTTGTGCTCTCTTCCAATTTTCAGTTTTTCAGATCACGAACTGGTTACAATACTGAGGCATGTGACAAAAAACACCTCATGCCTCAGTGACATACTAGTGCAGAGGTTCCCAAATGTGGTCCTCAAATTGACTGAGGTACTAATTTAATCTACCTTTAGCGAAGCATGGATATACTTAAAACCTGGACCATTGGGGTGCCTTTAGACCTCAATTTGCTACTTCTATACTAGTGAATTAATGAGCTATTATCTTCTGAAGAATGGTTCAGAACTTCACTGTGCGTATGTGAGTGGTCCATTTTAATACTTTATTATTTATTGCTTATTAACCTGTTTTCTCTAACGTCCTAAGTGGATGCTGGGGACTCCGTCAGGACCATGGGGAATAGCGGCTCCGCAGGAGACAGGGCACAAAAATAAAGCTTTAGGATCAGGTGGTGTGTACTGGCTCCTCCCCCTATGACCCTCCTCCAAGCCTCAGTTAGGTTTTTGTGCCCGTCCGAGCAGGGTGCAATCTAGGTGGCTCTCTTAAAGAGCTGCTTAGAAAAAGTTTTTTAGGTTTTTTATTTTCAGTGAGTCCTGCTGGCAACAGGCTCACTGCATCGAGGGACTTAGGGGAGAGAATTTCAACTCACCTGCGTACAGGATGGATTGGATTCTTAGGCTACTGGACACCATTAGCTCCAGAGGGAGTCGGAACACAGGTCTCACCCTGGGGTTCGTCCCGGAGCCGCGCCGCCGACCCCCCTTACAGATGCTGAAGATTGAAGGTCCGGAAACAGGCGGCAGAAGGCTCTTCAGTCTTCATGAAGGTAGCGCACAGCACTGCAGCTGTGCGCCATTGTTGTCACACACTTCACACCAAGCGGTCACGGAGGGTGCAGGGCGCTGCTGGGGGCGCCCTGGGCAGCAATATTTTATTACCTTAAGGCAAAAGAATACATCACATATAGCCATTAAGGCTATATGTATGTATTTAACCCATGCCAATTATCTAAATCCACGGGAGGAAAGCCCGCCGAAATAGGGGGCGGGGCTTATTCTCCTCAGCACACAGCGCCATTTTCCTGCTCAGCTCCGCTGTGAGGAAGGCTCCCAGGACTCTCCCCTGCACTGCACTACAGAAACAGGGTAAAACAGAGAGGGGGGGCATTTTTTGGCGATATACTGGATATATTTAAGCTGCTATAAGGAACAACACTTATATAAGGTTGTTCCCATATATATTATAGCGCTTGGGTGTGTGCTGGCAAACTCTCCCTCTGTCTCCCCAAAGGGCTAGTGGGGTCCTGTCTTCGATAAGAGCATTCCCTGTGTGTCTGCTGTGTGTCGGTACGTGTGTGTCGACATGTATGAGGACGATGTTGGCGTGGAGGCAGAGCAATTGCCGATAATGGTGATGTCACCCCCCAGGGAGTCGACACCGGAATGGATGGCTTTGTTTATGGAATTACGTGATAATGTCAGCACATTACAAAAATCAGTTGACGACATGAGACGGCCGGCAAACCAGTTAGTACCTGCCCAGGCGTCTCAGACACCGTCAGGGGCTGTAAAGCGCCCTTTACCTCAGTCGGTCGACACAGACCCAGACACAGACACTGAATCTAGTGTCGACGGTGATGAAACAAACGTATTTTCAAGTAGGGCCACACGTTATATGATCACGGCAATGAAGGAGGCTTTGCATATCTCTGATGCTGCAAGTACCACAAAAAGGGGTATTATGTGGGGGGTGAAAAAACTACCTGTAGTTTTTCCTGAATCAGAGGAATTAAATGATGTATGTGATGAAGCGTGGTTTAACCCAGATAGAAAAATGCTAATTTCAAAAAAGTTATTAGCATTATACCCTTTCCCGCCAGAGGTTAGGGCGCGCTGGGAAACACCCCCTAGGGTGGATAAGGCGCTCACACGCTTATCAAAACAAGTGGCGTTACCGTCTCCGGATACGGCCGCCCTCAAGGATCCAGCAGATAGAAGACTGGAAACTACCCTAAAAAGTATATACACACATACTGGTGTTATACTGCGACCGGCCATCGCCTCAGCCTGGATGTGCAGTGCTGGGGTCGTCTGGTTGGATTCCCTGACTGAAAATATTGATACCCTGGATAGGGACAGTATTTTATTGACTATAGAGCAATTAAAGGATGCTTTCCTTTTATATGCGAGATGCGCAGAGAGATATTTGCACTCTGGCATCGAGAGTAAATGCGATGTCCATATCTGCCAGAAGGAGTTTATGGACGCGACAGTGGTCAGGTGATGCGGATTCCAAACGACATATGGAAGTATTGCCGTATAAAGGGGAGGAATTATTTGGCGTCGGTCTATCGGATCTGGTGGCCACGGCAACTGCCGGAAAATCCACCTTTTTACCTCAGACCCCCTCCCAACAGAAAAAGACACCGTCTTTTCAGCCGCAGTCCTTTCGGTCCTATAAGAACAAGCGGACAAAAGGACAGTCATATCTGCCTAGGGGCAGAGGAAGGGGTAAGAGAGGACAGCAAGCAGCCCCTGCCCAGGAACAGAAGCCCTCCCAGGGTTCTGCAAAGCCCTCAGCATGACGCTGGGGCCTTACAAGCGGACTCAGGAACGGTGGGGGGTCGACTCAAGAATTTCAGCGCACAGTGGGCTTGCTCACAGGTGGACCCCTGGATTCTGCAGGTAGTATCTCAGGGTTACAGGTTGGAATTCGAGAAGTCTCCCCCTCGCCGGTTCCTAAAGTCTGCTTTGCCAACGTCTCCCTCAGACAGGGCGACGGTATTGGAAGCCATTCACAAGCTGTTTGCTCAGCAGGTGATAGTCAAGGTACCCCTCCTACAACAGGGAAAGGGGTATTACTCCACGCTATTTGTGGTACCGAAGCCGGACGGCTCGGTAAGACCTATTCTAAATCTGAAATCTTTGAACCTGTACATACAAAAATTCAAGTTCAAGATGGAGTCACTCAGAGCAGTGATAGCGAATCTGGAAGAAGGGGACTTTATGGTGTCCCTGGACATAAAGGATGCTTACCTGCATGTCCCAATTTGCCCTTCACATCAAGGGTACCTCAGGTTCGTGGTGCAAAACTGTCATTATCAGTTTCAGACGCTGCCGTTTGGATTGTCCACGGCACCTCGGGTCTTTACCAAGGTAATGGCCGAAATGATGATTCTTCTGCGAAGAAGAGGCGTATTAATTATCCCTTACTTGGACGATCTCCTGATAAGGGCAAGGTCCAGAGAACAGCTGGAGGACGGAGTAGCACTAACCCAAGTAGTGCTGCAACAACACGGGTGGATTCTGAATTTTCCAAAATCTCAGTTGACCCCGACAACACGTCTGCTGTTCCTGGGAATGATTCTGGACACGGTTCAGAAAAAGGTGTTTCTTCCGGAGGAGAAAGCCAGGGAGTTATCCGAACTTGTCAGGAACCTCCTAAAACCAGGGACAGTGTCTGTACATCAATGCACAAGAGTCCTGGGAAAGATGGTGGCTTCTTACGAAGCGATTCCATTCGGCAGATTCCACGCACGAACTTTTCAGTGGGATCTGCTGGACAAATGGTCCGGATCGCATCTGCAGATGCATCAGCGGATAACCTTATCGCCACGGACAAGGGTGTCTCTTCTGTGGTGGTTGCAGAGTGCTCATCTGTTAGAGGGCCGCAGATTCGGTATACAGGACTGGGTCCTGGTGACCACGGATGCCAGTCTGAGAGGCTGGGGAGCGGTCACACAAGGAAGAAACTTCCAGGGAGTATGGTCAAGCCTGGAGATGTCTCTTCACATAAATATACTGGAGCTAAGAGCGATTTACAATGCTCTAAGTCTGGCAAAACCCCTGCTTCAGGGTCAGCCGGTGTTGATCCAGTCGGACAACATCACGGCAGTCGCCCACGTAAACAGACAGGGCGGCACAAGAAGCAGGACAGCAATGGCAGAAGCTGCAAGGATTCTTCGCTGGGCGGAAGATCATGTGATAGCACTGTCAGCAGTATTCATTCCGGGAGTGGACAACTGGGAAGCAGACTTCCTCAGCAGACACGATCTACACCCGGGAGAGTGGGGACTTCATCCAGAAGTCTTCCACATGATTGTGAACCGTTGGGAAAAACCAATGGTGGATATGATGGCGTCCCGCCTCAACAAAAAACTGGACAGGTATTGCGCCAGGTCAAGAGATCCTCAGGCAATAGCTGTGGACGCTCTGGTAACACCGTGGGTGTTCCAGTCAGTGTATGTGTTCCCTCCTCTGCCTCTCATACCAAAAGTACTGAGAATTATACGGCAGAAGGGAGTAAGAACGATACTAGTGGCTCCGGATTGGCCAAGAAGAACTTGGTACTCGGAACTTCAAGAGATGCTCACGGAGGATCCGTGGCCTCTACCTCTAAGACGGGACCTGCTTCAGCAGGGACCGTGTCTATTCCAAGACTTACCGCGGCTGCGTTTGACGGCATGGCGGTTGAACGCCGAATTCTAAAGGAAAAAGGCATTCCGGAAGAGGTCATTCCTACACTGGTAAAAGCCAGGAAGGAGGTGACTGCACAACATTATCACCGCATTTGGAGAAAATATGTTGCGTGGTGTGAGGCCAGGAAGGCCCCCACGGAGGAATTTCAACTGGGTTGATTCCTACATTTCCTGCAAACAGGATTGTCTATGGGCCTCAAATTGGGGTCCATTAAGGTTCAAATTTCGGCCCTGTCGATTTTCTTCCAGAAAGAATTGGCTTCAGTTCCTGAAGTCCAGACCTTTGTAAAAGGAGTACTACATATACAGCCCCCGGTTGTGCCCCCAGTGGCACCGTGGGATCTTAATGTAGTCTTGGATTTTCTCAAATCCCATTGGTTTGAGCCGCTCAAATCGGTGGAGCTGAAGTATCTCACATGGAAAGTAACCATGCTACTGGCCCTGGCTTCAGCCAGGAGAGTATCAGAATTGGCGGCTTTATCATATAAGAGCCCATATCTGATTTTCCATACGGACAGGGCAGAACTGCGGACGCGTCCTCATTTTCTGCCTAAGGTGGTGTCAGCGTTTCACCTGAACCAGCCTATTGTGGTGCCTGCGGCTACTAACGAGTTGGAGGATTCCAAGTTGTTGGACGTGGTCCGGGCATTGAAAATATATATTTCAAGAACGGCGGGAGTCAGAAAGTCTGACTCACTGCTTATATTGTATGCACCCAACAAGATGGGTGCTCCTGCTTCTAAGCAGACGATTGCTCGTTGGATTTGTAGCACAATTCAACTTGCACATTCTGTGGCAGGCTTGCCACAACCTAAATCTGTCAAGGCCCATTCCACAAGGAAAGTGGGCTCATCCTGGGCGGCTGCCCGGGGAGTCTCGGCATTACAACTCTGCCGAGCTGCTACTTGGTCAGGGGCAAATACGTTTGCAAAATTCTACAAATTTGATACCCTGGCTGAGGAGGACCTTGAGTTCTCTCATTCGGTGCTGCAGAGTCATCCGCACTCTCCCGCCCGTTTGGGAGCTTTGGTATAATCCCCATGGTCCTGACGGAGTCCCCAGCATCCACTTAGGACGTTAGAGAAAATAAGAATTTACTTACCGATAATTCTATTTCTCGTAGTCCGTAGTGGATGCTGAGCGCCCATCCCAAGTGCGGATTGTCTGCAATACTTGTACATAGTTATTGTTACAAAAAAAATCGGGTTGTTATTTGTTGTGAGCCGTCTGTTCAGAGGCTCCTACGTTTGTCATACTGTTAACTGGGTTCAGATCACAAGTTATACGGTGTGATTGGTGTGGCTGGTATGAGTCTTACCCGGGGTTCAATATCCTTCCTTATTGTGTACGCTCGTCCGGGCACAGTATCCTAACTGAGGCTTGGAGGAGGGTCATAGGGGGAGGAGCCAGTACACACCACCTGATCCTAAAGCTTTATTTTTGTGCCCTGTCTCCTGCGGAGCCGCTATTCCCCATGGTCCTGACGGAGTCCCCAGCATCCACTACGGACTACGAGAAATAGAATTATCGGTAAGTAAATTCTTATTATTTCTGTTTATTTTTTTTAATGTGGGCAGATGCAACGCTCTGTATTTTTGCTCGTCTCTTGCAAAAGTCAAGGAACGGGGGGGGGGGGGGGGGGTCTGGTCTCCACAGAGCCTTTGATGGATCTGGGAAGCAGATGCTTGGCCTGGAGCTGTGACAGACCTGGAAAGCATTTAGTTTTTCCTTTGCTACAGGTGTAATAACAAGGCAGAAGCTATGAAGATTTGTATTCTGGGGATTTTTAAAAAATTTTATGTTGTGCTTTTTGTGGAAATTTTTTTTTAACTCATCTTGCAACCGTCTTTACCTCATTTACTGCAACCAGAGAACTTTACCTTGATTTTCGGTGGCTGTTGTTAGGCCCCATGCTTTGTGCTGCGATCTGCTCCGATCTTGTCACAGTGTAACAACTGTATTTCAAAGGCATTTACAGGTACGGTCTTGCCGGCGTTTGAATATGCGTTGCCCAAATGACAGTGGGTACCCGGCTGAAAGCGATTATTCTTTAGCTTCGCCGTCGGGTAGTCGCTGTTGAGATTCATATTTCTTCCCAATATATCTGCACATCTTAAGCATAATAAACACTAACCTACATCCATTATGTGTGAGATCAGCCATACTTCTGGTTTGTCTGCATTATTATATTGCTATACTGTGGTAAAGTAATAAGAAGGGGATTATTCTAAGCAATAAAGCAATCTAGGTCCCTGCTTTAATGATTCAATAATCATTACTCTATTATGGAAAAGCTTGGCCATCTAGGGTGATTTGTTAAATGGGTCATTGCCCCAAGCAGATTTTATTCACGGTGCCCTTGTGGTCTGCCACCAAATCTCAGCAGCCGAAATGCAGAAGTGTTTGGTATCCCCCTAAGTTCCGTACTCGCAGCCTTGACGTATAAGTTGCTCCTCTCAATCGACAGTTTCCCTTTTCTCCTTCTGCGGTTAATAGAGAAATTAGTTGCTGAGTGATCATGAAAACAAACAAACAATTTTTATATATAATATATGTAATGTGTTAACAAAATGCATTGGTTACATTATTGCACTGAAGGAAGGACTTGTAGGTGAACGTAAAATGGCAGCTTTCAGGATTTATGATGGCGCACAACCTTCTATGTGTACATTCTGACCTGTGGAATATTTAACTTTTTAATTTACTGGTGCATTTTGAGAAGGGGTGATTAACAATTGGAGTATTCGCTCTCTTCTCTGTCTTTCCATCTTCTCACAGCAAACCGTGGCATTTTCCCGAGAGGAATGGCTAAAAACAGCATGTCTCACAGGATTTCAGTATGTCATTTACCAATGGCCTAGCCATCACTGGAACCTGTTTTTTTTTTTTATTAGTTCATATAGCAAACTACACTAGACGATATTTTGGCTATAGTTGTATGAAGAAAAATAGGGACCTATGGACATTTCCAATGCGTTGGCAATTTTACCAAAATTTTCGTAGGATATCGGCATAGTAGCCATCAAAATATGTTTAAAAAAGTTTATTGAAATCCTCTCACCGATTTGTAGAAACAGACGGCAATTGTGGTGTTGCCTTTAAAGTTCTGCTAACAAGACTATTTTGGCTCTTTCCTCCTAATTTTTATATGCATTTTAGTATTGTTTTGCTATATATACTATTTACTACTCCTATTAGATACTGGAATATAATGATACAAGGAACACAATGCATTTTGGTTGTGCTATTTTATGAATACAGGTTCCATAAGCAGTAAGTCATCACCTTCACCTCAGCTATTGTTTGAGTGGCTGTCTGGTCTACAGGTCAATAAGCACCAGCACTTCCGTCTTTTCCAGGATCTTAGGCAGGGCAGAACAAGGCAGCATGGGTAATCTGGAACGCCGTACGGGGAGGTGAGGATTTTCCTTCCACACTCGCAGGTGGCTCTTCCAAACATAGTTCATGTGTGTTTATTACATAATTAGTTTGCAAAGCCTTTTACAATGTTGCCAGACCTACTACGTCTGCCCTAGGTTGTGAACTGGTCATTCCATACTCAATTACCTTCCCAAGTGCTAAAATTGAGTCTGTCACTTACACATAGTGCAGGCAGCCATTTTGTAGGCAGAAACCAGTATTCCACACATCTACTCACTAGGATGTGATGATTGTTACCTGTGTAGGGTGACCAAGATGGCTGACTCACCTTGTACTTTCACGTGTGGGATGGAAGATACGGTACTGATGGTATTGTGGGTACCTTTCATCTTGTACTTTATATTTCATATTTTGTATTCACTCACTGTAACCATTGTAGTGTGTTCAATATGGCTGCCGCTTTGTGACATGTTTTTTTTCCTGTAAATGTAAAGGGCTTTGAGTCCTATCAGAGTAAAGTGCTATATAAGTAAACTTTGTTGTTGTCTTGAGTGCTTAGCGAATGGATAGGCTGCTTCTAATTTAATTTAGTCAACTTAGGGTGGGATGTTTCAAGCTTCAGAGAGATATAAAGTTGAGTAGTTGCCTAAATCAACCAATCATCTCCTGCCATTTCAAAGACTGTGCTGAATATATGACAGAATCTGATTTGACTGCTATGGGCTACTTCACTTTATCTCTCTCCAAGGCTTGATGCTTCTCCTCCTTGATGTTCTACACTGTGGTTGTTATTGGCAGATAAATGACTGTATGGTTACACATTTTTAGGTTTTTTTCTTTTCTTTGTTCAGAGTATTTATACATTCTGTTAAGGGCGCTATTGTTATTATGGGTATCTGGCCCCTGTGGTCATGGGCACTTAGCAGGAACCCATCCATGTAATTCTAGTCTCCTCTTCCCAGAAAGACAATTTGTAGCAGAATAAGGGATTTTCTCCAGTCACCCAGCCATTGTCGCTGACAGATTTGAAGTGGCGAGGCTACTTGTTTACCCATTCATAACCAAGGCTGGGCTCAGTCTTAAAGAAAAAAACATCCCTTTTCCCATTGTAAAGCACTCTAAATTATATCTGCTCCAGCTGTTTAGTGAGTTAGTTTAACAGTGTCCTCATCTTAGAGCATGAAGGACAATTTCTGCATACACTGTATTCTATATGCTGAGTATAATATCTGATGGGTTAGTCATTATCCTCATGTTCTTTAAAATGCTGTTTTAAACTTGAACTGCTTGTTTAAAAGTAAACTATATTTTACAATAATTTGTCCTCTGGGGGCGCTGTTTTGCTGTAGTCTATGAATGATGTCTCATTGTACCTCAACAGAAAAATAGCATTGTGTATAAATTTATGAATATCCTAAATAATGCTGTGCAAAGTTAAAATATATATAATAATAATAAAAATAATAATTAAAAACAAAAAACAAAAATATATACGTGTGTGTGTGTGTGTGTGTGTGTGTGTGTGTGTGTGTTTGCTTTGAAGTTCTGAAGTTCAGCTGGTTATTTGACACTCTTGGCGTCCAAATGGCAGGAAGAACAGGCAGGAAGAACATTGCCCTAATTTTTTTTTTCTTTCTACTGAGCCTTTTATTGTACACAGAGCGAATGATCGCACATAAAGACATTCTATAGTGTAGAAATGTCAGGTGTTACTCCTCTGATTTTCTATACTTTAAACTCCATCTTATTTGAATATCATGCACTGTGTTTTTGTTTTAGGCTAGATTTGAACTGTTGTCCTTGCATGTTTTCGGTATAATGGTGTACAACTACATTAAACGCTTTATTTAATTGTAATTTGATTTAATTGTAACCTTGGATATCTGATGTTGGAGCAGATAATCAATACTAGTAATAATATACTATAGTGTTCTCACCTCAGTCACTCTTTCTTTCTGCCTTCTATTCTGAAGTAATTTACTCTCCTTGTCTTATATCACTACAAAGTGCTCTTGTCCTTTACGCTTGGCCCTTGATGTTACGGCGGCTACAGTAATGATGGGTGCGGCATATCAGACATTGTATTTGCTCATCAGGAGTACGCATTTAACCATGATAAATATAGTATTAAACAAAATAGATAAACCGGAAAGCAGTACACTTGAGATGCACATTGGCATAACATGAGAGCATCCAGGTGTTCTGTATAGTGTTCTCCTTAGCAGTACAGTGATAAAAGGCTTATGAGCTAGTTGTGAAAAGACAGGTGGGGGGAGCCATTTTGTACCAATAGTTTTAACCAGTACGCACATATTAAAATCAAAGTGTTGCCTATACAGGAAACCGCAACTCCTGAGAATAGAACCCGTTGATGTGCGGACTTTTTTTTTTTTTTTCAAATTGCAATTTAGAATGAAATTTGGCACCATTACTGCATGTCCTGTCTCCATTCACCATATAATACTCTCTTTCACCTTCTTGTAAACTCATTCCAGCTCTGTTGTGGCATTAGAGAGTGATGTCTAGGTTAATGTAGAAGTAAGTTGTTGAATCTGTGGTCTGGAATGTTTTCAGTTGGTGGCCCACACAGTGCATGTTTTGCAGGTAACCCAGCAGGTGCACAAGTGTATTAATTACTCACTGACACATTTTAAAAGGTCCACAGGTGGAGCTAATTATTTCACTTGCGATTCTGTGAGGAGACCTGCAAAACATGCACTGTGTGGGTCCCCGAGGACCAAGTTTGAGAACCTCTGGTATAATGTGTTCTGTATGCCAACGTTTACTGTAGGCAACAATAGTCTCTGCTAAATTGATTTTATTGCTGCAAAAGCAATACCAAGGTTTGTTGGGTATTTACTGTACCAGCGTTGTTATCTACAATATATGTAGTGGAGGCAGCCAATTTGTGGATTGAACTAACAGTCATGCATCTTTGGTGTTACCAGTCCTAATGAATAATAGGCTGCATTTCAGTATTTGTACAGTGCATAAAATGGCGACCGCTACAGTGGTCATACAATGGCTGGGTGTGGTATGGAAGGTCGACCACACTTATGTCGACAGTGTCTAGGTCGACAGGGATTCTAGGTCGACATTTTCTAGGTCGACATGAGTTTATAAAAAATAAAATTTGTGTTGTTTTCTCGGTATAGTGAAGTGGAACCCCAATTAGTGCACCATGTCCCCTCGCATGGCTCGCTTCATTCGCCATGCTTCGGGCAAGGTTAAGTATGAAAAAGTTATAAAAAAAGAAAAAAATTGTGAAAGTTATGTCGACCGGTTTACCTAGAGACCCTGTCGACCTAGTCATGGTCGACCTAGAGACCGGATACCACAGTGCTATCGATTTACTGAAATAAAAAAATAAAAAAAGGAAGTGGAGATGTTGCCCATAGCAACAAATCAGATTAAAGCTATATTTTCTAGAATGTACTGGATAAATGAGAACTACAATTTGGTTGGTTGCTATGGGCAACACCTCTATTTTTCTTTTTTTTTGAAGATAATCTACTCACTAGGAAGCTATTTTATTATTTTCTTTTGGGAATAAATAGAAATAATCCCTCCCCTTCAGGTTATACAATGTGTGCCAAGACAGGAGGCTTGCCAAATGCTTGGATGATATTGTATTTTATTCAGCATACAATGGATTATAAGAGAATTTTGTTTTATTTTTCTTGTAATGGTATTTCTAAGAAACAATGACTGCTCTTTCTTATTTCCCGAATCAGAACAGTCTGTCTCCTGCTAAACCTAAGCGGTTTATGGACTTTAATCCGCTGTTGAGTTCTTGGCTCCATTTGTGGTGCTGTCACAAGATCCGCGGGTGGCTAACGATCCCAACTAATGCCGATATAATAGGATAAACGCCTGTAAACAAAATATCATCACCACAGTGTAAAAAAATAAATGTTGTGTATAATGAGGACTAAACCCGCTCCCATCACTGTGACCATGTAATCTGATGCCTTCGTATGGTGACCATTTGCTTTGATAGGCAAGTAGGAAATAATTATAAATAGGGACTACTAATCCCTACTTTTTGCTGAGTAAGGACAGGTTTATTTTTATTTTACTTCCCCAGTTCTCTTTATCTCCATGATTCATGTACTGTTATCATCAAGGTGTTACGTGGCTTTTTACCATACAAAGGTCAGAAGGTCCTCCCGAAATAATGGCTTATAATGACAGCATTGGGCACCAGCAAAGGTCCACGTTCTTTCTGGCTTTGTTTTGTTTCATGCTGTCACTACGTAACTTTGCATTGTCACAGAATGACTAACAATTTTGGTAACCTGACCACAGAATTGCGTTCTAAGATGGGGAGAGTTCTGAGTCACCTGACCTTTTTTTGTATTCATTCATTTCTTTCTTTCTTTTTTCTTTCCCTTTTGTGTGTTTTTTTTTTTTTTTTTTTTTTTTTAATGCCTTGTACACATGGACTTTTTAAAGAGTTTAATGCGTCTCATTGATAGTCCAACAAAAAAAATAATAATAATGCAAGGAGCTTCATATATGTCCACTTTCTGGCATGCATGAAATTTACTAATCATGGACTTTCCGTAAAATACAATAAAGAGGGTAGCTTATCGTTACCACTCTGCGCTTAACACTGCTAGAAATTCTTAGCCAAGTGTTATTTTTCAAAGTCTGTCTTTCTTTCTTTCTTTCTTTCTTTCTTTCTTTCTTTCTTTCTTTCTTTCTCTCTCTCTCTCTCTCTCTCTCTCTCTCTCTCTCTCTCTCTCTCTCTCTCTCTCTCTCTCTCTCTCTCTCTCTCTCTCTCGTTCTCTCTCTCTCTCTCTCTCGTTCTCTCTCTCTCTCTCTCGTTCTCTCTCTCTCTCTCGTTCTCTCTCTCTCTCGTTCTCTCTCTCTCTCGTTCTCTCTCTCTCTCTCTCTCTCTCTCATGATGCTTTTTAAGACAAAAAACAGTATTAAATAATAAGATTTTACTCACCGGTAAATCTATTTCTCGTAGTCTGTAGTGGATGCTGGGACTCCATAAGGACCATGGGGAATAGCGGCTCCGCAGGAGACTGGGCACAACTAAAGAAAGCTTTAGGATTTCCTGGTGTGCACTGGCTCCTCCCACTATGACCCTCCTCCAGACCTCAGTTAGAATCTTGTGCCCGGCTGAGCTGGATGCACACTAGGGGCTCTCCTGAGCTCCTAGAAAGAAAGTATATTTTAGGTTTTTTATTTTACAGTGAGATCTGCTGGCAACAGACTCACTGCAGCGAGGGACTAAGGGGAGAAGAAGCGAACCTACCTAACTGGTGGTAGCTTGGGCTTCTTAGGCTACTGGACACCATTCGCTCCAGAGGGATCGACCACAGGACCCGACCTCGATGTTCGGTCCCCGAGCCGCGCCGCCGGCCCCCTTACAGAGCCAGAAGCAAGAAGTGTTCCGGAAAATCGGCGGCAGAAGACTTCTGTCTTCAACAAGGTAGCGCACAGCACTGCAGCTGTGCGCCATTGCTCCTCATGCACACCTCACACTCCGGTCACTGATGGGTGCAAGGCGCTGGGGGGGGGGCGCCCTGAGGGCAATATAATACACCTTGGCTGGCAAATCTACACCATATATAGTCAGGAAGGCTATATAGGTGTAAAAATACCCCTGCCAGAATTCCAGAAAAAGCGGGAGAAGTCTGCCGGAAAAGGGGCGGGGCCATCTCCCTCAGCACACTGGCGCCATTTTTTCTTCACAGTGCAGCTGGAAGACAGCTCCCCAGGCTCTCCCCTGTAGTTTTCAGGCTCAAAGGGTTAAAAAGAGAGGGGGGGCACTAAATTTAGGCGCAATATGTGTATACAAGCAGCTATTGGGGGAAAAATCACTCAGTTATAGTGTTAATCCCTGCATTATATAGCGCTTTGGTGTGTGCTGGCATACTCTCTCTCTCTCTGTCTCCCCAAAGGACTTTGTGTGGTCCTGTCCTCAGTCAGAGCATTCCCTGTGTGTGTGCGGTGTGTCGGTACGGCTGTGTCGACATGTTGGATGAGGAAGGTTACGTGGAGGCGGAGCAGAGGACGATAAATGGGATGTCGCCCCCTGTGGAGCTTCATATATGTCCACTTTCTGGCATGCATGAAATTTACTAATCATGGACTCTCCGTAAAATACAATAAAGAGGGTAGCTTATCGTTACCACTCTGCGCTTAACACTGCTAGAAATTCTTAGCCAAGTGTTATTTTTCATAGTCTTTCTTTCTTTCTTTCTTTCTTTCTTTCTTTCTTTCTTTCTTTCTTTCTTTCTTTCTTTCTTTCTTTCTTTCTTTCTTTCTTTCTTTCTTTCTCTCTCTCTCTCTCTCTCTCTCTCTCTCTCTCTCTCTCTCTCTCTCTCTCTCTCTCTCTCTCTCGATGCTTTTTAAGACAAAAAACAGTATTAAATAATAAGATTTTACTCACCGGTAAATCTATTTCTCGTAGTCCGTAGTGGATGCTGGGACTCCATAAGGACCATGGGGAATAGCGGCTCCGCCATTGTTTTTAAACTGTACCACAAGAAATAAACAAGCAAAGCTGGGAAATCTGACTGTAGGCAGCAATAAGTAACAAAGTACCCATATAGACTGTAAAAAAGACCCATACAATTGTAAATATCTTGGATTAAAGTGTACACACTTGTGAGGCAGACACTTTTTGGGGTGAAACAATATTCATGTGAATGCAGCCTATCTGATAGCGCTTGTTTTTTGAGAATTGGTAGCCTGATTATATGCGACACAATATTGTGCACTTCTTTTGTTGTTGATTTTGGTGAACCCTGCATATGTGGACCTTGCAAGGGGAGGAGTTCTGTAGATCCCGGAGGTGGCTGTCTCACAGTACAAATTTTACATCGGCTCAGGCCTTGGTTTTTCTTAGGTCTTGGGCTCTTCATATTGCATTCTGTTTGCAAAGCACATTTTCTTGCAGCACTGTAATAAAACGTTTAACATAACAAAAGTGACACGTGCAATAAAACCATTCTTGATGTCCCATTGCTCTCAGGATTACTTTATGTCCTAGCCTACAGACTATACCGAACAGTGTTTGCGGAAGTGGGTGGGTCAAGAGAGTGGACTTTGATTTAATAATTACACATTTGCGCAGTGATTGTGCCTCCAAAGCTTTTATTGCCTCTCCATACCTTAGGTGCACTTCCATTTGCGCAGACGGAGCTTTGCCATATACCTCAATATTAGCCACGAATGTTGGTACGAAACTCAGGTGGTCTATGTACTAAATCTTAAGCTGTGTACGCAGTTGCCGATTTTTTTTTTTTGAACGCTTGCCCGATTCCTGACGTATCTGAACGAGAAATCGTTCAAAATGTCAAATGTGTACTCACTATTGCGCTCTCCCGTGGGTTGTCCATAGCATCTTCAGATCGTTCATACATGCAGGTCAATCTGAAGATGTGGCTGACGACCGCATGCATTAGGATGCGGTGGGGGAATGATATATCGTGTGGTCGTTCACCAGATTGTGCAGTGTGTACAGGCTGCACGATGTATCGTTCCATTGTATCTGCTGTCTGCTGGTTACACGGGTTGTTTAATGTGTACCAAGAGAGATAGGTGGACACTGATAAAAGGGGATAACCAATTAGCACCAGTAATTTACTGGGGCTAATTGTCCCGCCGGGGGCTATCCTGTTAGCACCGATAAGCCAGCCTGAGCAGCTGCTTATCGAGGGTTACCTGTTGCTGCACCAGGTGCCCGCTCCTGACAGCTCCCGGTACAGTGCTGTACCTCAGGCTCCCCTGTCATGTGACCACTGCCAGGGTCGGGGGAAAATGGATGCAGGTCACGACGATGCCTCGGCTTCCTGGCGGGGGTCACAGTGCCGAGTGCCGGCCACAGTTATCTGGGATTTTGTTTCGCCTGCCATGCAAAAACGTGGCTGTTTCTACTGAAAACACACAGGTTTCACTGAACCTGTGTATTTTTAGGAGATAATGTATTTTTTTACAGGCGATGTAATAGGATAGCCTGTAAAAAAAAATATTGGTGAAACATCGGAAAAAATAGTGAAAAATGTAAGTACCAGCCCATCCGCACCTAACTGCCATGTTACAGGCTGCGTTTGAAAAATGACAGGAGCGGATTAGCTGGTACTTTATCTCCGTTTACTTTATCACTCTCCAAGGCTTAGTACCTAGACCCCTAAGTTGCTTTTCTGTGCACAACACAGTCATTTCACAGACTGTGCTAGATAAATTACAGAGGGTGGTCTTCAGTATGCCAGCTGTCGGGATCCCGGCGCACAGTATACCGGCGCTGGAATCCCAACACTTTTTTTCTCCCTTGTGGGGGTCCATGACCCCCCTGGAGGGAGAATAAAATAGCGTGGCACGCGTAGCGCCCCACCGTGCCCGCAAGGGGCTCATTTGCGCTCGCCACGCTGTCGGTATGCCGGCGGTCGGGCTCCCGGCGCCGGTATGTTGGTCACCGGGAGCCCGGCCGCCGGCATACTATACTACACCCGTTACAGAAGCTAGTTGCTTTGGTTAACTTCACTTTATCTCTCCAAAACTTGATACATCTCCCCCTTTAGTGTGGTTTGAGCTTCCCATACCTACTGCAACTATCATATGGCCCTGAGTTTTGTAGGTTTTCAGATGTGATCCTCCAGCACAACGCACGTCCTCTGCAGTTTTCCTTTACAGCTGGGCGATTGTCTGTCGCCTCCTGATCATTGCTGTATTCATTCCAAGCCGTCTGCCTGATTATCATTCAAGTATTGTACAGCGTTAGATGAGACAAATAATGCACAGAGATTTCCTTCCGATGGCAGACATGGAGCTAGTTATTAAAGGAGTGCTATTACATCTAGTATTTTTATCCTCTGATTTTTCCTGCAGCGGACTATTATTATAACACAGAATTTTGCCTATAAATTGCAACAATTGCAGTGATGCTGTTCTGTAAGGTATAAACAAGTAGACCTATTATAAATATACAAAGGGAAGACCTGCCCATATGAGCTCACAATTATATCTGGGGGGTATCCGAAGTGTCTGAGGGGCTTCCATTCACCCAATGTTTTGAATTTAACTCTTGCACAGAGAAGTTCAAGGACTTGCTATTGGTCTCCGAATCACGCCTCAATGGCCGCCGTCCAGCTGATAGAAAAATCCACAATATGAGTAACCAGATGGCAAAAATGATTAAATGATGTTCACTGGTCAACTCACCCTGGTTTTAGATAGTTGTCCCTGCTGGGAACTATTTTAAATGTTGGCAGACCTGTCTCTGGCTTATTCGCCACCTCCGCCTTCCACGCCTTGGGGTATCCATCACCTTTTATATATCCTTCTTACAATGTTGCTCATTCATGACCTTTAAAAGATATCCTAGTATTTGATATTGTGTATTCTCTTTCAATAAAAACTTAAATAATGATTAAAAAAAAAACTTTAGGGGGGGTCTATTGTCTCTGAGGCGAAAATAAACATATTTTTACCTTAATAGATTTCTGTGTTCTCTGTTTCTGTGGCAACCTTTCTTTGTGAGAGGAGGTTATGCAAATGCAGGGTTTTTTTTTTAATGAGGTTATGTAATTTTTGTTAAAAGTGGAAATATATTGGTTTCCTTATACAGTGTGAAACGTGCGTGGAAATATATTGGTTTCCTTCTACAGTGTGAAACGTGTCCGTACAGCAGAGGTGGAGGGGAGTCACACATCCATACTGTACCTGTCAGCCCCAGCAGTGAGAGATTGTTGCTGTGGTTGGGTTTATGCAGCAGGTGCTGTGTTTGCTATAGGGTGAAGAGCCTGTGGTGTAAATTGTGTTTGCATACAGCGTGTTGCCAGGTCAGATTGTTGGATGTGTCAAAGCCTCATGCAGAAAGCTGCTTACACCTGTTCATATGGTTCACAGGGCTCTTGTTGGATTACAACCCGCAGCAGTGCTCTGCCATCCTCCGTGAGTTGTAGTTAAAGAGGGTCACAGTGTATATACACTGTCATAATGTGTCCTTAGTTACTGGACAGTAAATAAGCTGATTTTCTAAGAGCTCTAGAGCTGAATACAATTGTTCTAATTTGAAGCTGCACACAATTCCGAACACTGGCCACGAATGGATGTCTGATGTGAGTATCCCCCTATATTCTGAGTCGCACCTCAGCCGCCGTGTGTACGCTTGAGCAGCGGCCATCACGGATTGGTGCTTACACCTACCCCATGTTAGGTGCAGGCAGTACGACTGAAATAGGCGTCCCCTTGGCATTCAAAGAACTTCAGCTGAACACCCAAGAGTGCCGCGTGCGCAGTCTGCAAAAATAATCACTTGATGCAGGTATGTTCTGTGTTGCATGTGATTAAGAATCAGGTCCAATATTTTAAAATTGTATAATTTTTATTTTTATTTTCAAGTACATTAGATTCATTAAGGATAAGATGTACTGAGCAGTGATAAAATTGGAGAAGCGAGCCAGTGGAGAAGTTGCCCATGGCAACCAATCTGCATTGACGTAACATTTATAAATTGCATACTATAAAAGTATACAGAGCAGCTGATTGGTTGCCATAGACCACTTCTCCACTGGCTCACTTCTCCACTTTTATCACTGCTTAGTACATGTCCCCCTTATTTCTTTATGACTTTACTGACTCTTGTTTCACCTTTAGTGACCTGCCTGGCCTACTGTACTGTATATCCCTAACTATCCATATCCTCTAACTCTCTCTCTCTCTCTCTCTCTCTCTCTCTCTCTCTCTCTCTCTCTCTCTCTCTCTCTCTCTCTCTCTCTCTCTCATTTGGAAACATCTGTTTGCCCAGCAGTATCTTAAATTAGAACAGTATATTTTATAAATAACTAATCAGCGATAAAATGAGGAACCATATATTACAAAAATGTACATTTTGTTCCACACACTGTACATAGCAACACCATGGGCACAATCTGCTCTAACACATGCGTGTTTTATGAAGTGTGTTATTATGGAGTATGAAGTGCGTTATCTGCTTTATGAAAGAGGTTTATCACAAGCAACAAGTTTTAAAACTTGTTGCGTTTGATAAATGTGTTTTCAGCCAATCAGCTCCCAACTGTCATTTTGCAAACACATGACAGTTTGGAGCGGATTGGTTGGAGCACCATTTATCTTATGCAAGAAGTTTTAGAATTTGTGTATTATATAAACCTTCTGTCACTTTAGAAACGAATGCATTTTTTATAGGCGGCATCTGAACAAGTCACCACTGCTTGCAGACGACGTATATAACCGCATATGGTAACGTCGCTGAATATACATGTATATTATGGTGAAACAGGAAGAAGGGTATGCATCCTTCCTGCCATTTGACTAGACATGACACACAATTGTATTTACAGTATTTTGTGTATCGGCCGATCGGAAATAAAGGAATTGTATTTGCATGCTTGTGTGGCATCTGTGTGTCCCAGTGTGACCTCAAGGATATTTACATTTGTGAATCCAAGGAAAATTTTTATGTTTTACACTTTCTAAATCTCATGATAGGACTTTCTATCTGAGACCTCCCGCATCGGTTGAATTTTCCATGGTCTGCAAACTGGCACGTCAAGGGAGCCTCTGCCAGTCCCCTTGGATACTGCTCAGATTCCTCAGGTGCAGGAGAGATGGGACAGTGCAAATGTAAATGACAGCTGGTTACTGATTCAAAAGTAATTGGTGAGGGACGGGGGAGGAGGATGAGCCACTCAATACTAGATGAAGTGGAAAACCCCTTTAGGACTAGAACACTGAAGCGGAGACATCAGAACTCGCTGTTTAAACAGATATTTGCAGCACTTTATAATCCTGGCGATCATATTGTATGTATAATGTGCAACCCTGCTAAAATGTTGTCACTCTGCAAATGCTTACAGTTGTTTTTTATCTTTGTTATATTTTGTGTAGCACTTTATAGGTTTGCTAGTGACATCTAGTGCATTGGCAGCCACAGCGAAATGCAGTTTTTTTTAAATTGTATCAATAAGTTGCACTTGGTCAACCTGTATATGATATGTACATTAAATGAGATTGACAAGATGGTCTGTGATACGGTTTTTATGATTGGGCCATCAGTCACGTGTCATACTGAGTGACCATTGTTAGGTTTAACTTGCACTTTCCGTGAAATCAGGATCACGCAAGTTCATGGGCAGCCTTCGGGGGTTATCTTAGTTCTAAGTATCATGACTGACAATAGAGGAAGTTTTACAGAGTTTCTTGAATGTGCAAAAAAAGCCCCAAACCATGTGACTGGGGAAGAATGGGGAAGGAAGATTGGGTTTTGAATAACTTTAACACATTCATTACCAGAGTTCAGCCAGGCCTACAGCTGCTGTGGAGACGTCTGCTCAAAATACAATAGTGTGATATAAAAGTATACCCACTGCAATAATATAGTGGAGGCAGCCATTTTGAGAATGAGGCAGTAACTTCACCAGGACCTTTCACCTCAACTATGTCCCTAGTTCCTAGTGAATTGGCATGCTGCTTTGTCAGCAGTATTGGTTCAGTCTACACTTGACTGTTAATAGAAATGCAGCGAAAATAATCTTTATTGTTTCTAGTAGCTGCGATTTGGGGACACATTTTGGTACGATTTATCAATGCTCTCCTGCCAGGACAGCTGTTTTATAACCAGCTACCCTGGCAAATCTTAATAGCTATACTTTTGCTGCTAATGGCAGCAGCAAAACTTTATACTGCTGGCTTACGTGCCGGAAGTGTGCCCAGTCGTAGGACACGCATATTCTCAGTGAGAGCTGTAGGACGGAAGTGTGCCCAGTCGTAGGACACGCATATTCTCAGTGAGAGCTGTAGGAGGCGGAAGGCTCTAAATGGATTCCGCTCCATGAACACTCTCCATAGAGAGCAAGTTAGTGCCATCTGAAAATGTATCGTTGTATGGCAGCATACCGCCATGCTATGCTGCACATCTGTAATTAAATGCATAATATATAGGAGGCTTTTTTTAGTCATATTAATCTTGTGGAATTGCTGTATCTGCATTATTGATGGGGCAGAGAGGTTTGATGATAGGGTTATAATAAAAATGAGGAGCAGTCAGGCACTGGTGTATGTAATGTATGTATACAGTATATGCAGAACGGGCAAAGCTTGTATATTGTGTGGAGCATTTCCTAGAATGAGTGTCCAGGTGGAATAAGGGTTGGTCTGTGGGTGCAGACAGGGGAGTGGTCATTACATTGTATCCTATGCATTCATAGGTAGAAGGAGGGAAGGTTCCCCTGCTCTCATTGTATGTTGTTTTACAGGTATGCAGATTGTAGGTATGATCTCCATTTTCACCTGGCTCTGTGTTCTACCTCTGACGGGGGCAATTGGGAATGGACGAGGGCATAAATTATGTATTTACTATGTAAAGCGTAGGTTGTGCAAGAAATAATGGGGCAGATGTATTAAGCATGAAGAAATGATAAAGCAGTGATAAGTAGACGGTGATAATGCACCAGCCAATCGGCTCCCAACTGTTAATTTACATATTGGAGTTGATTGGCTGGAGTATTATAACCTTGTACTTATCACTGCTTTATCATTTCTCCAGGCTTAATACATCTGCCCCACTGATCTGCTATCTAACTTGTTTTATATTTTTTTATAACTACATAAAGGGGTATATTCAATTAAAGTCGGATCCATTCCAACATGTATTTGTCGGAATGGATCCGACAACCCCTATTCAATCCCATCTTGATTCGACTTTTTCAAGTCGAATTTAGATGGGACGCAGAGGAGGAGAAGGGGGGTGAGCCACGGGGAGACCAGCTGGGGGACAGCCGGCGGGCATGCAGGGAAGATCAGCACTACAGTAGCGCTGCAGCAGGATGTCACTCAGCCGCCCGACCTCACGGCAGCTTCCACCCGGCTCCAGCAGCGTGCTGGAGCCGGGTGTAAGCTGCCGTGAGGTCGGGCGGTTGAGTGACATCCATGCAGTGAGGTCGGGCGGTTGAGTGACATCCATGCAGACCCAGAGGAGGAGAGGGGGGCCCCTCTCCTCCTCTGGGTCTGCATCTCAGTCCGACATCATTTTGATGTTGGACTGAGATGGTCGAAAAGGGGGCCAAAACCTGTCTGTAGCTATTCTGCCGATCCACGTGCTTTTCGACAAGTCTAATTCATCGACTTGTCGAAAAATGTAGGAATATATTGAATAGGTTGAATCAGGATTCAACCTTAAAAAGTCGAAAACTGCCGTCTTTTCGACAGACGGCAGTTTTTTACTTCAATTGAATATACCCCAAAGTGCATTATAGTTTACATTTTCTTCCTATTTAACATTGCCATGTGAAAGGGTCATTACTACGGGATGCAACCAATTTGCCGGCTGTCGGGATCCTGGCGGCAGACTCTGCACCTAAGAGCTTGCAATCTACCTATATGTTTTGTAGTGCTTGTTATCAAAACCTCACAGTTTGGTTTTACCAGTCCTGGTGCAGCTGAGCAATTGTGATGCATTATGGGATATTTAAGGCTGCTGAGTGACGTGGGAATTGTACCAAAGCTTGCTACTCCTTGCTGGACACTTCAATACATTCCCATGGGTGTGGTATGTTAGGTAGATTAGACTTAGGTCGACCACTATTGGTCGACATAAGTTTTTGTTTTTTTTTACTTTTTCGGTGTCGTTTTCTCCGTACAGTGACCAGGAACCCCAATTAGTGCACCATGGGGGTAATTCAGAGTTGATCGCAGCAGGATTTTTGTTAGCAATTGGGCAAAACCATGTGCACTGCAGGGAAGGCAGATATAACAAGTGCAGAGAGAGTTAGATTTGGGTGGGTTATTTTGTTTCTGTGCAGGGTAAATATTATTATTATTATTATTATTATTATTACATTTTATTTATAAGGCGCCACATGTGTTTCGCAGCGCCGTACAAAGGACAGTACAGGGAGACAAAACATAGCATTACAGTAAATAAATAACAGAAATAGAGTACAGGTAACAGAGCACCACACGTTCTCAAGACATAATACAGCTAAGATGTAAGTATCGATGGAGTGATCATCGTACTACTGGAGGCTGGTGGCCATAGATGGAGATGAGCCTTTACTAGCAGGATAAAGATGGTCGTTGAGTAGGGAAGAACTGCGAGTGAAATGTGTCGAGACGAGGGCTTAGATAACAAGAGGAAAGAGGACCCTGCTCTGAAGAGCTAACAATCTAGTGGGGAGGGGCGACAGACAGATGACAAGAGGTGCAGGCAAGTGGGAGGTAGCCTTGCTGCTTTATTTTTACACTGCAATTTAGATTGCAGATTGAACACACCCCACCCAAATCTAACTCTCTCTGCACATGTTATATCTGCCTCCCCTGCAGTGCACATGGTTTTGCCCAACTGCTAACAAAAATCCTGCTGCGATCAACTCAGAATTACCCCCAATGTCCCCTCGCATGGCGCGCAAACTTTGGGCAAGGTGCCTCGCTCTGCTACCGCTGCACTTGGCACAGGTTACCGTTCTTAACTGTAGTCCACGTGGATTAGACAGTGTCGACCTCAAGACCGGAGCCCCATTCCCATATCCGCTGCAATTTCCATGATCCCCGGTTCTACATTTTTGAGGCGATCAGCTAGGTTTATTTGGGGAAGGGCTTTCCTAAAACATAAATGTTAAAAATGCCTCCTTTGAATTTCTTGCGCGGATGGTAAAAAGCCATTTAATCCCCTAACAGGTTTATAGGGTAATCGTATTTTGTTTATTATTTCATGTGCCATCTGGTGACTGGCAGCTGCTATGGATACGTAGTGGTGGGTGTCATTATCCCAGAGTCTGTGTATCCAATTACATAGCGAGCGAAGGTTATTATGGCATCCGTTAAGGAAGCTGCTCTGGTGGCAAGACGGCTTCTAAACAGGACAGGCAGGCCTTGTAAGCATTGTGTGGTGCTACAGAAAATGTCACCGCAAACAATTACAGTAGGGGTTGCTTCATAGAACCAGAAATAAAAGCGGGTGCAATGGTAACTATACACTAAACTGTGCTGTAATCCGCAGTAATTGATCATATTCTAACATGTCTGGTTGCTAAGGGATACAACACCTTTTTATCTTTGTTACCTGTGCATAATTGCAAAAAATATGTTCTTGACATTATCAAAAGGATATCGATGATTAACCTCTTGTCTTCTCTCTCTCCTTGCAGAGCTCCGCGCAGGAGATCGGAGAAGAGGTCGATGACGGCGTTATCTACAGCATTTCCCTTCGCAAAGTGCAGCTTCACCACACGGCCAACAAGGGGCAGCGATGGCTGGGGGTAAGCAGGGTTCCGTCTCCCATGGGCACTGCGGAAGGCGGGCTTGCCGGACCCCGTGATACCACGGTGAGGAAGACCGGGATAGAGCAATATCGGGACGGTGGGGGGATGAGAGTACCTATTGGATTCTGCGTAAATGGTGATAATTTTATTGCTTGTGGTCAGTGCAGACAGGGAAGGGCAGTGACGAACCACCCCCATTTACGGTCTGCCATCTCCGGTCTCTCCTTACCGCTTTGTTTTCATTCCTTTGCTATATAAAAAAGCAAGAGGATCCCTGACACCATGCTTGTTATACATTTACAGTACATCCACACTGCTTTATGCATGACTAATTATATAACATAAAGAATAACGATAAATATACATACCAGGGTATGCAGTACGTCTGGCTGAGAGTGAAACTTACTTCCCAGTGGCATACTTAGAGTATATATAAGTAACTGTTAATAAAAAATATTCCATCATTCTGCCTGAAGAATTCTACCAGGCATGGAAATGATAGGAGCTGCAGTGTGTATATACGCTTCCACACACAGTAATGTCCATCTTCTCATTCCTCCCAGCAGCCATTGTGGCTCACCCTGGCTTTGCCTTCAGCTGATACAACAGCTTCTACTAATTAACACTCTTCTAACTTTGTCTGTGCTAATGTCCTGTCACTCTTTAATTGAAGCCATTTATACGTCCCACTGATGCTTGTCTGCTATGCACTGCTGTCTCAAACATCTGCCTGTCAGAAAGTGGCTGTGGAATACAAATCAGGACTTTGGGAAATTGTATCCATCACCTACAAATATTGAGGCCGCCATTTTTTGTAGGCTGAATGAATATTTTTGAGAACATAAACTGTCCACAACATCATCGAGGCAAGAAACGGCTCATAGGAGGGGGATTCGGTTAAAAGCACTATTGAATAGCGTTGGAATGAGTGCCCAGAGCTAATCAAATAGCCACGCTATTAACTCATGTTTAGAAAATTTCTGCTTGCACCCTCCTGAGCTCCGAGCAGAAATCCAACAAAACTGGTGCTGCAATGTGAGTTGTGGGTTTACCGCCCGCGCTAACAGCATCGCACCCAGCACTTAAGTTGGAGAATGCTTTCTACAGCGACATTCTATAGGCGCGATGACCTGCACCTTGTGACTCAAGTGCCAAGGGTGATGCGGCTAATTGAATAGCTTCGGGAACTTAGTCCCTGTGCTATTTAATATCGCATTTAATTGAACTCCCCCCCCCCCCCCCCCCCCCCCCCATAGTGATCACATTTAAACATTTGTTTGTCTCACAAAATGGCCACCGGCTACACAGTGTTAAGACATTGTTGTTAGGTTGCATTCTCGCAAATTTATAGTTTTCACTTTTCAGCCCACAAAATGGCTTCCGCCACTGTGCTCTGGTGAAACCTATTTTGCCAGTAGGCTGTGTAATTTGCAGCAGCAGCAACATGACTGAAAGGCCCCCATGTTTGGATGAACTGAGGTGGAGACTGCTTTTGTTATTCTTACCGCTGCTAGACAGGGTCCATATCAGAGACTGGGTGTGGTGGGGAAATTGGCTGGCCAAACTGAGGTCAGCCAAGTCCTTACAGTAACATGAAACCCGTTGAGAACAGTGGCCCCGCTAGTCTCTGGGGGAAACAGTTTAGTTTATAGAACCTCGGAACGGAAAGGTAACTTAGGAAAGGAAGTTTAAACACGCATTAACACTATTCTAGCTGCAGGGATATGAACTATGTACAGCCCTGAAATTCCTTTGCATCCCAAAGGAATAGAATGATATAATTTCAGTGATTTGCACATTCAGCGTTTTAGAAATATGACATTAAGGATGGAAGACTGTGACCCTTATCATATCCTGTAGAAAATCAGAAAAGTCTAGAACAATGGCACACAACATGTGGCACTCCATCGGTTGAGCTACAACTCCCAGTATGCATTGCCAGCAGAGAGTGGTATGAGATGTAGTGCGTGATCAGCTGTAGAAATACAGGGTGGAATGCATCAAACTTTGTAAAGTGTGGATAAGTGGACCAGTGAAGCCGTTGCCAATAGCAACCTATCAACTTCTTGCCTTTATTAATCAAGTACATTCTATAAAATAATGAATGGTTGTTTGTGGGCAACTACTCCATTTGTCCACTTCTCCTTTCTTTAGAAGGTTTGAAACATTTCCCCCACAGTTTGAAAGGAACCTGAAGATCAGTTCTTAACTTGTGGATCCAATCACAGAATATGGATGCCCTTGCAGATTTGGGAGAGTCCTTCATATCTTTGGCCCTATTTCCGAGTTGTTCGCTCGCTAGCTGCTTTTAGCAGCAGTGCACACGCTAGGCCGCCGCCCTCTGGGAGTGTATCTTAGCTTAGCAGAATAGCGAACGAAAGATTAGCAGAATTGCGAATAAATAATTCTTAGCAGTTTCTGAGTAGCTCGAGACTTACTCCTATACTGCGATCAGCTCAGCCCGTTTCGTTCCTGGTTTGACGTCACAAATGCACCCTGCGTTCGGCCAGCCACTACCCCGTTTCTCCAGACACTCCCGCGTTTTATCCTGGCACGCCTGCGTTTTTCCGCACACTCCCAGAAAACGGTCCGTTTCTGCCCAGAAACACCCACTTCCGGTCAATCACACTCCGATCACTTCAACGATGAAAATTCTTTGTTCGGACGTGAGTAAATCTACAAAGTTTTGTGCTAAAATACTTAGCGCATGCGCGCTGCGTACCATGCGCATGTGCATTTCTCTATCGTCCTAAGTGGATGCTGGGGTTCCTGAAAGGACCATGGGGAATAGCGGCTCCGCAGGAGACAGGGCACAAAAAAGTAAAGCTTTTACCAGATCAGGTGGTGTGCACTGGCTCCTCCCCCTATGACCCTCCTCCAGACTCCAGTTAGATTTTGTGCCCGAACGAGAAGGGTGCAATCTAGGTGGCTCTCCTAAAGAGCTGCTTAGAGAAAGTTTAGCTTAGGTTTTTTACTTTACAGTGAGTCCTGCTGGCAACAGGATCACTGCAACGAGGGACTTAGGGGAGAAGTAGTGAACTCACCTGCGTGCAGAGTGGATTTGCTGCTTGGCTACTGGACACTAGCTCCAGAGGGACGATCACAGGTACAGCCTGGATGGTCACCGGAGCCGCGCCGCCGGCCCCCTTGCAGAC
Organism: Pseudophryne corroboree; assembly: GCF_028390025.1. NCBI lineage: Eukaryota > Metazoa > Chordata > Amphibia > Anura > Myobatrachidae > Pseudophryne > Pseudophryne corroboree. The sequence goes on from NC_086451.1 coordinate 80,197,894, forward strand.
GCTGAAGAGAGAAGAGGTCCAAAATCGGCGGCTGAAGACTCCTGAGTCTTCATAAAGGTAGCGCACAGCACTGCAGCTGTGCGCCATTTTCCTCTCAGCACACTTCACACAACAGTCACTGAGGGTGCAGAGCGCTGGGGGGGGCGCTCTGAGAGGCAAATAAAAACCTTATTAGAGGCAAAAAATACCTCACATATAGCCCACAGAGGCTATATGGAGATATTTAACCCCTGCCTAACTTCAAAAATAGCGGGAGACGAGCCCGCCGAAAAAGGGGCGGGGCCTATCTCCTCAGCACACAGCGCCATTTTCTCTCACAGAAAAGCTGGAGAGAAGGCTCCCAGGCTCTCCCCTGCACTGCACTACAGAAACAGGGTTAAAACAGAGAGGGGGGGCACTGATTTTGGCGATATTGTATATATATATATAAAAGATGCTATAAGGGAGAAACACTTATATAAGGTTGTCCCTATATAATTATAGCGTTTTTGGTGTGTGCTGGCAGACTCTCCCTCTGTCTCCCCAAAGGGCTAGTGGGTCCTGTCCTCTGTCAGAGCATTCCCGGTGTGTGTGCTGTGTGTCGGTACGTGTGTGTCGACATGTATGAGGACGATGTTGGTGAGGAGGCGGAGAAATTGCCTGTAATGGTGATGTCACTCTCTAGGGAGTCGACACCGGAATGGATGGCTTATTTAGAGAATTACGTGAGAATGTCAACACGCTGCAAGGTCGGTTGACGACATGAGACGGCCGACAATCTATTAGGACCGGTCCAGGCGTCTCAGAAACACCGTCAGGGGTTTTAAAAACATTTACCTCAGTCGGTCGACACAGACACAGACACGGACACTGAATACAGTGTCGACGGTGAATAAACAAACGTATTTCTCATTAGGGCCACACGTTAAGGGCAATGAAGGAGGTGTTACGTGTTTCTGATACTACAAGTACCACAAGAAAGGGTATTATGTGGGAGTGAAAAAACTACCTGTAGTTTTTCCTGAATCAGATAAAATAAAATGAAGTGTGTGATGATGCGTAGGGTTACCCCGATAGCAAATATTGGCGTTATACCCTTTCCCGCCAGAAATTAGGGTACGTTGGGAAACACCCCTTAGGGTGATAAGGCGCTCACACGCTTATCAAGTGGCGTTACCGTCTCCAGATACGGCCGCCCTCAAGGAGCCAGCTGATAGGAAGCTGGAAAAATATCCTAAAAAGTATATACACACATACGGTGGTTATACTGCGACCAGCGATCGCCATCAGCCTGGAGATGCAGTGCTGGGTTGGCTTGGTCGGATTCCCTGACTGAAAATATTTTATTCATGTAGAGCATTTAATAGGATGCATTCTATATATATGTATGTGAGATGCACAGAGGGATATTTGCTCTCTGGCATCAAGATAAGTGCGTTGTCCATATCTCCCAGAAGATGTCAGGGACACGACAGTGGTCAGGTGATACAGATCCCATACGGCAGATGGAAGTATTGCTGTATAAAGGGAAGGAGTTATTTGGGGGTCGGTCCATCGGACCTGGGGACCACAGCAACAGCTGGGAAATCCAACCTTTTTTACCCCAAGTTACATCTCAGCTAAAAAAGACACCGTCTTTTCAGCCTCAATCTTTCCTTTCCCATGAGGGCATGCAGGCAAAAGGCCAGTCATATCTGCCCAGACATAGAGGTAAGGGAAGTAGACTGCAGCAGGCAGCCCTTTCCCAGGAAAAGAAGCCCTCCACCGCGTCTGCCAAGTCCTCAGCATGACGCTGGGGCCGTGCAAGCGGACTCAAGGTGGGGGGGTAGTCTCAAGAGTCTCAGGGCGCAGTGGGATCACTCGCAAGTTGACCCCTAGATCGTACGAGTATTATCCCAGGGGTAAAGATTGGAGAGTCGAGACATCTTCTCCTCGCAGGTTCCTGAAGTCTGCTTTACCAACGGCTCCCTCCGACAGGGAGGCAGCATTGGAAACAATTCACAAGCTGTATATCCAGCAGGTGATAATCAAAGTACCCCTCCTACGACAAGGAAAAGGGTATTATTTTTCCACACTATATTGTGGTACTGAAGCCAGACGGCTTGGTGACACATAGTCTAAATCTAAAATGTTTTGAACACTTACATAAAAGGTTCAAATCGAGATAAAGTCACTCAGAGCAGTGATAGCGAACCGGAAAAAAGGGGACTATATGGTGTCCCTGGACATCAAGGATTACCTCCATGTCCAAATTTTGTCCTTCTCATCAAGGGTACCTCTGGTTCGTGGTACAGAACTGTCAATATCAGTTTCAGACGATGCCGTTTGAATTATCCACGGCACCCCGGGCCTTTTTACCAAGGTAATGGCCGAAAAGATGTTTCTTCAAAGAAAAAAGGCATCTAAATTATCCCTTACTTGCACGACCTAAAAAGGGCAAGTTCCAGAGAACAGTTGGAGGTCGGAAGAGCACTATCTAAAGTAGTTCTTTGACGGCACGACTGGATTCTAAATATTCCAAGAATCGCAGCTGTTTTCCGACGATACGTCTGCTGTTCCTAGGGATGATTCTGGACACGGTTCAGAAAAAGGTTTTTCTTCCCGAGGAAAAAGCCAAGGAGTTATCCGACCTGTCAGGAACCTCCTAAAACCAGGAAAGGTGTCTGTACACAAGAGTCCTGGGAAAAATGGTGGCTTTTTACGAAGCAATTCCATTCGGCAGATTCCATGCAAGAATTTTCCAAAGGGATCTGTTGGACAAATGGTCAGGGTCGCATCCTCAGATGCACCTGCGAATAACCCTGTCGCCAAGGACAAGGGTATATCTTCTGTGGTGGTTGCAAAAGGCTCATCTATTGGAGGGCCGCAGATTCGGCATACCGGATTTGATCCTGGTGACCACGGACGCCAGCCTGAGAGGTTGGGGAGCAGTCACACAAGGAAGAAACTTCCAGGGGGTATGGACGAACCTGGAAAAGTCTCTTCACATAAACATTCTGGTACTAAGAGCAATCTAAAATGCTCTAAGCCAGGCGGAACCACTCCTGCAAGGAAAACCGGTGTTGATTCAGTCGGACAACATCACGGCGGTCGCCCATGTAAACAGACAGGGCGGCACAAGAAGCAGGAGTGCAATGGCAGAAGCTGCCAAGATTCTTCGCTGGGCGGAGAATCACGTAATAGCACTGTCAGCAGTGTTCTTCCCGGGCGTGGACAACTGGGAAGCAGACTTCCTCAGCAGACACGATATTCACCCGGGAGAGGGGGGTCTTCATCCAGAAGTCTTCCACATGCTAATAAACTGTTGGGAAAGACCAATGGTAGACATGATGGCGTCTCGCCTCAACAAGAAACTGGACAAGTATTGCGCCAGGTCAAGAGATCCACAGGCAATAGCTGTGGACGCACTGGTAACACCTTGGGTGTACAAATCAGTATATGTGTTTCCTCCTCTGCCTCTCATACCAAAGGTATTGAAGATTATACGGTGAGGAGGAGTAAGAACAATACTAGTGGCTCCGGATTGGCCAAGAAGGACTTGGTACCCGGAACTTCAAGAGTTGGTCACGGACGACCCGTGCCCTCTACTTCTGAGAAGGGACCTGCTACAACAGGGTCCCTGTCTCTTTCAAGACTTACCGCGGCTGCGTTTGACGGCATGGCGGTTGAACGCCAGATCCTAAAAGGGAAAGGCATTCCAGAAGAAGTCATTCCTACCTTGATTAAGGCAAGGAAGGAAGTCACCGCGAAACATTATCACCGCATTTGGCGAAAATATGTCGCGTGGTGCGAGGATCGGAGTGTTCCGACGGAGGAATTTCAACTGGGTCGTTTCCTACATTTCCTACAATCAGGATTGTCTATGGGTCTCAAATTGAGATCTATTAAGGTTCAAATTTCGGCCCTGTCAATATTCTTCCAAAAAGAATTGGCCTCAGTTCCTGAGGTACAGACTTTTGTTAAAGGAGTACTGCATATACAGCCTCCTGTGGTGCCTCCGGTGGCACCGTGGGATCTAAATGTAGTTTTAGATTTCCTCAAATCCCATTGGTTTGAACCATTGAAAAAGGTGGATTTTAAATATCTCACATGGAAAGTGACTATGTTACTGGCCCTGGCTTCCGCCAGGAGAGTATCTGAATTGGCGGCTTTATCTTATAAAAGCCCTTATCTAATCTTCCATTCGGATAGGGCAGAACTGAGGACTCGTCCGCATTTTCTCCCTAAGGTGGTATCAGCGTTTCACCTGAACCAACCTATTGTGGTGCCTGCGGCCACTGGCGACTTGGAGGACTCCAAGTTGTTGGACGTTGTCAGAGTCTTAAAAATATACATTTCAAGGACGGCTGAAGTCAGAAAATCTGACTCGCTGTTGATACTATATGCACCCAACAAGTTGGGTGCCCCTGCTTCTAAGCAGACGATTGCTCGTTGGATTTGTAACACAATTCAACTTGCTCATTCTGTGGCAGGCCTGCCACAGCCTAAATCTGTTAAGGCCCATTCCACAAGGAAGGTGGGCTCATCTTGGGCGGCTGCCCGAGGGGTCTCGGCATTACAATTCTGCCGAGCAGCTACGTGGTCGGGGGAAAACACGTTTGTAAAATTCTACAAATTTGATACCCTGGCAAAAGAGGACTTGGAATTCTCTCATTCGGTGCTGCAGAGTCATCCGCACTCTCCCGCCCGTTTGGGAGCTTTGGTATAATCCCCATGGTCCTTTCAGGAACCCCAGCATCCACTTAGGACGATAGAGAAAATAAGAATTTACTTACCGATAATTCTATTTCTCGGAGTCCGTAGTGGATGCTTGGGCGCCCATCCCAAGTGCGGATTATCTGCAATACTGTACATAGTTATTGTTAACAAATTCGGGTTATATTGTTAAGGAGCCATCTTTAAGAGGCTCTTTCTGTTATCATACTGTTAACTGGGTTTAGATCACAAGTTGTACGGTGTGATTGGTGTGGCTGGTATGAGTCTTACCCGGGATTCAAATTGCCTCCCTTATTGTGTACGCTCGTCCGGGCACAGTACCTAACTGGAGTCTGGAGGAGGGTCATAGGGGGAGGAGCCAGTGCACACCACCTGATCTGGTAAAAGCTTTACTTTTTTGTGCCCTGTCTCCTGCGGAGCCGCTATTCCCCATGGTCCTTTCAGGAACCCCAGCATCCACTACGGACTCCGAGAAATAGAATTATCGGTAAGTAAATTCTTATTTTTTGCCTTAATTGCTCCGTTGCGAAAATCGGCAACGAGCGAACAACTCAAAATGACCCCCTTTATTTTGCAAAAGTAGAGGAGTGCTGTCCCGTGTACCTCGATCTGTTTGTTTGCTTACATAAAATGTAATGTCCAGCATATTTCTGTGTGTTTTAACATGGCAAATGGCATGTATTTAAGAATGCAATTACAAGTTTTTGTGTACTGTGCCAGAAACTATTAATCCAGACCTAAATGCATAAAAAAAAATCCCTAGATATATATTGAATCTTAGAGAACAATTCCTCTCAAAAATATTGTTAGAATGATTTTTTATTTAAAATTGTACCTATGCCTGGAATTACCCGCTTGAGCCTCAGAAACACACTGTTGTTACTGTATTACAGGTTGTGAATAACTGACCTTTCTTAGCAACAGCAATAACCAAGGAAACAAACTATAGACTTCACTATAATTTTTTTTTCCAACCTTGGCTACAAATGTTGCTAACGTCATTTTCTCACATGTTTCTGAACATTTTACAGGTAATTTCATGCTGAAGTCTTGATTGAAAGTGTTTTTTATTGAATAAAAATATTCTAATAATATTTTAATAAAATGTTTTAGAATAATTTTTACAACTAACGAATGGGCTGAAACCATGTTATGACACTCGGGCACATTGCACAATACAACACATTTGTTCATGCTAGTCTAACCCAACCGCTTGTCATCTAACCACATCTTCTGCCTCTTTACCAGCTTTGCCTTCTCTATCTGGTCCTAGCTCATTCCTATGGCAGACCTTCCAGTAATTCAATAAGTAACATTTTGGACTGCGCTGAACTGTTTTTTTGTTTTTTTTTATCCCCACCACAGTTTGAGAATGAATCGGCATTGAGCCTTTATGAGACATGCAAGGTACGAACCATCAAGGCTGGGACTCTGGAGAAGCTGGTGGAATACCTGGTCTCCGCATTCAAAGGCAATGACTCTACTTACGTCACCATCTTCCTATGCACTTATCGGGCCTTCGCTACCACTAAGCAAGTGCTAGACCTGTTACTGAACAAGTAAGTTCACTGTGATCCCCCGTCTCGTGAAATCTGATAATTTTTGGGTTGGAATGGGCAAATTAAGGATTTCCAGCATGTTTTGCCAGTCCCCTGAACCAGGCATCGGGAGAATGGCAACTTGCCACAATTAATCGTAGCTGTATGGGCCCCCTAAACAACCACAGAACAGTTTGATATGTGTGTCTATTAAAAGCTTCAAGAAGGCGTGTGAAAGCCAACAGGTTATCTGAAGGTGGAAACCTTTTTAAGGGATAGATTGAGAAGAGCATTATACTGTCCATCTCTAGACTGCTTACGTAACTAATCCTTTTGAAATTCTTACTATAAAAAAAAAAATTAAAAAAAATGAGCGGGATGGTACATGTAGGATGCAATAAGGAAAACAGCGAAACATTATAAGATAAAAAAAATATAATTTTTTTTTCTTCTTTTTTTTTTTTTTTTTTTTTAGGTTTTGGCGTCTCCACCCTCAGCTTAATGGCGAACACTCCCATAACACGGTTGACGATCGTCTAGAACTGAAGAAGTAAGTTTGATCTTCTATGTGCAGCTGCGTTTCCACCTGATAATTGACTTCTCTCCATTTGGCAGACACTCAAAAACAGAAGGTGCTCCTCTACTACAGGAGATTGGGTCACATTCACAAACACTCCTTTTCTGGCCGAGCGTGCACACATCTTAGAGCACATCACGTGAAATGAAGGGTGGTGTTATCAGGCGGGCGGGGGAACCTTGTTTTTTTTTCCACTCTTCGCTTTGTTTTTGCATTCAGAATAATAATTTTCCTCTCCTGTAGCAAAATGGCACAATGATAACTATTCCTTTACTCTTATAATGTTATGTAGGCTATTTCACGCCTTAAATCAATATTTTTTTTTCCTTTTACTTGGATAGAAGTTTAGTTTATTTTTCTGGAACTTTCAGGCCGCTTTGTTTGTTGCATACTATAATTAAATTGAGAGGGCGTTACATGGGATGGATTATATAGCACAATCCGCAGGTCTTATTACACTACTTATAAAAGCTTTCAGACCTTCACTACATGTGCCAGTGTTTTCTTTTGTCTTTTGCAATACGCAAAATAAACTTTTTTTTTTTTTTTTTTCTAATAGAGAAATTAAATGTTTGTAACTTTCCAGACCGGAAAGAAAAATTAGTATTTTTAGATTGATTTATTTTCTTTTATAAGTAACCAGGCGGCTGATTTCCTCCCCCCAACAGGTCCGTAGAATCTCCCCTTCTGCAAGATCAAAGAGGAGACACGGAAGGGGAGGGGGGTGGGGAGAAGGGGGGGAATGTGTGTATGGGGAGGAGGGGGGCAGTCTGATCCAGACATTGCCCTGAAAAGCCCCCTCTCAAGCTGACTAATTGTATAACTGTCTGGCTACCTAAGGCTGTGTATTTATTAAACAGACACAGTCTATTAATATGTCACAGGTAAACCAACTAGGAGAAAGTGAAAAAATTCTATATCTAATCTTCACAGCAGGCAGCACAAACATTTTAATTCAAAGCAATCATCCCAGTGCCCTCCACAGATAGAGAGATATATATATATATATCTCTATGTCATTCTCTTATTACGTCCTGTTATGAGGTGTATCATCACCAGTGTAGACTATGTTGCCAATAAACCACCTTTCTTTGTTCCATATCACACTTGTGTATTGTGAGGGATAATAATATTCGTCTGGTCTGCAAAGTCCTTATATTTGTTTTGATTCACTTCCTCCAACAGCACCATCTCGTCCATCTTGGGAGCGTGGCTGGATCAGTATTCAGAGGATTTCCGCCAAGCACCGGATTACGTGTGTTTGAAGCAACTTATCGCATATGTTCGGCACAACATCCCAGGCTCAGACCTGGAACGCAGAGCTCGCAATCTATTGACCCAGTTCCAGCGGCAGCAAATTAGCGAGTTGGATCAAGATGGTGAGTTGATTGAGCATTACAGAGATGGCTGTAAGCGGTGAAGATGGCGACTGCTTCTTCACAAGTAAAGTGTCTGTCCATTGCTTTCTCACACACTATTATATGTATCTTAGCTGCATCTTGGTGGTAGATTGAGCCCATCAGCATGGGTCTATAAGAGCTGAATCGTGGCAGTCCAGAACCCTGTGACTGACATTCTCCTTCTGTCTTGTCTGATAGTCGTGGATCACACAAGCTGCACGTTGCGACTTCTGGATGAAAGCTCTCTCCTGGAGGGGAAGCCGGACTTCCTGTCATTTCGGCAGGATATGGTGGCAGAACAGTTTACAGTCATGGACGCTGTGAGTACTTGACACAAACCCCCATCCTTCCCTTAATTCTTTGTCCAAACGCTATTATAGTGTAGTGTCCTCTTCACACTCTAGAATAGCTTCTACAGATTATTAAATTGGTTCAGCTCACAAAATGGCTGCCTCCAGTCTGTGCACAACCTTTGCCCTTTTGTTTGTGTTCCTCTGGATGACACTAAGGGTTGTTTACAAATGGCAGAATGTGCAGACCCTATGTGGTTCTGGTGTGTATTTGCGCTTGTGAACCAAGGTAAATCTTAAGGTGCCACATATTGCCTGAGCTTTGCGGCTGCGCCCACGTAGTTGGGCCTGTGGAAAATGCACGTGGCTGAAACTAAGAGAGGACCACATCACTTGTTTTTCTCTTAAAGCATTGCTCCATTTAGCCTCTGTTATGCCTTCATTTAGTCGTCCCAGTGAGGGGACCTTGTATTACATGTGGCATGTTTGTGTTTGATTGGATTCAGAAGAGCACCTGTGGATTCCATTTCAAGGGAAGGTGCAAAATGGGTCACTTCAGAGGTATAGGGAAGAGGGGCCCCCCCTGGTCCATGTGACTTCTCTCACCAGATAGTGTATCCCCACACTGACCACTGACTGACCTGCAAATCCATGCTTGTCATACATTACAGCGGCTGTTTAGTGGAAAAGTTGGTGCTTGATGTCACGGAAAAACATTTTGCTTTGGTAGCACTTTCATAAAGTGCAGTCTTTAAAAATCCCTTTCCCCCCCCATTGAGCCTTTCTATACCAGTCTCATAAAGAGTTGATTCCACAACTTATTTTTTGTATTCCACATTTAAGTTTTCTCTGCTTATGCAATCTGCAAGGAGTGATGTGTTGACAATTTAAGTTGGAAGCATTTCCCATACATAGTGGAGATGGACAGTGTCTCGTCTATCCATTCAATAGGAGGTAGTGACATCACTTAGGTATATTGGTGCAGACCACAAAATATCCACGGTGTAGAATTTCCGAACCGCTTCAGGCTGTATCGTCAACATTACAGTATTATATTTGTTTAATAGCTTCTACATTTTTCTTACCGCTTGTGAGGAAAGTTGGGCATTTTAAATTATTGAATACATTTTTTTTTTCATGATGATTTCCCTTTTAAGCAGCTATGGTTCTGGGCCTTTCCTAACACTCTCGTGTCATCTTCTGTCCTAGGATCTCTTTAAGAAAGTGGTGCCGTATCACTGCCTGGGATGTATCTGGTCCCAAAGGGATAAGAAGGGCAAAGAACACCTGGCACCGACGATACGAGCCACCGTCTCCCAGTTCAACAGCGTCACCAACTGCGTCATATCCACGTGCCTAAGCGACCGGTCACTGAAGCCCCAGCAGAGGGCGAAGGTGGTGGAGCGCTGGATAGACGTGGCCAGGGTATGTTTCACAGGTGGCCCTTCACCTTCTTTCGCCAACTCTATATGGGAAATGTCTGCTCTGGGGCCATTAAACTGTCTTGTGAACCAGACTCTCTCTCTGTCTGTAGGAATGTCGCATTCTCAAGAACTTCTCGTCCCTCCGTGCCATTCTGTCAGCTCTTCAGTGCAACGTCATCCACAGGCTGAAGAAAACATGGGATGAGGTATCCAGGTGAGGCTACATATCTGATCTGGCCTAACACTATTCATGTGTGTGTAATCGTTTGCATTACACTATTGATGCTCTGCACAGTAGGGTAACCTATTCTTATTTGTTTTAGGGAGAGCTTTCGGATATTCATGGAACTGTCTGAAATCTTTTCAGATGAGAACAACCACTCGTTAAGCCGCGAGCTGTTAATTAAGGTGGGTGTTTATAAAAGTAGCCATGTAGGGCCTCATTACTAGTGGGGCACAGTTTGCATACATACACTTACTCTGACTGGGAATGTTCCGTGCTGGTGATATGTTGGTGTTGTGTTACCGGCGGCCGGGATCCCCGGCGGTCAGCATCCCGATGCCAGGATCCTGGCTGCAGAATGCCGGGGGGGGGTCGAGCGCAACAAAGCACCATGTAGGTTTCACTTCGCTCGCCACGCTGCGGGCTCGGTGGCAGCTGCGCTCACCACAGGTTCTATTCCCACTCTATGGGTGTCGTGGACACCCATGAGTGGGGATAGTCCCTGTTAGTAGGCATGCCGACTGTCTGGATTTCGAGCGAGCAGGATGTAGGGGTCGGTATTGTGACCGTAGGTCTCCTGACCGCCGGTCACATAACTACATCCCGGGGATACAGTATCTACAAACTGTACCATGTATGCTGTCCTTATCAAGTCTCCGTACAAGTAGCTGGTGACCCGGTCGCAGAACTTGGTAGTGAGTTTTGACACCAGGTATATTAGAAAAACCGTTGAACTTTCCATAAAATCTGCACAATGCACGTGATTGTTTTCCTATCGGCACCATCTTTAAATGGACGCACGTGTGGGAGAATAGTTGTTGTTGCCCCTGTGTTTAAAGAGCTGTCTACTATCTTATTTCGTTGGACGTTCATTTATGTTTTTATGTCCCACCCCACTAATCTCCTTCCTTCATACATAGCTGTGCTGTATACCCCTGATACGGTCTGCCTGAGTACGTGCCAGTAATTTCCACAAGCTGTTCTTGTGTTACTGCCCTTCTGAGTGAGGGAACCCCTAGTACACACCCTTCTGCAAACACCAGCCCAAGTGCACGTTGTGTGTCAGACTGGGTGTGCCAGTGCATGTCAGTGATACGCTGCATGTAGGAGTATGAGGGAATCCCTCTCTTATCTCTTCTTTCCAGTCAGAGCCCAGTACAGATGACTAGGACGCTTCTTATCCACTTCCAGACCAGGTTTTTAATACCTACTTATTGGAGACGATAGACTTTTAGACTGTGCCATTAAAACGCGACACTGCCCTGGCCTTTTTATAAATGTCTTTTCATGCATAAGCTGCCAAATGTCAGACTCTTGTCGTGTGGGCACACGGGATTCTACCAATCAGCTCTCACATTCCCAGAATTCTCCTCTACTACCGTTCGACACCTCAGAGGCAGCTGCCTGCAACATATAAAATGCACCTTTTTGTCAGTGTCATGCAGCTGGGGCTATGTAGTAAACGGTTTTCTATTTCTGGTTGGTATTGGCCACAAGAATTCCAAATATCATTGCCAAGCTCCTCTAACCACAAGACAATTGCTCACACATAGTTTAGATTGCATTGGGGGTTATGGAATTCTGTCAGATGAAATGTGTGTGGGAGGAGGTGGCTTATTTGTTGTTCAGGGGCTGAAGGCAACCAGAGGCTCTGGGCTGCCCATCTGTTAGTGATCGGCAAGCTCTGCAGACCAGGAGTTTATACAAGCTCTGCAGACCAGGAGTTTATACCACACCCCTCCGCCTCAAGTTCTTTTGCCATTAACTCCTCATTAATGCTCCTCTCCTTTCTTTTACTTTTCAGGAGGGCACTTCCAAATTTGCTACCCTTGATATTAACCCTAAGAGGGCCCAGAAGCGACAACAACAGCAGAGAGAGATGGTAGGTGATCATGGTTGCCAACACTTGAAAATATTCTGTATTGGAGACTTTGTAAAACATTAACAGATGGCCAGCATTGTTTCACTGACACGTTATTTATGTATTAATCCAAATTAATAAAGTTACTGATCGAAACCACATGTGATATGTTGAGTTTACTATAGAAATGAAAGGCCTTTGTCCGTAATGCTTGCACCCTCTAGTGTTGAGTTGGGGTAGTGCTAAGATTTATGTTTTTTTTGTTTGCAGGGAGTGATGCAGGGAACTATTCCTTACCTGGGCACTTTTCTCACTGACCTGGTGATGCTGGACACCGCAATGAAGGATTATTTAGATGTAGGTATAATTTTCTGCTTTTTAACTGCCGTGTGGTTAAAGTTATTGAAAACCTGCTGATTACTGTACCATAACTTACAGTAAAATCTCCTGGTACCTGCAAAAAAAAACAAAAAAAAAACGTTAGTGACTCAGAAACACACTATCGCTGCCATTTAACAAATCTTTTGTGGAGAACGGACTCTGTACATAGTTTATTCCCTACTGGTAGGCAGTATATAGAAAGACACAATTATTCTCATCTGTTCTGATAAAGGGCAGCAGCAGTTTATTCCTGACTTTTCAACTGCGGATTTCAAACATCTTGTTTCGAGTATTAAAAGCTATAGGAGTAAATTGTGATGCACATCATAATCCTATTAATTAGGCACGGGTAATGTTAAGTAGGGTTACCCTTTAGTGGCTTTTTAATGTGTTCTTTGTTTTTTGTATGTACAGGGAGGACTCATCAACTTTGAGAAGAGAAGGAAGGTGAGTGTGTACTATCTGCTGCACATATGCAGTTCTTAAGGGGGGTACTGACTGGGGAGATGTGTGCTGAGCGATCTTAACACAGACCGCTCAGCACACATCTCTCCCCCCCACCCCCGCTCAGCACAGCGCGACGTGCTAACTGAGGGGGGGGCAACGACGGGGGGCCGCTCACTACACACAGCGATGAAGTGAGCGACCCGCTAGATTGAACCTGCATGCAGGCTCAATCTAGCACCGGCGATAGCGCTGGGGGGCATTAGATTTTAAACACGGATCTCTCCGTGTGTACCCCCTTTAGTGTTCATCTGAATTCTAACCCCCTTGGAGTATAAAGGATTAGGGCTGGGCAGTGAGGCATTTGCCTTCGGCATCGAGATTTAGAGTGGATCATGTACCCAAAATGATTATAAGATTATAATTTCCATAGTGCTTTAACTGTATTTTATAAAAAAATAATAATAATGTAATATTACTTGCGGGAATTTACTGGCGTATGAAAAGTTTATCGGTAGGGGTCTCAAAATGTTTTCGGTCTTTGGTACCCTATTTAATTATCTGTTATCCATGGAGATATTTAATTACACATTACAAGTTACCATTTTTTCATACACCTGTCCCAATAATTAAATGTCTTTATTTAGATCTCTTAATTTGATGGGACGTTATAGTGGAATTTTTACTGTTAAATGTAAAGCCCTCCAGGAAGTATAACATACACCACACAGATGATTAGTAAAATTTTGTATGAGTCTATATACATCTGATCTTGGTCAGTGTTACGTATATAAATCTAGATCACAGGTTCTCAAACTCTGGGGCAGATGTATTAACCTGGAGAAGACATAAGGAAGTGATAAACCAGTGATAAATGCAAGGTGATAACGCACCAGCCAATCAGCTCCAATATGTAAATTTACCGTTATGAGCTGGTTGGCTGGTGCATTATCACCTTGCACTTATCACCGCTTTATCACTTCTTTATGCCTTCTCCAGGCTTAATACATCTGCCCCTCTGTCCTCAGGACCCCCAACAGTTCATGCTTTCCAGGTCTCCTCACGGAATTGCAAGTGAAATAATCAGCCCCACCTGTGGATCTTTTAAAATGTATCAGTGAGTAATGAATACACCTGTGCACCTGCTGGGTGATCTGTAAAACATGAGCTGTGTTGGGGTCCTGAGGACCGAGTTTGAGAATCACTGATCTAGATAGGTTCACCTGTTATCTCAGACCCACTATCTCCTATATTATGTAGCTCCAAGTAGACAGTCTTATGTTAATGTATGTATGTCTATATTATTGTGCCTCTATAGGAGTTTGAAGTTATCGCCCAAATCAAGCTGCTTCAGTCTGCCTGCAACAACTACAGTTTTATACCAGAAGATTCATTTGTTGAATGGTTCCACAGCGTGGAGCGGCTAAGCGAGGCGGAGAGGTGAGTCTCTGTCCCCCTGCTCTGTGAGCTGTGTAACAACAGATGATGTGTAGCATTTGTGTTTGCATGTGGAACATTATATTTGCATGGGTCACATGAGCAAATTTTGTCAGATTGACCAATCATTGTACATCTAGTAACCCTGTAGACATGGCGAATTTGCCATAAAATCCGACTGGACTGACGTGTTTACATGAGGCAAGGGCCTAATCCCTGAAGTCCTTGAGGTTCTTATCTCCTGTCTTCTGACACAAGTCTTCTGCATTCTGCATTCCATCCTAAAATCAGTGTAGAAACATGGCTGATAGGAATTATTCTCCCTCTCCTGTCACAGTTTCAGTCATTTTGGTACAGCACATTGTAAGTGGCAGGGAGGAGTGAAGGTCACCATAGAATAGACCACAGTGGACCATGCTTGACCGGCCTTATATAATGGTCATATTGTAGAAGCAGTCTGTTCTACCATAGTCTGGTATGCAGTCATAAAAGGGTATATTTTTATCTATATGGTTTCCTTGCATGCAGCTACAGCCTGTCCTGTGAGATCGAACCTTTGTCTGAATCTGCAAGCAACACTTTGAAAGCCAAGAAAAATACAGGAATCATCAAGAGATGGAGCGAGTGAGTATTATTATTATCACCCTTTTATATGGTGCCTCAAGAGGTCCACCACAACTTACAAAGTCCAGTAGCCCCAAACCTCCGTGGCACATCTAGAGATCATTTTCCTATTTTCACATTTTACTGGGGAAGAAACACAACCTAAGGTTTATAGTTTTGGATCTATCATTCAGTTTGCAGACCAAGATCTCCAGTACCAAGTTTAAGCCTGTGGCAACACTACTCACTATTCACACATCCAGCCGACATTTTGTAATACACCTGGAACATTGATTGACCTGTTGTCTGGTTGTTGTTTGTCTCACCAGTCGTCAACCTCCAAGCTCGGAGCCCTGCCCCAGCGTTAGTTCCCACTCTAAGTCCTTCGACCAGCTAAAGTGCAGCCCCCACCTCTGCGGAGGCGACACGGCCGACTCAGTCAGCGTCACGTCAGCCGGTTCCAGCAGTTCCGATGTGGAGGAGATCAACATCAGCTTCGTGCCTGAGTCACCGGACTGCCTGGAGAAGAAGGTACGGGAGGATCATCCCCAAGCCACGCCGACACAGGCCGCAGAACGCTGTGCTCCTGAGGGGGTCAGTCCCTACTCTCTCTGCTTTGCTGTGTGGGGAAAGGATTAGATAAGATTGTTTTGTATCATTCAGCGTAAGCGGGGAAACATCACCCTTTAATAATATTGGCAGCATCGCGGGAGTGGTGACTGCAACATGAAAACTTGCAGCCATACGCACAATAAGTATTACACCAACAGCCAGAGAAGCCTGTGGTTACAAAAGATTATTCTGTGCCAAGTGTGCTCGTGCACAAATTGGCAGACAACACCGAATTTTAGACATCGTGCAAGAAACTGGGCATTTGCCGTCCCTTCTGTATTTTACCTCAAGCATTATAAATATTTTGGACCTGATATTACTGATGATTTTTTTTTATTGCAGAACACGTAAAAAAATGTAAACCCGTAGATTAGAATATTTGTGTATTACATTTGTGTGTTTGTATAAAGATGGGATATTATGTATCCCATATATGACCATTTAATTATTATTTATTTATATGGCACCACAAGGGTTCCGCAGAACCTAACAAAGTACATAAACAAATGAGCAAAACAAGAAAACAGCGACTTACAGTACAAGATAATGTAGGACAAGTACAAGGTATATAAACATTTCTGCATCAGGAGACCGGACACTGAAATAATCATCAGGGTGGCAGAAACTGAGGGTTAGGTGCCGGTGTAGGGAGTAGTAAAAAGCCTGAGAGAGAGAAAAGCCATGAGGGGAAAGGGCACCGCTCGTAAGAGCTTACATTATGAAGAGAAGGGGCAGACAGATGGGTGACACAGATGGGAAGGCAGTGAGCTATGTAGCAGAGGGTTAGGATGAGAGATGGGGTAGAAGTGGGCATGTAGCAGAGGGTTAGGATGAGCCTATGGGGTGGAAGTGAGCATGTAGCAGAGGGTTAGGATGAGAGATGGGGTGGAAGTGAGCATGTAGCAGAGGGTTGGGATGAGCTATGGGGTGGAAGTGAGCATGTAGCAGAGGGTTAGGATGAGCTATTGGGTGGAAGTGAGCATGTAGCAGAGGGTTAGGATGAGAGACGGGGTGGAAGTGAGCATGTAGCAGAGGGTTAGGTTAGGATGAGAGATGGGGTGGAAGTGAGCATGTAGCAGAGGGTTGGGATGAGAGATGGGGTGGAAGTGAGCATGTAGCAGAGGGTTGGGATTAGAGATGGGGTGGAAGTGAGCATGTAGCAGAGGGTTTTCGATGAGAGATGGGGTGGAAGTGAGCATGTAGCAGAGGGTTAGGATGAGAGATGGGGTGGAAATGGGCATGTAGCAGAGGGTTAGGATGAGAGATGGGGTGGAAGTGAGCATGTAGCAGAGGGTTAGGATGAGCTATGGGGTGGAAGTGAGCATGTAGCAGAGGGTTTCGATGAGAGAGACGGGGTGGAAGTGAGCATGTAGCAGAGGGTTTCGATGAGACACAGGGTGGAAGTGAGCATGTAGCAGAGGGTTTCGATGAGAGACAGGGTGGAAGTGAGCATGTAGCAGAGGGTTAGGATGAGAGATGGGGTAGAAATGAGCATGCAGCAGAGGGTTAGGATGAGAGATGGGGTGTAAGTGAGCATGTAGCAGAGGGTTAGGATGAGAGATGGGGTGGAAGTGGGCATGTAGCAGGGTTAGGATGAGAGATGGGGTGGAAGTGAGCATGTAGCAGAGGGTTAGGATGAGAGATGGGGTGGAAGTGAGCATGTAGCAGAGGGTTAGGATGAGAGATGGGGTGGAAGTGAGCATGTAGCAGAGGGTTTTCGATGAGAGATGGGGTGGAAGTGAGCATGTAGCAGAGGGTTAGGATGACAGATGGGGTGGAAGTGAGCATGTAGCAGAGGGTTAGGATGACAGATGGGGTGGAAGTGAGCATGTAGCAGAGGGTTAGGATGAGAGATGGGGTGGAAGTGAGCATGTAGCAGAGGGTTAGGATGAGATGGGGTGGAAGTGAGCATGTAGCAGAGGGTTAGGATGAGAGATGGGGTGGAAGTGAGCATGTAGCAGAGGGTTAGGATGAGAGATGGCTGGGTTTGATGAAGAAGTGGGTCTTGAGAACCCATTTAAAGTTTTTTAGAGAGGTGAACATTCTGGGTGCACCACAGCCAAAATCTTGGAGGCAGAAATGGGAGGAAGTAATGAGATGGCAGGAGAGAGGTGGCATGAATTTGTGGAGTGAAGAGGGCTGGTGGAGTGTAAAGGGAGGTAAGGTCAGATCAGATATGTAAATGGGAGCGGAATGGCTGAGAGCTTTGTGAGTGATTTGGAAGGGGAACGGGGGCCAGTATAGGGCTCGTAAGAGTGGTGAAGTGGACATAGTACGCTTGGAAAGGTAGATGAGCTGGGCAGCAGCATTGAGGAAAAATTGGAGTGGTCAGAGGCAGTAGCTAGGGAGGCCATGTATTAGGAGATTACAGTAGTCCAGTGTGGAGATGACCAGTGAGTGGATGAGGGTCTTGGTAGCATCTAGGGTGTGAAAGGATCTGATCCTGGAAATATTTTTGAGATGAAAACGACAGGACTGTAAGAGGTTATGTGACAAAATAAAGCATTAGGCTATAGGAAATCCTAATATTTCTAATAAATGATATCAGTACTAACTCTATATACAGATATTATTTGCAGAATTGCTTACCTATATTAGCATTGCTAGTGTGTTATGAATGAGTCTGATCATCACCAGTGTAGCGAATGTCCGTATGACAAATACGGTATATGACGTTATCTTTGTGTCCCTAGTTTTGGGAATCAACATCTCTCTCCTCTCTGGACACGTCTGGCATCGGGTCAGGTTCGAGCAGCGCCTCTTCCTCCTCCGTATCGTCCACTCCTGTCTCGGCTTCGCGGACGCACAAACGCTCAGTCTCTGGGATCTCCTGTTACTCTTCCTTGTCTCTTCCCCTCTACAACCAGCAAATAGACGACTGCTGCATCATCCGGGTCAGCCTAGATGTGGACAACGGAAACATGTATAAGAGTATTCTGGTGAGAGACCAATTTGCAATCTCCGCTGTATTTCTGTGACTAGTGTCTAATTTGCTGTAGGTGAATAGTCCCTTATTTAAGGCCCAAATACCTAATTTTTAGTTTCTGCCTATGCCAAGAGGCTATCGTTCCTTCTACCTCCACAACATGTAACCCCTGGAGTAACCATCATCTTTATATGGATTGCTTTTGTGCCCTGATTTTAGAAGTGCGCATGTATCTCTTCTACTTTTTCCTCATTATTGGGAAATGTATAGCGCCTTCTAGTGGAGACGTTGAGCATAGCAACCAATCAGATTCTAGCTATCATTTTATAGAATGTACTAGATAAATGTTAGGTAGAATCTGAATGGTTGCTATGCTGGTCCTCTTTAAAAGGTTTGTTACATTTCCTCCCATTTCAGTTATAACCGTATCGGTCATGATAATGGAAGAAGAAATAGCGGGCCTTATTCAGGTTGCACCAGTTTAAGCGGATGGGCACGCATGCGCAGGACCCATGCTGCGCATGCGCCCGCAGTTAATGCGGGCGGACCGCATTAACTGCGAACGCCTCTGCCTGATTGACAGGCAGAGGGGGGCGGCGACCGAACATTTTCGGGGCAGCGTCGGGGAAACTGGGGCATGTCGGCAGTGTTTTCGGGGGGGTCTGCCTGTCGTCATACGCAGCTGCTCCGATCGAAAAAATGGTGGCGGTACTAGTTTCTGCGACCACACTCTAATTGCGTTGCGACTGCAATTAAACTGTGATCGCAGTGGGTGGTTCGCAAGCTGGGCTGCCCTGCGATGGGCGGCCCCCACCATTTAATTGCAAGGATTGCCGATTCTGCTAAAGAGCAGAATCTGCAGTCCTTACTGAATTAGACCCAGTGTTTCCAACATGCCAGCTAGTCCCCACCCCACACACCCAGATGTCCCTCCAGACATTTTATCACGCTTTCTTTTATCTGCAGGTAACGAGTCAGGACAAAACGCCCATCGTTATCCGCAAAGCAATGGCCAAACACAACCTGGACGGAGAGCGGGCTGAAGACTACGAGCTCGTCCAGATCATATCCGAGGAGAGAGGTAATGGAATGTCTGCAATGCCCCTCTATAGCAAGACCTGTTAAGTGTGTTTAGTAATGGACAGGAATGTAAAGAGGAAACATTTTCTATAATGTACAGTAAGTGACCGGTTTGTCTACTTCCCAGTCGCGGTGGATGACATGACTAGTTTCAGAAGGCAGCCAAGCACAGTGGAGTCTTTTTTTTATTTTTTATTTTATAGAATAAACCAATAGTCACAGTAATGCAGTCTGTTCAGTTGAAGAGGAACCAGAGACCCGTGTACGTCACACACTGCAGCAAATGTTTATATACATTAAATATATAATCTGTATACTTTTCCCTCCGCAGAACTAAAGATCCCGGATAATGCCAACGTTTTCTATGCCATGAACTCGGGAGCCAATTATGACTTTGTACTGAAAAGGCGTGGCTTTTCCAAAGGAGTGAAAATAAAGCATGGATCTAGCTCTACGTTACCGCGCATGAAGCAGAAGGGACTGAAGATAGCGAAAGGCATCTTCTAACACCCTGGCCTAGCTCACAGTATCCCAGCCAGGACAGTGGAGGGGACTCAAAGGATAACATGTCTCCTCATGTCACAGGAGATGGGAAATGTTTACCGTGGTGCATGGGCCTCACATCTCCCTTCCATGCTCTGCAACCTTCACTTTTCTGGTTCTCCAAAACTGTGAGGAAGGTGAGAGAGACTGGCCAACGTGAGACAAGTTCAGATGTCGCCCCAACCTGTTCCCAAACGCCATCAGGACCCAGAATCCGCCTCCACACCTTAGGTGCCTTCAAGAGAAGGGGTTTGAATAGAGGGGTCTCTATAAGAAGACTGTGAAGAACAATGGCGACCAGTTTGTGCCATGCCAAGAGATCCAGTATTAAATAGGATGTGGACAAAAT
This sequence comes from Pseudophryne corroboree, assembly GCF_028390025.1. Classification (NCBI taxonomy): domain Eukaryota; kingdom Metazoa; phylum Chordata; class Amphibia; order Anura; family Myobatrachidae; genus Pseudophryne; species Pseudophryne corroboree. Next base: position 80,218,277 of record NC_086451.1, read on the forward strand.
GGAGTTGCCCAGTTGGGTTGTGTGTTGACGCATTCAGAACTGAATAATCTGCGTCTCTGATGAGAACCAGTGCAGATTTGTAAGGCTGTGAAAGGCATACACGCCCGCCACTAGCTATCTTTCCCCTTAAAGGGATGTTAATGTAAATACTCAGACTCCCAGTGGATACCATTATTCAGTGGGTTTTCTACAAAAGAAAAAAAAAGCACTTTGTGAAAAAAACAAACAAAAACATTTTTACCCGTAAACCAGGTTCCCGTAATGGGACCTCTTCACCATGTTAACTAAGCCAGGCTTTGTTTGCTAGATTAAAAAACAAGAAATTGGTGTTAGCAGTGGGATATTACACAGTGATCTAGTTTCCTGCCCCCCCTACACCAATCCAGCATTTCAAACCACACCAAAGATCCAACAGCAGAAAGATCTACACAGGAAAACCATATGCCGCTCAGTTATTCTATCTCAGAGCCACAAAATTAGACCAGTGAGGACAGACTAAATTGGTCAAGCAGTTGTACCCGCCCCCTGCTGGCTTTTACAGGGTCAAATAAATTGCATTGTAAATCTGCAATCATTTTCTTCTGTAAATATTCACCAACATATTCAGTCCTTCCTGATAAAACATATATATATATATATATATATATATATATATATATATATATATATATATATAATATAATATAATAAACATTTGGGGCCAAAGTAACATTTAAACCCTTTTCCCTTTTTTTTTTTTTTCTTTTTTGTTGTCCTACATGGCAGCGGCTGTGAAGTTGGTCAGACCTGTGGAAGGGTTTTTTTTTATTATTATTATTATTATTATTTTTTTGGTTTTGTAAAACTGATTTTTTTTTCATACAAATATTTATTGGTTGTAAATAGATGCTAGAACTATATTACATTTATTACACTGTCATTATTGACATATTTGTTTAATGCTTTGATGCCTTTTTAGTTGATGTAAATATTGTGTAAAGACAGAGACCACCGCCTCCTTTCGCTTCCTCATTAACCTTTAACCTCTTATTGACACTTTAATCTATTTGTTGACAGAGTGCGGCAAAATAACTGAAATACATTTCAAGCAGTTAATAAAATTGAAGGCGGTTTTTTTTTTTTTTTTTTGGATTGGGGGGGTGGGGTAGTGGAGAGTTTTGATGGGTTTTGCAAACCAGGTTATGGCTGGTGCTGATTGTGTCATTTCAGCAGTGATGTTGTTAGGCTTGTTCTTAAAAAAAAAAAAAAAATGGTCGTCAAAAAGATAAATTGTTTACAAAAGATGCTTATGGCTTTCATTTGCATACACACACACAGAAAAAGATCTTTATTGCTGTACAATGCAAGTGCTTTGTGTTTGCTAGCAAATGAGCCCTCTGATTACAAATCTTCCTGTCAGACTGGTTCCTGTGTATACATTCCGCCATGACCTAAGTGCTATTTGTATTTGCGCGTCCGGGTCATATTTCCACATTTAAGTGCAGTATTCAGGGTTTTCTGGAACAAAAAGCCTCATACGTGAGGTAACTGGCACCCAAAGTCCGTTTGCTCATGGTTTAGCACTGGAGAGTCCTATATGAAGTTTTGTGGTGAGAATTTCAAGTAACTGCTTGTTTTCTTGTACAGTAACTGCCTCTTTAACAAAAACCGTTGCCAAGACAAGGAGAGGAGCTCATATATACAGTATGAGATGCTATTAGACTCCATTACCTTACTGAACCTTAAAGCCATCAGTGGAGTTCTATGGCTTCTGTGTGCTTGCTGATGCTGGAGTTATGAACCCCTTGTCCCGGTAGCAGCGTTGAGTGATGAAATGGCCGTAGACAACCATTGTACTGAAGACTATGCTGTTTTGTTTTACGGAGTTTTGCAGTCCTAAATAAATAGCCTGTCTTTGCAAAGTTGTTGGGTTTTATAAACCTCCCTATTCTGCATCCTAGGAAGCAGAGAGATGAAGCGAAACTTTTTTTATATATAGACCGTATGTCTATAGTCTAAATATATGATAGTGTGATTGATGCCAATATCTCGTCAGTCCTAACTAACCCTGCTTGGAAACTATTACATCAATTCGTCATCACCGTAGACACTAATGTTCCAAACAGTCTGTCATTTTATTAGGAACTGCAGACATCATTGATAGTGCTTAGTAGATTGACAGCCCTAGAGTCGGTCTTGTGACCTGCCTTTGCCTAGTACATGCTATTCCACCATTTTGAAGTTACCTAACTAGCTTGCTGATACGGAAATGACAACAAAATTGATCCTCAGGTGCATTTTTGGTTAATATCCCTCTTCTCCCCGGAATGCACCACATTTAACTTATTCCTCTGAAAATGTTTGCCTCCCCCCCCCCCCACACACACACACACTCACACACACACTCAAAATGACCTTGTCTATAATAAATTGTGCATTTTAAAACTGCAACTCCCAGAATGCAATGCTCTCTGTAACTTCCTGCGCCTTAATGCTTAATCTTTTGGAATCTCCGACAGACTTCTCAGTGATATGGGCTGAGGTAAATCCCTTTCTGTATGTGAACAGGAATGAGGGTGCGCTATATCGTTTACACAGAATGAAATACAAAATACTTTCTGCCATAATATGGAGATTATCTCCTTTCTCACAAGTGCCAATAAGTTCAGCAGAGGGGTTAGTAGTACAACCCTAGGACTTGTCCTAGCCTGTGCATTCTGGGATTTGTAGTTTATGATTTTACTGTGTAAACTTCCATCAAGGTGATTTTTTTTTCTTTTCTTTTTACTGGTTTGCCAGGTGCAATGATTTCAGCTATGTGCCCTATTGCAGAAATTTTACAATTTTAAGAAACTGCTTATAGGAGTTTGCAGTGTAAGCATTCAATCTGGGCTTGCTTACTTACTCTCCCTAGTGGTACAAGTCGGTAATGCATGACAAAAGTAATCAAATGCTCCTACAGCCAGTAACAAGAGAATATGGCTGTACAAACACTAGTATCTGAAGCGACACAACTCATCTCTGACTCTCCTTCATTTTTTCTTTTAAGTGCAATCTTCTTTTGGCCTGTGTGTGTGCGTGATTGTGTGTCTGTGCGACTGCACCAGTAAGGTGCATATGTTTACACTTGTTACCCTGTCTCTGTATGTCATGTATTTTGTAACGGATTAATGAAGGAGACTGTTCAAAAGTGCTCTGTGTACACAAGCAATGTAAACTAGTCTTTGCAATAAATTTCAACACTCCAAAACTGATATTATGGTCTCTTCTGTTATATAATATGTCTGTGGCTTACATGGGGATGCAGTCAATGTACCGGCTATCAGGATCCCGGCGTTCAGGAGACCAATGCCGGAATCCTGACAACTGGTGAAATACTGACACCCGGAATCCCGACTTACTCTGGGTATTCCCACTCTGTCGGTGAGTCCACACCACCAACTGAGTGGAAATAGAACCTGTGGTGAGCAAAGCAAGCCACCAGGCCCAATTTGTGGCAAGCCCGTGAGGGGACTCGCTGCCGGGATTCTGGCAGACAGCATGCCACTGTCGGTATAGTGACAGCCGGCAGACGGGATATCACATGTATTCCCTTACACATCGTTATCGTTTGTCTGTTCTTAGATGAATAGAGCCACAATGATTGGATTAAAGAAATTGTGGTTTGTTAAAAAATAATAAACATTCAAACTTTCACCTCCTAGTCCACAAAATGGCTGCTTCTAGTCTGAGTGAACACACATTGTGCAGAAGTTGCTCTAGCTCCCAGTGCAATATGGCACCCCAATGATGTCACAAGCTCTCAGTACACAAAATGGTTGCTTCCAGTCTGAGTTTACTCGCATTGTACACAATCATTGCAGTAGCTCACAGTACAAAAAGGCTGCTTAGTGTGTGTGCACAAGCATTGTACCAAAGGTATGTCACTAGCTCCTAGTACACAAAATGCTTGTTTCCAGTGTGTGTGCACAAGCACTGTACCCCAATGATGTCACAAGCTTCCAGTACAATAAATGGCTGCTTCCAGTCTGAGTGTGTACGCATTGTGTCCCAGCGTTGCACTAGCTCCAAGTACAAAATGGCTTGTCCAGTGTTAATCCACCAGCATTGTACCCCAGTGATGTTACTAGCTTCCAGTACACAAAATGGCTGCTTCCAGTCTGAGTGCACATGCATTGTGCCCCATCGTTGCACTAGCTCCCAATATAAAATGGCTGCTTCCAGTGTGTGTGCATACACATTGTACTCCGGTGATGTCACAAACTTCCAAAATGACTGACCCATTATAAGCTGAACACAGGGAAAGTAGGAGAAAAAGTACTCTGGTTTATGGGCACACTCTCAGATAAAATACCTATGATGGGTTGAGATCAGTTTATGATAGCATCTCGCTAGTATCACATTTATTTGTTGACTATCCTTTTTTGGAGCAGAGCTTCTGTGCAGCCCTTCTTTCCCCTTTCCCTCTCCCAACCCATTATAGGTTGAACAACAAGCACACACAAAAAAAATGGGTATCTGTTATTTTGTTTTAATGGTAAGTAAATTGTTTACCTGTTGGGCAGATTGCAGTTAGTTTGGGCTCAACAACACTCCAAAATTGGTATTAATGTCACATTTGCCCTAAAACACGTCATTTTACCTCTTTGTTTTTAGATTAGAGGTAAATTTACTAAAGATTCTAAAAGTGAAAAGAGGTGATATTGCCAGATTCTATCATTTTCTAGAATGCAATAGAGAAACTTTAGAAGCTTTAATACATTTACCCCATAGAGTCAACGTGATTGCATTAGAGAATAATGGGTTGATAAATGTAATACAACATAGACAACCTGTCACCTCCTAGTCCACAAAATGGCTGCTTTCAGTGTGTGTGTACACATATTGTGCCACATTGTTGTCACTAACACCAATTTCTCTAACGTCCTAGTGGATGCTGGGGACTCTGTAAGTACCATGGGGAATAGACGGGCTCCGCAGGAGACATGGGTACTTTAAGAAAGAATTTAGATTCTGGTGTGCTCTGGCTCCTCCCTCTATGTCCCTCCTCCAGACCTCAGTTTGAATCTGTGCCCGGACGAGCTGGGTGCTGTTCAGTGAGCTCTCCTGAGCTTGCTGTAAGAAAGTATTTTGTTAGGTTTTTTATTTTCAGGGAGCTCTGCTGGCAACAGACTCCCTGCATCGTGGGACAGAGGGGAGAGAAGCAGCCCTACTCTCAGAAGCTAGGTCCTGCTTCTTAGGCTACTGGACACCATTAGCTCCAGAGGGATCGTACACAGGATCTCACCCTCGTCGTCCGATCCCAGAGCCGCGCCGCCGTCCCCCTCGCAGAGCCGGAAGACAGAAGCCGGGTGAGTATGAGAAACAAGAAGACTTCGAAATCGGCGTCAGAAGACTCCGTTCTTCACATGAGGTAACGCACAGCACTGCAGCTGTGCGCCATTGCTCCAAACACACCTCACATACTCCGGTCACTCTAAGGGTGCAGGGGGGGGCGCCCTGGGCAGCATATGGACCTCTGTTGGCAAAAGTACTCATATATACAGTTGGGCACTGTATATATGTATGAGCCCCCGCGGGACAGAAGCCCGCCGTCGAGGGGGCGGGGCTTCTCCCTCAGCACTCACCAGCGCCATTTTTTCTCCACAGCTCCGCTGAGAAGAAGCTCCCCAGGCTCTCCCCTGCAGATCACGGTAGAAAAGGGTAAAAGGAGAGGGGGGGGCACATAATTAGGCGCTAAAAACACAATATACAGCAGCTACTGGGTTAACATTAAGTTACTGTGTTATTCCTGGGTTATATAGCGCTGGGGTGTGTGCTGGCATACTCTCTCTCTGTCTCACCAAAGGGCCTTGTGGGGGAACTGTCTTCAAAAAGGGCATTCCCTGTGTGTGTGGTGTGTCGGTACGCTTGTGTCGACATGTCTGATGAGGAAGGCTATGTGGAAGCAGAGCGGGAGCAAATGAATGTGGTGTCTCTGCCGACGGCACCGACACCTGATTGGATGGATATGTGGAAGGTTTTAAATGATAGTTAATTCCTTACATAAAAGGTTGGAAAAAGCTGAAGCCTCAGGACAGTCAGGGTCTCAACCCATGCCTGATCCTATGTCGCAGAGGCCGACAGGGTCTCAGAAGCGCCCACTATCCCAAATTATTGACACGGATACCGACATGGATTCTGACTCCAGTGTCGATTACGATGATGCAAAGTTACAGCCAAAATTGGCTAAATCCATCCGTTATATGACTATAGCTATTAAGGATGTGTTGCACATCACAGAGGATACCCCAGTCCCTGACAGGAGGGTTCATATGTATGGGGAAAAGAAGCCGCAGGTAACTTTTCCCCCCTCACACGAGCTCAATGAGTTATGTGAAAAGGCTTGGGAATCTCCAGATAAAAAACTGCAGATTTCCAAAAGGATTCTTATGGCGTATCCTTTCCCGCCAACGGACAGGTTACGCTGGGAATCCTCCCCTAGGGTGGATAAAGCTTTGACACGCTTATCCAAGAAGGTGGCCCTGCCGTTACAGGATACGGCTACCCTCAAAGATGCTGTGGATAGAAAACAGGAGGATACCCTGAAGTCCATTTATACGCATCCAGGTACCTTACTGAGGCCGGCAATCGCGTCGGCCTGGGTGTGTAGTGCTGTAGCAGCATGGACGGATACCTTATCTGAGGAACTTGATACCTTAGACAAGGATACTATATTAATGACCCTGGGGCATATTAAAGACGCTGTCCTTTATATGGGAGATGCTCAGAGAGACATTAGCCTACTAGGTTCTAGAATAAATGCGATGTCGATTTCTGCCAGAAGGGTCCTGTGGACTCGGCAATGGACAGGTGATGCCGACTCAAAAAGGCACATGGAGGTTTTACCTTACAAGGGTGAGGAATTGTTTGAGGAGGGTCTCTCGGACCTGGTCTCCACAGCTACGGCTGGAAAGTCAAATTTTTTGCCATATGTTTCCTCACAGCCTAAGAAAGCACCGTATTACCAAATGCAGTCCTTTCGATCACAGAAAAACAAGAAAGTCCGAGGTGCGTCCTTTCTTGCCAGGGGCAGGGGCAGAGGAAAGAAGCTGCACAACACAGCTAGTTCCCAGGAACAGAAGTCCTCCCCGGCTTCCACTAAATACACCGCATGACGCTGGGGCTCCACAGGCAGAGCTAGGCCCGGTGGGGGCGCGTCTCCGAAATTTCAGCCACAAGTGGGTTCACTCCAAGTTGGATCCCTGGGCAATAGATATTGTGTCTCAGGGATACAAGCTGGAATTCGAAGAGATGCCCCCTCACCGATACCTCAAATAAGCCCTGCCAGCTTCCCCCTTAGAGAGGGAAATAGTGTTAACTGCAATTCACAAATTGTATCTTCAACAGGTGGTGGTCAAGGTTCCCCTCCTTCAACAAGGAAAGGGTTATTATTCGACCATGTTTGTGGTACCGAAACCGGACGGTTCGGTCAGACCCATATTGAATTTAAAATCCCTGAACATGTACCTAAAAAGGTTCCGGTTCAAGATGGAATCGCTGAGAGCGGTCATTGCAAGCCTGGAAGGGGGGGATTTTATGGTGTCTCTGGACATAAAGGATGCATACCTTCATGTCCCCATTTATGCACCTCATCAGGCGTACCTCAGATTTGTGGTACAGGATTGTCATTACCAATTTCAGACGTTGCCGTTTGGTCTCTCCACGGCTCCGAGAATATTTACCAAGGTAATGGCGGAAATGATGGTACTCCTGCGGAAGCAAGGGGTCACAATTATCCCATACTTGGACGATCTCCTCATAAAAGCGAGGTCAAGAGAGCAGTTGCTGATCAGCGTAGCACGTTCTCTGGAAGTGTTACGGCAACACGGATGGATTCTAAATATTCCAAAGTCGCAGTTGGTTCCTACGACTCGTCTGCCTTTCCTGGGCATGATTCTGGACACAGACCAGAAAAGGGTTTATCTCCCGATAGAGAAAGTTCAGGAACTCATGACACTGGTCAGGGACCTATTAAAACCAAAAACAGGTGTCAGTGCATCACTGGGGAAGATGGTGGCATCATACGAGGCCATTCCCTTCGGCAGGTTCCATGCGAGGACCTTTCAATGGGACTTACTGGACAAATGGTCCGGATCACATCTTCAGATGCATCGGTTAATCACCCTATCCCCCAGGGCCAGGGTGTCTCTCCTGTGGTGGCTGCAGAGTGCTCACCTTCTCGAGGGCCGCAGATTCGGCATTCAGGACTGGGTCCTGGTGACCAAGGATGCAAGCCTCAGAGGGTGGCGAGCAGTCACACAGGGAAGAAATTTCCAAGGTCTGTGGTCAAGTCAAGAGACTTGCCTTCACATCAACATCCTGGAACTAAGGGCCATTTACAACGCCCTACGTCAAGCAGAGACCCTGCTTCGCGGTCAACCAGTTCTGATTCAGTCAGACAACATCACCGCTGTGGCTCATGTAAACCGACAAGGCGGCACAAGGAGCAGGGTGGCGATGGCAGAGGCCACAAGAATTCTTTGCTGGGCGGAGAATCACGTAAGCGCACTGTCAGCAGTGTTCATCCCGGGGGTGGACATCTGGGAAGCAGACTTCCTCAGCAGGCACGACCTCCACCCGGGGGAGTGGGGACTTCATCAAGAAGTCTTCGCACAGATTGCAAGTCGGTGGGAACTGCCACAGGTGGACATGATGGCATCCCGCCTCAACAAGAAACTACAGAGGTATTGCGCCAGGTCAAGAGACCCTCAGGCGATAGCTGTAGACGCCCTGGTGACACCGTGGGTGTTCCAATCGGTCTATGTATTTCCTCCTCTTCCTCTCATACCCAAGGTGTTGAGAATCATAAGAAAAAGAGGAGTGAGAACAATACTCATTGTTCCGGATTGGCCAAGAAGGACTTGGTATCCAGATCTGCAAAAAATGCTCACAGAGGACCCGTGGCCTCTTCCTCTAAGACAGGACTTGTTGCAACAAGGGCCCTGTCTGTTTCAAGACTTACCGCGGCTGCGTTTGACGGCATGGCGGTTGAACGCCAGATCCTAGCGGAAAAAGGCATTCCGGATGAGGTCATTCCTACGCTGATAAAGGCTAGGAAGGACGTGACAGCTCAACATTATCACCGTATATGGCGAAAATATGTTGCTTGGTGTGAGGCCAGGAATGCCCCTACGGAGGAGTTACAACTGGGCCGTTTCCTTCACTTCCTACAGTCAGGAGTGACTTTGGGCCTAAAATTGGGTTCCATTAAGGTCCAGATTTCGGCCCTATCCATTTTCTTTCAAAAAGAGCTGGCTTCTCTACCTGAAGTTCAGACGTTTGTGAAGGGAGTGCTGCATATTCAGCCCCCTTTTGTGCCCCCGGTGGCACCTTGGGATCTTAACGTGGTGTTGAGTTTCCTGAAATCCCACTGGTTTGAACCACTCAAAACGGTGGAATTGAAATATCTCACGTGGATGGTCATGCTACTAGCATTGGCTTCGGCTAGGCGTGTGTCAGAATTAGCGGCTTTGTCACATGAAAGCCCCTATCTGGTTTTCCATGCGGATAGAGCAGAGTTGCGGACCCGTCCACAATTCCTGCCAAAAGTGGTTTCATCTTTTCATATAAACCAACCTATTGTGGTGCCTGTGGCTACTACTGACTTGGAGGATTCCGAGTTGCTTGATGTGGTCAGGGCTTTGAAGGTTTATGTAGCCAGAACGGCTAGAGTCAGGAAAACAGACTCTTTGTTTATCCTGTATGCTTCCAACAAGCTTGGTGCGCCTGTTTCAAAGCAAACTATTGCTCGCTGGATCTGTAACACAATTCAGCAGGCTCATTCTGCGGCTGGATTGCCGCTGCCAAAATCAGTTAAGGCCCATTCCACTAGGAAGGTGGGCTCTTCTTGGGCGGCTGCCCGAGGGGTCTCGGCAATACAGCGGTGCCGAGCGGCTACTTCGTCAGGTTCAAACACTTTTGCAAAGTTTTACAAGTTTGATTCACTGGCTGAGGAGGACCTTGTGTTTGCTCATTCGGTGCTGCAGAGTCATCCGCACTTTCCCGCCCGTTTGGGAGCTTTGGTATAATCCCCATGGTCCTTACGGAGTCCCCAGCATCCACTAGGATGTTAGAGAAAATAAGATTTTACTTACCGGTAAATCTATTTCCTAATAGCTGCTTTTCATATAATATATGTATATATACTGCCAAATTTAATGCCCCCCCTCTCTTTTCCCTCTTACTGTTACTGTATATTGCAGGGAAGAGCCAGGGAGCTTCCTTCCAGCCGAGCTGTGAGGGAAAAATGGCGCCAGTGTGCTGAGGAGATAGGCTCCGCCCCTTTTTCGCGCCTATTCTCCCGCTTTTTATGGAATTCTGGCAGGGGTATTTACCTCATATATAGCCTCTGGGGTTATATATTGAGGTATTTTAGCCAGCCAAGGTGTTATTATTGCTGCCTCAGGGCGCCCCCCCCCCAGCGCCCTGCACCCTCAGTGACCGGAGTGTGAAGTGTGAGAGGAGCAATGGCGCACAGCTGCAGTGCTGTGCGCTACCTTGGTGAAGACAGAGTCTTCATGCCGCCGATTTTCCGGACCATCTTCTTGCTTCTGGCTCTGTAAGGGGGACGGCGGCGCGGCTTCGGGACCGAACACCAAGGACTAGGCCTGCGGTCGATCCCTCTGGAGCTAATGGTGTCCAGTAGCCTAAGAAGCCCAATCCGGCTGCAAGCAGGCGAGTTCGCTTCTTCTCCCCTTAGTCCCTTGCTGCAGTGAGCCTGTTGCCAGCAGGTCTCACTGAAAATAAAAAACCTAAGTCTATTCTTTCTAAGAGCTCAGGAGAGCCCCTAGTGTGCATCCAACCTCGGCCGGGCACGAATTCTAACTGAGGCTTGGAGGAGGGTCATAGTGGGAGGAGCCAGTGCACACCAGGTAGTCTGAAATCTTTCTAGAGTGCCCAGCCTCCTTCGGAGCCCGCTATTCCCCATGGTCCTTACGGAGTTCCCAGCATCCACTACGGACTACGAGAAATAGAATTACCGGTGAGTAAATTCTTATTTTCTCGTAGTCCGTAGTGGATGCTGGGCGCCCGTCCCAAGTGCGGACTTCTTCTGCAATACTTGTATATAGTTATTGCTGCAATAAGGGCTATGTTATTGTTGCATCAGGGTTGAACTGATGCTCTGTTGTTGTTCATACTGTTGACTGACTGGGTAAGTTTATCACAAGTTATACAGTGTGATTGGTGTGGCTGGTATGAATCTTGCCCTGGATTTCCAAAATCCTTTCCTTGTACTGTCAGCTCTTCCGGGCACAGTTTCTCTAACTGAGGTCTGGAGGAGGGACATAGAGGGAGGAGCCAGAGCACACCAGAATCTAAATTCTTTCTTAAAGTGCCCTTGTCTCCTGCGGAGCCCGTCTATTCCCCATGGTCCTTACGGAGTCCCCAGCATCCGCTACGGACTACGAGAAATAGATTTACCGGTAAGTAAAATCTTATTTACACAAAATGGCTGCTTTCAATGCATGTGCATGCTCATTTTACCCAAGGATGTCACCAACTCCCATTTCGCGAGATGGCTGCCCCAATTATATGTAGGCAACAAACACACACGCACAAAAAACAACACATGTATAATTTATCTTTATTGGTTGGAAAATTGTTTACAAGTTGGGCAGATTGCGGTAAGTTTGGGCCCAGAAGCGTACATAAGGTGAACGCAGTCCCTGCTTCATGGACTTGTAGGTCACATCTTTATTGATCTCCAGGTATTGTCCATACTGAGTGTCGTAGGGAAGCCAAGTGGCGGGGACTTTGGATGGCCCCTTGTTCGGATCACTGCGTGATGAAACAGATTAACATTACAAACAGAAGATATCCATCATCATCATTACAGGTTGCAGGATTGTCATCACAACCTATTCTTGTTTCTGAGTTCTATGATTTCATTCACTATGCCAAGCAGCACATCACAGCTTACATAGATTTTGACGGCAGAGAAGAATTACTTGGCCCATCTAGATTGCACCTTTTTTTCCTTTCTTTCTTTTTTTTACCATTTAGTAACTTCAACCCTATTTGAGCCTTAGTTCTTTGTAAGAATGAGAGGCTATTCCTCAAATTTCCTTTCCGCTCATATCCTCGTGTCCCCATTATTGGGTTTGTTGCCAGACCAGAGGTCCAAATTAAAACAAATTGCAGACAGAATCAGGAAATCACAGGGGATACGTTTATGTGACCAGCGGTCTCCAATACCGACGCCGGGATCCTGCCATCTGAAAATCCCGATGGTCGGCATGCTGACTATTCCCACTCGTGGGTGTCCACGACACCCATAGAGTGGCAATATTACCTATGGCAAGCCACTGAGCCTGCTGCGTGGCGAGCGCTGCGAGCCCGCAAGGGGCTTCGTTCCGCTGGCTCACCCCGCCGGCCATCTGACAGCCGGGATTCCGCCGTCGGTATTGTGACCGGCGGTCTCCTGACCTCCTGTCACACATACCCAACGCAATCACAGACCTCCATATATGCTGATTGTATAAATAGCATGACATTTGTCTAGCTTATACACTGCTCAAAAACATAAAGGGAACACTTAAACAACACATCCTAGACATAGGTGTGCGCAGGGGGGGTGCCTGGTGCGCCCAGGCACCCCCTAATGTCTGGCACCCCGATCTCACATGCCTGATGCAGCGATTGCCGAGCAGGCTGATTACTGTCCCCTCTGCGCTGCACCCTGTCAGGACTGCATTACTGACCGGACGCCTGGGTTAATCAAGGGTGCCACTGCCACCGGCTTTCAAACTCCCGGCTCCACCTCCATGTACAAAAAGAGCGTGATGTGACGTGATTACGTCATGCTGCTCGCACATCCACTCGTCACACCCGCCACATACCCACCTCTCTGCTTCTATGCTATGCCAAAGCCAGCCACTGATGAGGATCAGCATGCAGCCAGCGTTCCTCTTAGGAAGACAAATTTAATACTGGCAGGCGGCCGGCGGTATCATTGACACGTCACTCGTTTTTCCAGCAGCAGCAGTACTAGTCTGCGACTGTCAGTGTCAGTGAGTGAGTGACTTGTAAGTAAGCTGCTGCAGCTTGCAGGGGAAAGAGAGGGGGAGCCAGACCAGGCTGAGGAGGAGCAGTGTAATTGCAGTGAGTGCCATCAGGGTTGTTTGGTGCACACCACAACATCTGACAATGGGGGTAATTCTGAGTTGATCGCAGCAGGAATTTTGTTAGCAGTTGGGAAAAACCATGTGCACTGCAGGGGAGGCAGATATAACATGTGCAGAGAGAGTTAGATTTGGGTGTGGTGTGTTCAATCTGCAATCTAAATTGCAGTGTAAAAATAAAGCAGCCAGTATTTACCCTGCACAGAAACAATATAACCCCCACCTGTGGACGTCGGGCCCTCATACCACCCTCATGAAGTCTGTTTCTGATCGTTTGAGTAGACACATTTGTGGCTTGCTGGAGGTCATTTTGCAGGGCTCTGGCAGTGCTCCTCCTGTTCCTCCTTACACAAAGGCGGAGGTAGCGGTCCTGCTGCTGGGTTGTTGCCCTCCTATGGCCTCCTCCACGTCTCCTGATGTACTGGCCTGTCTCCTGGTAGCGCCTCCATGCTCTGGACACTACGCTGACAGACACAGCAAACCTTCTTGCCACAGCTCGCATTGATGTGCCATCCTGGATGAGCTGCACTACCTGAGCCACTTGTGTGGGTTGTAGACTCCGTCTCATGCTACCACTAGAGTGAAAGCACCGCCAGCTTTCAAAAGTGACCAAAACATCAGCCAGAAAGCATAGGAGCTGAGAAGTGGTCTGTGGTCACCACCTGCAGAACAACTCCTTTATTGGGGGTGTCTTGCTAATTGCCTATAATTTCCACCTGTTGTCTATTCCATTTGCACAACAGCATTTGAAATTGACTGTCAATCAGTGTTGCTTCCTAAGTGGACAGTTTGATTTCACAGAATGTGATTGACTTGGAGTTAAACAACACAATGTAAGTGTTCCCTTTATTTTTTTGAGCAGTGTACATCCGGAAGGCTCTGCTCCGGGTACAGCTCTGCAAGATACGCTTCTTTAAAAATAAAAAAAATTCTACTCCCATTCCTTGCAAATGATAACAAATGTGCAAACCCTTGTCCCAAGCCCCCAAATTCTGCTTACCTAAGGCAGTCTATAGCAAGTTTATATCCTCAGGAAGCCCTAACAGCGCATGTTTTCCAGGTCTCCTCACAAAGGGCAGGATGCATCAAATGGACATTTTCAGCATTTTTGCTGCTTTTTTTTTTTGCATATGCACAAGCCTTGACCCAGTGGGTAGCGGCGTTACCCAATAGAAGCCTATGGGCTGCTTTTAGCATTGCCCTCTGAGAGGAATCCAATCTGATTCAGTTATAAACCCAGAAATTCCTACACTTCAAAGGACAGCTGTTATCAGCCGAGCTGTCCTTTGCTGAAATCTTCTTGCATACGGCGTTAGTAAATAATGATATGCATCCGATGAGTGCCGAGATGCTTGATGCATAATGCCCAAAGTCACAAGTGAAATAAATAACACAACTTCTAATTCTTTTAAAATGTGTCAGACAGTAATGAATACATCTGTTCTCCAGCAAGAAGATATAGAAAACATGCACTGTTAGGGTTCCCTGGTGACTGGAGTTGGGGAAACGCTGATCTAAGGCTTCAGGGTGACCCCCAATGATTGCGGTGCCCCAGAGCCCATCCAGGGATTCCGCCAGGCAAGCAAGTGCCTTGTCTTACAGTTACAGCACCTGAATTCATTGTAACTGTAAATTTCTGCAGCAGGTCACATTGGTTTCCACAGGGAAAACATTGTGGTGTAGAGTGGATCTTGATCCAGAGGCACCAACAGGCTAAAGCTTTAGCTGTCCCAGGATGCATTGGGGCCTCCTCTACAACAATGCCTCCAGGCACTGAGAGCTCAGTTTCGAGTTGGTGCCTGCAGCAGCAGGTCACTTAACAGGAGCGCTGCACTGGGCAGCCCTGAAAAGCTTTTCTGAAAGAAGATTTCTTCTCTGGGCTGTCAGCACTGTATGTCAGGGTGACAATTCAGCGCTGCAGCTCCATCACCTCCCAAGCAGCGCTGCATCATAGTTGCCTACCCTCCCTCATTCTGCAGGAGACTCCCTGAAATAGTAGCAATCTCCCTCACTCCCTGAATAGTCCCTCAATCTCCCTGAAAAAAAGAGAAATCAGAGATACATACATTCAAATGGGATCATCAGTGCCATTTCCCTGCATTGGTTATAAGGTACAATGATCCCTATGGCTACATGCATTGTAAAGGTTTCTTGTGGCCACTTACAGTACATGGAACCTCTTGTAAAACACAATACACAAAAAAAATCCTGCAAAATATCAGTCTTTTCTTCAATAAGTAGATCTTACTAACTTTGGGGCTCATTTACATTTGGATGCAAGTTATTTTCATGACACGCCTCTCAGATGTAGCAGTACACGCCTGCGCTGATAGGGGTTACTTTCACAATCTCCCTGAAATGCTTTTTCAAAAGTAGGTAAGTATGCGCTGCATACTCCCGCGGCCTGGTTCCCGGGTACTTGCGGCGGAAAAGTAACGGGTTAGGCACAGAGTCGCAGACCGCTCTCCTGGTTAGCGTAGCTGCTACGGGGAGGAGGTAAGAGGGTCCCCCAGGCGGGACCCACCATTAAATCGCGTTCTGTCTGTGACCTAGGGAGATGGCGCTGCCATGGACAATGTCACTGGGCAGGGACCCCACTAGACTTCCGGGGCGTCTGAGTACAGTTCGGGTGTACTAACACCCCAATTAATAAGACTCTAAGGGGGACATATACTAAGCAGTGATAAAAGTGGAGAAGTGAGCTAGTGGAGAAGTTGCCCATGGCAACCAATCAGCTGCTCTGTATACATTTATAGTATTCAAATTATAAATGTTACGTCAGTGCTGCACTGGCTCACTTCTCCACTTTCATCACTGCTTAGTACATATCCACCTAAGTACCTGGGGTGAAAGTCCAGTTTAGGGGAGCCGGCGCTTGACCTGTAGTCCCTCCCCCGGCCCAGGACGCCATCTCCTCGCAGATTTCCCACCCTGGAGCTGCCACACACTCTCCCTCACTCCTTGATTGAGACACTGGGGGCCATCTTCTGAGCATAGCTGCTGCTGGTCTCCGGGATTGCAGGGCAAGGTCTCCCTTGTAAAGCCGCCTGTACACAGTGCTAAGACTTTACAAACACTTAAGTATTCTACATGTCTTGTCACAGACAGTGTTAATTGAGAAAGAGCGTACCTAATACAGAACATATTGTACGAGTATTCTGATATATCCTCCGGTCACACTGACCGCGCTGTGATATATAATAGGCCAGTGCAGCTTTATTGTAATAAGTATTTCTGCATTGACTGTGACTGTGTGCCTGTATCTGCTGTGTGGTTTCACTCTCAGTATTTCCCAGATATATCTGTCACTATATTCTGTACCCTGAGGGCTAGGTGCGTCTGGGTTTCATAATATAGTAATACACAGTATTTATCACTTGCGTATATTCTACTGAGTTACAGTAACATAATTCCAGGTTTTTATCCGCGGGTATTGTACTTTGTCTGACTTTATCTTACTAAGGGGTATATTCAATTAGGGTCGAAAGCTGCCGTCTGTCGAAAAGACAGCAGTTTTTGACTTTTTAAGGTCTAATTGTGATTCGACCTATTCAGTCCCCGCTATTTTTATTAGACAAGTCGGGTAATTCGACTTGTCGAATAGTACGTGAATCAGCGGTATAGCTGCCGATTCACATACTTTTGAGGGAAACGGGGCCAAATTCGACAGCGTGAGGTCACGCTTGCTGGAGCCGGGTGGACACTGCCATGAGGTCTGGTGGCTGTGATACATCCTTCTGCAGCGCTGCTGTAACGCTGCTCTCCTCCGTCTGCCCGCGGCTGTCCCTGCTGGTCTCCCCCCTCTCCTCCGCTCACAGGTCTCATCGCAATTCGACTTTTTTTAAAGTCGAATTGAGATGCGATTGACTAGGGGTTGTCGGATCCATTCCGACAAATGCATGTCGGAATGGATCCGACCCTAATTGAATATACCCCTAAGTAGCCCTGTTGTTGCATTTGTCTCATATTGTCTAACAGAAAGGGCAGTAAATCAGTGGAAGCTCCTGCATCATGCAGAGCATGCTCCAAGGATTTACCAGAGGGGGAAGTATTGTATGATGTTCTGTGTACTAATTGTCATACACCTCCCAATCAGTCCACAGCTCCGGTGTCTACACTGGAGCTACCCTGGGCTGCATTCCCCAACCTACTGGGTACTCTGGTGGAACGCTTAGTGCCCCCTATGGACCTCTGTTGCCACTACCACCACAAATTGTCCCTATGGTTAACCTGTCTTGGGCGGAAAATTTGTCTAACCAACTACAGCAATTAAATCAGTCTCTGGTTAGACAGAAATCTACTCCAGGTCACTCCCGTGCCCTGGGTCCTCTAAGCGTGCTGCTTCCTCCTCACAATCCACAAACCTCTCTGATGTCTCATCTGAAGAAGAGGGGGAGCATACTGTTCTGTCAGACACTGAATCCTGTGTTACTGATGAGGATTATCCCTTGTATATTGCTGTCCCTGCCTTAGTGGTTGCTATTAAGCATATCCTACAAATCACTGATGATGGGGATTCCACTACTGTGGCAAAGAAAACTGATACAGTTTTAACTACCTTCTGCTGTTTAAACCTATTACCCCATTCTGATCATCTAGTGGACATCAGGCCGGAACCCTGGTCTAATCCAGGGAAGAAATTCCCTTTGCCTAAATGGGCTTTGGCTCGATATCCTCTCCCTACCGAGTTGTGTAACAAATAGGAGACTCCACCACCGGTGGATTCTCACGTCACCTGCCTTGTGGTGTCGTCGACTCTGCCTGTCACCACTGTCACCTCACTGAAGGAACCGACAGATAAGCGTGAGGAGGGTTGCCTGAAATCTATATACTCCCTTACAGAGACTGTTCATAGAACCACTATAGCTGCCTCCTGGGATGCAAAAGGTTTTGAGGCGTGGGTTCAGGCTTTAGAGGAAGAGTTGTCCGAGGATATATCTGACAACACCAGACAATGTCTGTCTCACATTACCACTGCCGCCTATTACATTCAGGAGGCGTCCTCTGAGGCGGGTGTGTTGGCAACCAAGGCGTCGACCTTGTCTGTCCTGACTCGCCGCATACTGTGGTTGAGGTCATGGAAAGTGGACCTAGACTCCAAAAAGACCATGGAGGTACTCCCCTTCACAGGGGACATTTTGTTTGGGGAAGACCTAAATAAAATTGTGTCTGAATTAGCAGCCGCCAAGCCGGCTTTTTTCCCAACTACTAATCCGTCTGCACAGAAGGCAAAAGGTACCACTTTTAGTTCCTTTCGGCCTCAAGGGAAAGCAAAAGGTCAGGCATACCCAAGACAATCTTGTGCTCCCAAAACCACTAACCCCAAGGCAAAAATCCTAGGCAGCCCGTCAGCCTGCTTCAAAACACGACAAGCCTGCTACATGACGGGACGGGCCTCCCCCTGGAGAATCCCAGGGTGGGAGGCCGACTTCTACAGTTCGCCCAAGTCTGGTTAAAGACTACTTCAGATGCATGGGTACTGGAAGTTGTCTCTCATGGGTACACTGTCTCCTTCAAGAGACGTCCCCCTCGCCAGTTTTGCACCACGGCTCTCCCTTCGGATCCGTTAAAGGCGCAAGCCCTACATATAGTTGTAAGTTCCCTCCTGAGTAAAGGTTACTACTCAACCCTGTTTCTGGTCCCGAAACCCAATGGGTTCTTCCGGCCTATACTCAACCTCAAATTTCTGAACAAGTTTGTGAGTGTGTCCTGGTTTCGTATGGAAACGCTGCGCTCAATTGTGCTGGCAATGGAACCCGGAGACTATATGGTATCCCTGTATATACAGGATGCATACCTTTTCCTTTCCTATTGCCACATCACATCAGCAGTTCCTGCGGTATGCTATTGGCAACTCTCACTACCAATTCCAGGCTCTACCATTTGGACTGGCTACAGCTCCTCGGATCTTCACCAAGGTCATGGCCATGATGACGGCACATCTCCATTGCCAGGGAATCAGAATCCTGCCGTACCTGGACGACCTGTTGATTCTGGCACATTCCCACGAAGTCCTCCTCAGTCATCTGCCACTGACGGTCATCTTCCTGCAAGCCCATGGGTGGCTAATCAATTGAAAGAAATCCTTGCTGGTCCCAGCTCAGAGCATGGTGCAACTGGGGGCACTCCTGGACACACACAGTCAAATGCTTTTCCTGTCTCCAGACAAGGTCCTGAAGCTTCAGGACAGGATAAAACACTTCATTCATCGCCCCAGAGTTTCGATACACTCAGCGATGTAAGTACATGGCCTGATGGTGTCGACCTTCGACATGGTAGAGTACGCTCAATTTCATACCCGCCCTCTACAAAGGTTAATCCTTTCCAGGTGGGACGGCCTACCTCATCGGATTAGATGTCACATGATCTCTTTAACTCCGGAGGTTCGTCTGTCGCTGCCCTGGTGGCTCCAGGACCAGCAATTGAGCATGGGCCGTCCCTTCTGGGTCCTACTGACAACGAACGCCAGTCTGAGGGGATGGGGAGCGGTGTTGGAGCAACACTCTTTTCAGGGTCGTTGGACCAAGGAAGAATCACTCTTCCCGATAAACATTTTAGAGCTGAGGGCACTGTTCAATGCACTATCTCTTGCCCTGCTTCTGGTAAAGAACAGGCCTGTTCAAGTACAGTCAGACAATGCCACCACAGTGGCATACATAAACCATCAAGGCAGCACTCGAAGCCGCATAGCAATGATGGAGGTGTCAAAAATCCTTTGTTGGGCGGAACGCCATCTGCCAGCCATATCGGCAGTGTTCATTCCGGGTGTCCTAAACTGGGAGGTGGACTTTCTCAGTCACCAGGACGTGCACCCCAGAGTGTGGAGTCTTCATCCAGAAGTCTTTCAACTCCTAGTGGACAGATAGAGCCTACCGGACATAAACCTCATGGCGTCTCAACACAATCACAAGGTTCCGGTCTTCGGATCTCGAACCAGGGATCCTCAAGCAGTGTTCGTGAATGCACTGGCGGTTCCATGGAACTTTTGGCTGCCCTACGTGTTCCCTCCAGTGTCACTCCTGCCCAGGGTCCTATGGAAGTTCAAACAAGAAGGAGGTATGCTACTCCTAGTTGCTCCAGCGTTGCCCAGACGGCATTGTTTCTTAGACCTGCAGGGTCTATCAACAGGGCATCCCCTTCTACTTCCTCAGCAACCAGACCTCCTTGTACAGGGCTCTTGTCTCTACCCAGACCTGGCCAGACTGGCTTTGACGGCGTGTCTCTTGAAGCATCACTCCTGAGGGCCAAAGGATTTTCTGAGGCGGTTATTCCAAGTATGTTGAAGGCCTGTAAACTGGCCTCTGCCCGGATTTATTACAGGGTCTGGAATTCTTACTTCACCTGGTGTGCTGATAAGAATTATGATGCCTATAGATTCAGAACTTCCAGAATTCTGGCTTTTCTGCAAAGAGGCCTGGACTTAGGCCTTCGTCTGGCCTCCCTCAAGGTTTACATATCTGCCTTGTCGGTGTGGTTTCTGAAGAAAATTGCGTCTATACCTGACGTTCATACTTTCACTCAGGGTGTCCACAGGAGGGACATAGCCTCCCTATGTCCCACCTGTGGCTCCATGGGATATGTCTGTTGTACTGAATTACCTGCAAGAGTCTCCATTTGAACCTCTTGAATCAGTGGACCTTAAATAGCTCACGGCCAAGGTCCTGTTCTTGCTAGCTATTGTTTCTGCAAAACGGGTGTC
Organism: Pseudophryne corroboree; assembly: GCF_028390025.1. Taxonomy (NCBI): domain Eukaryota; kingdom Metazoa; phylum Chordata; class Amphibia; order Anura; family Myobatrachidae; genus Pseudophryne; species Pseudophryne corroboree. The sequence continues at coordinate 80,239,118 of NC_086451.1, forward strand.
GGACTTTGGCGCCTTTTCCTGTCGTCCACCCTTTTTGATATTTCACCGACCAGGTTATTTGCCTAAGGTGGTGTCATCTTTTTACCTTAACCAAGAGATTGTGGTTCCGGCCTTTATCTCTTTAGACTTGTCTTCCAAAGATCGTTCTTTGGATGTGGTAAGGGCTCTCCGTATATATGTGGAGAGGACTGCCTCTATCAGGAGGTCAGATACCCTTTTGTCCTGTTTGGTTTCCACAAACATGGCTGGCCTGCAAATAAGCAAATCTTGGCCAGATGGATTAGAATGGTGATTGCACAAGCTTATTCCCAGCTCCTGCTGCTATTACAGCCCAGCCTGTTGGACCTTCTTGGGCGGCCTGCCGTGGCGCGTCCACAGAACAATTGTGCAACGTGGTTATGTGGTCCTCAGTGAACACACTTCTTACGTTCTATGCCTTTGATACCGTCGCCTCCCAGGATGCTTCCTTTGGATGCCGGATTCTCACATCCGCGCAGTGTCGGACTGGGGAATGAAGGGCCCACCGGGGGTATGCAATGGTGGGGGCCCATGCTTAGGGGTATGGCATTCCCAGAGTGGGTGTGGCCAGCCGACACAGAGGCTTGGCTAACCATTAGAGAGTGCATGGTCTGAGCCCCTTGATAAATATACATAGTAAGTACTGCTAGTGCATGCATTATAATGTGCCAGATTACTAGCAGCAATGCACTGTAGAAAATACACCATAGTCCTATGTAGAATACGGTAACATACAGTATGTATAATTCAAGTGCACAGTCTGGAACCTGATCCCTAGAGGAGGAGGAGAAGGAGGGGCCCCCCAGGCAGAGGGGCCCACCGGTGGTTTCCCCAGTACCCCTGTGGGCCAGTCCAACCCTGCAGCCGCGTCCCCTACCGTAAGGAACTGCTTTAGGACATCCCCAATGTTTTCCCTGTGGAAACCAATGTAACCTGCTGCAGAAAAGGAGAGTTATGGTAGACTTCCCATTGTTAACTCTCTTTCTGCGAGGTACATTGGGTTCCACAGGGCACCCACCCTGACGCACCTAGCTTCTTTGGGTTGTATGGCGTTAGCCGCTGGAACCTTCACCTGTCCTGAGAATGTGGTTCTATGTGACTAACATCTGCCTTCTCTCTTGCCTGCTCCTGCATTGAACTGGTTAATGAATCAGCTCTCAGTGCCTGGAGGCGGGGTTATAGAGGAGGCCCCAATGCATCCTGGGACAGCTAAAGCTTTAGCCTGTTGGTGCCTCTGGATCAAGATCCACTCTACACCCCAATGTTTTCCCTGTGGAACCCAATGTACCTTGCAGAAAGAGAGTTAACAATGGCAAGTCTACCATAACTCTCCTTTTATGTTGCTATCTTTCAAATATACCAAGGGCTTTAACAAGGACCAGGAGGGAGACATTTTCAAAGGAAGAAAAGTATTAGAACACGAGGACATACACTGAGACTGGAGGGAGGTACTGTAGGTTTAGGGGAAACTTCAGGAAAAATGACTTATCAGAAAAGGTAGTGGAAGTGGAATAGTCTCCCATCAGAGGTCAGAGGTGGTAAAGGCTAAGACAGTAGAGCAATGTAAATATGCATAGGACAGACATAGGGATATCCTTACAAAGAAATACGGATCAAATAAGGTTTGAGGTAACAATATGGTCAAAAAGGGGCAGACTAGATGTACCAAGTGGTTCTTCTATGCCGTCAAATTCTATGTGTCTGTAGAACTGGGCCAGGTTTGACAGTAAAATCGTTCACTCACCCAGTTGCTGCGAAGTTGGTCCAGTAAGCAATCATTGTCCCAGACACGTCCCTGTCCTGGGGTCTGTATGCCAGTGTGTTTCCAAATGGCTTTCCAAAGATAAACTGTAGGTCATCGGCGTGATCAGCACCCACCCAGCTTGGGTATAAGGGCATACGGGATGGGTGAGAGAACAGGTAGCTGTACGTCCTTCCAGTCCTGTAAATGAGATAAGGTTGTATTGGCAATGAAGACAGCACTATCTTATGTTTCATGGCACAATCACCTCTGGGTGTCATTTGTTTTTATCTCTGTTGTATGGAAGTATGTCACGTTTCAATGGCAGATCCCTGTATGTGGCTCTGACTTATTTATTCCTCACTCACCTGTGTGACACCTTACACCCCATATCCATCACTTACCTGGCATACATGTAATGATGGGCCAGTGCCTCTTGAGTGGGCACCAGGAAGATGTAATCTGTCTCTGCATCAATGACTGTCTTCTTCATGAGCTCCTGCTCGGGATTGGGCCCCCAGTTTGATGTGTAAAGATTGTAAGCCAGGTCCATTCCTGACGATCCTTTAGGCAGAGTCAGATCCTTCACCAGTTTCTGTACCTCGGCACTGCAAGAAACCGTATGGTCACTTAAACTAAGATACTAGTACTAGCACGTAAATATATAAATGTATATATGGGGGTATATATATATACATATATATATATATGTATATATATATATATACATACACACACACACACTATGGATGGGCACCTTAGCACGCTGAACTAATTTTGAATTAGCGTGCCAACATACTGTGGATCTCTATCTATATATATATATATATATATATATATATATATATATTAAAAGTAAAAAAAACAGTCAGTGCGCAATGAATTTTCCAACACGTGGAACCACAAGTCCCAGCACTAGCAGTGTAATTTCCAACGCGTGGAACCACAAGTCCCAACACTAGCAGTGTAATTTCCAAGACCGTCCACGTGTATCCAATGATTATATTCAGTCTGAGCAGCACTTAGTATCCTTCAGAACGGCGTCTCCCTTATGCCAATATCCGAAAGGCAAATAGTGATTTCTAGAAGAAAAATAAGAAGGGGCGCCTCATAGTGCATTAATCAGTTAAAATATATTTATTCTAACATGCTTTACAAGCACTTGGTCATAAATCACGTACCAGAAGCGGCGGTTTCAACCACCGAAGTCCATCGTGACGAAACGCGTAGGTGTGTGGCCTGGCGTGAAAGAGCTAACGACGGTGGTGAGACTGCTGACGGTTACTGCTCGTGGTATTATCCACTTATTATCTATATGTCAAATGCTTATGCCTACGGTGGTTGAAACCGCCGCTTCTGGTACGTGATTTATGACCAAGTGCTTGTAAAGAATGTTGGAATAAATATATTTTAACTGATTAATGCACTATGAGGTGCCCCTTCTTATTCTTCTTATATATATATATATATATATATATATATATCTATCTCCAATAATATCCTAAGCTAGTGGTTCCCAAACACGGTCCTCAAGGTAAACCAACGGTCCAGGTTTTAAGGATATCCATTGCTGAGCACAGATGTTTCAATCAAAATGACTGAGGAAATAATTCATTCACCTGTGCTCAATCATGTATATCCTTAAAACGTGGACCATTGGGGTGCCTTGAGGACCGTATTTGTGAACCACTGCCTCAAGCAGTTCCGGCTGTGTGGTGTGCAATGGGAACAAGGGCGCACCTACTCCCTATGTCTCCCAATGGGATAGACCAGCCAAAGAGGGTGAACAATTTGCAAGGAATGGGGGTAAGTAATATAGCAGGGTATGGGCAGAGTGGGGGAGGGAATGGGGACTGAGGTGAATCAGGATATGTGTGTGTGTGTATGTATGTAATCAATGTGTGTATGTATGTATATATATATATACACACACACACACACACACACACACACACACAGTACTGTGCAAAAATGTTAGGCATGTGTAGAAAAAATGCTTTCAGAAATAGAAGTGTTAATAGTTTTTTTTTTTTCTTCGGGTCCCACAGGGCCCCACAGGGATAAAATTGGGGGCTGTAGGTGGTGGGATCAGGTCCGAGCACCAAACAGTTGAGCTCTCAGCAATCCCAGGATGCTCGGTCCTTCCCCCATAACTCCGCCTCCATGCTCAGGCAGGTCAGTTTTTAGTTGGCGCCAGCAGGAAGCTGGATGCACCTCTAACAGGGAGCTGCTATTAAGCAGCCCCAAGCTTTCACTTTTCAATTTTTCAGCCGAGGTGCATCCGCTAAACAGTTGTTCATGGTGGCTACATGGTCCACATCTTTCTTTGTTTTATGCCTTTGATACATTCGCCTCCCGTGATGCTTCATTTGGACACCAGATTCTGTTATCCACTCAGGAGCATCCCCTCCCTTAAATACTGCTTTAGGACATCCCCAGTGTTATCCCTGTGGAGCCCTATGGTACCCGAAGAAAAAAACGAGAGTTATGATACTTACCTTCGTTAACACTTTCTTTGCAGTCCATAGGGTCTACAGCGTGCCCACCCTGACACACCTGGCCTGTATGGGTTTGGTCACTGGTTCCCTTTTCCTATCTGTGAGAGTGTGTTCTTATGTGTACCATGGGGGTGATTCAGATCTGATCACTTCTGTGCGTTTTTCCACACAGCGGGCGGTCAGGTCCAAACTGTGCATGCATATGCTCCGCAATGCGTAGGTGTGTTGGACAGCTATAATGGGCATCGCCGGTCAGCGACGGGATGGTGCGAAGGATCCATTCGCACGGGCATATGCAAGGTGATTGACAGGAAGAGGCCGTTTACAGGGTGTGTGCGGATAAAGTGTTTTGAGGGAGGGTGTCTGACATCAGCTCCGACCCCGATCAGCAGGATTCAACTGCACTGACAGAGTAAGTCCTGGGCTGCGCAGAGACTGCACAAACTGATTTTTAGCGCATAGGAACGCACAGTTGCACAGGGAAAATACATTCCCCCTGTAGGCCGCGACTATCTGATCGCAGCACAGCAAAAAACGCAGCCCAGCGATAAGATCTGAATTACCCTCCATATCTTTCTTCTCTCCTATCCTCTTCCTACTTTGGGCTTGTTAACAAAACTGACCTACCTGAGAAAAATGCAAAGTGAATGAACAGAAGAGAAATTCAAATAAAATCAATATTTGGTGTGACCACCCTTTGCCTTTTAAAACACCATCAATTCTTCTAGGTACGCTTGCATCCAGATGTATTCTGCAGTAAGACAACAACCCCAAACATACTGCCAATGTCATTAAGAATTATCTTCAGCATAAAGAAGAACAAGAAGTCCTAGAAGTGATGATAAGGCCCGCACAGAGCCCTGATCACAGCATCATCGAGTCTGTCTGGGATTACATGAAGAGACAGAAGGATATGAGCAAGCCTACATCCACAGAACATCTGTGATTAGTTCTCCAAGATTTGGAGAATTGGAACAACCTCCCTGCCGAGTTCCTTCAAAAACTGTATGCAAGTGTACCTAGAATAATTGATGCTGTTTTGAAGGCAAATATTGATTTGATTTAGATTTCTCTTCTGTTCATTCACTTTGCATTTTGATAATTTATAAAAATAAACTATTAACACTTTGATTTTTGAAAGCATTTTTTCCACACCTGCATAAAACTTTTGCACAGTACTGTACACACACACTACAATACCACGGCAAAATTATTTTACGACAGAAAGGGCGCAGCGTCGGATCCTCTGCATGTACATCTGTCATCTGGGTAACCCTCAGGTTACTCAGGCTGTCTGGTGAAATCATTTTGCTGAACCATTCGAGCATGCAGCCACTTGCCTCATCATGGGCAGAAAAAGGAGCCGACATGCACCTATTTTCGGTTATGCTGCCTGTCGACACCCTCAAACGCCAGCAAAAGTCAATCATGCTGCGGCATTTGGCGTACTGTGAGCGACATCGCAGCCCCAGCTCTGCGCATATGTAGTGCAGCGTCTGTGCATATATAAAAAACATCGGAGATGTACGTAAACATCGAGTTTAGGTACATCTCTGAATTAGGCCTGGTGGCTCTTGAATAGCAATGAATGATTTGTACTCTGGATGTGAGATAACACCATACTTACCTACTTTCGAAAAAGTTTTTCAGTGAGATGTGAAAGTAACACCTACAAGCGCGGACGTGTACTGCTACATCTGAGAGGTGCGTCATAAAAATTACTTACATCCAAATGTAAATGAGTCCCAAAGTTAATAAGATCTACTTGTTGAAGAAAAGACACTGATACTTTTCAGAATTTGTTTGTGTATTTTGTTTTACAAGAAGTTCCATATACTGTAAGTGGCCACGAGAAACCTTATTTAAAATGCATCTGGCCATAGGGATCATTGGAGCAGATGTATTAACCTGGAGACGGCATAAGGAAGTGATACACCAGTGATATGTGCAAGGTGATAAAGGCACCAGCCAATCAGATACTAACTGTTAATTTACATATTGGAACTGATTGGCTGGTGCCTTTATCACCTTGCACATATCACTGGTTTATCACTCCCTTATGCCTTCTCCAGGTTAATACATCTGCCCCATTGTGCCTTATAACCAATGCAGGGAAATGGCACTGATGTTCCCATTTGAATGTATTTATCTCTGATTCCCCCCCCCCCCCCCTCAAGAATGTAACAGCTTCATAATGGGGTTAAGGTGCAATCAGGGAGATTGCAGGACTAGTCAGGGAGTGAGGGAGATTGCTGCTATTTCAGGGAGTCTCCTGCAGAATGAGGGAGGGTAGGCAACTATGGATATCACTTACGGAGAAATTTTTTTCAGAGGTTCGTTGATGACGGCTAAATCCATGCCTGCAAACAGATGTCCGTCCATGTTGTTGACACCAACTAGATAGTCTACATCAGCTGCATTGTGGAATAAATGAATTGGGTCATCAGGGATGAAATCTCCATCTATGACTGGTGAGAAAGCCAGGTAGTGTACCACAGGGTCTGTCGTACAGGAAGAAAAGAACTCCATTACAGTTACGGTGCCATGTCACTGACAGACCTTCAAATATATATATATTATTCATATTTTTTTGGAGGGGGGGGGGGGGGGTTATAACTGGCAAATCCTCATTTTACTGACATCATTTCTGAAATCATTAATCCTCAGGGCCAGATTAAGGTCTGCGGAGGTCCCATCAATGAAATTATCAATATATATATATATATATATATATATATGTGTGTGTGTGTGTGTGTGTGTGTGTGTGAATATATATATATATATATATATTCATCTGGAGAGATGGCATGGGGACACCAGGAGTGCTACTTAAACCCCATCTCCCTCCCTTCGCTTCAGGGAGAGAGCAGGGGATTGGGGGGCTTGCACTCGCATTTGCCTTGGGGGGGGGGGAGTTGCGGGGGAGCACCCGCGCTTGCCAGTTGGGTGGAGGTGTGGGGGTGCGACGAGGAGTGACACTGGGGTTACTGGTGCCTTACCTTGCCCTGCTGGAGGATCAGACACCTCCACGGAGCTGCTGCAACTACCTGCGCTGTGTGTAGTCTACATAAGGCCAGGTCAGGATGCTACTGGGGCTGTGCGCCGTGGTGGTGGGACAGCACCTTTGAAGGCACCCTGGTCACATAAATGACAGGGGGGGGAAGTGCTTTGGTGCCCGCCCCTTCCCTGCATCTGTCTATGGGGGCCCCCGGGTCGACCATCCCTTTAATCCTGTCCATTCCTCACGCTTGCCAAAACGTCAATTAGTGATTGTGTTATTGCATGATATAATCTACACAAACGCTGCACATAGCCGCCTTTATTACTGGTGGCTGATAATATTTCTGCCTTACAGAAGCCCCGCCACCAATCTGTATTTCTTATTCCACTCCTAGATGGTTCACAGGGGTATATTTACCAAAGGTCGATTCTCAGCCATTGTAAATCGATAAAAATTGCTGAAATTGACCTTTAGTTAAAATACCTCATAGAGTGTCAGCCATTTGGACAGGGACATCTTTATATCCTGTATAAAGTAATTGTCTGGCAATCTATGGCAATATACACTCCTCTGTTATCAATAATCATACAAATGGGCAGTGATCCCATTGCTGCCAGTCAGAACACAGAATGCATTTTGCCAGCATGGTTTAGAAAATGAAAGCAAACACTTGATGCACATTTGTGCACATGCTGTACAGCATATTAATTAACAGGCACTTAAGTATTATTTTTCACCATAAACTGCACACAAGGTGGAGCTGATGTGTGGGAATCTGCTGTTAGAAGTTCTACAATTGCTAGCGGTGGCCTTGAAAATCTAGCTGAACATGGCATTTCCCTTACACCCCATAGTGAAATGCAAGAAAATGAACAATGTTTGATACTGGATTCTATTACTATGTATGGAGTTGACAACTGAATATGGGCCATAATTAGACCACAGGTGGTGGCCTAGAACTACAAAAGCCAGCATAGGTATGGTGAGACTTGGAGATGCAAGATTACCTACCTGAGGGATATAGGGCCAGATGCATCATCGCTTGGAAAGTGATTAAATGGAGAGTGAAAAAGTACCAGCCAATCAGCTCCTAACTGCCATTTTTCAAACACAGCCTGTGACATGGTAGTTAGGACCTGATTGGCTGGTACTATTTCACTCTCCATTTTATCACTTTCCAAGCGATGATGCATCTAGTCCACAGTATAACCAGGACCATCTTAACGTATGGGCTCACTGGGCAGCTGTTCAGAGTCCTATGATTCTAGGGGCCTTCGAGCAGGGGAAGGCTGGGCCAATCAGAGTACAGCATTTCTCTACCTGCCTCCAAGCCTGCAGCTAGACAGCGAATGGCTCTCAGCATGCTATTGGTGGATGGCTTGAGCTATCCACCAATCAGAGTGCTGACAGCAATTCACTGTATGGAAGCATTTGGAGAGACAGTGCAGGACCGCATTAGTGGCATGTTATGATTTAGGGACCACAGTGCTTTGGGCTTGCCCGAGGCCTACAATGTTGTTAAGACAGCCCTGAGTATAACAAGTATACGATAGCTTTAGTGAGAGGAAAAGTGATACAAATTCCACATGCCATGATTTGGCTTGAAAACACCCATTCCCACTGAGACCACAATCGTTTTCCAGTAGGTCACTCCTCCTGCTACTCCACCATTTTTTCTTGCTATAAATTAACCTGAGAGTTATGAAAGAAGGTAAAACTATATTTCATATCTCATGTATCTATTCGTCCTAAGTCTATGACCCTATTTCTTTCCAAGTACCACTTTTCCATGGCAAATCTTACATTTAAGGTTTGACAAATCCAGTTTGTAGGCCAGGGTGAGAGCACGAGGGTCTGTAATCCGCAAGCAGTTAGACAGGGCGGCAGTGTCGCCTATAGGACAGCCAACTTTTCTCCCAATCTGTTAAAAACAAAAACAAGTTATTACAAATTTACAATAGGCTTTAATGTACCAATGTACCACAATTTTTGGCCTCTCAAGTCATGCAATGTGTGCGTGAAATAATATTGACAATTCATAGACTCTTACCTCTTTGGCCCAGAAGAGAGGGTCCTCCTGGATAGCCCATGGGGACAGCCCAACCCCACTTTGACTGATGGCACGTTTAAACACACCAACATTATAGGGCGACAGCGTCTGCAACAGAGAGGAAGAAGGGGTTACATTCCGGTGACCTACAGATGACTTTCAACTATTGCACATGTCCTCCTGCCACTTTTACTACAAACATTAATCTTTATTTCTTTCTTCTATGCTTTTATGCTATTTACTCCACCAAGCAGAGTTGATGGTTTTCAATGCCCCTGCACTTGTTTCCAGTGGAAAGATTTGTGTCATATTGCAGAGCGATGAAACTAAACAACAATTGGTCTCACTTATGAAGCACAAAACTGTTGAGGAGCAAAATTCATCTTTGGTGATATCACAGCCACTGCACCTGTACATCTGGATTTCTGAGAAGATGGTTAGCTTGCAGAGACAGATGGTGGCAAATAAGGAGGAGCAACAGTCAGCCAATAAGATAAGCTGAGTGAGTAGGGCAATAAAAACACTGTATAAATGCCCTCATATCACTCACTTCGTTGTTTAAGTCCCCACTTTCGATTGGTGCCCATAGGCAAAGGTCTGGTTCTTCCCAGTGGTGGAGCCTGCACAGTGTAGTATTCACATTCCAATTGTGGTCACATGTTCATTACCTGCAAAGAGACACTGGCAGCCCCAGCAGACTCCCCAAAAATGGTGATGTTGTCTGGGTTTCCTCCAAAAGCAGCAATGTTCCTCTTCACCCATGCTATAGCCATATGCTGATCCCACAATCCATAGTTTCCTAATAGGAAGAATATTTATTATTTTTAGTTTATACTTCATTCATAGACAATAAAGGGCACTGATACATTGTTTAGGAGTGGTTCTAGGCACGGGCAAGCAGGGCGGGCGCCCGGGGCACTGCGTCCAGCGGGTGCGGCCGCAGTCACCCCGCAGTTGCCCGCCACTGACTGGCACCCCGCATCCTGCTCCCCAGCTGAAGCAGGCGCCGTGGGCTGTTTGGGCGCCCATTGCAGCCGGCGCCACTGTCAGACGCTAGAGGTCATAATTGTCCTCTAGTGTCTGTGCGGTGCTATGGGAGAGACGTCATGACGTCTCTCCCTTAGAGAGGAGCGGGCGGCCAGAGACAGAGGGCAGAGCAGCAGCAGTCGGTAAGCAGGTGCAGGGCTGGTAAGTATTGGTTTTTTTTTGTGTTTGCAAGTGATGCTACTGGGGGCACAACTACAGGGGGCACAGCTACAAGGGGCACAGCTACAGGGGGCACTGTTACTGGGGGCAAATCTACTGGGGCAAATCTACTGGGGGCACAGCTACAGGGGGCACAACTACTGGGAGCACAGATACTGGGGACACAACTACTGGAGGCAAATCTACTGGGGACACAACTACAGGGGGCACAACTACAGGGGTCATAACTGTGGCCACACCCCTCCCCTATGAAGCCATGCCCTTATTTTTGGGCATGCACTTTCGGCGTGCACCAACTCTGTTTTACCTGTCAGGGGCGCCAAAAGAAACATTCGCCCTGGGCGCCACAAGATCTAGAACCGGCTCTGACATTGTTACAAACAGTTTTCCATGATCCATGAAGAGTATTACTGGTGATTTACTAATGCGGTGTAGCCTCACTACCTCTCACTTTTTTGCTGTGTAACCCCGCTTCCCACAGGCCTTCCCCATTGCTTTGCTACATTATCCATCTGCCTGTAGTCAGCTGAAATAGTGACACCTCCACCCCTCCTGCTCAGGAGTTGCCATTTTTGTGCCATTAATGCTATTCTCAGCGTTAGGATTTTTGAGATCCAAGTGCATGACTTAGTAGGGTATTCAAGTCGAAAAAAACTTCACTTTCCGCCACTTTGCAGGTCGAGTTTACATTCTACCTATTCACTGCCCATCCACGTTTTGTCGAATTCGCTGGCATTTTCAACAGATTTTTGGTCCGTTTTCACCCATGCCAATTCAACATAAAACAAAAACAGAAAAAAGCATGCCGAAAATATAGAAAAATCCTGTCGAAAACGCCTGCCTATTGAATAGCCAACAGTTTAATTAGTGCCGGTTTTCCGACCGTCGGAAAACTTGGCACTAATTGAATATACCCTTTAGGCTGCAAACTGTACTTGCCGCAATCATGATAAGGTCAATGTGTATTCGTCTACATGTCGTGCTATATCATTTACAAGAAAATGTATAATGAAGACTTTTTCATTTTCAAAGATTTAAGAAGTCACTTGCAATTAAACACAATTACGGAATGACACATCCCAGCTAGCAGCATTGAAACTCTTTCCTTGCGCAGGTAAAGTAGTGATGTTGAGCATACCACATATGGTCGATTTGTGTGCAGCTGAGCATTGTGGTACTGCTGTTAATAAGTTAATTAAAACCCCTTTCACATCGCCAAAATAACCCAGGTTATTGCCTGGTCGACACGGGTCGAGGTGCAGTGTGAAAACGTCAAAGGGAAATTACCCGGGTAGACAGCCCGGCATTTCCATCCTTAATTAATATTCCATCCTTTATTAACATCGCCCAGGTTCTGATATGCCCAACATATCGGCTGGGTACACATCGCTCCAGTGTATAACCAGCCTTATCTAGGCATACGTGACCATGGGAAGGGGAAGGAGAAGCTGGAAGGGGGGGGGGGGGGATGTATCAAACCTTTAAAATAGTGGACAAGTGGGGAACCAATAAGCTTCTAGCTAGCCTTCATCATGTGCATTGTACAAAATGATTGCCAGAAGATAATTGGTTGAAGGTTTTAGCATCTATCTGTAATACTGCAAATCACATCATTAAGTCTGGGGGTGGGGCTATGATAGTATGGTTTATGTTGACATGCCCCCACCCAGGACTGCCATAAGAAATTGTGGGGCTTGGAACTGACAAAATAGACAGGGTACCCCCCACCCAAAAAAAAATATATATATAGATTCTGCCACACTGCTCCACCCCTGGAAAGGGTTGATTTAAGTTCTCCTTGTGCATCAGCCCATTGTTGTTGTGTAGCCTGTACAGCTCTCCAGGTATTGGCAGAAGGAGTCAGGGGTGAGCCCCCTCTCTATAAGGGCCCAGGATTCCAGTGCCTGCAGTCCCCCCCTGATGGCTGCCCTGCCCCCACCCCTCCCATCTGGACTTCCCTACTCTCCCAGAGCACAGAAATTAAAAGTAGGCTAGTGTGAATTAACTTCATCATATTAAGCCTGTTCTTATGGCCCTCCACAACAATGTAAGAAAATAGCTTGAAAAGCAGAACTCATATTACATAGCGAGGAATCACCTTTATAAAACAAATCTCTTAAAATAGTGTATTCTCAAATTTCTCATGTCCATGTGTTTGAACGCGTTGCATTCGGCATCCCGGCGGTTGGGATAGTTTGAACTGTTCCACACAATTACATTAAGCTATTGGCTGTCCGTTCTCTTTTTCCACATTCTATGATAATGCAAGACAGAAAATATCTGCTTTTTCCTAAAAACATCAGTATTCCTTGTCAAAGTCAGAAAAATATCTCTATGCACACTGCCATATTTGCACCTCACACAGGTCTGCGCTGCGCATGCGTGCGCTCTCCCGTGCGTGCGCATACTCGCTGTTGCGGGCACCCGCGGGCGCGCGGTATGTGCATTTACGGTAGAGTTCATGTGTTCGTAGCGTGCGACTCAATCGTTACATATTTTCACTATATAATGTATTTTGTAGATCATGGTCCCTTTGATAGATTCTGAAAGTTTGGTTAATGTAGAATGTTCATGAACAGAGAAATCCCCCTTTGTTTGATACGAAGGGTCAGACAGGAGTAATACAGTGGTGTTTAGTATCCATCGGAAGAGTATTTAATTAGCAATATTCCGGTGTTGGTTTGAAGCAGATTAATCGCTCGTGCGAATAGTTATGGACATAAGAAGTTTATGAACATTTACTGTATTTGCACTTACTTATCCATGCGGCGGGAAACCCAGTTTCCCTCCCACCTGAGCTGTTGGAAATAGTCACAGCCCACCTGTATGAATCAACCTATGACCTTTTGTTATAATGCGAGGAGGAATTCCTGTGTCCAATGAACAATGAGATTGTAGGGACCATTGAATTGTATTGTGTGTGGGGCATAAATAGACAAGCCGATCACATCCAGCTCTCACTCTTCAACGGTTACCATTGCTGAAAATCGGGAGCTGGATGTCCAGAGGCGCATGCGATCGTTTCCTTTGTGCGTAAGTTTTCTCCGCAATCATATTGTCTTTCCTTGTTGTTATGGGCCATATCTCTCTCTCTCTCTCTCTTCTCCTCTTTCTCTCGTAATCCCTTAAACGTAATAGTATTGTATTGTATTTCATGTGTAGTTAACTGGTTAGGTAGTCTATGTTATATTGTAGTGTATGACTTGTATTGTATTAATTCTTTTGCAAGTATAGCATTCATAATATATATATTAGGCGTTGGACCCTAAGCACGGTATCTGTGTATTTCTTACAGTGTTAAGTATTCTCAGAGCGTCGGTGACGCTCAAGCAGCTTTTAAGTTAATAAGGTTACACTGTGTTGCATCTACACCCTATCTCTACACTAAGGTTTTACAGCATATTACATTGTCTATGGTTTAGATATAAAGGTTTAACATTGTGAGCGTCAGCGCCGCTGGTGATCTCCTCGTGGTCCCGAGCGTCCGCTACGCTATAGCGAATCATTACGTTAGTCAGCAGCCAATAGCGTGCCTGCCTGTGATCTCTTGGCCTTGAGCGAACGTGACGCTTGAGCGTCTCGACCACGGCTAAGCGATCGTTACGCAACGAGCGTACCCTTACGGTACTCCGTACGTAAATAGCGTACAGTGTTCTTAGACCTCACAAAGGGTTTTATATAAGATAAATATTTAGCTTTATCATCCTATAAATGATTACTTCATTTTGTGGATGGTGAAATATTCCAGAAGTAGTGGTGGATACAGAAGGCAAGTCTTACCAGGGAGGTTGGCATCTCCTGTGCTGAGGAATCCCAGTGGTCCCAATCTGTAGTTGAAGGTCACCACAATGACGTTGCCACGGAGAGCCAGCTCTTCTCCATCATACAAATAATTGTCCAAGAAATTGGCTCCTTGAGCTCCACCAAATATAAAGGCTCCTCCGTAGATCCATATCATAACTGGCAGGTTCGTGGAGACTACAAGCAGGAGAAGACTCATTTTGACAGAGATACAATGAACATCCTAATCTATTCAGTTTACACTGTAACTTCAGGATTATTAGCTATTATTGTTCATTAGGGCTATAGATAGATTGCCCATTGTCATAACGCCTAACATTGTAAAAACTGCCAAATGCAGACAGCGCGTAAAAGGAGGGTGTGGCCAATGGCCATGCCACACACACATGGGCAAGACCAGGTTGCATGGGGGTATGCCTTGCGCTTCTGAAACATAATCCCGTCCCCAACTCTCTTAGTATGAACGTGCTTCATTGCAGATATTCCTACCTGTAGGGAAGGAGGGGCAGCTACCTCAAACCACGCATGTGCTGCATGGATTGGGATAGTTAGGAGGTATACATTGTCCTAGGGGATAATAACAAAAATAACCCTCAAATGGATGTTTCTGCCAGCAATGTGCCAGTGGTAAGGACTGTGGGACAAGTCTCTACAGCAGAGGTGGACAACCATTCAGAGACAAAGAGCCATGAAATCTCGTTAGGTACGTCAGAGTCGACACTGAGCCGATGGCGCATGTGCAAAAATATGGTGTGGCCTTGTGTCTGCTAGGCCACGCTCCTGGTATAAAATACGCATAAAATACATTTTAAAGCCAGATCCAACGTAAAATACATTGAAAAAGTCAGATTCACATAATACTCTTCAACTCCCCCATGTGTCACTCCTTCCAGTACCCTCCTGTGTCACTTCAGCCAGCACCCTCCTGTGTCACTCCAGCTAGCACCCTCCTGTGTCACTCCAGCTAGCACCCTCCTGTGTCACTCCTGCCAGGACCCTCCTGTGTTGCACCCTCCTGTGTCACTCCAGCCAGCACCCTCCTGTGTCACTCCAGCCAGCACCCTCCTGTGTCACTCCAGCCAGCACCCTCCTGTGTCACTCCAACCAGCACCTTCCTGTGTCACTTTAGCCAGCACCCTCCTATGTCACTCCTGCCAGCACCCTCCTGTGTCACTCCAACCAGCACCTTCCTGTGTCACTTTAGCCAGCACCCTCCTATGTCACTCCTGCCAGCACCCTCCTGTGTCACTCCAGCCAGCACCATCCTGTGTCACTCCAGCCAGCACGATCCTATGTCACTCCTGCCAGGACCCTCCTGTGTCACTCCAGCCAGCACCATCCTGTGTCACTCCAGCCAGCACCTCTCTGTGTCACTCCAGCCAGCACCCTCCTGTGTCATCCCAGCCAGCACCCTCCTGTGTCACCTCAGCCAGAACCCTCCTGTGCCACTCCAGCCATTACCTCTCTGTGTCACTCCAGCCAGCACCCTCCTGTGTCACCCCAGCCAGCACTCTCCTGTGTCACTCCAGCCAGCACCTTCCTGTGTCACTTTAGCCAGCACCCTCCTATGTCACTCCTGCCAGCACCCTCCTGTGTCACTCCAGCCAGCACCATCCTGTGTCACTCCAGCCAGCACCTCTCTGTGTCACTCCAGCCAGCACCCTCCTATGTCATCCCAGCCAGCACCCTCCTGTGTCACTTCAGCCAGCACCCTCCTGTGTCACCTCAGCCAGAACCCTCCTGTGCCACTCCAGCCATTACCTCTCTGTGTCACTCCAGCCAGCACCCTCCTGTGTCACCCCAGCCAGCACCCTCCTGTGTCACCCCAGCCAGCACCCTCCTGTGTCACTCCAGCCAGCACCTCTCTGTGTCACTCCAGCCAGCACCCTCCTGTGTCACTCCAGCCAGCACCCTCCTGTGTCACCTCAGCCAGAACCCTCCTGTGCCACTCCAGCCATTACCTCTCTGTGTCACTCCAGCCAGCACCCTCCTGTGTCACCCCAGCCAGCACCCTCCTGTGTCACCCCAGCCAGCACCCTCCTGTGTCACTCCAGCCAGCACCTCTCTGTGTCACTCCAGCCAGCACCTCTCTGTGTCACTCCAGCGAGCACCCTCCTATGTCACTCTTGCCAGCACCGTCCTGTGTCACTCCAGCCAGCACCATCCTGTGTCACTCCTGCCAGGACCCTCCTGTGTCACTCCAGCCAGCACCTCTCTGTGTCACTCCAGCCAGCACCCTCCTGTGTCATCCCAGCCAGCACCCTCCTGTGTCACCTCAGCCAGAACCCTCCTGTGCCACTCCAGCCATTACCTCTCTGTGTCACTCCAGCCAGCACCCTCCTGTGTCACCCCAGCCAGCACTCTCCTGTGTCACTCCAGCCAGCACCTTCCTGTGTCACTTTAGCCAGCACCCTCCTATGTCACTCCTGCCAGCACCCTCCTGTGTCACTCCAGCCAGCACCCTCCTGTGTCACTCCAGCCAGCACCTCTCTGTGTCACTCCAGCCAGCACCCTCCTATGTCATCCCAGCCAGCACCCTCCTGTGTCACTCCAGCCAGCACCCTCCTGTGTCACCTCAGCCAGAACCCTCCTGTGCCACTCCAGCCATTACCTCTCTGTGTCACTCCAGCCAGCACCCTCCTGTGTCACCCCAGCCAGCACCCTCCTGTGTCACCCCAGCCAGCACCCTCCTGTGTCACTCCAGCCAGCACCTCTCTGTGTCACTCCAGCCAGCACCTCTCTGTGTCACTCCAGCGAGCACCCTCCTATGTCACTCTTGCCAGCACCGTCCTGTGTCACTCCAGCTAGCACCATCCTGTGTCACTCCAGCCAGCACCTCTCTGTGTCACTCCAGCCAGCACTCTGCTGTGTCACTCTCAGTTCTCAGTTCCCGACTTCCCGTAGTGCTGCTGCATGTCTGGCTGGAGTGCAGCAGTTTCCGGATTTGTTGTGGTCACGTGACTTAGAGTGGGAGCTACATTTGAATAAAGAAAGAGCCACATGTGGCTCAAGAGCCACAGGTTGGCCACTGCTGCTCTGTGTCACTCCTGCCAGGACCCTCCTGTGTCACTCCAGCCAGCACCTCTCTGTGTCACTCCAGCCAGCACCCTCCTGTGTCATCCCAGCCAGCACCCTCCTGTGTCACCTCAGCCAGAACCCTCCTGTGCCACTCCAGCCATTACCTCTCTGTGTCACTCCAGCCAGCACCCTCCTGTGTCACCCCAGCCAGCACTCTCCTGTGTCACTCCAGCCAGCACCTTCCTGTGTCACTTTAGCCAGCACCCTCCTATGTCACTCCTGCCAGCACCCTCCTGTGTCACTCCAGCCAGCACCCTCCTGTGTCACTCCAGCCAGCACCTCTCTGTGTCACTCCAGCCAGCACCCTCCTATGTCATCCCAGCCAGCACCCTCCTGTGTCACTCCAGCCAGCACCCTCCTGTGTCACCTCAGCCAGAACCCTCCTGTGCCACTCCAGCCATTACCTCTCTGTGTCACTCCAGCCAGCACCCTCCTGTGTCACCCCAGCCAGCACCCTCCTGTGTCACCCCAGCCAGCACCCTCCTGTGTCACTCCAGCCAGCACCTCTCTGTGTCACTCCAGCCAGCACCTCTCTGTGTCACTCCAGCGAGCACCCTCCTATGTCACTCTTGCCAGCACCGTCCTGTGTCACTCCAGCTAGCACCATCCTGTGTCACTCCAGCCAGCACCTCTCTGTGTCACTCCAGCCAGCACTCTGCTGTGTCACTCCAGCCAGCACCCTTCTGTGTCACATCAGGCAGCTTCTCCATTGTGTCTGTCCTGCCAGAACTCTCCCGTGTCTCTCCAGCCAGCTCCCCCTTGTGTCACTCCAGCCTATCCTGATTTGTCCTACTACAACTCCCCCCCCCCTCCCACCCCCACAACTCGTACCATTGCAGCAGCCCCTTATGTTCTCTCAGTTCTCAGTTCCCGACTTCCCGTAGTGCTGCTGCATGTCTGGCTGGAGTGCAGCAGTTTCCGGATTTGTTGTGGTCACGTGACTTAGAGTGGGAGCTACATTTGAATAAAGAAAGAGCCACATGTGGCTCAAGAGCCACAGGTTGGCCACTGCTGCTCTACAGTGACCAGATGTGGATCCCTTTATGCCCATTTGCATTTGTAGCTCTAAGACATGAAACAATTCTGCGAATCACTGACCCGATTTGCCGGAATGAGGAACCCAGATATTCAGGTAAAGACAGTCAAGTTCTCCACGGGTATCAGTTTGTGTTAAGGTGGCTTGCAGACAACGTTCCTTAAATTCAGTAGCCTTCAGGGTACCTAGAAAAAAAGTAACACACAATAAAAAAAGCTGCTGAGGGATGGAATAGTCTTCTTTCATGATTTAAAAAAAAAATCTTATTACAACAGTACTGTGTTATTTTTTTACGTTTTACTAAGTTGGTAATAAAGTTTTTTTTATAAATGCAATAGAGTGGAAACTAGAAACTGACTGAGAGGATGGTTCTTGCAGGAAGAAGCAGCTTATATGACTATGGGCAGTAGTGGATTTCCCACTAGGCAAGGGAGGCACGTGCCTAGGGGCAGCACTTGCTGTGGGGCGGCATAGGAGGCTGATGAACCCATGTGAATTTTTTTTAAAAATTGTAATATTACAACTTCTTTTTTTACATTTTTACTTTGCATCTGATGTGAGTTGTACAATGGGCTGCAAATTGTGGTGCATGATGCAGGGGCGCTGACAGCTGTGCCGGGCTCAGGTAATCTGAGGTAGGTGTGGCCAATGCAGGGAGGTGTGGCCAGCCTCCCTCCTTTACAAATATTTAAAAACAAAGGTTCCGGCCACACGCCAGGTGAGCAGCATTGAGCTCTCTCTCCTGGCTCTATGCCAGCGCTGTCTACATCGGGGAAGGTGGGGCAGTGGGACCCGGCCCCGGGTAAAGAGTACCCGCTCCTCCCCCCTCTCGGTGCCACTGGCTGGAGGTGGTGGTGGGGTGAGGTTGAGAAGATGCGGGGGGTGACCAAAAATGTGTCTAGGGGTGGCCTGACCCCTAAATCCTCCCCTGACTATGGAGGAGATGTATCAAGCATTGGAGAGCGATACAATGGAGTAGTTGCCCATAGAGCATGGGTGCACTCATTATAGCTATGCCACTGGTGACTTGGGTAGTATCATGATGTGAGGAAGGGAATGGTAGCCAGTGAGTCATAGACTGTCACTACTTCGGAGCCCAGCTTAGGGCACAGCCTTGGCAAAAGTAGATGCTGGGTGCTACCCAGGTGTGCTCCCAGTCACCCAGAGGCAAGTTGGAGTTTGGTGGGGGGGGGGGAAATGAGAAAACAAATTTTCACCCGTTCTACAGGGACTTGATCCCAGTGAATTGGCAGGGCACATGGTACGCTGTGATTTAGCCATCTGCAGCGTGCAGCATCAGTGTTCACCAGCGGGTCCCATCTCATAGTCCAGTAACAGTGGCAAGTGCACCATCACATGCTGCAGCACAGGCTGAGCGGTACTAGGCAGGGGCCATCCTGTCCCCTATTGCAGGTGTTAGCATTGCTACTGAGACAGAGCTGATTAACTCTGCAACAGCAGCAGCAGTGAACGTGCCACAGAGCTCTGTTGGAAGAGCAGCGGTCACATTTGAATGCCGCTGTGAACCATACAGGTGCTGCTGTATGTGCAGGTGCCCCTTCAGGGCTTGGAGCCCGGAGGCAGGCATCTCCATTGCCTCTGGGAGTTACAACCCTGGTGGAACTGTGAGGACCAATAGTAAGCTATAGGTCAGTGCAGTCCCCAGTCCACAATTCCGCTCAGATGGGCCATAGTCACTCTCTCCTTAGAGCTACTGTGTTTCAACCATTAATCATAACTTACCGTTCCTGTCTTACACTAGCAGATCTTAATGCTACTGATGAGTAAGTGGTTTATTGAGGCCAGTGGGAGATGTTCACCAAGGCTTGACGAGCCCATTTATACTACTACAGCTTCTGAGAGACATACCTGACCATCCTGGATGACTTTCTGCCTTCTCCAGGACACCAGGAGCAGAACCAAAAGGAATTCCCTTGAAAGTATCAATGTAACTTGGAGAAAGGATTCCGATTTGTTTTTTGGTTCCCTGTACAAATCCCCCTTCAGTGTACACTACCCCCAGCTGCAAGAGAAATGTACAGTGACTGTTAGCCAACATAATCTTGTCAAATCAAATCCCCCCTTATCATACTTGCCTACTCACCCGGTTCCTGCGGGAGACACCTGAGTTTTCAGGTAACCCCCTGCACCCCTGGAAGAGTTGACACCCCTCCTGTATTTCGCCCACTTCGTAGTAGAATTCGGGATGGCCATCAACCATCGTTTCAAAACCATCAATGGTCTATAACCGATACTGAATACTATTAACATTGATGGCATAGATCCAGATTGTTTCCCGCCATCAATGGTACAGAACCATCCAATGTTTTTTTTCCTTTTTTCGGCAAGGTGTCAGAGCACGGAACCTAGCTCCGCCCCCTGATGCACCCACGATGCTCCATCCCCAGGCTCTGATGGGCCTGTGGGCCATTCACTGAAAGAGCAGGGATGACCATCGGTGAGTGAAACCAGCAATGGCCCTTCATTGAATAGAGGGTGACCATTGATGGGGAGCACACTAGTGGCCATCCCTAGGCAGAATGCGAAAATAAATACAGTGAATCTGTGGTCCCTGTGGAGGAGACGGGACCTAATGATGCAAATCTATGCTAATTGCATCATTTTAGCCCCGCTCTTATGAAAATATGCTCCAATCTCTGCATTTTTCCATAAGGGGTGGGGCCTAATGAAGCTATTAACACAGCATGCCCCTGTCACCATCCACCTTCTTCACCTACCCAGGCATCTCCTGGAGAGGAAATTGTCAAGTAGGTAAGCATTCCCCATACTTTTAGGAATATTACTATTTTTATAAATATTAATTATTTATAAAGCACTGACTTGTACATGTCACTACACAAAATGTAAAGTTGAACCGCAGGATTGTGCTACCCATGAGCATAAGAGAAAGAATCAAACCATCTAAGGAGAAAAAGTGGAGAAGTTGCCAATAGCAACCCTTCAGCTTCTAGATATTATTTATCTAGCACAGCCTATAAATTGACATTGAGGGGGATATCCTATTACCCCTGATAAGCCAGCACGAGCGGTGGCTTATCGGGGGTTACCTAAAGCTGCCCCGGGTACCAGCTCCTGACAGTGCCCGGTGCAGCGCTGCTCCTCCGTCTCCCCGGGTCACATGGCCACTCCCCCACCATGTGACCGCTGGCGGAGGAGAGAGGGGATGTGGTCACGGCGCTGCCCTGGATTCTCCGCCGGGGGTCACCGCGCCGAGGGCAGCTTCCGGATGCCTGCAGTCCCAGCCTGCTGCTGCTGCAGCGGGCATGGGACGCTGCAGGTTGTTCCGCTCATCGGGGGTTTTGTTTCGCCTGCCACAGGCGTGAAAACGGGGCTGTTTCTACCGAAAACACACAGGTTTCACTGAACTTGTGTGTTTTCGGGAGAAAGGGCAATTTTTACAGGCAATCAATCTGGATAGCCTGTAAAAAAAAAATCTGTGAAAATCAGATGTTTTACCGGACCTAGTAGGATATCCCCCTTAGAAGCGGATTGGTTGCCATGGGCAACTTATCCACTTTTTCTCCCCAGATAGTTTGATACATCTCCCCCAGAGTGAGAATCTCGCCTCAGGTGACATAATCTTATAGATGGCATTCTTCTGGCCTCTAACTTGCCTCTACTGACCTCACCACCAGCCTCAGACAGAGGTTCTCACTTATACTGTAGGTGGCAGTGGAGGTTCTTCTGGCCTCAAACTTCCCTCTACCGACCTCACCATCAATCTCAGAGGTTGTCACTTATACTGTAGGTGGCAGTGGAGGTTCTTCTGGCCTCTAACTTGCCTCTACTGACCTCACCATCAGCCTCAGGCAGAGGCTGGCAGTGGAGGTTCTTCTGGCCTCTAACTTGCCTCTACCGACCTCACCACCAGACTCAGGCAGAGGTTCTCACTTATATTGTAGGTGGCAGTGGAGGTTCTTCTAGCATCTCACTTGCCTCTACCTACCTCACCAAAAGTTCTCAATTATACAGTAGGTGGCAGTAGAGGTTCTTCTGGCCTCTAACTTGCATCTCCCAACCTCGCCACCAGCTAGTCTGCAGTAATTGAGTGAAGTCTGCCGAAGCCCTTCCTGTGCATAATGCAATGAAAGAAGACGGAGAGAAGAAAACCCATATTGTCTCTCTTGCAGTACTCCGATCATCATTTAATCATATCAACCACATCAAGGGTAAGGATGGCTACCGGAAACCAATGGTTGGCAACCATCAATGTTTCTGATCTGATGAAGATGCATTAGTCATTCCATGTCGGTATTGCAATGGTTGCCATCATCAAATGCTTCTTTCTGATGGCTGCTGATGCTTCTCCTGCTATGTATGCCACAAAGTAGAAACATGGTGTCTATAGCATTAGCAGGACCATTGTGTATGCGCACTAGCATACCACTTGAGGTTAAACCATATATTGGTTAACAGCCGACAGTTACATGTCACCGCAAGTGCATTGTGAAGGCGACAATGCCGCCGCAATTCAATGGCGTCTTTTTTCCCACCAATTTACATATCAGGCAATCCCTAGTCTGATGGACAACTTGCTTAAACAATGATGAAGCTGTCTTCCATTGAAGTCTATGGCTAATTATTCTTTATTCATACAGAGCAAATTATATAGATCATAATATATATGATGAAATGAAACAGAAGGTGAATCTGGCTCTATCCAGATTCATTTCACATTGGCTCATGAAGTGGCATGGCTACAATGCATTATTTATATTTTTATGTGGTCACCGAAAGGCCCCGATAGATACATAAGTTAAAGTAGGGAGTGCATAATCCCATATATATTATGTCAAAACACTTTGTGGTAGATTTACTGAGGTTTCTAAAACAGACAATTGTTGCTTTTGTCCATAGCAGCCAATCAGATTCTGTAAATCATTTTGCAGACTGCAATAGAAAAATGATAGCTAAAATTGGATTGGTTGCTACGGGCAACACCACCACTATTCATTTTTAGAAGCTTTAATAAATCTACCCCAAGCCTGCAACCTTATGCTTGTCAGCCAACACTGATGGAAAGAAAACAAAGTCTATCCATTTCTCTTACCGTTGCAGCATGGGCAGCTGCCAGGAGGCTGGCAAATGCCAAGGCGAGAGCTATCCAGTGAGACATTTCCTGATCCAGTCTCAAAGGGGGGGGGTCTTACTCCCACCCTTATATACACATGCACACCTGTAACTGTAGCCCTATATCCTGTGGCTGGCCCGCCCAGTCAGGCTGGGGTGAGGCTGTGTGAGCCTATACAGCTGTGTATACAGCTTATCATATATGAGGGCCAGGCCGGTTTATAAGTCTTATTTAGCTGTCACTCTGCGGCTGCAGCTAACACAATAATAAGGCTCACCTACGTGCAATCATATTTCTAGGCGCACAACAGCAAACGTGATAAAGACAATCACAGTACTCATCTGTCTCCACAGGGGCCATTCAGGGCTGCCATCAGAAATTGTGGGGCCCAGGACTGACAAAATAGACAGGGCTCCCAGCCCCCCCTCCCCACCCCCCAAAAAAAACACAAAAACCCCCCAATAACAACACACTGTGGCACGGCTCCACAACTATGTGATGTGACACATTGTAATGTTACATATAGGTTTAACATTGCGGACCTACAGGAACAGTTCACAGAGAGCTGATGCACAGCGAAGGCTTGTTTTATAGCCTGGCGCAGCTCTCCAGTTATTGGTGGTGGGAGACAGGGGTGAGCCCCCCTCTCTGTAAGGGCCCAGGACACCAGTCCCCACAGTCCCTTCCTGGTGGCTGCCCTGGTACCAGTGTCACCATAGTTCCTGAGTCAGTGGATCTTAAGGTACGACAGAACACATAACACATCTTGGAAGCACTAGAATTCCCCATGATGTCACCACGTTTACTGATTGTGATTATAAAATGTTTTTGTTTTCATTTAAAAACACCAGTAAACTTATTGTATTATACAGTCCAGGGAATAATGATAGATGTTGAGATCTGTGTCTGATTAGCATAAAAAAGGAATTTTATTGTGAAAAATACAGATATATTTCTAAGGCCAAATTTCCAAGGACAAATCAGTGTTGCTCATTGTGAGAATGTTGTGATTAATTTAAAACATTAATGAAGATAACTTGAGCAGTATTTTAGGAGATAAACAGAAAAGTTGAAACGAACGAGTGGGTTGCAATCAAGTGAAAATAGGCTGGATCCCATATGGAGCTTTTTAGCATATACATCACTTGTGCCTCCTTACAGCTGGAGGAGAGGTAAGGTCAAATATTACTAAGGCGTGTTCGGATATAGGGGGTCATTCCGAGTTGTTCGCTCGGTAAAAATCTTCGCATCGCAGCGATTTTCCGCTTAGTGCGCATGCGCAATGTTCGCACTGCGACTGCGCCAAGTAAATTTGCTATGAAGTTAGAAATTTTACTCACGGCTTTTTCATCGTTCTGGCGACTGTAATGTGATTGACAGGAAGTGGGTGTTACTGGGCGGAAACAGGCCGTTTTATGGGCGTGTGGGAAAAAACGCTACCGTTTCCGGAAAAAACGCAGGAGTGGCTGGAGAAACAGGGGAGTGTCTGGGCGAACGCTGGGTGTGTTTGTGATGTCAAACCAGGAACGACAAGCAGTGAACTGATCGCAGATGCCGAGTAAGTCTGGAGCTACTCAGAAACTGCTACGAGGTGTGTAATCGCAATATTGCGAATACATCGTTCGCAATTTTAAGAAGCTAAGATTCACTCCCAGTAGGCGGCGGCTTAGCGTGAGCAAATCTGCAAAAATCAGCTTGCGAGCGAACAACTCGGAATGACCCCCAGAATTGCTAGGGAATGCCATCGACAATTCATAATCATCGATGGTTTAAGGCCGATGTCATATGGTTTTGCCATCGATGGGAGAAAAACAGATGGTTTCCCCCCATTGATGGCGTAGCATAAATCAATATTTTTTTATTTCTTTTTTGCAAGGTGCTTAGCCCCGCCCCTGACACCCGTGAAGCCCCGCCCCAGGCTGTGATTGACCCGTGGGTCATTCACTGTAAAACAGGGATGACCATTGATGGGTGAAACAATCGATGGTCACCCATAGCATAGTTGGTGACCATCGATGGCCACTCACAGTTTCGCCAACACACCGATGGCCATTCCTAATAATTGCTCTATAGTCAGAGGTGGACACAGCCCCACCAGGAGGATAGCTGTTGCCAGTGTTCCCCCCTCCCCCTTCCGTTGTGTATTTACTAAGTGCCGGGTTTTCAAAGTCACCAATTGTCGGCGGTTTTGGCTGCTGGATTTAAAACGGCAATAACACACCTGTTTTTGTATTTAATAACACTGTCATTTTATATTCTGCCAGCAAAACCACCGCAAATCTGACATTTATTATTATTGTCAGGGGGGCACCGATGAGCTGGGCCAGCTGGAGGGACAGTGAGGCAGCCACCGGGACCCACCCGATAAAGACTGGTGGTGCCAGCTGCAGTACCAGTTCCTACTTCTCACATGCCGCTAGGGGGCTGTGGCCTGCGATGGCGTGACATCATAGGTCACCCGCCGTCCTACCTGCTTAGTCATGCTCTGAAATGGAGTGACAGTCAGGGGCTGCAGTCGCTGGTACACAACAGGTGCCGTCCATGGCTGAGGGCAGGAAGGGACAGGGAGCTCCTCTCTCTCATCTTCTAGTGACATGTTAGTAGGGGCGTAGCCAGAACTTTGTGGGCCCCATAGCAACATTTTGAAGGAGCCCCCATCCCAATGCTTCTAGAGAGACACTTCTCTGCAGCATTTAGTTATGCCCTATAATAGTGCACTAGTTCATTTTCTGAACCATAGTAGAGCCTTATTTAATGTTATGCACCATAGTAGTGCTCTAGTTTCTTTTATGAATCATAGTAGTGCTTAAGTTCACCCTATGTCCCATTTCAGAGCCGCCAGTACACATTATGCCACATAGTACCCCAAAATCACATTATGATATATAGTGCTCCCCGTTCATATTGTGCCTCATTACAGTGTCCTGGTTCATATTATATAACCTTAAAATGCCCTCCAGTTCATTTTATACCACACTACAATGAGCAGGTCCAGGGGCATATCTAGATATATTGTAGGCCCCAAGGAAAGAGTTTGAAAGGACCCCTACATACCACCCAATGGTGAAAAATGTATATGACTCATATATCTCTGACAGGGAAGGTGGGCCCCTCTCAGCTCTGGGCCCCATAGCAGCTGCACTGCCTGCACCTATGGTAGCTATGCTCTTGCATGTTAGGTAACTCTTCTGTGGGCGCTGTGGCACAATGTGTTTTTTTCATTTTCCTGTAAGGTGGGGGGGGGGGGCAAATTGATTGATTGATTGATTGATTGATTGATTGATTTAATCCACTGGGGCACAATGTGTTTACTTTTTTTTTTCAACTTGTATTTTTTATTTTTTTTATTCCCCGTAGGAGACAATGTGTTTTATAAAAAAAAAAATTCCACACGGGGAAAGGGTAGCCAAACTCCATCCCTAGCAGTCAATGTTTTAAAGATTTTCATGCTTAAGCTCCTGTGAACCCTGCAATGGGGGATAATGTATTTTATTTATTTATTTCCACTGGGGGACAATGTGTTGTTGTGTTTATTTTTTTCCACTGGGGCACAATATATTTAAGTTTTGTTTTCCATTAAGGCACAAGGGGCAGTATTCAAGTGTTTCCACCCCCTCCCACACCCATTCGCACCGGCCAGCAGCTATTCAATTGTTTCTGCCGACGGGCACAATATAATAATTTCAGCTCACTACCATGGTAGCGAACCGAAATGCGCAAAAGTGACCCATTTGTTTGCCCAAATGTCACTTTTCACGATTGCACCCATAGTAATAAGCATGATGATGGGAAACAATTGAATATCGCCCCATGATGTGTTGTCACTTTAGACGGGGGATCGGGCATGATATATCAATTGAATACCGCCCATATTTTTTTCCACTGGGAGATAATGTGTTTCATTTTTCCCACTGGGGGACAACAATCTTTTTTTTTTTTTTTTTTTTTTACCTGTTGGGGACAATGCAATGTGTTTTTTTTTCCTGTGGGGGTCAATGTGCACTTTTTATTAAAATAAAACTTTTACAACTCAACTATAACCTGAAAATAATGATTCCTTATCATTGCAGTTTGTGGCAATAAATATTTTTTATGCCCCAGATGTACCATCACTGAGAAGTAGAGATGTGCGCCGACCCTTGTTATTTGGTTTAGGTGTTGGCAAAACCACCCTCAGGTATTTTGGTTCGGATTTGGATTTGGTTTTGTATTTATTGAAAATTGATAAAAACTGTTCAAATCATGTAATTTGGACCTATTTTTAGTGATTAACCTAAATAACATTAATTTCCAGTATTTGCAGTCAATTTTGACCACCCCACAGCTCAAAATGTTGTTCATGAATATTGTCAAAGGCTGGCTGGGTAAGCAGCAAACATATGGCAGTTACTTCAAAGAATATAGCACTTCTATGAAACATTGTGGCACAGCAGTGGCAGACAAGATGGCAATTTAATAAACTATACAACCTCATAGAAAGAATGTTTTCAAAAGAGGAGGCCCCAGGGCAGTACAGGAAAATTAAGGTGGAATATGTGTTGGCAGGCAGGTAAAGCATTGATTGATTGATTGATTGATTGATCGAAATTGATTAATTGAATTGTTTCATTTAGAAAATAAAATAAATTGGGGCGTGGCCTAACCAGCAACCTGAGAGGACATGCTTTTTGAGAGCTCCTGCTGGCCCTGCATTTAATTTACTTATATCTCCGGCATTCCCTCTGATTATACCTGCCGGCGGCTGTGCGCTGCATCCGGGACCCGGGGAGGCTGGAGAGGGGCCCACCTGTCACTTTTCAGCGCCGAGGCCTACGTCTTGTCACGAAGCCGGGACCTCGAGTTTGGGGCCTGCCCGGACGCGAGCTCCGGGATCAGAGCACGGCCGCACGGGACCCCTGGCGGCTACCCCTTGCCTCCGGATCAGCTCTCCCACTGCCCCTTACCTGCCCCAGACCATCGGGGGCGGCGGCGGAGATCAGACCCTCATTTCCTACCCTCCGGAGCCGCGGCTGCGGCCTCCCAGCTCCTGCATCCCTCCCGGCGGCGGCCATCTTGCTGCACCCGGCCCGTCAGTCGGCCGCATCCTCCCGCTCCCACGAGCACCGGCTGATCCCCTTGAGCCCCCCTGCCATATAGGCACCCCCTCCACGGTGGATACGAGGGGTCTGTTGCCTCCTTTGGAGCCCCTGGGAGTTGAGGCCTACACGAGATCCGGGAACCGGGGCCTAAATTAGCTGTGCACTCACACCTGAAGAGCCCTGCCGGTGAGGAGGCCTGTAAATAGCCTCTACCACTACACTTGCAGCTGTGGATGCTGTGCTGCTGGCTGTTGCCTGGGTGTCTGGCTTCTCCGCCTCCCTGCCTGCTGGAGGTCTGCTCCCTGGGCACTGCAGGCAAGTGATGGCCGAATACCGGGCCTCTGGTGATACCATTCTTCTGATGTAGTCCAGACCATTTATACACCACCACCTTTGACCTTTATGCTTACCTAACCTCTCGCTATATATTCTTCGGGATCCGTGGTCTCTCCAGCACTCTCGCCTCGCCTACGGAATTACATCTCTTCAGAATGCCTCCGAAAAAGGTTAAAGGGGTGCTGCCTCCTTGAGTATCTTTTCCATCTCAGAAAGCAGCTCCTGCCCCCTCTACTGCACGGAAGTCCCCTGCAACCACCTCTGCGACAGATACTCCCTGCAGCCCTGCTTCTGTACCGGGGTTTGACCCTGACTCCGACGCTCCTCTCACTGTCAAAACTCTGTATCAGGCTCTATCAGCGTTTAAAACAGAGTTGACTCAAGATCTCACAGCGGCTGTTCGAGAGGTTAAGACGGAATTGCACGCCATAGGAGAACGTACAGACCATCTGGAACGGAAAGTAGAGGAACTGGTCTCGTCTCATAATGACCTCATCACGGCCCATGACCAACAGCAGAGTGACCTTGAGGCGTTTAAAGTTAAGATTGCGGATATCGAGGACAGATCTCTGCGTAATAATATCAAAATTCGAGGCATTCCCGACTCCGTGCAAAATTCTGAGTTGGAGGATTACGCCACCGCGTTATTCAGGAAGCTTTTGCCCAGGGCTGATCTCAGGGAGCTGCTCATAGACAGGATCCATAGACTGCCTAAACCGCGCTCGGTTCCTCCCTCGCTCCCGCGAGACACGCTCATGAGAGTGCACTTCTTCACGACGAAAGAATGCATCCTGAAGGCGGCTAGAGACTCAGATTCTGATGCGCTTGGCGGATTACAGCTTTTTCCGGATTTCTCTGCTTTGACTTTGGCTAAAAGACGATCGTTTATCCCTATCACTCTGGCGCTTCGTGACCAAGAGATCACCTATCGATGGGGCTTTCCAGTAAAGCTCATCATCTCGTATGAAAATAAATCCTACACAGTTGCTTCATTGGAAGCTGGAGTCAAGTTGCTATCGGAGTGGGATATCCCTGTCACGATGCCTCCTGGATCCAAGAAACAGTCAACTCTCCAATCGGAGTGGTTCGTCGCCTGAAGTCGTCCCTTTGAGTTTGGACTTTGACTATGGACGTTACTCTGTACCGTTATTACGGATGGGACTCAGTTATTCGCTTTGATGTGGTCACGTGAGTTACCCTGTTAGTAGTTATGTTGCATGAGTCCCGGCTCTGTGTTTATGGTTTAGCGCATGCGTATATGTTTTCTGTTTTCTTTACATGGTTGGTAGGCATATTTGTATTTGTCCATGTCTCTCTTTTTCCTTATCTAGGTTCATAAGTGGTGGTGGCGTTAGGCCACATGTTCCCCCCTGTTAATGTACTACTGCATTTTTTTGCTTTCCTTGCAGTAGTTATACCGACCCGATGTACTGGGTTGTTTTGGTTTGTTCTTACCCTTTTTTCTCCCGTTATTCCCCCCCCCTCCCCCCCTCTCACGACACTGTAACTAACTGTATGAGACAAAAAATGTTCATATATGTATATCAAAATATCTTACCACTCATAGCGTGCTTTAGACTGCTTCGATGATTCAGGTTCTGTCTATGAACGTTAAGGGGTTAAACTCCCCTAATAAGCGAAGGTTGGCATTGGGCTATTTTGCTAGGCACAAGGCGGATATTGTTACACTGCAGGAGACACACTTTTCATCTTTAGCGCCTCCTATGTTTAAGGATCGTAGGTTCCCTGTGGGTTATTTTGCAAACGGCCCTTTTAAGAGAAATGGTGTGGCTATATTGTTTAAAAACTCCGTCTCCTTCACTTTACATTCCCAGGTTGCCGATAAAATTGCCGCTACCTTATCCTGAGTGGCCTTTTAAATGACAAACCGGTCACCTTGGTTTCAGCTTATGCCCCTAACTCATATCAAGTAGCTTTTTTACGTAAACTCTGTTTAGCTATCCAGAAGAACCGTACAGGCTCGCTTCTCCTCACGGGGGACTTTAATTTGGTCCTTGACCCTAGGTTGGACAGATCCCCCAGGCCCTCTTCCTCCTCTTTAGCCTCCTCTAACGCCCCATGCCTAGCCTTCCGCAATCTTTTGGCTGAATTTGACCTCTACGATATTTGGCGAGTGCAAAACCCTACTGGCCGTGAGTACACCTACTATTCTCCTGTTCACAACTCCTATTCTCGTATTGACTTTTTGTTTTCTGATAAATGGACCCTCCAATTTGCCAAATCCGCAGATATCCTTCCAATAACCTGGTCAGACCACGCCCTGCTGATTCTTAAATGGGATCTTACTAGTCAACATGCCCCGCCCCGACCTTGGAGACTTTCTCCTCACTAACTGGCCAACACCGTATCTAAAAAAATTATAGTAGACAGCATCACGTCTTACTTGGAATTTAATTCCCCTTCGGACACGTCCACTCTGAATTTCTGGTGCGCGCTGAAAGCCGTTGCTAGAGGGGCGGCAATACAGGCAGGAGCCCAGCTTAAAAAACTCCATCAGCAACGTCTGAATGATTTGGAGCGTAAATTAAAGGAATTGGAGGAAAAAAATCAAGCTCGACCCTCGAGATCCCTCCAGAAAGAGTTAGCTGATATTAGGTCCCAGCTTCAGACATTGCTTATGGCGCGCTCCCAGGCATCATTAAACAGGATGCGTCAGAAATTTTACCTGGCGGGGAATAGACCGGGAAAACTGCTTGCTCGTAAGCTTAGACCGCAACAAGCTAGGAATAGAATCAAGCTTATTGTGTCCCCATCGGGCGCCAAAATATCTAACCCTTTGGAGATATCGAATCAGTTTGCTGACTTCTATTCCCAACTTTATAATCTCTCGACTGACCCTTCTACCCCGCAGCCTACTCTTTCCTCTATTAACTCCTTCCTCGCTGATTTGAGACTTCCTTCCATTGCCGACGATCAATTAGAAATGCTGAATGCCCCCTGGTCCACCACGGACACTCTAAGGGTGATTAAATCCCTCCCTAAAGATAAGGCGCCAGGCCCAGATGGCTTTATTAATGATTTTTATGTTTCACTCCAGGACCTCCTGGCTCCATCTCTGGTAACAGTTTATAATGAAATCACTTCTCAGGGCACTCTCCCAAAGGAGATGCTGGAGGCTCGCATTGTCACGATCCCCAAACCAGGTAAGGACTTGACTTCTTGCCAAAACTACCACCCCATTGCGCTATTAAACGGAGACGTTAAAATATATGCTAAATTAATAGCTTCCCGATTGAATGCCCTTCTCCACTCCCTGATACATCCCGACCAGGTCGGATTTATCCCTGGAAGGCAAGCGTCTGACAATACCCGTAGGGTATTTAACCTCGTAGACTCCTTAGCCCCGGAACAAGGCCTTCTTCTGTTATCTCTAGATGCGGAGAAGGCATTTGACTGCATAAACTGGACCTACATATGGGAAGTATTATTGAAATTTGGCTTCCGCGACCAAATCCTGTCATCCATACTAGCCTTGTATAGCTCTCCCTCGGCCCGGGTCTTTAGTAATGGTTTTCTATCTTCCCCCTTGCCAATTTACAACGGCACCCGTCAGGGCTGTCCTCTCTCCCCTCTGTTTTTGTCCTGGCAATCGAGCCTTTGGCAGCTAAGATTCGAGCAGACCCACAGTTCCCAGGACTCCAGTTCGGTACCACCTCCCATAAACTCTGTCTATTCGCGGATGATGTTCTCTTATTTGTAACCGACCCTTGCACCGCCCTCCCTCATTTACATAATATTTTAGAGAGGTACTCTGCAGCATCTTATTACAAACTAAACACAACTAAAACTGATGCCCTGCCTATCAATCTCACTCACTCCATGGCCCCTTTGCGTGCTAAATACCCCTACAATTGGCAAACGACCTCAATACGGTACTTGGGTATCTCTATCCCCCCATCCTCCTCTTCTGTATTTGAAGTTAACCTCCCTCCTTTACTGCCCTCTTTACAGTTGTCCACCAAATCGTGGCTTAACTATGAGATATCTTAGCTGAGACGCCTGGCCGCTTTTAAAATGTCGTTGCTTCCCAAATTAATGTTTTTGTTTCGTACAATTCCTTTTGTTTTCCCCAAGAAATATTTAGATAAGGCTACTACTATTCTCGCCAATTATATCTGGTCTTCGCGTCCGCCTAAACTGTCCCGCGCCAGGATGTCATTACCTAGGAGAGTTGGTGGCCTGCATATGCCTAACCTCTCCCTATACCAAGAAGCCTCCCTCCTAGCCCAG
The DNA here is from genome assembly GCF_028390025.1 of Pseudophryne corroboree. Lineage (NCBI taxonomy): Eukaryota > Metazoa > Chordata > Amphibia > Anura > Myobatrachidae > Pseudophryne > Pseudophryne corroboree. The sequence goes on from NC_086451.1 coordinate 80,272,304, forward strand.
GTTAAAGCTCTCTCTAGTGGTATATATTCGGAGTGGACGTGTCTGGAGGAATTAGCATGCCCCAGATTTCCCTTGAGGGATCTCTTTTGGCTACCTAAATCTATGCGACCATCGGACCTACGCCTTCTCCCCTCAACCCGAGCTACACTGCAGGTCTGGGACAGACTGACCATAGGCTTATCCACCTACCTTCATAATCTGTCTCGAATCTCTCTACGCACAGTTGCCGCCCTAGTCCCTAATCTTAATTTGGCAGGTTGGCGATCTAGGGGGATTGGTCTCCTGGGAGATCTGTTTAATGGGACCGTGCTTAGCTCCTTCTCTGCCATTCAAGAACGCTTTGCTTTACCTGATTCTGAGAGGCTCAGATACTATCAAATACAACATTGGTGGAACAGCCTTCACCTTGCCCCCTCCCCACTGCCCCCTCCTATGTCACAGGTCCTAGGCCGTCTTTCTAATGATTCCTCTACAGGTGAGATCTCCTTCTGGTACAAAACACTACTAACATTGATTCCCATTTTTTAATCTAGAGCCCAAATCAGGTGGGAGATGGATATTGGCTGTACCCTAACCGACCCTCAATGGCAAAACATTTTTATGTCGTCCTTTGCAATGTCTAAATGTCTAAATCATTCCGAGATGCACGTCAAGTTACTGCATAGACTATACCTCACGCCTGATAGGTTGCACACAATTTGGCCTGCATGCTCGAAGTTTTGTTGGCGTCTTTGCGGTGAGGTGGGCCATCTTTTTCATATTTTTTGGACCTGTCCCTTTATTAAGTTGTACTGGGTCGAGGTGTTTGGGCTAATTAATAAAGTGCTTGGACTCACCCTGTCCCCCACCTCCCTCATTGCTTTATTGAATGTCTACCCACGTTCCGTGGGTGCTCATTTACAGTACGTTTTAGGTCATATTTGCCTCGCAGCCCATGTGGCCTTAGCCCAGCATTGGAAACAACCCATACCCCCCCCCCCTTAATGAAAGTCATACACAAAATTCAGAAGCACTTTTTGATGGAGACTGAGTATATGCCTTGCTCCCTTTCCGCCAAGTCCCCTCTAGTACGTTGGAAGCCCTGGCTTCTCTTTGTCACAGAGGGTGAAGGAGAGCATTTGGTACTGCGACCCCCCTCCCCGGACACCCACCCTCATACCCCTCCCCCTGATGGTGACCTCTCCCCTTCCTGAGTCTGGGATTGCTTTGCGCTCAAGGTTGCAATTTGTATTATTGTGGGCTCAGTGCCTCCTTTGCTCTCTTTTATTCTGTATTTCTTACTGCATTACGTCCATTGTGGGTTTTTTTCTGATACACATGTTTGATTGATTTTGAACTGTATGTATATGTATACATGTTGTCTCATCTATGTATTTACTGCTCCCCCCCCCCCCCCCTTCCTCCCTCTTCTTCTTTCTGTACCCCTGTTTTGCAAAAATATAAATCAGGGACGGATTAATTCTCACATAAAAAAATAAATAAAATAAATTTGACAAACTGTTTTGCCGCAACTTAGAAAAGAAAAGGCCATAAGAATGTTATTAGCCAAGGATTCCTTGAAAGAAAAGGCAAGAAAATGAATAGTTGCCCTGCAGAGCTGCAAAGTCTAAATCAGCCTACCTTACACACTAATAAATATTAGGAGGCTGACCTACTGGCCATACTACCCCCTCCCCCCTCTATCCTAATTGGGTAGCACACCCCAGTAGCAGATTTTTGAGATGCACCAGAGAGTCTCAGTCTGGATGATACCATGATTTCTCTCATAAATCTAGTCAAAAAGCACAGAAATGTTCTGCTTATCCATTATCTACAAGCTTGCAAGCATTTCTGTTGACTGTTGAAAATAATGTATCTCGTGCATATTACTGAATAATACTAAATATACTCCATAATTCTGTTTTTTTTTTTTTTTTTTGAGAGGCACCACAATATTTCTGGTTAAAAATGTGTTGCAAATTAGTATTGTATTAGAACAATCTATACATATAATAAAACTGAGTCTATACATAGCAATTTTTTATTTTTAGAAATATACTTCTAGGGACTGTTTATGAACTAAGGAGATGAAAAAAAAATTCTCAATTTGTTTGTCTGTCTGTTCGTTCCGGCATCATGCAAAAACTACTGGATGAATTTTTATTGCGTTTTCACTAGCTAGCTTATTGCGTTTTCTCTTCACTAGCTTAGTGACCTAGAAAGAAACTGAGGTATATATGTATGATCTCAATGTAAGGGGTCCGGTATGATATAGCGGCAGACAGGATGCCGGCTGTCAGTATACCGACAGCAGCATCTCGTCTGCTTGAGTACCAGCAGCGAGTTCCCTTGCAGAGACTCGCTGAGTTCTGTTCCCACTCATTTGGTGGAATGGATCCATCAACCGAGTGGGAATTAGGGGTGGGTGTTGGGATGCCGGCCGTCGACAAAATGCCAGCTGTCGGGATTCCAGATCGGTCTCCTGAATGCCAGGATCCCAACCGCTGGCATTCTGGGTGCATCCTGATGTGACATCAGGGAGAGGAGCAATAATGGAAAAAGCAGATGCATGACACTTGGCGCATGCAGTGTGCAGGCTCCTAGAGTCCAAAATGGCTATATGTATATAAATATACTGCACACCACAAAAAAACGCTCAGGGCTGTAGGTATAGATCTCAGGACCAGCTGCTTTTCCCATGCTCACCAGTATGTGGCTTTCTCATGTGTTAGTAGCCCCAAGCATCTTTTTGTGTTAATCCCTTAAGGAAAAACTGCAAATAAAGTTACAAAGAAATTTTGTGATCAATGTGTACAATATAAAATATACATCACAATATTAGATGGCACTACTGTCTTTGTAAAATTAGTTCCGCTGAGCAATTACAGACATCCACGCAAGTGAAGCTGCGGCCAAACACTAGTAACCAATAAAAATGTTTGTCTATGAAAAAGAGAGTCAACAATGCTTCCCCAAAAATCAGTTTTTTAATATTACTATTCTTTCTAATTAATTTATTATGTGTTGCCAGTCAAGCACATGCAAGACAGCATGATTAGAATGAAACATGAGCTGGTAAAGGACTGACTTACGACAGACAGCAGACCGTCATCAATGCTCCTAAAAAATACAATCCATAATGAAAAGAAAAGTGGTGGGTGCACAATGGAATTGTCCTTGGGCCTTCCTATACACCCTTATGTTGGATATTAAAAAGGACATGTACAGTTTAAAAAACCAAGCAGTTCAGCGATAGGGATTGCCATTTTTTGTGGCTAAAGTGCTTGGTTTGTTTGGGCCTCCACAAATCAAGCTACAGTACCAATGAGCTCAAGGCGGTTAACGGTGTTGTTTTTTCATTGTCACATTTGGAACATGTCAGACTTAGACATAGCTTACGTGGACACCCTTAGACTCTCCTTAGGGATTTGTGAACACAGTTTGTTCTTCAGCCTTAGTGTTCTTCAGTTTTTTCGGACACTGATATGTATGTTTTAAAGGTGACACATCTAGTTATTGAATGCAAGGTTACAAAAGATGTCTGACTGTGTTTAGTCCTGGCATTTGCTAATTCCGCAATAGGCCTTTTATTGCATGAAACAGCAGTAGAAGGACCACCACTTGCAAATAAAGCCTTTCCTTGCCACTGTGTGTGGCGTATGGCAAGTTGGCAATTTACATATGTCGGTAGTAAATTTTCATCTCATATTTAGAGTTAATGTTTTCTTAACCATTGTGAAATGTTATTTAGATTTGAGATGTCCTTTCATACACCTTCTTTCCCCTTGACCACCTTTGGTAGATGTTGAAGAAGTACTACGACTGGCAGCAGCTTGCTCCAGCTCTTCTATAGACTGATCCAGGATTGGATTTATTTTATAAAACCAGAACAGTAGTAAAACTAAATGATGAAGCGAAAAATAATTTTCCCACTAATGATTTTTTTCAGGTGCAAATGATGGGGATACCACCATACTTGCCTACTTTTGAAAAAGCATTTCAGGGAGATTGTGAAAGTAACACCTATCAGTCCGGACATGTACTGCTACATCTGGGAGGCGTGTCCTAAAAATGACTTACATCCAAATGTAAATGAGACCCAAAGTTAGTACAATCTACTTGTTGAAGAACAGACACAGACATTTTAGGATTTGTTTGTGTGTTGTGTTTTACAAGATATTCCATATACTGTAAGTGGCCACGAGAAACCTTATTTAAAATGCATGTAGCCATAGGGATCATTGTGCCTTATAACCAATGCGGGAAAATGGCACGGATAAGCCCATTTGAATGTATGCATCTCTGATTTATTTTTTTACCCCCAATAATGTAACAGCTACATAATGGGGGTAAGGTGCAATCAGGGAGATTGCTGGTCTATTCAGGGAGTCAGGGAGATTGCTACTATTTCAGGGAGTCTCCTGCAGAATGAGGGAGGATAGGCAACTATGGATACCACACACCTTGTAACACAACCTAGCTAATATGATATTGTTTTAATTTTTAATAACAGCAGCAGGAACAATTGCTCAACTTCAGTAATAATAATAATAATAATAAGAAGAAGAAAAATTGCTTTCTAGTAGACAGGTGAGATAGGCGATAAGTATCACGCAGGCCCAGGCACCCAATATGTATTATCTAACACAACCCCGCTAATATGATGTATGCTGCGTCACTTGTTTTAATTTTTAATAACAGCAGGAGGGACAATTGCTCAACTTCAATAATAAGAATAATTTTCTAGTAGACAGATAGGCGGACCTGCCAGTAACACAATTCAGCTATATTGTATTATTTTTTTTTAAAAAGCCTGGAAAACACTCAAAAGATGGCGTCCGCACAGTGTGTGTGTGTGTGTGTGTGTGTGTGTGTGTGTGTGTGTGTGTGTGTGTGAAACATGCAGTAACGTAGGGGTCTATTTACTAAGCCTTGAATGGAGATAAAGTGGATGGAGATAAAGTACCAGCCAATCAGTTCCTGTCAGTTTTCAAAAACAGCCTGTGACATGTCAGTTAGAAGCTAATTGGCTGGTACTTTATCTCCATCCACTTTATCTCCATCCAAGGCTTAGTAAATAGACCCCACAGTAAAAGCCCATACACACTAGCTGAGCCCCTGTCGACGTCGATATTGGCGGCGGCGGGGACCCGGCGGGGTGCTGGCATCGGCAAGTGCATACACACTGGCTGATGCCAGCGGGGAAGGGAGCGATGGCGGGGGAGGGGGGGGCGCGACGGGGGGAACGACACCCATGCTGCATCTGCAGCATAGCTGTCGTTAACAAGGACCCAGGGCCGTCTTTTCATATGGGCTCAATGGGCTCTTGCCCAAGGGCCCCAGGGGTAAAAGAGCCCTAGGCTAATAGCTGAGGGTCCCCTCTTTCCACGGGTACCAGATTTTTGAAAATCGGCCCTGAGGAACCAGAGATATCAGACTTCAAAGCAGTGGTCTCCATCCAAGCCTGTTAATTGCTCTTCCCAGCCAGATATCTCGAGTTCTGTCTGACTTAAAGTTTTTCTGAGGGTATACTCCAAAAGCTGGGACTCTCCTCTTCTGGTGAACACTGGAATCTTGTCTCTACTATGCTCAAAACCAGAGATATCAGCCTTCCAGCAGCTAATCCCTGCTCCATCTCCACATGCCTAATATGCAGTTTTATATTTTCGTTAGTGGATTGCTCTGGCTCCTGAACTCTGATCCCCAAGTCCTCAGTACCTCCTGAAAGGTGGGAACGCTCTAGTTTTTTTTTTATCCCATTAAAGCTAGGAAATCTAATTCCAGGAACAGGAGATATCTGCAGTAAAGCAAGCTGCCCTCTCACCAGAAAATTATGAATATTAAGCCCACTCCACTATTGACCCCTCCCCTGTGTATTAAACACCCCCTACCACATTGGAAATCACGTACCCTGTCCCCTTCATTCAGTCCAATGTCCCCTTCTACAGTTTAGGGTTCTCCTTCCTGCCCCATCTGTGCGGCAAAGGAGTAATTAGCAGAAATTATTTCTCCAGGTCCTACATGCCGAGCGAAAGATATGATATAAAGATATGCCCGCGGGACATCAAAGCTGCCGCTGATAGAACACCCCACTCCTACTGCTGATGGGTGGGCAGGGGGCCCAGTGCATTGCTGTGCCCAGGGGCCTACACTGCTGTTAAGACGGCTCTGCAAGGACCTCCCTCGCTTGTACATGTTCAGACGAGGGAGGGGGTCGTTAACAATGTGTGGTGTACATTGAGTGTACACACTGGACGAGATCGGCCCTTCTGAGCGAGGTCTTTTACTTTCTCGTCTAGTGTGCATGGGGCTTAAGTTTTTGTAACAGCCCTAAAACCTGGACTGTAGAGGTGCCTTGAGGACAGCGTTTGGGAACCGCTGTACTACACAGTTCTTTTTACATTCATTATAATAAAAGTAAAGCTTAGAACTTTTTGCCCAGATGAAGAGTGCCTCTATAAGTAGCAGCTGTCTCCTCCCCTAACTAGTTACAATACTCAGCTTAGTCAGAGCACAGGAAAGCCAGTCTGATTGGCTAATACCCAGAAGGGGTGTGTCCAACATGAACTGCATTGTAACATGTTTTACTTTTACGAATAGTTTAGCCAGGCTGCGCCAGCTTGCTGACAACAGTGAGACGCCATATAAAACGCATTGGAAATGTGCCAGTCGTCTAAGCACATCCCTTCACAGTGCTCCTAGTATTATAGCATATTCAACCACCCAAACTGAGGTCACCATAATGTGATAGACAATATGACCAAAATGTGCGTCAAGAGCTTCTAAGTACAAATATATAATACTGTGCACAATCTAACAAAATGTTTTTTAGTCTAATCACAGAAGTTTAAAAAGAGTGTTTCTTTTTCTTTGTGTTAATGTGTGTGTGTAGTGTACTGTATGTGTGCATATCCAACATGCTGTATATATATATATATATATATATATATATTCGAACATTTAGATAATTATAATTACTAACAACAGTTAATATGTTTAACAAGCACAGATACGTTATCAATGGATGAAGGTTCATTGCTGTTCAAAACAGCTGAGTATCCTGATTCGTCCACCTGCTCTGTTTCCATCTACTGTACCTTACCATGGGATATAACATATGCTACAGTCTCGCTGTAGAATCATCGGCTTTCAGTGTCTGTTTTTACGTATATTTAAGGATTCAATCTACTGTATTACAGTGCAGCCTGACCCAGCTACCTGACAACATGTACACTGTAAAAATGGTTTGCCCACTTTTCTGAAATATATGCCAGTAACACACAGATATACCATCAAACAGGTTATTAGTAGATGGAAATCTACAGATCAGGGGGCATAGAGAGTCAAAGGTAGGCATACTATACTATCTTCCAGGATGCATCCGCAAGGAGAAGGGTGGCGCATGCGGACTGCGGCCAGTGAGCGTGCACAGACCAGACGAATGCGGCAGCTGCATCTATCTCTAAATTAGCCCCTATATCCAGTGTGGGTTCATTTTATTTTTGTTTTACAATGGGGGATGGTGGTGTGGCTGAGAGACACAGAGGGCAGGAGGTGACACGAGTCTGGTTGAATCTCTGTTGTATGATGATGATATTGGTTATATTCCTGCACACACAGGCATTTTCTGGACCATGTGATATCCTACATGAATAGTGATTACCGAATGAAGACACTGTCTGCCCAGGAAGGATACATTTCTTCAGAGGTTCCCTATTGTGAGAAACCACCATATAGGTAAGGCGCATATGGAATAGAAAGGAATGGCAATAGGCAGTGCTAGACACGCCCCATGGGTGGTACTAGACACACCCCTCCGATGGTGCACCCCCTAATAAAATGCGCGGCACACGCCTATTTCAAAGGGCATAAATAGTACCTCATATTTATCTAATATCAATGCAGTTTCCCCTTAATACTGAACTTTAGGCTATTTTGTTAATTTATATGTTAGTGGTGGCTTCACCAGAATCCAACTAAGCAGGTATGCACTTATCAGTAGATTAATGTAGGCTAATGAGGGTTTGACTTTCAGCTGATCGTAAAATGCCCTAATTACGTTTAAACAAAGATGCTTCTGCGGCCCTATTTATCATCTGGAAAACTTGATGTAGATTATAAATTTACTTATCTTGCAACTAATGTACTTCATGATCCATGTAACGTAAAGTATGATGCACCTCAAATGTGAAACGTACGTCTGATACATCCTTCCAATTGCAAGAGCCTGCAAGTGCAAGATATGTAAATCTCTAAATACGGTCGCTAGTTAGGAGCATACAAGGTGCATGAACCAAGATGCATCCTTACGTTGCGCAAATACATTTACGAGCAATTTTAAGGCAGGGCCAGAAGATGTATCTGATTCAAAGGTGGACCTGATGTCGGATGCAGTGGAGTATATTGTGGCCAGAGCGCATGCGCCACAGCTGGAGTGCGCACATGCGCGATGGCAGATGCAGTGAGGATTTATTTGCAAAATGAGTGACAGGTAGCGACCGTTTGGGGGAGGTAACAGGAGGTGGCTACAAAAAAGCAGCCGCATTGCCACGGTTCTCTAAGCATGTCCTAGTCAGATACTGCTAATTTGTTCGCAGTTGGAGTGGCACTGTCCTCTTGACTGTGACATATAGACATCACCGTAACAACGTGTGACCCTTATGCAATAGATTACATAGTTATAGTAATGCATTGAATGTTGGCAACCTATTCATTTTTATCCTTCTTATATAATAAATACTGCAATGTCCATTACAAATAGTGACATGGGGCCAGATGTAATAGCTTGCAGGATTTGTAAAGCAGAAAGATTTTGGCCATTAAGCTGCGAGATTTAAAGACTAAACTAAAAATTGCAGTTTTATTTCTCTGGGCTAAATCTTCAAAATCTCTGTACTTTCTAAATCATGAAGGCCATTGCATGTGGCCCATAGTGCACTTATGTAAGAATATAACGCATTTATATTTTGTGTATTTATATAGCTGAAGTGAAGCTGCCTTACAATCACAAGTTACAATTGGTAGAATGTGAGAGCACTATTACACAGTCGACTAGATGGCTCCTCCGTGGATGATGCTTCATTCCTTTAAAAAGATGCCCACCACTACTATTACTACACATGTGCAGCGCCATCTTGTTACTCTGGATAAGTGACACAGTGGGAGACAGATGTTTTCCTCTTAGCTTCTGAGGCCTACGACGCCTGACCCGCATAAACCGCTTCTCCAGCACCTGCACCAAGAGACAGTCACCAGCTGGTGAACCGCCTCAACCCCTCTCCCCTCCAGTGTAACAGTGAGTATGGCTGTGCTACCAAATTTTCCTGGCTGGTTTTCCATCCCAGTCGACCCCTGCTCTGTGGTAATGGTATCTGTAACTACTACGCCAAAACCAATCTATACAGCAGCAACTTTCAGCATCTCAGATGTGTGTAAAATAGAACAAAACTATATATTTTCCATATATAACACTGCATATATTAGCGTGTAACTAACATGTACAATGCTTCACAACTACCATCTTCAGTGGGCCGGACATAGGCCACAATCTGCATAGTTCCAGCCCTCAACTCCTCAGCCCATACCCAACATTATTATCTATTATAAACTGACTAACGGAATTATCTATCCCCTGACACTAGGCAGGTGGCTTTATGCTAGGATACATATGCTTGGCTCACTAAAGAGCAAGACTCTTCACCAAAATACACTAATTAGATATGCTCTAATAAACAACGTACCTAACCAATGGAATTTAGCTCTATCTTACATGTTAGTGTCCCCTCCCCAACTAACCACAACGCTAGTACTGTAATAGCAGTAACATGCGATAGGGTGAGGCAGGTGAGACAGAGCCTTTCCTGTCAGTGTGAAGTCTGTTCACATTCCAAATCTCATACAACAGAATTTGAAGTAATTGATCCATATTTTGCATTAATGAGAACTAGTAAGCTGTGTTCAATTTGTTTCATACCTCTACATCACTTGCAGCTGGCTGTATCCATGCAGTAAACCCCTGTAATTTTGCATGTACAGTCAGACTAGGAAGGGGAAATTTGCATATATTTTACTAGAATTCCTAGGGGACCCTTCATTCCACTTTTCTGTGGGATAAACTGGTTGTCAAGTGGCTCAGTCAATGTAAATGGCCATTATCAAAGTCCGATCATTAACCTGGCACCCTAGAGTCCTTTTTTTGTGTGTGTGTGTGTGTGTGTGTGTGTGTGTGTGTGTGTGGGGGGGGGGGGGGGGGGTTACTGACAGAGTGGAAGTAGTGGTCCCTAAACTACAATGTTACCTTGGGCCCCAAGAGGTCCTATCAGCTCTTACTGCTAGAGATGGCCATCTATCGGTGACTGCCTTCAATGGACAAGGAGGACAAAAGCATAGATGGTATGAAACTATGCAATGATTGAGTGACAGCCCAGTAGCTCTTTGCTGCAGTGCAAGTGTGAGGGGAACAAAACATCAAGCCCACGCCTACCATCGTTGATGGAAAACTATTTGTATGTCTGCCATCAATGGGTTCTAACTGCTCACTGCATAATAACAGTAGACCAAAAAGGCAACAAATAGAACGACAAGAGAATTTGTTCAAATCAAAATTTTAATCCTTGTTAATATGTCCTGGTTACAGGTTGGGAAGATTGCGGTAGGTGCTGGCCCAAAATCTGACGTAAGGGGAACGCAGATCCTGCTTCATGGACTTATGATTGATCTTGTTGTTTATCTCCAGGTACTGCCCGTTCTGAGTGGTATATGCTAACCAAGGTGTGGGAACTTTAGAATGTCCTTTGCTGGGATCTCTGTGTAAAAACAAACAAAAAGAACAAACAACATTTAGGGGCCCATACATCTAACAGGTATTTGGGCAGTTCTGCCGACTGCTGGGTCGGTGGATCAGGGAATTGGGGAAATCCAACACGTTGGAAATACTCCGTTTGCTGATTCCGACCAAAAAATTATAAATGCTACTTCAAAGCTGATTGGTTGCTATGGGCAACTTCTCCACTCTTTTTTTTTACTGCTTGATACGTCTACACCTATGTTTTTAAACAAAGCTTCATTCTTACCCGGTGGCAGCGAAGTTGGTCCAATAAGCCATCATAGCGGCTGAGACATCCCTGTCCTGGGGTCTGTAAACCAGAGTGTTTCTGAATGGTTTACCAAACATGTACTGCAAGTCGTCCGCGTGGTCAGCCCCCACCCAGCTGGGGTATATAGGCATACGTGTTGCATGAGAAAACAGGTAGCTGTAAGTCTTGGCATTCCTGGGTTGATTAAGAAAATAAAAATATATTATATAATTTCTTGGGAAATTGGCTATGTGTTCTCCTAGTACATAATAAGGAACATGCCTAATTTTTAGTTTTGTGAAATGAACAGTAAAATGGGATAAAATATTATTTTTTTCCTGCAGCGCCAGAGAGTAAGCATACAAACAGCATGAATACTAATTCAACATAAATAAGCAAATAAGTGATAGTAAAAAAACATGTTTAATTTACAACTACCTCATAGTCAGGTAATACTAGAGTTACAATTAACATGAAACATAACGTGGGGTACATATGTGGTTGGCTGGGAATGTGCAGAAACAACATATATTAGGGGGAGTTGTATTAAACCGAAAATGGGTAGAAGCTAGCAATAGCAACCTACTAGCTTCTAGCTATCTACTTATAGATAAATTATAGCTAGAAGTTAATTGGTTTTTATAGGTATATTACCCACTTTCCTCTTTAGAAGGTTCGATACATCTGCCCCATAAGGTAAAGAGGGCCCTGCATATGAGAGCTTAGAGTCTGAAGGAGTGGTCTATGACAGGGTGAAGTGGTGAAGAGGAGGGTTTTGAGAAAATGGTTGAAGGAATGAAGGTAGGGGGAGAGTCTGGATGGGAAATGGAATTCCACATGTAGGCAGTTGCATGGGAGAAGCCTTGGAAGCGTTTGGTGGCAGTAAAGATTAGATTGTGGGAGATTATGTTGATTTTGCCTTTGAAGAGGGGAAGTCATGAGTGGTGAGGAAGGGCAGAGAAGTGAGCTGACGGTAGCAAAGAGGTGACGGTGGCTTTTGACAGTGTAGAAATTAGGCATCTGAGCTCTGAAGTAGGTTTACTTAGTGAGAGAGAGAGTGGTGTAATAGGAGAATGGATCAATCTGAGGTGTACAAAGTCAGATAGAGATGTCACAAACATGGAAAAACACTAGGTACTAATGACCATCACGATGGGTGGGAGATTAAATCCATGTGGGCAGGACATAGGAGGAAATGATTGTGAGGCGTGTTGAGGCAGTAGTGCCAGTTGGAATGTCAGTGTGGATGTGAAAATCACAGAGACTAGAAGTGGGTAGATTGGGGGAAAGGAAGTGAGAAGCTAGATGGCAAAGATATATTGGGAGGCAGGGACTGGTGGTGACAGATGACAGCAATGCTGTGGTGCAGATGAGAGAAGAGTCATACAGAATTGGAAGGAGGACAAGGAGAAGGGAGGGTTTGGGGAGGACACTGTAGGTGAAGGAGACAGTAGGTCACCTACTCGGCTGCCTTGGTGATTGCCGGGCCAAGGAATGTGGCTGATAGTGAGTGCTCCATATGACAATGAAGCAAGGAAAGCAGTATCAGAGAGAGAGAGAGAGAGAGAGAGAGAGATCAGGTTTCTTTGAGGGCTAAGAGATGAACAACTGGCCAAGGAAGAGGACCATTTTCCTTATATTGCTCCCTGAACTGCCTTCATGGGATTATATAAAGGAGATGCAGCCCTGGTAAATGAAAAAAAAACAACCTACTACACCAGTATATGCACTGTACTAAAGCATTGTAGGATATTATGACTTACTTGGCATGCTGATAGTGAAGGGCAAGAGACTCTTGTGTAGCCACTAGAAATAAATAATCTGTCTCTAAATCCACGATTGTCTTCTTCATGACCTCTTGGTTGAGATCTGTGCCCCAGTTTTCAGTATAAAGGTTAAAAGCGATATCCAATCCATCTGCACCTTTAGGAAGTGTCAGGCCTTCCACCACTTTGCGCACTTCTTCCCTGTTAGACAGTCACCATTAGATCATAGTCTGCAATAATCTCTACAGTTACTTCCCTAATTAAGACAGAGCAATAACCAGATCAATCCCCTTTGTGTTTGATGTACATACTTTCTGCCCTACCTTCTGAACCAAGATTTAAAGGACATCTCTACTTATACATGCTTACCATCCACACCAAAGAGATAATAAGCGGTGAGTGACATACAACACATATGAATTCTGTTTTAAACATATTAAACAAAATATGTAAACAATGAAACCATCAACTTCAGAAAAGTCCTAATAAAATTTCTGTGAGTAGTCAATATGTCAGGTCACTACTGTTTGTTGACCTAGATCAGGTATTCCAGTACTCTCTTCAGTTTTGGGAGATTGAATGAAGCTTGACAACGTGATAAATCTTCTCCTCATGCAGATAGTAGTAGTGGAGAGAGGCAGAATGCGGAGCAGGCTGGTGCGCCCACTTGTGGCCTGGAGTGCTAAGACAACTGATTGATTGTATAGACTGGATCAGGCTGAAAAATACAGCAGGAACTGAAACATCGGGAGGAAGGTATATAAGTTTTAGCAAGGACCATATACAGCTTGAGACAGTATGGTTGGCCTGACACTTGGCTAGAATAGATGGTACAGTCTGTTAGATGACAAACAGCATTAGCTGAACACAGTGCACCATCTAGCAATTGGTGACTGGCTCTCACTGGAAGCAGGGCTAAACTTAGATGCATTAAGAATATTACGTATCCAGAAGTAATAATTTATTTAGCTGTATAGATGGAAGCTTGTAATAGCTGTAATAGCATGTATTGTATAATGTACCGCTAAGGGCAAATGCTGGCATTTTATGTACATAGCGCTCAGTCAGAAACTTGATATTGTGTTTGCTGTGAATAGTGCACCACCTGGAATTAACCCTGACACTTGCTGTGAGTAGAGCACAGCCTGGAGTGGATGCTGACACTTGCTGTGAGTAGCGCACAGCCTAGAGCGGATGTTGGAAATTGCTGGGAGTAGCACACAGCCTGCAGCTGATGCTGGCACTTGCTGGCAGTAGTGCACAGACTGGAATGGAAACAGAGTCAACGACAGCAGCAGACAATCTGAGACAGTCTAGAACAGGTGCAGACACACTTAGCCAGCAGCCAGGTCTTAGGAGAAAAGTTGTTCTGGCAATGAGGCTGAAAGGGTCAGATGATCAGAGAATAGCATCTGATTGGGGATTTAGGCAGTCAGATGTCAGTGGCCATAATGGCGGCGCCCATGCTCCACCAGATGTTTCTGGAAAGACATCAGTGGATGTAAGGTGGCATTGCCGAGTCAGGTAATGTGGCCTGGAACTTGTGTGTGACTGTCAGCACAGATAAATGATGGTCAGTTGTTCAGCCACCTGTGCATAGCTCCTACACCATTATATATATATATATATATATATATAGTGTTCGTGGATGGCGGCACTCAGGACTATATACCTAGAAAAAATCACAGACACATAGTCATGAAATAGACATGGCTATGTGTATGTGATTTTTTCTACGCATATAGGGGGTCATTCCGAGTTGTTCGCTCGGTAAAAATCTTCGCATCGCAGCGATTTTCCGCTTAATGCGCATGCGCAATGTTCGCACTGCGACTGCGCCAAGTAAATTTGCTATGCACTTAGTAATTTTACTCACGGCTTTTTCATCGTTCTGGCGATCGTAATGTAATTGACAGGAAATGGGTGTTACTGGGCGGAAACAGGCCGTTTTATGGGCGTGTGGGAAAAAACGCTACCGTTTCCGGAAAAAACGCAGGAGTGGCCGGAGAAACGGAGGAGTGTCTGGGCGAACGCTGGGTGTGTTTGTGACGTCAAACCAGGAACGACAAGCACTGAACTGATCGCAGATGCCGAGTAAGTCTGAAGCTACTCAGAAACTGCTACGAGGTGTGTAATCGCAATATTGCGAATACATCGTTCGCAATTTTAAGATGCTAAGATTCACTCCCAGTAGGCGGCGGCTTAGCGTGAGCAAATCTGCTAAAATCCGCTTGCGAGCGAACAACTCGGAATGACCCCCATAGTCTTGAGTGCCGCCGTCCACGAACACTATATATATATATATATATATATATATAAAAAGATGTGTGTATATATATATATATATATATATATATATATGTAAAGCAATAGTCCGGCACTCAGATGCACTCCATAAGAAAGCTTGCCTGGTGCCCTCCAAATTAGGCTGCAAAGCATACAACCCCATATAAATCCCGGTCCCTTCACTGCTCTGCTTCCGCTCTACCCTACCATGCCCCCTCTTTCTGCTATGCTACTTCCAACCCCTCCCATCTTCTCTCTGCTAGTTTCACCACACTGTCCTGATCTACTCCCGGTTCTGTGACCCCCCCTCCCCAAAACAAAAACAAACAAAAAAACTCCCAGCTCTAGCACAGTCCCAGAAATGTTAGTTAGTAGCTGATTGGTTGCTTTGGGCAACTTTTCCACTTTATCTCTTTCCAAGGCTTGATACATCTCCATCTCCCATTCATTGTTGAACAGTTATTTACATGACGAGACACTCACACAGAAATCTTAACGAGAGGCCTGTTTAAGCTTGGTAAATCAACGCCAGCAAATAGATGCCCGTCCATGTTGTTGATACCCGCTATGTAGTCCACATTAGCAGCATTGCCAAAAAGTTTCCTGGGCTCGTCTGGGAGGAAGTCTCCATCTATGACCGGTGAGTAAGCCAAGTAGTGCACCAGAGGATCTGCAGGAAGAGAAAATAAATGGCCCCCAATGTTTACACCACACTTAAGTTCAACCTATACCACATTTCAGAGCTGGCAGTACACATTTTGCCACACAGTACCCACAGTACCCCCAATTCACATTATGATATATAGTGTTTTCTGTTCATATTGTGCCTCATTACAGTGCCCCAGTTCATATTATATAACATTAAAATGCCCTCCAGTTCATGTTATACCACACTACAATGAGCAGGTCCAGGGGCATACCTAGTTATATTGCAGGCCCCAAGTAAAAAGTTTGAAAGGACCCCTACGTACCACCCAATAGCGAAAAATGTATATAACACATGTAACTATGACAGGGAAGGTGGGCCCCTCTCAGCTCTGGGCCCCATAGCAGCTGCACTGCCTGCACCTATGGTAGCTACACCCTTGTCCATATCCTTCTGCTGCATGTGTATGTATACACTACTGTTACTAGTGCTATGCAGTGTGACACCCCTTCCCCCCCTCCATCCATGTATCATGTATGTGCATGAACCTCAGCTGGAGCTACTGTCATACAACATGCATTTTAGATGCTGCTCAGCCACTCCTCACTACCTAGTAATTTTTTATTTTTTTATTTTTTAGTCATTTAAATAGCTAGGAGGCCAACTATGACCCAACGGGCCCTGAGCGCCCGCATAGACTACCTAACAGTTAATCAGGTCTGACACTCACAGCTTAGGTTGACCAATGACAATTGATAGGCCAGAGTGAT
The DNA here is from genome assembly GCF_028390025.1 of Pseudophryne corroboree. NCBI lineage: Eukaryota > Metazoa > Chordata > Amphibia > Anura > Myobatrachidae > Pseudophryne > Pseudophryne corroboree. The sequence continues at coordinate 80,288,826 of NC_086451.1, forward strand.
GGCGCTCGGATCCGTACTTCGTAGACAGTTAGCCAACTCTGCTGTGTCATGCACAGGGCAGCCAACTTTACCTGCAATCTGCAATCAAGAGAAAACATTTATAGAAAGTATTCCTGTACTGTCAAAGAGGCATATTACATTATAGATTGCACAGTATGGAAAACGTCATTCTTTTATGCTGGAAGACCACTAAACACATGCTTTATATAAAAGAGTATTAATAAATAACATTCACAAACACATATATAAATGGTTCTCTAGATCAGGGATAGTCAACCTGTGGCACTACAGCAGCTGATGAACTACACCTCCCAGCAGGGGCGTAGCCAGAACATTATGTGCCCCATAACAACATTTTGAAAGGGTACCAACCACACCTCTCTCCGCAGCGGTTGTTCATTTTATAACCCAGCGTAGTGCCCTAGATAATGTTATGCCCCACAGTGATGCTCATGTTAATATTATGCCCCATAGTAGTGTCCTAGTTAATGTTATGCCCCACAGTTGTGCTCTATTTAATGTTATTCCCCATATGCCCTAGTTAATGTTATGCTTCATAGTAGTGCCCTTATTAGTGTTATGCCCCATAGTAGTGCCCTAGTTAATGTTATGCCCCATAGTAGTGCCCTAGTTAATGTTATGCCCCATAGTAGTGCCCTAGTTAATGTTATGCCCCATAGTAGTGCCCTAGTTAATGTTATGCCCCATAGTAGTGCCCTAGTTAATGTTATGCCCCATAGTAGTGCCCTAGTTAATGTTATGCCCCATAGTAGTGACCTACTTAATGTTATGCACCACAATAGTGTTCTACTTAATGTTATGCACCACAATAGTGTTCTAGTTAATGTTATGCCCCACAGTTGTGCTCTAGTTAATGTTATGCCCCACAATACTGCTCTAGTTAATGTTATGCCCCATAGTAGTGGCCTAGTTAATGTTATGCCCCATAGTAGTGTCCTAGTTAATGTTATGCCCCATAGTAGTGCCCTAGTTAATGTTATGCCCTATAGTAGTGCCCTAGTTAATGTTATGCCCTGTAGTAGTGCCCTAGTTAATGTTATGCCCCATAGTGGTGTCCTACTTATTTTTTTCACCTTTAATTTTTCACTTTATTTGCGACTCAAGTGCTCCATCCCTATTGACAGCTCATGAATCTTACATGACAGCCCCACCTCTGCAGAGCTTTCAGGGCTGAGAAAATTGCATATTACAGTGAGTGTAAAGATAGGGAGGAGGGTGGGGGGACCAGTCAGCTCCTACCTTCCTAATGCAGGAAATTCCAGTTTATGTGGATGTCTTCTGAATTTTAGCACCATGTCCCTTTCTGGGACAGTCCTAATCCTGAATCTTAATACTCACCCCCCATCTCACTTCATAAAGCCTGTAATCAAGGAGGAGCCTACTCTCATATAGTGTTGGGAACACTAATTAGCACAGCTGTATCTGTGAACGGGGAAACAGGATTGTGGGATCATCTCAGTGTGGGGTATTACTGAGAGGCAGAGAACTCCACCTATATAAGCGCTAATGAATCCTTCAGGCCGGGCAACAGGCTGGATTCAATTGCTTAGCAGCTAATTCCTTGCCCTTAACCGACAACTCTATGACCTGGGTCCGGGGCCGCCTAAGCCTCTGTGCCCCATAGCAACGGAACTCTCTGCACCCACTATAGCTACACCAATGTCTCCCAGCATGCCTTGCTAAAACTGTGTCAAGGCATACTGGTAGGTGTAATTCAACATCAGCTGGAGTCCCACAGGTTGCCTACCACTGTGCTAGATCATGAAGAAGGCTTTTTGTCCTGTATACTCTTTAGACTTTCTCTATCAAATTACGCTACTGAAGTGTCTAAAAAGTCTGGTAACAGAGAACAATAGTTTGCAGTGTAGTAATATAAACATTGCATAACATGTTAAACTTTCATCATCTGATGTAAACGTGTGTATATATATATATATATATATATATATATATATATATATAAAGAAGAATGGCTCGGCACTCAATACCTCTCACTAGTATGCCCGGGTGCCCTCCAGTGACCCAATGGTCTATGTAGCAAACACGGTGTGGCGGCACTCACTCAGGACTTGAATTAAATAACGACTCCACAGACAAGCAATCAACAGCTTGTCTGTGGAGTCGTTATTTCATTCAAGTCCTGAGTGAGTGCCGCCACACCGTGTTTGCTATCTATATATATATATATATATATATATATATATATATAAAACAGAAGAAAATGTAAAATAAGACTTGTTTCATTTATAAAAGTCAACAGTCTTTTCTCTCTTTTGTATATGACAAATCATTACATTATTAGTTAATGTAGAATACAGTAAAGCACCTTTAGTGCCATGCGTCCAGCTCTAGATGAGTCCCTGCACATACATGGATAAGACAGAAGACCACTGACTATGCTCTGCCTGCCTGTAGAAAAGCCCACCTCCATAACCAGGAGTCAGGAGAGCATCACTGGACTCTTCCAGATTATTGCTCAACTTGCAGAACCCCACTAAGGAGTTGGGAGGAGGTGTCTTATACGTTTGAGAAGCTAAAAAGAAGATCCAACACTGCAGAAAAGCATTGACTTATACTGTAGGTATTACCTGTTTAGCCCAGCGCAAGGGATCCTGCTGGATTGCCCAAGGGCATAGCCCCACTCCACTCTGACTGATCGCTCGCTTGATCAGTCCAACATTGTAAGGAGTCAGTGTCTGAAACATAGAGAAAGGACAAGCACAGCAGGTTTCAACTCAATGTATAGTATGTAGGCATTTCAAGCACAGAGACAAAACCAAATATAATCGGGAGAGAGGTTGGGAGATCATTGCAGATGGCGCAAATGCCCCAGGCAAGAAATACTCCCAAAGAATTTAAGGAAATGCCTACATAGATGTGACAATATTCACTGTTAACCAGCAGCAGGTGCACCTATTCAGTCCCGCCTCCCCCCAAAGGGATCAGTACGAGATTCCGGCGGTCGGGATCCCGGCTGTCAGGAGACTAACGCTGGGAGCCCAAAAGCCTGCAGTGTTTCCCCTCACGGGCGCGCTGTGCTCGCCGTGCTTCGGGCCCAGTGGCGACCTTTGGTTGCCACAGGTTTCTATATCCCTCGGGGTGGTGGCGCGGAACACCACCCAAGAGGGGTAACCAGCCGGCGGTCAGAACTCCGACCGCCGGTATTTCAGCTGGTGTCGTGATTCCGGCGTTGGTATCCTGACCGCCGGGATCCCGACAGGCGGTCAATTGACTGCCTCCCCCCCGGGATCAGTACGAGATCCCGGCTGTCAACACACACACACACACACTATTTTTCCTCCACTTTCTTGCCCTTATACTCCAACATTCTCTTCCCTCCCCGATTTGTCTATTTTCTTATCAGCACTTTATTTTATTATATAGATTATCTTTAGAATTACCTTATCTATTTTCAACATTAGTTACACAGTGTTTTTCTTTCTGTATGTGGCATGTGTGCTTTTTTCCTTTTTTGTATACTGTCATACGTTTTTGGTTGTGGATACTGTTGTAATGTTGTCATTAGGTGATTATAAGGAATGTCTGTGTTGTCATCATGAGGTGCGTATGTGATGAGTAAGTATAAGAAATAACGGATGTGTTTGGAAAGGGGTATATTTACTAAAGTGTGGGTTTTTAGAAGTAGAGATGTTGCCCGTAGCAAATAATCATATTCTAGCTATTATATCCTAGAATGTGCTAGATTAATGATAAGTAGAATCTGATTGGTTGCTATGGGCAACATCCCCATTTCTAAAAACCCACAATGTAGTAAATAAAGATGTATGTTATGCCGAAACTCTCTGAAAGTGACACTGGTGGGAAGGGTCAGAGTTCAGGCCAATAGTCATTACATTCCAACGTGATTACATCATTTTTTTTATCACTTTTTAGCTTTATAATCTATAGGTAGGTCATAAAAACTTATTTAAAAGATGTAGTTAATTTGTCCTATAGACATGGTTGGGATTTTTCCCTATAAAAATGCTGATGTTTACCTTCAAGACAGGTGCTCATCCCTAAGCAAGGGCCTTCATTCCGAGTTGATTGCACCAAGCAACTTTTTGCTGCTGGTGCGATCAACTAATCTCCGCCTATGGGGGAGTGTATTTTAGCATAGCAGGGCTGCGAATGCTTGTACAGCCCTGATATGCTAAAAAAGTTTCACAAAAAACAAGACTAGCTCTAGACCTACTTACCCTGTGCAACAGATCCAGCGATGCAGGTCCTGGCTTTGACGTCAGACATCCACCCTCCGTTCACCTAGACACACCTGCGTTTTTTCTTACCACTCCCCGAAAACGGTGACTATCCGCCCCAGAACGCCTCCCGCCTGTCCATCTTCTTGCAATCGCCGCTGCGATCACATTTGTCGCTGGCGGTGGCGTTGCCCAGCAACGATCGTGCGCAATGCGTCCACCGCGCATTTCTGACCCGTTCGCACCACAGCGAAGAACCGCTACGTCCGAACGGTTCGGAATAACCCCCAATATACAGTACGCATTGCAGGGACACCTTGGTCACTAGTTATGTCAAATCAGCTCTTCTTGCATACCTGCAATGAGACACTGGCAGCTCCAGCTGACTCGCCGAAGATGGTGATGTTTTCAGGGTCCCCTCCAAAGGCAGCAATGTTCCTCTTCACCCACGCAATGGCCATGTGCTGATCCCACAGGCCATAGTTCCCTGGTCACAAAAAAAATTCATGTTTGAGGCATGTTGCAAAATAAATATATAATAAAATAAGAGATCAGTAGTATTATGTGAAGGAGAAGGTGAACAAATATAGTAAAGGTGGTGGAACTTGAAGGGAGCAAAAAGAACATTGTGTGACCACAACAGCAATTGTAAAATTATCCTCCAGCGATTGCCGTGCTATTAGTGAGTGTTGTAACTGTTTGGTAAAAGGAACCTGCATTCTTTAGAGTTACTTTCCCCGGGCAGTACAGATGGTGTAATGGTTAGCATTTACTGCCTCACAGCACTGAGGTCATGGGTTCGATTCCCACCATGGCTCTAACTGTGCGGAGTTTGTATATTCTCCCCGTACTTGCGTGGGTTTCCTCCGGGTTCTCCGGTTTCCATCCACAATCCAAAAATATACTGGTAGGTTAATTGGCTACCAACAAAATTAACCCTAGCGTGTATGTGTCTGTGTGTACACGTGGTAGGGAATCTAGATTGTAAGCTCCACTGGGGCAGGGACTGATGCACTGGGGCAAATATTCTCTGTAAAAGCGCTGCGGAATATGTGTGCGCTATATAAATACTGTAACTGGTAATAAATAAATAATACATTTAATGCACATGCTATCGACCATGTATATGACTTAGAGAGATGGTAGATACTGCTGCTAGGTCATGATAACAGACTAGGAGCCAAAAAAGCAATATTCTCTGGTGTTAGTTTGGTATTTAGCCCTTACAACTATAGAGTCAGAGCTCAATAGACTCCAACAGGAACATTTGCCAATACAGGAGACCAGGCAGAAGTTGTTATAACAAATGTTCTGCTAATCGGGCAATAAATTACATTTTCTAAATTGAACTAGTCAACTTCATTAGAATCTAATTGATTGCTACGGGTTACAGTACTGTGTGTGTGTGTATGAGTTTTCAGAAATTCCCGCCGATGACTTATAATAGATGAGAATTGCCTGAACATGGAAGAATTCTAAACACAGAACTAAATTGTATTTATTTATTTAGGTTCATTTTAACAATACCATTTTTAATTTACATTAGCTTGAGTAAGCGTACAGCATACTTTGGTCTGTAAAAACATGCTAGATTACTTATCAATTTCTTTATAGTATATTAACTTTTAATTACAAACACGTATGCTTATTTATGGTTCTTTTGTCACTGCCCTTGTTTGGCTCTAGACTCAAAGAAGACGGTGCCCCCAGTGGCTGTTGTAAAGCATGCATGCACAATGAATACTTAGCATTGACATTTGGACAAAGCAACTCCCCAACAAGAGAGTATGTTGGTTTTGTTGCAATAACACAACTAATGAAACACAGCAGCTTTCAAAATAAAAAAAGCGTATTCAATAACGACAACCTTTAATTAACGAGGAACATTACCAGGGGCGTTGGCGTCTCCAGTGCTGAGGAATCCCAACGGTCCCACTCGGTAGTTGAAGGTCACCACAATGACGTTGCCACGGAGAGCCAGCTCTTCTCCATCATACAGATAATTGTCCAAGAAATTGGCTCCCTGACCGCCGCCAAGTAGAAATCCACCACCGTAAATCCAGACCATGACGGGTAACTTTGTTGACACTAAACACATAGGATAAGGGCACCATTAGTACACAGAATGATTATTAAAGAGCTATTTTTATAAACTGGACTAGATTTAAAAGGAATGGGGCCACATGTGTAAGGTAATTGTATTAGCTGTAGAACCTTCCTCCACTGGTCATTTCGATGACAAGGTAAGTATACGGATTAAGTGCATTGTACAAAGAGCTGAAGTCCTTCACAGTGGGACTTGGCCACGAAAAACTCATCTGCCTGTTTTTGATGTCTTTTGCATAAGATAATGCACCTGCTGATGAGCTTGAAGATGAACCACCAGTGGTTTGGGGCAGCCCAAGGTGTAACTATGTAGATAGAATAAAGCTTTAACAACACCCCATTTATAATGTCCCTCCACTGACTGCAGGTAGAGGAGAGAGATGGCTGAACGATGGTCTGGACTGAACCTCATAGGATGTACGTAGTGTATAGGACATTTGATTGGACTTGCTCTTGACCAGTCAGATCTGTAAACACTACACACTTGCAGTGCGGGGACACTTCATCTAACCTTCCAGTCATGCTCGTTGGCCTGCAGCCATTATTGTCCGGCCCTGTTGTTCATTACAAGCCAGGAATACAGAACTTCTACAAGGGGAAGGTCTGCATAACTGTGGGAAGAATGTGGGTGAACTGAGATGGTAAATCACACTTCTGGGACAGATACGTTAATTCATGAATTTGGCCAAAGGCTTGGATGTGACTGTGCCCAGAGTGTATGGAGAGCACAAACAAGCCCAGCACAGCAGAAAGCAAACCGAATTCATGCATCGCGTGGGAGTGCAACCTACTATGTGTTCATGACAAAACTAAACACAAAGACACAATACTTCAACCGGAATACATATGGCAATTCGACAATTATCGTGTTGACACTTCATATGTTGAAGCCAGGTTCCCGGAACAGTATGTAGATGGGTTTAGTCAGCATCCTGATGGTCAAAATCCCGACGATCACAATACCGGCAGAGCGATCCCGACAGGTCAATTTACCAACAACTTCAAACAATAAGGGGTCTATTCATGAAGCAGTGAAAAGTGTGGAGAAGCGAGCCAGCGGAGAAGTTGCCCACGGCAACCAATCAGCATTGAAGTAACATTTATAATTTGCATACAATACAATTGTACGGAGCAGCTGATTGGTTGCCATGGGCAACTTCTCCACAGGCTCATTTCTCCACTCTTTTCACTGCTTCATGAATAGACCCCTAAGGATATTAGGTTTAGGGTTAGGCTGTGGGATGGGAAGGTTAAAGTGAGGCTGCTGAAGGGGGTGGTTGGGGTTAGGCTGTAGGGGGTTGGGAGAGGACACAGGGCCATCTTAACAGTGTGGTCTGCGCAAAGCAATGCACCCTACACACCCATTCACAGGAACCAGTAACAAAAATGATAACATACCCCTCCTGCGGTCCTGCACCATCTATCCACATGCTTACATACAGTGAAAGGCTTTTATCACTCTGATTGGTGGATAACTTCAGCCATCCAATAATCAGTATCCTGACAGTCGTTCACTGGCTGCAGGTCTGGAGGCAAGTAGAGAATGCTGTCTTTGCCGCTATGATTGTATGACCACCACCAATCCTGCTCAGCAGCCCCTAGAATTGTGCCCAGTGTACTTACTTGTTAAGATGGCCCTGGCCACTACCACTGCATTCCCCGGTGGGCCCTTCATGGCCCAGTCCAACACTGCTCTTCACACCTCTGAGACTGCACTGACCAAGGTATAGTAAAAGGCAGTACTAGAAAAGGATTTTAGGTTTATCCTACTAAGGGGGATATCCAATTACCCGCGGGTAATGATATTGGAGGTAATTCCAAGTTGATCGCAGCAGGGAATTTTTTAGCAGTTGGGCAAAACCATGTGCACTGCAGGGGGGGGGGGGGGGCAGATATAACATGTGCAGAGAGTGATAGATTGGGTGTGGTGAGTTCAATCTGCAATCTAAATTGCAGTGTAAAAATAAAGCAGCCAGTATTTACCCTGCACAGAAACAAAATAACCCACCCAAATCTAACTCTCTCTGCAAATGTTATATCTGCCCCCCCTGCAGTGCACATGGTTTTGCCCAACTGCTAAAAAATTTCCTGCTGCGATCAACTTGGAATTACCCCCATTGCCCGGTGCTATCCTATTAGTCCTGATAAGCCGGCACGAGCTGCGGCTTATCGAGGGTTTTGTTACTGCACTGGGTGCCAGCTCCTGACAGTTCGGTGTAAACAGGGTAGCGCTGCACCTCCAGCTCCCGGATCACATGACCACTTCCCTGTCATGTGACCGCCACCTGGGGCAGTGAAAGAGGAGGGATGCGAGTCACAGTGCTGCCCCGGTTACCGGGCACCCTCACTGCTGTCCCAGCCTGCTGCTGCTGAGGCGGGCATGGGACACTGACGGGTCGCCGCGGCTTCTAGGGGATTTTGTTTCACCTGCCTCAGGCAAAACAAAATCCTTGGAAGCAGCCCAGTTTTGAAGGGAAAACTGGACTGTTTCTCACGATGAAACCCACAGGTTTCCCTGAACCTGTGTGTTTTCTGGAGGAAAGCTGGTTTTTATGGGAAATCCTATTTGGATAGCCTGTAAAAAAACATTGGTGAAACATTGGAAAAAAAGTGCGAAAAAAATGATGTTTTTCACACCCAATGTTTTATCTCCTCTAATAGGATGCCCCCGTAAAGGCTCCTATCCACTAGTGAGACTTACCTGAACTGAAAGTCAGATCCGATTTCTCCCCCGACCTTCCCGGCAGCTTCCCAGGAGTCCTGTGATTACGATTTGCAACTTGAGTGTTTTTTTTAAATCTGATATATCGCATCCAATGTATCGCATGCTGCTGCTGCTGGGCGTGTGGATGGGTGTGTCCAGGTACCAGTCAAGTAACTCCTCCGAGTTATCACCTGCAATAGGATCGCAGGTGTACAAATGCACTCCGATGTGCATCTTTTTACCTCCGATTGCGATAAATAATCATGGCAGCCATGGCGACCTGTGACTCCGATCCGAGGAGCACAGGAACGTGCCTCGGATTGAAGATCGAAGTAGGAGGAAAATGACATGCGATGTGTCACTTTTCATCCGATCCATCAATCCGAAGCTCGGAATCGGATGAAAAGTGGCCATATCGCACTAGTGGATGGGGGCCATAAGTCTTGTTGTGAGGCTATTTATGATAACACTATTCTGTATTTACAGTAAAAAAATAATATTTATTTACAAATATGATAAGACCTTAGAAAATATATTTTAGGTCAAAAACTTTGAGTAAATAAGCTAAGCTTTTTTTTTTCTTCTTACAACGTTGTCTTTATAAAAAAAACATTTTGCTATTTTAGACCTCTATTAAGCCCACACTGGTTAATCACGTATTATTTAACCACAGGAAACGCAGCGCCTCTATTTTTCTGACAGTTTTCTGGCTAGATCTTCTGCAAAACTGCAGCTAAATATATCTCCCAATTTTTATTCTTAGCATGTTAAAAATCAAGATGATGATTTGAATAGTGTTAGTTGGGACACTTGCATTTATGCTGTGATTTTGATGTTAATAATTCCAATGGTATTTCAACTGCCAAAAAAAAAGATGTTTAAAAATGAATGTAGAAAAAGACGCGTCTGTACCTCTTAATTACATCACAGAATTCAAATGACATAACGAACAGTGGCCCTCATTACGAGTTTTTCGCTCGCTAGCTGCTTTTAGCAGCCGTGCAAACGCTAGACCGCCGCCCTCTGGGAGTGTATTTTAGCTTAGCAGAAGTGTGAACGAAAGGATCGCAGCGCCGCTACATAAAAAATTGTGTAGTTTCAGAGTAGCTCCAGACCTACTCCTAGCTTGCGATCACTGCAGACTATTTAGTTCCTGTTTTGACGTCACAAACACGCCCTGCGTTCGGCCAGCCACGCCCGCGTTTCCCTAGGCACGCCTGTGTTTGTATCTGTCACGCCTGCGTTTTTCCACACACTCCCCGAAAACGGTCAGTTACCTCCCAGAAACACCCACTTCCTGTCAGTCACTCTGCGGCTAGCAGTGGGACTGAAAAGCATCGCTAGACCTTGTGTGAAACTGCATCAGCTTTTGTGAAAGTACGTTGCGCGTGCGCATTGAGCAGCATACGCATGCGCAGAAGTGCCAATTTTTAGTCTGATCGCTGCGCTGCGAACAACGGCAGCTAGCGATCAACTCGAAATGAACCCCAGTGGGCGAGATGTATAACAGCGGCACGGATTTATATAGACTGGGGCGCTCACTGAGCACACACCGCCGCGGTAACACATGGGGAGAAGCAGTATCAGTGCACATAGGGGGTCATTCCGACCCGATCGCTCACTGCAGTTTCTCGCAGCGCAACGATCGTGTCCGAACTGTGCATGCGCCGGCACCGCAGTGCTCTGAGGCGGTCGCTGGGCGGGAGGGGGCTGGACGGCGGTGTTAAATCGCCGTTTAGGGGGCGCAGTCCAGCCAATGCAGGCGTGGCCGGACCTTTGGGGGGGGGGGGGCGGGCCGCGGCGGCTGCATGACGTCACACGCAGCCGATGTGGGTTGGGGAGCGACAAGTAGCTCCCGGCCAGCACGCTAAAGCTGCGCTGGTTGGGAGCTATTCTTGAAGTGCAAAGGCATCGCCACTGTGCGATGCCTTTGCACTTCTGCGGGGGGGTGGCACTGATATGCGGGACGGACTAGCCCTGTGCTGGGCGTCCCCCCACATGTCAGTGTGAATGATTGTAGCTGTGCTAAATTTAGCACAGCTATGATCAACTCGGAATGACCCCCATAATGTATCAGTGCACAAAATGTGCACTGATACCAATTCTCCCCCATAACGCTGTTTCTTACCCCAGTGAGGGATCAGTACGTAATCCCGCTGGACGGGATCCCGGCGGTCGAAATACCGACGCCGGAATCCCGTCCACACAATCCCGACAGGGGTGGCGAGCGGAACGCAGCCCCTTGCGGGCTCGCTTCGCTCGCCACGCTGCGGGCACTATTATATTCTCCCGCTATAGGTGTCGTGGACACCCACGGAGGGAGAATATGTCGGGATTGTGGCGGTCGGGATTCCGGCGTCGGTATTTCGACCGCCGGGATCCCGTCCAGCGGGATGTTGACCGCATCCCCCCAGTGACAGTTGGGGTGCAGTGGCTGTTTCTCACAGTTACTGGCTGTACCTAACTGAGGAGACAGATAGGGATCAGTAGGCAACGCAAATATTTAACAAGTGTTCACTGGTTTTTTGCAACATCTAACATGTCAGGTTGGAGCATAAAGCTACAGTATCTAATTGTAATGAATGGTTATAGGGCAGGGTTAAAATGAAGCTCACTGGGTCCTTCAGTCATGTCTGCTTTACCATTAGTGTCCAATTTAGTTATGCTTAATTTCTGCCAAACATGCATTATCCCAGTGGTTCTCAAACTCGGTCCTCAGGACCCCACACAGTGCATGTTTTGCAGGTAACCCAGCAGGTGCACAGGTGCATTAATTACTCACTGACACATTTTAAAAGGTCCACAGGTGGAGCTAATTATGTCACTTGTGATTCTGTGAGGAGACCTGCAAAACATGCACCGTGTGGGGTCCTGAGGACCGAGTTTGAGAACCTGTGCATTATCCTATAGATATTTACATGCTATAATGACATTACCTTATTTAAATGAACTTCTTTGGCAAAGGGCATTCTTGCCAACATTCCTGATTTGGAAATCGGGCTTCTGATTGTCTTAGGCTACTTCCGATCCACCCAGGGGTTAAAGTGGGTTGGGACGGGGTGGAACTCCCTACTACCTTACCTGGCCACAGCAACTAAGTACAGACAGCTGTAGCTATGTGGAGATGTGGCCCAATGCGGGACATCAGAGACCGTTGCTGGGACAGCATGTCTGTTCCCAGCACCGGAAGAGCAGCAGGGTGTGGGGGAGCTGAGTCCCCAGTTGGATAGCGCTGGGATCAAGTTCCCGATCCGAGCACTGGAAGTGCAGCAGAGGTGGGCGTCCAATGCCAGGACCACGTGTTGGTTCCTAGCACCAGACTTGCCGAAATGGGCCGTCACAGAAGTGGTCACTTGGTGCCAATTTGGAGAGCTTTTAGATTGTTATTTATTTATTTATTTATTTATTTATTTTGGCTCCCAGAGGAGACTGGGGTAAAACTGACCGAATGCAGAGTGAACTGGACTTAATTGCAACTAAAATACAAGCTACTATCTAGCTAATACAGTAGTAACTGAGGAAATATTGAATTACTGATATTTATGTGCGCTAGACAACGGGATCCGGTCTTTAGGTCGACAGTAAGTAGGACGACACTGTCTAGGTCAACCACTATTGGTCGACAGTAAGTAGGTCGACATGGTTTCTAGGTCGATGGGGACTCTAGGTTGACATGTTGTAGGTCGACATGACAAAAGATCGAAATTAGTTTTTTCGTTTTTTTTTTCTTTCATTTTTTTAACTTTTTCATACTAGGATAGGAACCACGAATAGAAGCCTGCCAAGGAGGGATATTCAAGATGTGTGCTGAAGACACCCAATGAGAGCAATAACTTTAAGGTAACTTATTGTCCTGAGAAATGCTGACTCATGTGTAACTACTGCAAGCATTCGCTGGTGCCTATTTATATATAGTACAAAAGTATTTAGTGGAACGTGGGCTCAGGGCCTAATTGAGGGTATCCGGTCAGATGGTCGACAATGTTAAGGTCGACACTCATTAGGTCGACCAGTATTAGTCGACATTGACATGGTCAATGGGTAATTATACATCAATATCTGTAGAAGCTCTTCATTATAAGGCTGTGATTATTCCTTGCGGGACATTTTAATAATCACTGGGACGCCAGTGTGTGTTGATTTTATGTATTAAATATAACAAATTAGCCTTAATATATTGTGTGCTATACCGATTGTGGTTAATACTTAATAGCTATTTTTGCAAACTATATGCTGCTTGTTCGTTTAAATTTTGTCACTTTTAAAGATTATTGAATATAAATTGATTTAGACGTATCTTTGAGGTTCTACTGAGTCAATTATTCTACATGACAGACTGCACACTATAGTTTGATATAGTTTGATACAGTGTACATAAAGCGCGGAGTATTTTTTTCTTTCAGTTTCTGAGTAGGTCTGAACTTACTCAGCCGCTACAATCCCTTCAGCCTGTCCGGTCCCGGAATTGACGTCAGACACCCGCCCTGCAAACGCCTGGACACGCCTGCATTTTTCCAACCACTCCCAGAAAACGGTCAGTTGACACCCATAAACGCCCTCTTCCTGTCAATTTTCTTGCGATCGGCTGTGCAAATGGATTCTTCGTTAAATCCATCGCCCAGCAACGATCCGCTTTGAACCCGTGTGACGTGCCTATGCATTGCGGTGCATACGCATGCGCAGTAGTGACCTGATCGCTGCGGTGCGAAAAACGGCAGCGTGCGATCAGGTCGGAATGACCCCCATGGTTTTGCCACCAAATTTTCTGCTGCAATCAACTCTGAATTAGGCCCTATGTTCCCTACTGCTTAACTAGAGTTGGATTGGTCCACAGAGGCATAGGGGAAATCCCCGGTTGGTCATACTATCCGAGGGCCCCATCCCCTCCTCTAATGTTAGGTTCCAGACTGTGCACTTGAATTATACATTATTACTCTATTAGAGGGTGAGTTGCGTGGTAGAACAGGGACATGGGTGAACAAGGGTGCTTGGATAGTTTCTACAGAAATGACAACAAGATTTGCCCTCCTGCCAATCAATATTAGCAGCTCGGTTAACAAATGTAATGTTTTCTTGTGTTAAAATAGCATTTTAAATATAACAAACTGCAACCTACAATGTAGTTTCATTGAGTTTTAGACATTGTCTGGAGTGTACAGAAGTCGATATGTAGTTAATATCCCGGCGCTCAGGTTCCCGACGGTCTGAATGCCAAAAGCGGCATCCCAACGGTTAGATTTCCAATGCTAAGTATAGGGGTTAAGGTTGTTGTTCACGTTAGGGTTAGGATTAGGATAGGGTAAAGATTAAGGTTAGGCTGTGGGGGGATAGGGTTTAGCTGTGGGAGTGGACGGTTAGGATTTGGCTGGGTGGGTTATGGTTAGGGTTACGATCAGGGTCAAGATAATCCATTGGGATTTTGAAGATTGGGATGCCACTGTCGGCATTTTGACCGTTGGGATTCTATTCGTGAATCACCATCATGTGGTTTATTATTACACATACAGTATGTTACAGGCTGGGAGGCAGGTAGAGAATGCTGCCTCCCCGTTATGATTGTGTGACCACCACCCACCCTTGCTCAGAGGCCCCTATAATTGTGGGAACCTAGGCAGTTGCCCCATGTACCTCTATGTTAAGATGGCCCTGAGGAGATGGTAAGGGTTAGTCTGCGGCAGGGGTGGGTTATGGTTGGGGTTAGAGCTAGCCTTAAAATACCGTATATACTCGAGTATAAGCCGACTTTTTCAGCACATTTTTCTATGCTGAAAAAGCCCCCCTCGGCTTATACTCGAGTCAATGGCTGCAGCAGACGCCGTGGGCTGTGTGGGCGTCCGCTGCAGCCGGCTCCAGGACAGACACTAGAGGTCATTATTGACCTCTAGTGTCTGTGCGCGTTGCTATGGGAGAGACGTCATGACGTCTCTCCCATAGAGATGATCGGGTGCCGGGGAGCGGGCGGCCGGACAGAGCGGCGGCCGGACGGAGCGGGCGGCCGGACGGAGCGAGCGGACGGACGGAGCGGAGCAGCGCAGCAGCAGAAGATGCGGTCGGGAAGCAGGAGCGGGGCAGTGGTAAGTATTGTTTTTGTGTGTGTTTGTAAGCGGCGACGGGGGCACTGCAACAGGGGGCAAAGAAAGAAGGGGGCACTGCAACAGGGGGCAAAGAAAGAAGGGGGCACTGCAACAGGGGGCAAAGAAAGAAGGGGGCACTGCAACAGGGGGCAAAGAAAGAAGGAGGCACAACTACTGGGGGCAATGAAAGGGGGCACAACTACTGGGGGCAATGAAAGGGGGCACAACTACTGGGGGCAATGAAAGGGGGCACAACTACTGGGGGCAAAGAAAGAGGGCATAACTACTGGGGGCAATGAAAGAGGGGGCACAACTACTGGGGGCAAAGAAGGGGCATAACTACTGGGGGCAAAGCAACGGCGGCATGTTTTTATCTGGCACTGTGGGGGGATATCTGTTACTGGGGGTATATGTGGCACTGGGGGCACAACCCTAGCAACAAGCATTACCCCCTGGCAACAAGCATAACACCTACCGCATGAAACCCCTGGCAACGAGCATGACACCCTGAGCATGAAAACCCCTGGCACCGTACATTTCCCACCCTAGGCTTATACTCGAGTCAGTAATTTTTCCCAGTTTTTTGTGGTAAAATTAGGTATCTCGGCTTATATTCGGGTCGACTTATACTCGAGTATATACGGTACTTGCCAAAATGTGCCCGCATTTCCACCATTGGGATCCCGCTGCCGGCATTCTGATCGTCGGGATTCTGACCATAGGGTTGCACCCAACTCATGTAGACAATGTTAAAATGCAACTTAAGGAATTTTATGAGTTAGGGTTAGGCTGCGTCCCGGGAGGTTAGGGTTAGGCTGCAGGAACGGAGGGTAAGGGTTAGGCACCCCCTTGGAGGGTTAGAGTTAGGCTATGGGGTGAGAGGGTTAGGTTTAGGCAGCAGGGATGGGGGGGTTAGGTTTAGGCACCTCCGGGGGGTGGTTAGAATTAGGCACCTACGGGGGGAGGTTAGGGTTAGGCTGCGGGTAGGAAGGGTTAGGGTTAGGGGTGTGGGAAGAGGGTACTTGAATAAATTTAAATTGTTAATGCAGATGCAGTGTAATAACAAGTTTCACATATTAAATTATCTTCTGGCTTTGAGGGTAATTCTGAGTTGATCGCAGCAGCAAATTTGTTGGCAGTTGGGCAAAACCATGTGCACTGCAGGGGGGGCAGATATAACATTTGCAGAGAGAGTTAGATTTGGGAGGGTTATTTTGTTTCTGTGCAGGGTAAATACTGGCTGCTTTATTTTTACAGTGCAATTTAGATTTCAGTTTGAATACACCCCACCCAAATCTAACTCTCTCTGCACATGTTATATCTGCCCCCCCCCTGCAGTGCACATGGTTTTGCCCAACTGCTAACAAATTTGCTGATGCGATCAACTCAGAATTAGGCCCTTTGTACGTACTGTATGGGGTCTATTCAATGCCTGTCGGATCCTCTCCAATGGAGCGGGCATTTCCGACAGGTTTTGCTTATTTTCAACAATGCTGATCTGACTTTTTTTAAAGTCGGATCAGCATTGTCGGAAACGGGGTAAAAACCTGTCGGAATTTGCCGCTAATCCGACAAAACACGTGGATCCGTAGCTATTCCGCTGATCCACGAATTGCTGACAAGTCGGAAAAAAGGCAGCTCCATTGAATAGGTCGAATCCTGATTCAACCAAAAAAAAGTCGGAAACTGATGTCTTTCCGACTTGACGGCAATTCCAACTTCAATTGAATAGACCCCTATGGATACAAATTTTGAGATTTCCAAACATGCATAATCTTTACTGACCTGCTGAGCGGGACTGAGGAACCCAAATATTCAGGTAAAGACAGTCCAATTCTCCACGTACACCATTCTGCATTAAGTTAGCTTGCATACAGCGTGGTTTGTATTCTTTGGTCTTCAGAGTACCTATGTGAAAGAATTACAGAAACCTTAGATTTAAAATTATTTGCACCTCTTATTTGTACATCCATTACCCACAGACTTCTGACAACCAGAAAGGAAAAAAGTGAAACAACTGAAGCTTTTCCTTAAAAATGTAAATACACACAGTCATTATCCTCTAAATTTAACACTCTGTCACTGTGAGCAGTGCCGTTTCTAGCGGCGGGCGAGCCGTGCAACCGCACGCGGCGCCCGCCGCGGCACTTCGTGGGTCTTTTTCTCCTCTCCTCCCTCTTCCCGAGCGCTCCTGCTCGGGGGGCGGAGTTTCGCGGAATGACGCGTTTGCGTCGTGACGTCACGACGCAAACGCGTCATTCCGCGAAACTCCGCCCCCCGAGCAGGAGCGCTCGGGAAGAGGGAGGAGAGAAGATAAGCGTGGAAGGAGGAGGCGGCCGGCGGACGTGAGGCGGCCGGACCTGAAGAGCGGGAACATGTAAGTATAATCTCTATCTCTCTCTCTCCCTCTTCCTCCCCCCCCCACTTGACACCTGCCTGCCGCACTGTGAAAAATGGGGATACCTGTCTGCCGCACTATATGAAATGGGGATACCTGCCTGCCGCACTATGTAAAAGGGGGACACCTGCCTGCCGCACTGTGAAAAATGGGGACACCTGCCTGCTGCACTATGTAAAATGGGGGCACCTGCCTGCGTACTGTGTAAAATGGGGGCACCTGCCTGCGTACTGTGTAAAATGGGGGCACCTGCCTGCGTACTGTGTAAAATGGGGGCACCTGCCTGCCGTACTGTGTAAAATGGGGGCACCTGGCTGCGTACTGTGTAAAATGGGGGCACCTGGCTGCGTACTGTGTAAAATGGGGGCACCTGCCTGCGTACTGTGTAAAATGGAGGCACCTGCCTGCCGTACTGTGTAAAATGGGGATGCCTGCCGCACTGTGTAAAATGGGGGCACCTGCCTGCGTACTGTGTAAAATGGGGGCACCTGCCTGCCGTACTGTGTAAAATGGGGGCACCTGCCTGCGTACTGTGTAAAATGGGGGCACCTGCCTGCGTACTGTGTAAAATGGGGGCACCTGCCTGCGTACTGTGTAAAATGGGGGCACCTGCCTGCGTACTGTGTAAAATGGGGGCACCTGCCTGCCGTACTGTGTAAAATGGGGACACTTGCCTGCCGCGCTGTGTAAAATGGGGACGCCTGCCTGCCGCACTGTGTTTAAATTGGGACACTTGCCTGCTGTAATGTGTAAAATGGGGACTTTTTTTTTTTTTTTTTTTTTTTCCCTGTGGTGGGCGTGATGATATCAGATGAGGCCATGTCCACTTTAATGAGACCACACCCATTTTAATCAGGCCACACACCCTTGTCGGGAGCGCGCGCATGCATTTTCTTTTTATAGCTATATGGGGGGAGGGGGACGCAGTTTTTTTTTTTTAGCAATGGGGGGGGGGGGGGGGCGCATTTTGAAATCTCGCACTGGGAGCCAAATTGTCTAGAAACAGCCCTGACTGTGAGCCACCGTGCCTGCAGCGTGGCGAGTGCAGCAAACCTGCAAGGGGCTTTCTAGCACTCGCCCCGCTACTGGCATACTGGTGGCCGGGATCCCGCTGTCGGGATCATGACAGCCGGGATCCCGGCTGTCGGTAAATAGTATGTATTCCTTTCTCATGATTGATACTTCTTGTGTTTGTTTTTTTCGAAGAGGTAAGATAGCATGATGCGTCTTACAGGGACTATTCATGTCTAGAAGGGGTGGTTTGGCCTTCAGAAGCTCCCTCTTTAGGTGAATTAGAAGTAAGGGATGTATGAAAACTTTTAGCCTGGTAGGCAAACATAAGCACGTGACTTTTTAACCAATGCACTGCAAAGGAAACAATGGGATAGTCAAATCAGTCCAGACCTGGTCTGGTTGATGTTGATGTGATTTAAATAGTTTATAGAAAATGGGAAATATACAATATAGAAAACATTCTAGTGACTGCCATAGAATATAGAGAGCATTCTATTGACTGCTATAAAATACAGAGAACATTCTAGTGACTGTTATACAATACAAATAATATTTTAGTGACTTTTATACAATACAGAGAATATTCTAGCTACTGATTTACAATACAGAGGGCATTTTAGTGACCACTATACAATACAGAGAATATTCTAGTGACTGCTATACAATACAGAGGGCATTTTAGTGACCACTATACAATAGAGAGAACATTCTAGTGACTGCTATAGAAGACAGAGAACATTTATTGTGACTGTTATACAATGCAGAAAATGTTTTAGTGACTTATATAATACAGAGGGCATTCTAGTCACTGCTATAGAATACAGAGAGGATTCTATAGACTGCTATACAATACAGAAAATATTCTAGTGACTGCTATACAATACAGAGGGCATTTTAGTGACCACTATACAATACAAAGAATATTATAGTGACTGCTATACAACGCAGGGGCCATTTTAGTAACTGCTATACAATACAGAGAATATTCTAGTGATTGCTATACACTATAGAGAATATTCTAGTAACCACTATACAATACAGAGAATATTCTAATAACCGCTATATAGTATAAACTATAATACAAAAGTGAAGTACATTGAAAACACCTAACTTACCGGACCAGCCTGGGTGTTTTTCAGGTTTTTCTAGAACTTTTGTAGGAGCACCAAATGGAATTCCCTTGAAAATGTCAATGTAATCGGGGGAAATTATCCCGATTTTCTTACTGGTTCCTTCCACAAATCCCCCTTCTGTGTGCACCACACCCAGCTGTGAAGGCAAGCTCAAAATGTCACCATAAAATCAATGTAAACAAATTTAAAATAACTGTAAATTTGGTGGCATAATGGAGTATACTTAACAAAAAGACGATTTGACCAGCAACATAGCTTTGTATCTCATCTCCAAGTCTATGAACAGAGCTAGGGTTGGAAATAACCCTACCAGCAGTAAGCTTTCCGAGACACAATGGTGATAGCTTTGCTTTAGCTCTTTCATGGCAGAAATAGCATTAGCAATAATCTTTGGATGATGTTAACAGAAAGGATAGGGTGAAAATAAAAATGCAACTGTGATGGATCAATAAATTGATTGAGCAACATGAAATGCACAATGCTAAGAGGAAGGTACAGGATCAGTAGCTGGGAGACATGCTATTCCTTGTAGTGCTATGTTGGAGGATCCTGGGGGACCTCCAGGTGAGTTAGCTCTCAATTTAGAAAAATATAAATGTATGTGTTGTTATCATGTAGCATCAGAAAATACATAAATGGTATGACCCAAAGTGTAGGACCACCAAAATAGAGATACCGTGATATGGCTTGGTGGCTTACCATATGTTTTCAAATATATGTAACTGAGATCTCTGCATTACCATTATTATATAGGATGAGAATCTCATTTACTATTCCTATGCAGTGTGCCTCTGTTTTTCTTGTCTAGATTAGCCCCTCCCTTACATGCACCCGTGATAGACCAATACATTGATTGAGCAACTTGCTATTCTATGTATCACTGTGAAATGAACATTTTTATCACTGATGCCTAAAAATACATTGCTCAGACTGGAACTTTTTAAAATGAACGGGGCTAGAAATTAAGTATTACGTTTTATACTGCAGCATGCTGAGAGGCTAACTATGAATGTATTGAGTCATTACCACCTCTCAATATATTTTACTATAATGTTGCCAGGACACCACTTGGACAACCACCTTCTCTCCACCACTCAGGCCAAGCACAGCTGTTAACACTATGTACTTATATGCTTAATTTTATATGTATGTATACTGTTTATTACATATGTTGTTTATAATAGGGTGACGCCCAATATTAATCTCTTACAAATTTACAATGGAAGTTTATCTACCCAAAACACTCAAGGTACGTGAGAATCCATAATAGGCTTGTCAAGGCTAAATTGGATGGGGGAATCCCTGTGATGACGACCCATCCTCTCAGGGCCCCCATTCTCTCTTGAGCATGTTTGTGCCCCACATGTGCACTGTTTAGCGCTGAATGTGCTTAAAGGGGGAGATTTATCAAACCTTATAAAGCAGGGATGGGGAACCTTTGGCCCTCCAGCTGTTGTGGAACTACACATACCAGCATGCCTTGCTACAGTTTTGCTATTTGGCCATTGTAAAACTGTTGCAGGGCGTACTGGTATGTGTAGTTCAACATCAGCTGGAAGGCCGACGGTCCATGATCCCTGTTCTAAAGAGTACCAGTGAAGTTGTGGCCAGTAGCAACCAATTAGATTCTAGCTATCACAATAGCTAGAATAGGAATGGTTGCTATAGGCAACACATCCACTGGTTCTTTTTAGAAATTTAGATAAATCACCCCCTTAGTTCCAAAACAGCGCATGACCCACCTCCACGCGGGTGAGTCCAAACAGCTATATTTTGTTTTCTCTATTATGCTCCTGTGTTTTCAGTGCTAGTGGTTGCACAAAGCTTTACCTGTGTATTAGGAATTTTGTGTTAATACTGCAAAGCTCTGCAGTGTACATTTTGAGAAAAGGTCCTCTCCCAATGTAAAAACCAATTCACCTGGGAGAGAGCATCTTATTCACATGTTTATGTGGTGTGTGCCCTGCCAGGCAGGTCTGTCCCAGTATTCCCAGACAAGACATGCCAAACATGCTGGTAATGTATGATTGCCATCCCCTGTGGTGAAACACCTTTCTTATCAATTAACTAGCTCACCACAGTGGATGGCAATCATACATTACCAGGAAAGTCCAGGAACAGAGCATTTTCTCCCTCATGGAGAGGGTCAGGTAGGCAAGTATGGATTAAGAGGGTCACACTATGCCAATGTTTGTGCAGTTGGACGATGTTTTTCTACTGAGCATGTGTCAGGGTTGCTCTGCTTATTTGCCGCAACGGTGTTGTGACGTCCATTATAGTGTGGATAAGAATGCAGAGTGATTGACAGACAATGACTGTGTCTGAGAGGTATTGTGGGAGTGGCAAATAAAATACAGGTATGCCGCAACCCTTTTTGGGAGAGTGTCCCCGCCAGCGACTGCATCTTCTGATGCTGTTTCACTGGCCCCGGCAGCTTAGTTGTGACGGACACCACAGGAGCGCTCGGAGGTCTGATGGAGTGACTGAAGCTCATCCGATGCTGCATCGTTGTACGCAAGCGGACGGATTTGAGAGGCCAACAGTGGGTGTCTCTACACAAAGCACAGCGGATGTACCATTTGTATATCTTCTCAGATCCTCTGAATATAAAAAACGCAGCAGCCTGCCATAAGTGACTACCTCTGAATCAAATGCTGTACCAGGTGAGAGGTCCATGTTAGTAGGAACAGCAGCATTAAGATCTAACATTGCTCACAGACAAATGCTAAACACAATCCATAGGGATGAGCACTAGTTCATTTATGTTCACTGAAATATATATAATACAATTTAAAATGTAAACAGCTACGAATACTGTTTTAAGAGACACTTTACTGATGTACACAGACAGTAGCGGATCTTGCCACAGGCAAACAGGACTTTTGCCCGGGGCGCCGCCTTCCGGAGGGCGCAGGGCGCCATCCGGAGGGCGCCGCACCAGGGCAAGATCCGCTGCTGCTGTGCCCCCCGCTGGCCGCCTGCCCCCCACTGCCGCTGTGAAGGGAAACTAGACGCGTACGCGTCTAGTTTCCCTTCGTGGAGAGGTCCTTTACTGTGCGGTGCGCGATGATGTCATCGCGCACCGCACATCATTTCAGTCTGTACAGGGGGTGTAAATGACCACGCCCCCTGTACGAAGCCATGCCCCCTATTGTCGCCCGGCACGCACAGCGCCCAAGAACCGGCCCTGTACACAGACATTGCCACTGAATACCGTATAGCCCAGTGGTTCTCAAACTGTGTGCCGTGGCTCCCTGGGGTGCCGCAGGACACTTGCAGGGGTGCCTTGGATTGGTGGTCCAGGACCAATTCAAATTATTTATGGTCAATGTAATAGGCAAAACCAGCGCTGATGGCTGCCAATCATTAAATATGTGGACAAATAGAAGCAAATCTTGTTCTGTATCTTATAATTGAACCTAAGGATGACATATAACATAATTTACTTATTGAGATAAAAAAAAAAAAAAAATAATTAAATGAAGAAACATTTGGTCTAGGGGTGCTGTGAAAAAAATTCTAATACTCTAGGGCGCCGTGATTCAAAAAGTTTGGGAACCACTGGTATAGCCCTAATATCACCATACACACTCTCTGGTAGGGCATATTAGCTTCAGCTGCAAGCACAAATAGGGTTGGCCATCAGAAACCACTGGTTAGCAACCATCAACATTTCGGTGGAAATGCCTTGTCCATTAGATGCCGGGACTGCGATAGTTGCCACAATCTCATGTTTGTTTCTGATGGCTCATCCAATGGCTGCGTGTGTAAACTTCCAGGCCCACAGCACATGCACGCTAAGCACAGCTGCATGCACAATAAGCAACCATCGATGGTTAAGCCATCAAATTATTACATTATGAACAAGAACAAATTGTAGGCGTTGCATGCAGTATACAGAGCCAGAGAAGTGGTCCTGACCAGGACACTCTCACTCACTACTGGAAAATAGGGAAGTTAGCATGGAGGAAAACCAGGGTTAGGAACTCAAAACCATAGACTTTGATGCCCATCACACATGATTCTGTCTTTAGTATACTATTTTAACTTTGATATCCTACAACAGGGAATACACTGATTAGTGCACTGTGCTTAAAAATGGTATCCGGACTCTGGGTCGACACCCATTGGTCGACAGTGGCTAGGTCGACACTGCCATTAGGTCGACATGAACAAGGTCGACATGAAAAAGGTCGACATGAGTTTTTCACAATTTTTTTTTTTTTTTTGGGGGGGGGGGACTTTTTCATGCTTAACGATCCACGTGGACTACGATTGGGAACGGTAACCTGTGCTGAGCGCAGCGAGGCACCTTGACGGCAGCATGGCGAGTGAAGCGAGCCATGCAATGGGACGCGGTGCACTAATTGGGGTTCCCGGTCACTTAACGGAGAAAACAACACCAAAAAAACATTAAAAACTCAAGTCGACCTTTTTTCATGTCGACCTTGTTCATGACGACCGAATGGCCGTATCGACCTATTTCTAGTGTAGTCCTAGCCACTGTTGACCAATGGGTGTCGACCCTGAGTCCCATACCCCTTAAAAATTGCTTTCTCCCAAATATGACATTAAGCCCCTTGGCCTTACCGTTGCAGCATGGGCAGCCAACACAAGGCTGGCAAGAGCTCCGAAAATGGCCAGGTGAGCCATAGTGTCTCCCCTCTGCGTTTTCCCCAGCTCTGTGCAGCTCAGCTCCCAGCACTTGTCATATATATGCTGGTACACCTGAACCACCCTTCAGAAACTGATAAGTTCTTTGATAGTATTTGCCAAAATTAGGCAGTGCCAAGAAGGCAGCAATTACCTGTGTGATCCAGAACAGCTGCGCTCACCCATTTATCTGGACACGGTATGGCGAGTATCCTGCCCTATCTCAGCTGGCAGACCCCCAGACTGGCGTTGTCTTCCTATTGAACACTTAAAGGAGAACAGTGGTTTCAATTGGCTATTAGCAGAATATTTAATAAAGGTAGTTTTTGACCAATTTAAAATAATCTAAATTGATGTTGGGCTAAAATGCACATTTACTAACATTAAAAAATCTATTTTAAATAAATCGTTGGGTTTTCGTACAACTCTGATTCAGGTCCTCACTGTTAATCGTACTTCTCTAGCTTACTTGTTTCCTCTACTGGAGAAGCCCAGAGAGGAGATGCAGGTGGCCGGCAACAGGGGAAGAGCCAGGCTAATTGCATTATTAGGTCCCGCCCTCTTGTGGGAAAATTGTCACGATTGGTGCATATTTGGATTTGCATAAGGCTGGGGAGTTGTAGGAGCGACTCTTTCTAAGGTACTTATAAGACGCTGTTTAGAAAGATCACTCAGAAAAAATAGTAAGACTATAAAAATAAAATAAAAAAGCTTATGGCTGCTAAAAACCAGCAGCCCTTACACCATGGTCCGGGTCCTGCCGTTCCAAAACAGAAAATTGATTTGCCTGAGCCAGGAGGCGGGCCCATTGCATGCTGGGAGGCTGAAAAGCTTTGACCGTTTGGTGCAAATCTGCTGTCGCACCACTATATCCCAATGTAGATACCCTGTGGACCCTGTAGGAGAAATGATGCATTTTCATAGAAACACATTACTAGGCCCCGCCCCCTCATGGAGGACCCCGGGATTCCCTGTATTAATCTCCCCATTTCACCAGGAAGGACGGGTGCCCACTCTTCAAGACTTTTAGGGACTACCTGAAAAATCTGTTGTCTCGCGCAGGATTCGGGAGAGTAGGCAGGTATGCTGTACACTGAATCTAATAATTGGTGGTGCAATGGTTAGCTTTCTTGCCGAACACCACTGGGGTCAAGTGTCCAGTTCTAACGAAGGACCAGTCTGTGTGTAGTTTGTATTTTCTGTATGTTTGTGTGCCCTAGTGTATACATGCCTTTGGGAATATACATTGTAAGGTGCACTAGGGCAGGGACAGATGCAAATGAATATTCTCTGTAAAGAGCTGCATAATATTTAAGCACTACCCACATAACTGTTAATAAATAATAAAGGGATCTAATAAAGCTGCTTCCTATTAAGCGGGCAGGATGCAGAGAATAATGCCGCAAATCTCAATGCTGCCTCCATTCCCCTCCTCACATAATGGCATTACTTGCAGCCCTTTCCTCACAGTCCTACAAGTGGACAACATACTGATTCACGAAATGATCCGCTCAGTCATCTCTGGAAATAGTCATATAAAATGGTAGTTGCTTAATCAATTTAATGGTTCTTCACAAGTGCATGAAAGGGATGCATTAGTCTTAACAAGAAAAACAAATGTCACTAGAAGGGCCAGCACACCTTCCAAATGCAGGTCCCATCATTTTAGTGCCATTTGGAGGATCTTGGGGTGCCTCCAGGTGAGTTGGCTCTCAATTTAATATATTCATTATGTGCTATTATCATGTAGCATCAGTAGCGGATCTTGCCACGGGCAAGCAGGACTTTTGCCCGGGGTGCCGCCTTCCGGAGGGCACCGGCGCCATCCGGAGGGCGCCGCACCATGGCAAGATCTGCCACTGTGCCCCCCGCTGCGAAGGGAACCAGATGCTACGCATCTAGTTTCCCTTCGTGGAGAGGACCTTTGCTGTGCGGTGCGTGATGACGTCATTGCGCACCGCACAGCATTGTGGCACAGACGCTAGGGGTCATAATTGACCTCTAGTGTCTATGCTGTGCTATAAGAGAGACGTCATGACTGACGTCTTTCCCATAGATCCGGGGAGAGGAGAAGAGCGGCGCCGGCGGAGGTCTGCAGCGGTCTGGAATCAGGAGCGGGGATCGTAAGTATAAATTTTTTTTTTTCTTTCAGCGGCGCTTCAAGGGGGAAAAATGGGGGCGTAACTGACCACGCCCCCATATGAAGCCACACCCCTATATTTTTGCCCAGGGTGCCACAAGGGCAAGAACCGGCCCTGTGTAGCATAACAATATTCAATTATATTACCCAGAGTGGGTGCTATTATTATATAGCGTTAGGGACCGCCAGAACAGAGACGCCTTGATACAGCCTGGTGGCTTAAACATATGTTTGCAAATATATGCAAACTGAGATCTCTGTATTTCTATTATTATGTAGTATTCAAATCCCATTGCTCCTCCTTTGCAGTGTGCTGGGGGAATATATATATATATATATATATATATATATATTTTTTTTTTTTATTTTTTTATATGTTTTGCTGTGAGCATTCTGCTGGTCTGATTGGCTATGCTGTAAACTTTCAAATGATCTTATTGGCTACTGGTTGTTCTATCCCTGTGGACCAAATGAATATAAAGAATTATAACTTAAACATGCAAACCACTAAGCATAACAAATCACTCCCAAAATGGAGGCAGGCATCGGAGAAAGGACATATGGACGTACAGGAATGTTTATGACCATTCAATTGGAATAACTGGTAAACTGAACAAAAATTGTTCCATTACTATTGATATTTCCATATAGGATATATTAGCTTTTTTTATTACTTGTGTTAGATCAGGTGTCCGCTTCCTCTTACTGTTGTTCTCTCCTCTTAGCAGTCACAAGGTCACATTGCCTGTATGTGAGGGACTGCTTAACAACCCATCTGTGTGATGCAATTATTGCAGTAAGGATAAAGGGAACATGGTTAGAAGGTTACGATGTCCTATCTACCAATAACAAATAGCAATACATACATTTTGCTCTTATCTTGATTTAGAACTCAACAGATTATTTTTTTTGCAACAAGCATGTGTCTGAATAGTATACACACAAGGTTGAGGATCTAGGAGCCATTCAGTTGTCCACATCTCAGCCACATCTCTATCTGCAGCTGACTGGGGGGTGAAATAGAATTAGGGTGTGTAGTCGAAACTGCAGTCTATTCAAGGCTGCGTAAGTAGAGTCTCCCGCATGAAGGTTAGGGCTGCTGCTACTACGCGCAGACAGCGATGGCAGCTACTTTAAATAGCAGATGGATAGGGCGGTGCTGGCGCATAGATGTGGCCACTCTAACTACAAGCAGAGATTCACATTTATTTACAGCCGCATAATGTGCCCGCTTCTGCAGCCAATTTGTATGCAGCACCGGTGTCTTCAAAGGAATATGCACAGTGTCAGACCGGGGCATGAAGGGCCCACCGGGGAATGCAGTGGTAGGGGCCCATGTTTAGGGGTCAGTCTCCAGTGGGGGTGTGGCCAGCTGCTACATTGGTTTGCCTAACCATTAGTGAGTGCATGGGATGGGCCCCTTGACAAATATATAAATACTGCTAGTGCGTGCATGATAATGTACAAGATATTGACAATGCACTGTAGAGAATACATCATAGTCCTGTGCAGTATAAGGTAACATATGTATAATTCAAGAACACAGTCTGGAACCTGATCACTAGAGGAAGAGGAGGGCCCCCCCAGGCAGTGGGGCCCACCGGTGGTTTCCCCTGTACCCCTGTGGGCCAGTCCGACCCTGAATATGCAAACAAAGACTTAGGAGGTGTGGGTGTGTAACCTGGGTGACATGTTTTCACACCCTCCGACATAGCAGCCGATTATGTAGCTATACACACTTATCAATCGGCCGCTTGATATTTGGGCCAGACGTCACAGCTGGGCGGGCATTTCAATTTGCCTGTCCAGCTTTGATGTCAGTCCCTGCAGCCAGTGTACAGGCGGTCGCCATGCCATTCATACACACCAGACATATACAGTATCCATCAAATGTGTAGGTATCAGCTTTGCTGCAGGGCCACCCTGACGTGCCTGTGAACGACATCGTTTACAGACATATCGGGTGTAAACACCCGCCAATGCACTACAGATATATTGTTTGTCAGTAGTGCGAACAATATTTATCTGTCTATTGTGTACCCAGCTTCGCTTTGGTAGGTGTGTTGGATGTTATGGCTATGGTGAGCAGATCCCGTAGAACTTGTGCCTCTTGTCACGTAGGTAGTATGTAATCTTCTCCTAACTGGCAACACACCAAGTTTTCTCAGTAACAGCTTGGGGGGAGTGTAGGATTTTTCCAGCAATGTGCTACCTTGGCTGCATTAAAGATATGGAAAACCTGTTTTGGGTCTGGAATTAAAATAGCGCATTTAGGATAACATCCCAGCAGGGTGTCCGTATAGAGAAAGACCACTAGGATTACAATCCCACCAACACGCAGATGAAGATGTAGGATTAGATCTATGAAGCCTGGAGGGCACAGGGTACAGGAAATATTAGATGTTATATACAGGTTCTGCCAAACATTTGCCTACCTGTTCTTGTAAATCTATCCACCAATTTCTGCCATCTACACACCCAAGTCTCTCTCCCTGGCCAGGTCATGTTTGCTGGCAATATCAGCTTAAGGAGCATTTCATAAAGCCGTATGAGGTGAAGATGACAGTTATGTGCGGATTCCAACTGGGGACAGGTTCTGAAGGCCGGATTCTAAGTCAGACCAATCTCTCAGCGCGTTCTTACATAGCACATGCGCACATGTGAAGTTACGCATTTTGCACATCTATGTCATATTCTGTACTGGACGGAACTTGGCCGAATAGGTCTTCTGTGAAATCGGGCACTTCAGGGAGGGTACTGGGTGGAGACAATGTGATGGCACGTAACCACCGACTCGTGTGATTGTCATGGGTGTGTATCTAATTCTCTGTGCAAGCGAATCAGGCCCAGAGTGAACAGGACGTAGGCAGAATATTATAGCCAGATTTGGAGTTATTGATATAAGATGTGAGTTAATAATAATAATAATAATTATTATTATTATTATTATTATATAGCACTTTTCTCAAAGTCACTTTATAGAGATCAGAAACATGGTACTCTGTACAATGATTTGGTATTACATAAAATAGAAAACCACACAGAAATAATTAAAACCAACAGAAACCTAGAACGCACAGCAAGCGTATTGCAGGGTTGATGCAGTAATTTTAGGTAATAACTTCCACGGGTTATATATTCCACCTACGAAAGGTACCAGATGAGGCAGCCCTCTTAGGACTCTGGGGGCCTAATTCAGACCTGATCACAGCCGTGCAAAATGTTGCTACCCGTCGCTCTCTGGGTCGCAGCAGCTGTGTGTGACGTCACGCAGACGCCGCAGCCCACCCCCCCACAATCTGCACACGCCTGCGTTGCCCGGACCATGCCCCCAAAACGGCGACCCAACGCCGCCGGACTGCCCCCTCCTGCCCCGTGATCGCTGGGCAGAGATGCCGATCGCATCTTTGGCATGTGCCAGTGCACTGTGGCGCCGGCACATGTGCAGTTCAGACCTGATCGCCCGCTGTGCGTAAACGCACAGCAGCGATCAGGTCTGAATTATCCCCTGGGTGTAATAGGTTACTCTTAGAAGAGATGACACACAATAGGCGGTTGCAGCGTCCTAACACTTGGAGTAAGGATTCACCATAACCGTCAGATCCATGTATTATTCACCCCATGCACGGGCATACCAGGTGAGGCAGCCATGTTGGGCGCATTATGAAGGTTATACTGTGGGAAATAAGCCATACAAGGAACACAAAGTATTCAAGGGGAAAACTGACACGTGTGTGACGATATGATAAACCCTGTATGAACAGATCTACATGAAGTACATCGGGCTACATCCTACACAGAGAATGCACTTTAGTGGAGGTATAGCACAAGGGCATAGTATACAGTGGGGCATAAGTACATGGCAAAAGCAGGGAACAGTACAGCAAAGTGATGCAGTTTGGGCACAATCCGTGGTGGAACCCCATGCTGACTGATGGAGAGAGCAGTGACACAGAAGGCTAGGGCATGGTGGCCTGGCATGATGGAGGCCGGCTGAAAGTACGTCCTATGTAGAAAGTTCACAATTTACCAGTGCCGAGGGTGGTCCAGGGTGTCAGTGGAGGCTCCTGTTGCAGGAAGAGTGGGTGAGACATTTTGGTGGCCAGGTAGACTCTGGGGTTAAGTCAACTTCATGGCTGAGGGTGTTGGCAGCAGTCCAGGGCAGAAATGTCTGGTCCAGGTCGAGAGTGATGGTGGTGCCAATATGACAGATGTAATTGCTGTTGCCCTCGGCCGAAAGCTGGAGGGGACAGCCAGTGATAGAGTAGGTGGAATGGCCCGTGGGGAGGCTGCAGGCAGTGTATGTGTGTGTGTGAACTATGCGGATTCCCTTCCTCCAGGTGCAGGGGGACCGGTGGCTGATGCACGTGGAGGCGAGGTCCCAATGCATTTTCCTCTCCTGCTGGCGATGAACCCTTGTCGGCGATCTGAGCAGACAGCAGCAGGCTGAACTGGGACTTGACCAGGGAGTGCACTGTGCTGCTGCATTGCTGGAGCCTGGGCTTATTTGGAGGCGGAAAGGCTGGGTACAGGAGCGCCGCCAGGTCCCAGGCTGAAAGGAGCAGTTGGAATGGTGGCACCTGGTGCACAGCCAGGTAACAGGGTGTGGTAGCAGATGAAGGGGTACACACCAAGATAGCTCCGCATGGAGGGGCACCACATAGAGGATAGTGTCTAGATTCCCTTAGTAGAGAGGACCTTTCCCATAATGCACTAGGTCAGTGTCACTAACTATTTGGAATAGTAACCCGCTGCGAGCGAAGCGAGAAACAGGAACCGAATAGTAGCGAGCAAAGCGAGCCAGTAAGGGTACAAATTCAGCATAAATAAAACAAAATGTTCTATCACAAACGGAGACTGAAGAAAACAGGATTTTAATACCTACCGGTAAATCCTTTTTGCCTAGTCCATAGAGGATACTGGGGTCCACTTCAGTACCATGGGGGGTATAGATGGTTCCGCAGGAGCCATGGGCACTCTAAGACTTTTCAAAGGGTGTGAACTGGCTCCTCCCTCTGTGCCCCTCCTCCAGACGTCAGTTATAGGAACTGTGCCCAGGGAGACAGACATTTCGAGGAAAGGACTTACTGTTATACTAATGGTGAGATTCATACCAGCTCACACCGCAACCATGCCGCACAACATGGCATTCAACATAATACAAGCCAACAGGCATGAGCCATTTGCAACAACATGCTGAAAACAAATGTAACACAACTTGTGTAACTATAATGAACAAACTGCAGGAAAAGTACGCACTGGGTCGGGTGCCCAGCTTCCTCTACAGACTAGGAGAAAAGGATTTACCGGTAGGTATTAAAATCCTATTTTCGCATACGTCCTAGAGGATGCTGGGGTCCACTTCAGTACCATGGGGTTATACCAAAGCTCCAGTACGGGCGGGAGAGTGCTGATGACCCTGCAGCACAGATTGACCAAACTTGAGGTCCTCATCAGCCAAAGTGTCAAACTTATAAAATTTTGCAAATGTGTTTGACCCTGACCAAGTAGCTGCTCGGCAAAGTTGTAAAGCCAAGACGCCCCGGGCAGCCACCCAGGATGAGCCCACTTTCCTAGTAGAATGGGCCTTCACCGACTTCGGTACCGGCAAGCCTGCCGTAGAATGAGCGTGCTGAATTGTCGCTCAGATCCAGCGCGCAATAGTCTGCTTAGAAGCAGGACACCCAATCTTGCTGAGAGCATACAGGACAAACCGAGCCTCTGTTTTCCGTAACCGAGCTGTTCTTACGACATAAATCTTCAAAGCTCAAACCACATCTAGAGACTTTGACTCAGTGAAAGTGTCAGTAGCTACTGGCACCACAATAGGTTGGTTTATGTGGAAGGACGAAACCACCTTAGGAAGAAATTGTTGAAGAGTTCTTAACTCTGCCCTATCTTCATGGAAGATCAGGTAAGGGCTCTTGTGAGACAAGGCCCCCAACTCAGACACCCGCCTTGCGGATGCCAAGGCCAAAAGCATCACCACTTTCCAAGTGAGAAACTTAAATTCTATCTCCTGCAGAGGTCAAACCAATCTGATTGAAGGAACTGCAACACCACATTAAGGTCCCATGGTGCCACTGGAGGCACAAATGGAGGCTGGATGTGCAGAACCCCTTTCAAAAATGTCTGAACTTCTGGAAAGGAGGCCAATTGTTTTTGAAAGAAAACTGATAAGGCCAAAATCTGGACCTTGATTGACCCCAATCTAAGGCCTGCATCCACACCAGCCTGCAGAAAATGGAGAAAACGTCTCAACTGAAACTCTTCCGTAGGAGCCTTCTTGGATTCCCACCAAGACACATATTTTCTTCAAATACAGTGGTAATGTTTAGACGTTACTCCTTTCCTGGCCTGAATAAGAGTGGGGATGACTTCCTTGGGTATATCCTTCCGGGCTAGGATCCGGCACTCAACAGCCATGCCGTCAAACGTAGCCGCGGTAAGTATTGATACACACACGGCCCCTGCTGTAGTAGGTCCTCTCGAGGAGGAAGAGGCTGAGGATCTTCTATGAGCAACTCCTGAAGATCTGGATACCAAGCCCTCCTTAGCCAGTCTGGGGCAATGAAGATTGCGCAAAATCTTGTTCTTCTTATTATTTTGAGAACTTTTGGAATCAGTGGAAGTGGAAGGAAAACATATACCAACCGAAACACCCACTGGGTCACCAGTGCATCCACCGCTATTGCTTGAGGGTCTCTCGACCTTTAACAATATCTCTGAAGTTTCTTGTTTAGACGAGATGCCATCATGTCTACTTGAGGAACTCCCCAAAGACTTGTCACCTCTGCGAAGACTTCTTGGTGGGGGCCCCACTCTCCTGGATGGAGATTGTGTCTGCTGAGGAAGTCTGCTTCCCAGTTGTCCACTCCCAGAATGAAAATTGCTGACAGAGCTCTTACATGTCTTTCTGCCCAGAGGAGAATCCTTGTCACCTCTGCCATTGCCGCTCTGCTTTTCGTTCCGCCTTGCCTGTTTATGTACGCGACTGCTGTTACATTGTCCGACTGAATCTGCACGGGATGATCTTGAAGATGTACCGCTTGTAGAAGGCCGCTGTAAATGGCTCTCAATTCCAGAATGTTTATGTGAAGGCAGGCTTCCTGACTTGACCATTTTCATTGGAAGCTTTGCCCCTGTGTGACAGCTCCCCAGCCTCGGAGACTTGCATCCGTGGTTATTAGGACCCAGTCGTGAATCCCAAACCTGCGTCCCTCTAGTAGGCGAGAACTGTGTAGCCACCACAGGAGCGAAATCCTGGCTTTGGGGGACAGGATTATTTTCTGGTGCATGTGTAGGTGGGATCCGGACCACTTGTCCAACAGGTCCCACTGGAATACTCTGGCATGAAATCGGCCAAACTGTATGGCCTCGTAGGCCGCTACCATTTTCCCCAACAACCGAATGCATGGATGGATCGACACGCTTGTTGGTTTCAATATTTGTTTGACCATTTTCTGGATTTCCAGAGCCTTTTCCACTGGAAGAAATACTCTCCGTACTTCTGTGTCCAGAATCATCCCTAAAAAGGACAATCTTGTCGTCGGTTCCAACTGCGACTTTGGAAAATTCATGATCCAACCGTGTTGTTGGAGTATTGACAGGGAGAGTGTGATGCTCTGCACCAACTGTTCCTTGGATCTCGCTTTTATCAGGAGATCGTCCAGATAAGGAATTATGTTGACTCCTTTTTGATGAAGGAGGACCATCATCTCCGCCATCACCTTGGTGAATGACCTCGGTGCCGTGGAGAGTCCGAACGGCAACGTCTGGAACTGGTAATGGCAATCCAGTACTGCAAATCTCAGATAAGCTTGGTGAGGAGGATAAATGGGAACATGCAAGTAAGCATCCTTTATGTCTACTGACACCATGAAGTCCCCTCCTCCAGACTGGAAATCACTGCCCTCAGGGATTCCATCTTGAACTTGAACCTTTTCAGGTAGAGATTCAGATTTTTCAGGTTTAAAAATCGGTCTGACCGAGCCATCCGGCTTCGGAACTACGAAGAGGCTTGAATAAAAACCTTCTCCTTGCTGTGACAAGGGTACCAGGACAATGACCTGATCCTGACATAATTTTTGAATTGCCGTTGTTACTGCCTCTCTTTCTGGAAGAGAAGCTGGCAAGGTCGATTTGAAAAATCGGCATCAGGGGACGTCTTGAAACTCCAGTTTGTACCCATGGGACACTATTTGTAAGACCCATGGGTCCAGGCCAGATTGAATCCAGATTTGACCGAAAAGATTCAGATGTGCTCCCACCCGAGCGGACTCCCGCAAGGGAGCCCCAGCGTCATGCTGCGGATTTGGCAGAAGCAGGGGTGGACTTCTGCTCCTGCGATCCGGGAGACACTGCAGATTTCTTTCCTTTTCCCCTACCTGCAAAGAAGGGGGAACCTATGGCCTTTTTGTATTTGTTGGGCTGAAAGGACTGCATGTGAGAGTGATGTGTCTTTTTCGCCGGTTCAGGAGCATAAGGCAAGAAAGTCGACTTACCTGCGGTAGCCGCCGAGACTAACGCATCCAGCCCATCACCAAACAAGGCCTCACCTTTATATGGGAGAGCCTCCATATTTCTTTTGGAATCTGCATTAGCATTCCACTGGCGAATCCACAACGCCCTCCGAGCCGATACTGCCATGGTAGCGGCTTTTGAACCCAATAGTCCAATATCCTTCATAGCTTCCAGCATGTATGCGGCAGCGTCTTTGATATGACCTAACGTTAGGAGTATCTCGTCTCTATCAACCGTGTCAATTTCCGATGACAGGTTATCTGACCATTTTTCGATAGCCCTACTCACCCATGCGCAAGCAATGGTGGGCCTGAGCAATGTACCATTGGCCACATAAATAGATTTTAACGTAGTCTCCAACTTTAGTGAAGCCGTCCCAGGTGCAGGGAGAATCACCTTTTTTGTTAACCTTGACAGTGCACTATCTAACACCGAGGGTGACTCCCATCTTTTCCTGTCCTCTAATGGGAAAGGATAAGCAATCTGAATCCTTTTGGGAATATGAAATTTCTTTTCAGGATTCACCCAAACTCCCTCAAAAAGAGTATTTAGCTCGTGGGAAGGAGGGAAAGTTACCTTACATTTCTTTTCCTTATAGAAATAAGCCTTCTCCTGAGGTACAGTAGGGGCTTCCGTAACTTCTAAGACCTCCTTTATAGCAACAATCATATATTCTACGCTTTTGGCCAATTTGGGATATATCACCCTGGAATCACTATCGTCGACACAGGAATCAGAGTCCGTGTCGGTATCAGTATGTACAATGTTTGCAAACAGTCTCGTGTGTGACCCAGAGGGGTCGCCTGCGGATGGGAAAACAGAACCCTGAAAAATCACATCTTCCACTGATTTTCTCCAGCTTTCTGCATGAGACTCAGACTTATCTAATCTCCTACTGATATGATTCACACTATCACGTATTTCTTTCACCCATTCAAGCTCGTGGTGTGCCGGCAGCACCACCACATTACAACTCTGTGTCCCTAAAATGGCTCCCTCAGGGGAAGAACTCCCTGCCTCACACATGTCACACAAGTGCACAAACACACCACAGACACTCCGGGACTTATAGGGGACAGACCCACAGTAAAATCTGTCAGAAGGACACAGATAGGAGCAGCCAGTTCACAAACCCAGCGCCAGTAACACAATGCCTGTGAAACATAAAATGCCCACTGACATGCAGCGCTTTTTTATAATGTAAATACACAATATAAAGCACCAATTTCACCGTGGCCCCCCTCTTTTGCACCCTGATACTTGTATTCAGTAGTGGAGGACCAGCGTTGTCTCTGCAGCCTGAGGAGAGAGAGAAAATGGCGCTGAGCAGTGTGCTGGCTGACGAGGAAGCTCCGCCCCCGCAATGGCGCGTTTCTCCTCAGAGATTCTGATAACTATATTTATACTGGCGGGGGTAGGGCTGTGCCTCGGCATCTTATGCCTTTTCTTCCAGTTTTATAAGGTTTCATGCTGCCCAGGGCGCTTCCCCCCCAGCGCCCTGCAGTGCCTGTGTTGTGTGGGCAGTATGGCGCGCTGCGCTCCCGCCAGCCGCGAGGTACCTTTAGCCGTCACCTTGATTGAAGATCTCTCTTCTAACACTCACCTGTCTTCTGACTTCTGGCTCTGCAAGGGGGGTGACGGCGTGCTGTGGGAGTGAGCATCTAAGCACAGTTAGCGTTCAGTACCCTTCAGGGGCTAATGGTGTCCTGTCAGCCAGAAGCAGAGCCATGAAACTATTCAGGAAGTTGGTTCCTACTTCTGCCCCCTCAGTCCCACGAAGCAGGGAGACTGTTGCCAGCAGTCCTCCCTGAAAATAAAAAACCTAACATAAGTCTTTTCAGAGAAACTCAGTAGAGCTCCCCTTGAGTGCATCCAGTCTACCTGGGCACACTTCTAAAACTGAGGTCTGGAGGAGGGGCAGAGGGAGGAACCAGTTCACACCCTTTGAAAAGTCTTAGAGTGCCTATGGCTCCTGCGGAACCATCTATACCCCCCATGGTACTGAAGTGGACCCCAGCATCCTCTAGGACGTATGAGAAAACAATAACATGCTGTAAGGGCAGAAAAGAAATTCCGCCCTCATCTGATGCCACATCCCGGTCATATCCACGAAGGGAAAATAGACTCAATCCCATGTGCAGCACAGAGTAGCAAGCAGGAGGTGGTCCTGGAGGCTGCACGATGCCAGAGAGTTAGGAACCAGAGGAGCGGTGCTGCAACGTGGTCGGTGCGGGGCTTCACCAGGTTGCAGCTATGTGTGGTGGCAGGCCCTGATCAGTCCGGCTAGGTGCATGGAGTGGTAGCCCTAATCAGTGCAGCCGGGTGCAGGGAATGGCGATTGGTGCAATGTGGGGGCCTCACTCCTGGGGGTGGATGGAAAGCTGGACTCCAGGAGAGAGCCACAGGCACGTCTCCTCATGTCAGCAGCTGATGGAGTTAAGTGTTTACTCATATTGTTTAAAGTATGCAGCTTTTGCTGCCTCCATTCCCTTCCTCATATCACTGCCTGCCACATGCAGCCCTGTCCTCACTAACACATAACTCACCTCCTAATATACTCTGTTCTGTTGGGGGGCCCTGCTCCTTCCACTATATAACTCTGTCTGTGGATTACTGTTGCCTCCATTCCCCTCTTCACATCATGTCACTGCCCCTGTCACATGCAGCCCTGTCCTCACTAAAACATCACTCCTCTTCTCATATACTCTGTGCTGCTGGTAGACCCTGCTCTTTCCACTAAGTGACACTCAGTTTGCGACCATTCCAATGATGTGGCAGAGCCAATACTATCCCATTCCTGACCAGTTCAAAACGAAGGACTCGCAAATGAACAGGAGATTAAGGGGTTAATTCAGAGATGAACGCAGATGGCTGCATATGCAGCCAGATCTGCGTTCATCTCTGCACATGCTAGGGGCCGCCTAGCATGTGAAGCCGCCTCCTGATGTATTGAGGATGCTCGGACCAGGTTGACTCCTGGCTGCGCTGTCAGCTGCCATTTTTTTTACCAGAGCTACTGCACGGAGTCTACGGGGGATATCCAATTAACCACGGTAATTTACCGGGGATAGTTGTCCCGCCGGGGGCTAGCTAATTAGCACAGATAAGCTGGCGCGTGCCGCAGGTTATCTGGGATTTTGTTTCACCTGCCTCCGGCAGGCGAAGCAGAAACCTCAGGAAACACCCCCGTTTTCGGACGAAAACAGTCCTGTTTCACACCAAAATACACAGGTTTCACTGAACCTGTGTGTTTTCGGGAGAACGGGTTTTTTTTTTTTTTTTTTTCATAGGCGATCAATCTGGATGGCCTGTAAAAATAAATAAATAAATCTGTGAAACATCGGAAAAAAGTCAGAAAAACGTCCGTTTTTCGGACCCGATGTTTTACCGGGGATAATTGGATATCCCCCTACATGCGGGACTTGCGGTGACGTCACTATCGCGGTTAGGCACACCACCTGGCAACATAAAAACATCTGAGATAGGGTAAGATACGGACAGTGTGCACTGGACTACTCTTTACATTTATCTCATAGCGGCTCCTCCAACACATACCTGAAAAAGGGTTGTAAACATTTGCTGACTACAAACAACTTTATTTTTACAGCTGAAACAAAATGTTTATATTTGTATTGTCTTATTTTAGCGCCTATACTCACTTATATAATTGTTCTTATTT
Organism: Pseudophryne corroboree; assembly: GCF_028390025.1. NCBI lineage: Eukaryota > Metazoa > Chordata > Amphibia > Anura > Myobatrachidae > Pseudophryne > Pseudophryne corroboree. Next base: position 80,327,470 of record NC_086451.1, read on the forward strand.
AATGGGCTGCTTTTTTTTTTATATTCATAGCGCAGAGATAAACATTCTTCTATACAGCATACATTGTTGTTACACTGTGCATCTGCTCTACGTTGAGGCGTTGAATGACACATGATGGATCTTTGTTCTTTGTGTTATTTTTGGAAGTTGGGAAACTAATTTGGAGACGGAAATAAAATGAAAAAAAAAAAAAGGAAATCTACCCAGGGGCATTTTCCAGTGCTTGTGAACAAAGAAAAACCTAAAAACAGATACATAACATCATCGGCCACAACAAAACAGGAGTAGAGTAGAGGAGAAAAAAATCATAGGGTTTTATATTTAGAAATACTGTAGCTCGGAGACATTACGTGCAAAAATACTATATGTGTCCAGCGCCCTCTGGCTGTGGATATATGGAACATACATCCAAAATGGGATACATATGATATCCCGGCAGACGGGACTACGGCTGTCGCTATACCGCGCTCGCTGTATAGAGACGCTCGCCACGCTTCAGGCCTGGTGGCTCGCTTCGCTTGCCACAGGTACTATTCTCGATTGGTTGGTTGGTGGTGTGGACATACCGAGCGTTTGTCGGGATTCCGGCCATCGGTATTTTACCGGCTGTCGGGATTCCAGCGCCAGTCTCCCGAATGCCGGGATCCTGACAGCCAGTATATTGACTGTATCCCCTCAATACGGTGGAGTGTGTTAACAAAAGAGAAAATACGTTTGAAATAACAACTTGCCTTTGTTCTATTACACCGTACGCAATTGCTGCATTTTCTTGCGGTTTGTATTTCAAAATACATTTATTTCTTGTTGTTTGCTATCCACTTTATGTGTTACCAATGAATCATCCATTATACTGAAAAAGCTAACATTGATTAATTGTTTTCTTTCTTCCGCTGCTTATTTAATATGATGCTGTTTGTGCAATTATACTGTAATGCATAGAAGACAATCAGATGATAACACAGAGCAGCTTAGGAAACAGACATCAGATCTGAACAGACTACTGTGTTACATAGATCGTACTATACTATGGGCTTAATTCAAGTTTGTACGCAATGGGCGATGTTCACACATTGGAGCGATTATCAGCAGACTGTGCATGTGCTGCAATCGCAATGCGCATGTGTCAAGGTGCCGCTGCAATCTGCAGTGAGGATTTCATGGAGACGTGATTGACAGGAAGTGACCATTTGGAGGTGATAACGGGGAGTGGTTGGAAAGTCCACCACCATGCACCAAGACCTAGCAGACGAACTGAACCACTTTTATTGCAGGTTCGCAAAAGAAGTCCCCTGCAACCCAAACAATCACCTCTACGATGCCCCGAACACCGAAGGCCAACCCCAGGCACTGCAAGTCGCCCAAGAAGAGGTGGAGGCATTGTTCAAAAGGGCCAAACCCAGGAAAGCTCTGGGTCCTGACGGAGTGTCACCATCTGCTCTAAGAGCATGTGCGGGTCAGCTCGCGCCCATATTCACCAAGATCTTCAACAAATCGCTGGAGCTACAGAAAGTTCCTTCCTGCCTCAAAAGGTCTACTATCGTCCCGGTCCCCAAGAAACCCTCTATCACGAACCTGAACGACTACAGGCCGATAGCACTGACGTCTGTGGTCATGAAAACGTTCGAGCGTCTGGTTTTGAATCACCTGAAAACTGTGACTGGCCCCCAACTGGACCCCCTGCAGTTCGCCTATCGATCGAATTGGTGTGTTGAGGATGCAGTCAACCTGGGCCTACACTACATTCTACAGCACTTAGACATACCCGGTACCTACGCGAGGGTCCTGTTTGTCGATTTCAGCTCGGCCTTCAATACAATCGTCCCCAGCATCCTCCACCCCAAATTACTTTGCCTAGGGGTCCCAGAAGCTACCTGTTCCTGGATAGTAGACTTCCTGACAGACAGGACACAGGTGGTAAAAGCGGGGGAATTCACCGCTCAAGCGCGGTCCATTAGTACAGGGGCCCCTCAGGGCTGTGTCCTCTCACCCCTGCTCTTCTCCCTGTACACAAATGACTGTACCTCAGAGGCGCAATCAGTAAAGATCATCAAATTCGCCGATGACACCACCGTCATCGGCCTCATCAAGGACGGGGACGAATCGGCCTATAGACGGGAAGTAGACCGGCTGGCCCAGTGGTGCATCCACAACAACCTTGAGCTCAACCCCCTCAAAACTGTCGAGATGATGGTGGACTTCAGGAAGAAGTCATCTAGAGCACCTCCGCTAACGATTGCTGACAGTGTAGTATCGCTAGTGGACTCCTTCAAGTTTCTAGGGACCACAATCTCCCGGGACCTTAAATGGGGGTCCAACGCTGACGCCACTGTTGGGAAAGCGCAGCAGAGGTTGTTCTTCCTTAGGCAACTAAGGAAGTTCAACATCCCACAGAAGCTTCTGCTCCTCTTCTACTACACGGTACTGTGCTCCTCGATACTCGTATGGTACAGCTCCGCCAGCGCGAGGGACAGATGCAGGCTCCAAAAGGTGGTCAGAACCGCAGAGAAGATCATCGGGGCCGACCTTCCCTCAGTCCAGGACCTGTACCTGTCCAGAGCTAAAAAGCGGGCAATGAAGATAGTAAAAGACCAGCTACACCCCGGCCTCAGCATGTTTAACTTGCTTCCTTCAGGCAGGCGTTACAGGGCTGTCCTCGCCAGGTCCACCAGAAGCCTCAAAAGTTTCTTTCACCAAGCGGTCCGCCTGCTGAACTCCTGAACATTGACTGACTAGATGTACATGTAACTAACTTGTGTCCCTACGGTATACCTATCTGTGTGACTTTACTTGCCCCCCCCCCCCCACCTGCTTATCTGTTACCTACTTGGCTGTTGTATAGCAAACCAAAGACAAATTTCTAGTATACGCAAGTATACCTGGCCAATAAAGCGGATTCTGATAACGCAGGCGTGTCATGGCCGTTTTCAGGGTGTGTATCTACTGACGGCTGCAAGTTCATACGTGCAAACACCTGGTACCTGCGTTGCTACTGCTGTGTCGCCATAGACTAACCCTTAACCTCAATGTTCCTCGTCTGTATTAATGAATTGCGATGGATCCGATGGGCGTCTCTTTTCATTTCACTTGCTAACATTAGCAGTTCCACAGCCTAAAATAAAAAAATCACATCTGCCTAGGCAAGAGTGTACAAACATGAATTATGCCCTATGTGCATATATGTGCTGTAAGTCCCACTGTCATTCATAGAAATTAGTAACAGTTTTCTACTTTCCTCTATAAGCAGAATACGTCCTACATTCAGGTCTGACATGATTCTGGAGAGCTGTAATCTCCAGGTGTCGCTGACTGTGGAATTCTAATGAAGTTGGAATCTAACTAGAGACTGGGTTCCGAGATATAAAAGAAGAGCCGTGCTGGAGGAATCCTCTTTTAAAAAAACCAAAATGATTTAACACTTACCTTTTTTTTTTTTTTATTAACGAGAACAGAGGTTCTCAAATGCGGACCTCAAGGCACCTCAACGGTCAAGGTTTTAAGTTTATCTATGCTTGGCCACAGGTGGCTTAATTAGTACCTTAATCAATTTGATTTAACCATCTGTGCTGAGCCATGGATATACCTAAAACCTGGACTGTTGGTGTGTCTTCAGGACAGTGTTTGAGAACACCTGGGTTAGAATATAAAGAGGTAAAATAAAGTCTATAAAAGACTAATCTGTAAAATGTAAAACAATTTTTATTATATAAATTCTACAAGAACTGTACTTTATTTTTAACTTACAAAATGTACAAAAATAGGATTTTAAATACCTACCAGTAAATACTTTTCTCGTAGTCCGTAGAAGATGCTGGGGTCCACATTAGTACCATGGGTGTAGGATGGGTCCACTAGGAGCCATGGGCACTTTAAGAGATTAATAGTGTGGGCTGGCTCCTCACTCTATGCCCCTCCTACCAGACTCAGTCTAGAAACATTGCTCGATGAGACGGATATACTTCAAGAGAAGGTAATACACAGATAGTGGTGAGACTCACACCAGCTCACACGTACAACAAAAGGAAAGCCAAGCTAACCAACGATTCAGCAATGGCTTAACTAACAAACTGAACCAAGTAACAATGCAGGAATATGAAGCACTGGGCGGGCGCCCAGCATCCTCTACAGACTACGAGAAAAGGATTTACTGGTAGGTAATTAAAATCCTATTTTCTCTTACATCCTAGAGGATGCTGGGGTCCACATTAGTACCATGGGGATGGACCAAAACTCCCAGTACGGGAGGGAGAGTGCGGAGATTCCTGCAGAACAGACTGACCAAACTTTAGGTCCTCAGAGGCCAAAGTATCGAACTTGTAGAACTTAGCAAACGTGTTCGACCCTGACCAAGTAGCTGCTCGGCAAAGCGGTAAAGCCGAGACACCCCGGACGGCTGCCCAGGAAGAACCCACTTTATGAGTAGAGTGTGCCTTAACAGATTTTGGACACGGCAAGCCTGCCGTAGAATGAGCGTGCTGGATAGTGAACCTAATCCTGCGAGAAAATGTCTGCTTAGAAGCAGAACACCCAACCTTGTTGGGATCATAAAGGACAAACAGATCATTCGACTTCTTGTGACGAGCAGTTCTCATCACATAGATTTTCAAAGCCCTTACAACATCCAAGGACTTTGAGGTAATTGAGGAGTCAGTAGCCACTGACACCACAATAGGTTGGTTGATATGAAAAGCCGACGCGTTACGAGCTCAGCTCTATCCTCATGGAAAATCAAGTAGAGCTTCTTGCATGACAATGCCCCCAATTCCGACACACGTCGAGCAGACGCCAATGCCAACAGAGTGACCGCCTTCCAAGTAAAAAACTTCACGTCCTGTAAAGGCTCGAACCAATCCGATTGCAGGAACTGCAGCACCACATTAAGATCCCAAGGTGCCGTAGGAGGCACAAAGGGTGGTTGAATATGCAGAACCCCTTTCAAGAACGTCTGAACCTCAGGAAGAGCCACCAATTGTTTCTGAAAGAAAATGGACAAGGCCGAAATCTGGACGTTGATGGAGCCCAAGCGTAAGCCAACATCCACACCTGCTTGCAGAAAGAGGTGAAACCGTCCAAGTTGAAACTTCACCGTAGGAAACTTCTTAGATTCACACCAAGACACATACTTTTTCCAAATCCGATGGTAACGTTTTTACGTTACTCCCTTCCTAACCTGTATCAGGGTAGGAATTATCTTTTTCAGAATGCCTTTCCGAGCTAAGATCTGGCGTTCAACCTCCATGCTGTCAAACGTAGTCGCGGTAAGTCTTGATAGGCGAATGGCCCCTGTTGGAGAAGGTCCTCGCGAAGAGGAAGAGGCCTCGAATCCTCCAGCAGTAATTCCAAGCCCTTCTTGGCCAGTCCGGAGCAAGGAGGATCACCTGAACTCTTGTTCTTTTTATTAGTTTGAGAATCCTTGGGATGAGTGGAAGTGGAGGGAACAAATACACTGGCTGGAACACCCACTGAGTTACCAGGGCGTCCACCGCCACTGCTTGCGGGTCCCTTGACCTGGAACAGTACCTCTGAAGCTTCTTGTTGAGGCGAGAGGCTATCATGTCTATCTGAGGTACACCCCATCGGCTTGTTACCTCTGCGAATACCTCCGGGTGGAGGCCCCATTCTCCTGGATGGAGATCGTGTCTGCTGAGGAAGTACGCAAATGGAAATTGCTGACAGCGCCACCGCGTGCCTTTCTGCCCAGAGGAGGATTCTGGTTACCTCTGGCATTGCCGCTCTGCTCTTCATTCTGCCCTGTCAGTTTATGTAGGACACTGCCGTTACATTGTCCAACTGAACCTGAATGGCCTGATCTTGCAGAAGATGAGCCGCTTGTAGAAGGCCGTTGTATATGGCCCGTAGTTCCAGAATGTTTATCGGAAGGATGGATTCCAGACTTGACTACTTTCCTTGGAAGCTTTCCCCTTGGGTGACAGCTCCCCAACCTCTGAGACTTGCATCCGTGGGTACAAGGATCCAATTTTGAATCCCGAATCTGCGGCCCTCGAGTAGGTGAGAAGTTTGCAGCCACCAGAGGAGTGAAATTCTGGCTTTCGGCGACAGGCGTATCCGCTGGTGCATGTGAAGATGTGATCCTGACCATTTGTCTAGGAGATCCAGTTGGAAGGACCTTGCAGAAACCGGCAGAAACACCTTCTGCACTTCCGTGTCAAGTATCAACCCTAGGAAGGGCAGCCTCCTTGTCGGCTCCAAACGTGACTTTGGAAGGTTCAGGATCCACCCATGATCCTGGAGTAGAGTTGAGAGAGCAATACTCTGCAACAACCTCTCCCTTGAAGATGCCTTTATCAGCAGATCGTCCAGATATGGAATTATGTTCACTTCTTGCCTGCGGAGTAGCATCATCTCTGCCATGACCTTGGTGAACACTCTCAGTGCTGTGGAGAGGCCAATAGGCAGTGCCTGGAACTGATAGTGACAATACAGCAGCGCAAATCTGAGATAAGCCTAGTGAGGCGGCCAGATCGGAATGTGAAGGTATGCATCCTTGATATCCAGGGATACCAGGAATTCCCCCTCCTCCAGACCTGACATCACCGCTCTCAGAGACTCCATCTTGAATTTGAATTCCCTCAAGTAGGGGTTCAATTACTTTAGGTTTAATATTGGCCTTACCGAACCGTCCGGCTTCGGTACCACAAACAGGTTTAAGTAATAACCCTTGTGTTGTAGGTGGAGTGGAACGGGAACAATGACATTTGTTTGAACCAATTTTTGAATGGCTTCCTGTAGAATAGCGCTGTCTGTCAGCGAAACCGGTAAGCCTGATTTGAAGAATCTATGAGGTGGGAGTTCTTGAAACTCCAGTCTGTATCCCTGGGACACAATATCCTTTACCCAGGGGTCTAGGCATGATGACGCCCCAAACGTGACTGAAAGCTTTTAGTCTCGTTCCCACCTGCCCGACCTCCAGGCTGGGGGGTCCACCGTCATGCTGAAGATTTTGAGGAAGCAGAACCTGGTTTCTGTTCCTGGGAACCTGATGGTGCAGGTTTTCTGGACTTTCCCCGACCTCCTCTAAAGAAGGTAGAAGGGGGTTTGGATTTCTTAAATTTTGCGGTCCGAAAGGACTGCAGTGTAGGCGAAGGATAAGATTTCCTAGCCGTTGGTGCTGCTGAGGGAAGAAAGGTTGACTTACCCGCAGTTGCCGTGGAGATCCATGCATCCCCAAACAAAGCCTGACCTGTGAAGGGTAGGTTCTCCACACTTCTCTTGGATTCCGCATCTGCAGTCCATTGGAGTAGCCAGAGTCCTCTGCGTGCCGAGACCGCCAGAGGAGTAGCCCTTGCATTCAGCATGCCAAGGTCTTTCATGGCCTCCACCATGAACCCTGCAGAATCCTGTAAGTGACGTAAGAACAAATCAATGTCACTTCTATCAATAGTATCCAAGTCCTCTAGCAATGTGCCTGACCACTTTACTATGGCTTTAGAAATCCACGAACAAGCAATAGTGGGCCGTAAAGTGACGCCATTAGCTGTGTATAGTGATTTCAGTGTAATCTCAATCTTACAGTCAGCCGATTCTTTTAAAGCGGTTGAACCAGGAACAGATAAAACCACCTTTTTTGACAACCTAGATACAGATGCGTCAACTATAGGTGGGATTTCCCACTTTTTCCTATCCTCTTCAGGAAAAGGAAAAGCAATGAGAACCCTTTTTGGGATCTGGAATTTTTTCTCTGGGTTTTCCAAGGATTTTTCAAACAAAGAGTTTAACTCCTTGGAAGCCAGAAAGGTAAGCAAGGATTTCTTACTTTCTGTAAAATAAGATTCCGCCACCTGTTCAGGTACGTTCTCAGAAATGTGTAAAACATCCCTAATGGCTTCAATCAGTATCAGTCGGTATCAGTGTCAGCTTGCATTATCTTGGCAAGTGTACGCTTTTGTGGGTATGTAGGTGGGGTTTTTGATGAAGTAGTGGGGGCCAAATATTGTAACCCCTCCACAGATTTCCTGAAAAACTGCGTCTCTTTCTCAGTATGTGACATCCTTGTAGAAATCTGGGATATCATTCCCCTTAAAGAATCCACCCATGGGGGTTCGGATTCAGAAGGTTGAGACAGTATATTGCAGTCCTGAGTACATGGAATAGACTCCTCAGGAGAAGATAAACACTCTGCAGCACAGGACACAGAGTCCTTAGACATGGTAATGTGGGATATACACACACACGAAAATGTCAGATACAGTTTCCCCCAGAGTACCTTCAGAGAGTCACAGAGTCTAAGGAGCCAGCCACACAGCGCCCTTGTGAGCAGTTTTTATGATAAAAGCCCAGCGCTGAGTAACCAACCTTAATAGGTTGATAATTACCAACAATGCACTCCCCCCCCTGTCTATAACACCCTGGTACCGTAGTAACTGGAGTTATCTGGAGGGTCAGCACTCCCTGTCAGCGTCTTCTTGTATGTCTGCAGGGAGGAAATCGGCGCTGGTGAATGCTGGATACACTCTGAGGAGAAGCCCCTCCCCCTGTAATGGCGTGCGACTTCCCGCACAAATTTGATTATACTGGCCAGAGGTTTCAATGCTAACAGCGGGATTAGCCCCTGCTAGCATCTGTGACCAGTTTAGGGTGACCGCGCTGGCCCAGGACTCCCCTCCATGCGCCTACACTAAGTGTTGATGAGCCTTCCTGGAGCGCAGCCTGTCAGAGCAGCGCTCCCACCCTTGTGCCACCATACCCGCCGGCGACCCGTTAACCGGGACGCCGGCGCTGTACTCACCACCTTCTATCTTCTGGCTCTGTTAGGGGGTGGCGGTCGTGCTGCGGGAGTGATCGGTCGCCTCGTGGGATTGCGATCATCACCCTCAGGAGCTCAGTGTCCTGTCAGCGGAGATAGAGAACCATTAACTTCTAGAGTTGGTTCCTACTCCCCCCTAAGTCCCACGAAGCAGGAAGGCTGTTGCCAGCGGCCTTCCTGTACCTAATGGTCTAATAAAAAAAAAAAAAACTAAGAAAACTCTTTCTAGCTCTCCTAGCTGTGACCAGCTCCCACGGGCACATTTTCTAAACTGAGTCTGGTAGGAGGGGCATAGAGGGAGGAGCCAGCCCACACTATTAATCTCTTAAAGTGCCCATGGCTCCTAGTGGACCCGTCTATACCCATGGTACTAATGTGGACCCCAGCATCCTCTAGGACGTAAGAGAAATATAAACCTAGTCAGCACATATAGGATTTAGATATATTATAAAGGACCAACTGTAACTTTCTCGTTTTCATTAGCGTAACCTGCTCTAGACAGATAAAGGCAAATACGTACCTGACAGTTACAGTTCATTTGGGCTACTATGTAATAGGTTACTATAGACATTAGTCTTGTCCTCTTCAGCTACATGGTTAATTGTCCGTATAACTAGTGTTCCTTCTAGGCTGTTTCAGCAGGGTGCTGCACCCTGCCCATTTTTGAAATGTGAAAAAGCACCCTGCCCTTTTTTAGTGCACCCTGCAGGACCATAACTCGCCCCCTTGTATACAGAATGCAACAGTCAGAGTGCATGTTATAATGTTGTAGTCTACTCCATGCCCACCTCTGAAATTGGAACACAATTTCTATCCTTAGCCAACTGGATGGCAGCGGAGGCACTGTAAATAACACAGCACTCTGATAAAGAGGGAAAGAACAGGGTAAGCAGTGAGCATGTACTACTTACACTATGTCCCTAGTAGAACAGACTTATTTTTTCCCCCTATATATTTCAACCCATTGTTTAACTTTTCTGTTTTATAACACATATGGATTTTAACTACTTCAGCACTGGAACAGACATTTATAATTATCTACTTATGTATATGCTACAGCCGATCTTTCAAGAAGACTGGACATATACAGTATGTTTCTCAGTACAGATGTTAGGTGTCTTATATGTATGCATGGGTATATGATTTACTAAGGGCAAAATGTATGTACAAAAACTATAAACATATGCGCTATGCTTGTGCGCAAAGCGTCACATCAAAAATGTGCCCTTCAAAATAAAAATGTGCCCTCTTCAATGCTCAGCACCCTGCCCTAAAAAAATCCTAGAGTGAACACTAATAACAGTTATCAGCATAGAACGTGACTCTATTGTAAGTATGCCAGTAAAGGTCACTCTCACAGTCTGACACACGTACGGAGGTCAGGGATCCCAGCTGAGTACATGGTGAGAATGCACCCCTAAGAGAGACACCAAGAGGATCAGTGCGCAGCATGTTATCTCAAACATAGTCCAGCAACTCTGTCTCCATCTCATTCTCGCTGCCTTCAGAAGGGTGAAATTCTTCCTCCTCCTCTTCATCTTCCTCCTCATCCCCAGACTCATATGTGAGCTGCTCCTTGCTGTCAGCAGAGGTGGAGGGGCCGGAGAACAGGGCTAAGGCAAGAAGGTATAATGGAAAAACAACCATTAGGACATGCTGCAGAAATATTCTCCCCAGGAAGCACTATGATAACTTTGGCAAGTAATGCTGGTCCAAATCAGAAATGTATATGGCGGAAAGAATAAAAACACTTCCAACATCCCGCCACCCCTGCTGACATCACGCAAACGGAAGAAGCTACTTACCTCTAGTATGTGTGCCCACACATTCCCTTCTCATGAATACAGAAGAAGATGCGTATCATGTGCCTGGCTATTCTAGATGGAGATATACAATGTCCCTTCTTACCTGGCCTCTTGGAACGGATGATCTGCTTGATCATGAGGGACATGGAGTCTCTGAGTTGGTCGCTGGTCTTTGGAAGACACCAGCCATCCCGTTCAGTGCATTCTGTTTCTGCACCATCATTCCGCTTAATGACTTCCTGCAAACTACAGCGGGGTATTCACAACATTTATTAATAACCTGTCTAAAATCTGGCACATATTCAGCATATTTAAAGTGCTAGAGTGTGAATAAGAAGAGATTAATATTTGCATTACACTTTATATAGCAAAAACATGTTGTGCAGTTTAGTACAGAGAATGTTTATGCACTGACGTCCGTCTCTGCTTCCATGTAAACTTACACTTATTTACATGTAACTGGTTAGAAGCAGAATGTGACAGTTTAAAGTCCCCTGGAGGATGAGTAGGACAGTGATCCGTCCGTGATAGGTGAGGTGTAAACAGTTAGGGGGTAAGGAGAAGAGGAGAGAGATGGAAACAAAAAAAGGAAGAGAGGGAAGAGCTTCAGGAAGGCGGGAGATGGAGTAAGCAGAGGGTCCAAATGGCAAAATAAAGTTCTTGTCATGTGTGAGAAACAGGTCAATGAGAGCCAAGCGTGGCAGCAACAGGTCAATGAGCAACAGCTTATTTGCGAGAAACAGGCCAATGAGGCCAAGCATGGCAGCAACCGGTCAATGAGCAACAGGTCATGTGCAACAAACAGGTCAATGAGAGCCAAGTGTGGCAGCAACCGGTCAATAAGCAACAGGTCATGTGTGAGAAACAGGTCAACGGGAGCGAGGCATGGCAGCAGAATTGTAGAGGTACCACGGTTCTCATACGATTTATTTAGGTTGGGGACTAGATATTTATTGGATGTAGTTTTCCAGTGGAAATCAAAGTTAAGCTCGAGACGTTCTGAGAGGTGGCCTCAGATTTACTATGGTTGACTTGATTACTGGAAATCGCCCCAAAATCAGAACGTTCTCAGTAGAATACATGAAGTGTGTTGAGGAGGTCATCAGCAAAGAGGGAGATTTTGTATTGTAATATCTGAAATGTCCGCGTTAAATGGAATGCTGTATGAAGCTGTTTTTTAAAATCCAACTTGTATTTTAGGTTTAACATAAAAAATAAAAAAAGAAGACAACAGCAACAAATGAAGAGATGGATTTGCAAATAAAATAGATATTGATGATCAGAAAGATATAGGAAGAGAGTAATATGGACACAGTATTGTTCATATAAGTACCTATAAGAGGTAACCCTAATTCTAGCATCACTCTGTAACTGGAGCAGGAAATATACAATTAAATGAAAATATAATATTCTAGCTATCTACAGCTAAACGCAGCCAAATTCAGCTGTTTCAGTGAAAAAGAAAATGCACAACTATGACAGTATTCTGTACCTGTCCACATTTAAATCACACAGCTGGTAAAACATCTGACGGTACGGAGGCAAATTCCCTTCACGGAAAATGTAGACTGAATCCTGTGAGGATAGAGGAGAGGAAGACAAATATAAAGAGAGACGGTCTGCAGAAAGTGGTCATGATGTGGCTTTACAAGACAGTTCAGGTACATATTCCTCAGGGGAAGGCTCTCAGAGTGAGTAATGCCACCCACAGGGAACCGCGCTCACCTTCAGTTTGTACTTGTTAGATGGTGGCTTTTTACTCTCTTTGGAGCTTGAAGCTCCCAGTCCATGAGTCAGGTCCTGCATGCTGACTGCCTGGGGGGCTGCAAGACAAATACATGCATTCATTAACGGCACCTCAAAAATGACTAAATGGAGAGGAAGGTGTAATAAGTACTAAAGGTTAATTTCTAAAGACTAAATACCAAAAAAACATCAAACTCACAGCGAAAGTGAGATATTTCTGATGAGCTAACAGCTGATCATGAAAAGCAAGGAATATAGCTACTCACTTGGCTTCTGCAGAGTGATGGGAAGACTGTAGTTGTAGGTGCTGCGCTTGGCTTTAACGGGCATCTCGTTTGGTGTATACCCTATTTAGGAAAGAAACATCTGATCATGTGATCTATATCAATGAAAGTGAGTTTGTGATCGGAGTTGGGGGAAGGGGGGGCAGCTATATCAAGTCAAGCAGATGCCACCTCCCTCAGCTCATCTGTCATTATTTACCATATTTCATCCCACAACGTATCCGGAAATCAAGTAGTTGGTAGATTTTAGCTTCCGGGTTTTTCCTTGGGTCATAGCCAAACCGCACCCATAGGCTCCTCCATGGTCCCGTCAACTAAACAGAGGGCAGACGCAGTAAAAGAACCAGACATACAACAGCAGATGCAGAAACAAATTGCAGCAAGTCTAGGTACTACTTATGAAGAGTTATCATTGTACGTTCAGCGCTGTGCGGGAAAATTATTCTCACATTGAAATAACCCTGATGTGCTACCAATACTCACCATGTAATAAGCTACATAAGGTAACAGCAACTTGAGCTTGTCCGGGTGGAGACTGACATTGGCTTTTATTGCACTTCGGGACCAAATGGGACGGATGTTGAAGAGCTGAAGAAAGAGGCCCAAATAAAAAAATCGAAAATAAGAAAATTTGTACATTCCACTAAAAATCATCGGCCAGGGAAGTAAGGCCAGGGAGGAGTATTGGCCAGGGCAGTGAGCCCAGAGAGGGGAACCGGCCAGGGCGGTGAGCCCAGAGAGGGGAACCGGCCAGGGCAGTGAGCCCAGAGAGGGGAACCGGCCAGGGCAGTGAGACCAGAGAGGGGAACCGGCCAGGGCAGTGAGACCAGAGAGGGGAACCGGCCAGGGCAGTGAGACCAGAGAGGGGAACCGGCCAGGGCAGTGAGACCAGAGAGGGGAACCGGCCAGGGCAGTGAGACCAGAGAGGGGAACCGGCCAGGACAGTGAGCCCAGAGAGGGGAACCGGCCAGGGCAGTGAGCCCAGAGAGGGGAACCGGCCAGGGCAGTGAGCCCAGAGAGGGGAACCGGCCAGGGCAGTGAGCCCAGAGAGGTGAACCGGCCAGGACAGTGAGCCCAGAGAGGGGAACCGGCCAGGACAGTGAGCCCAGAGAGGGGAACCGGCCAGGACAGTGAGCCCAGAGAGGGGAACCGGCCAGGACAGTGAGCCCAGAGAGGGGAACCGGCCAGGGCAGTGAGCCCAGAGAGGGGAACCGGCCAGGGCAGTGAGCCCAGAGGGGGGAACCGACCAGGGTAGTAAGACCACAAAGGTTTTCGGTATGACACCTGACAGACACCAGGTTATATAATCTGTAGAAAACTCTACCATCCAACACTAGAGTTGGCCACTGGCTGTGACAAGCTGCCTGTAACTTCTTACCATGAAATTACATATATCTGTATACTAATTATATTGTTACACTAAATGTAAAAGTGTGAGTGAAGCACTGGTTAACGCACCCGCCTCATTTCCTGCTCTATCTTCTTGTCCAGAGTATTAGTGCAGATTTTCCTCCAGTTCTTGGCAGCGGCTGGGTGCGGCTCAGTGGGCACTACTTCATCTTCAAAGACAACAAAGATTGCGTTGTGAGGCCTGCGCGCCCTGCTCAAGCCAATCAAGTTATCGCTGGACAGATGCGGTGGCTGGTAACCATCCCTGGGAAAACAAAACAGAGACCCTGCATAAATATTATTAACCATGGATAACAGAAGATGCACTGTGGTGCCTTTATTGAGTTGGCTAAATCCTTTTTTTTTTCTTTTTTTTTGTTTAACTGGACAAATGCAGTGAGAGGTTTAAAAGTAAAAGACCATTGTTAGCCAATTGCAGTTACTTTCTCAGTCATTACTTTCTGCTAACAATACTTCGGAAATATACCAATCAATTGGCACCGTGCAGGCAGCCATTTTCTGGGATGTACCAATGGTTATAGGTTGTCAAAACAAATTTATTAAGAACCAGAAGCATCGCAGAGGTTTAAGAATCCAGCTAAGAACCAGTGACATTAAAGAGTGGCACTACTTCCCACTAAAAGGATAGGCAGCCTTCTCATGATTAGTCCAGTCCACAAAATGGAGGGTAAATCATCTCTAGAATATTCCAGGTGAACAACAATGAGACAACATTAGCTGAAGAAGAAGCGGACAAGGCGAAGTGGCACATTACTGCAGATAGGAGACCTGTTCCTAGCTTAGGGCCAGCTAATGGTGAGAAAGTCTCAGCTGCACTTACAGATATGCCTTGTTAATAGCAAAATAAACATGTCCGGCACCAGATACGGTGTAACCTGGCAGATGACGCAGCATGTAATCTCCTTGACAGAATTCATGAGAAACACGAGCCAAGAACTAAGTTTCCACAAACTCATACCAGTATAATACGTTAACATTCTGTAATATAAAGCTTTACTGAGCATGAAACCAAATAAAACTACACATTCTATAGTTACTAGTAAGCTAGCGACATACTGGCACTTGAAGTGCTAGCATGACTTATCCACAGGGATGTGACACTGCACAGATACAAACCATTACACGCGCAATTTAACCGCACTGATAGAAGTGTGAATGCCGGCTTTCTGGTACACTATCGCCAATCTGCTCTAGAAACACTCTCGAGTAAAATGTAATAGCCTGCGAGTGTTTGGCGATTTAGCCTCTAGATTTAAAGCGGGCATTGCTCCTCCTCCTTCTAAGGACAATAAGCTACAACTGGTGACCTAGGGTCATGTCTAGGTAGCGGAGTAGCAGAAGCCTGCAGGATAAGGAGTCACCATGTCCTTACTAAGTGTCCCAGTTCCTGGAGGCACCTGGGCCCAGTCTCTACGCTCTTGTGTTATTGACTTTAGCACATGAGAAGCAGGAACACTTTAAATGGCTCCCATGACTTAAATATGAGCTCATCAATTTCTATAGGCAAATAAATCTTTGTTGAGTGCAAGGCTGGATACACACTTAAACGACTTACCAATTACACTTACCAATCTGCCATTCGATATATAGCGGACCAAACATCACAACTGGGTGGACATTTACATTTGCCTGCCCAGCTGTGATGTCATTGTCGGTGGTTTCTGTGGCTGTCGTACACACAGCCAAAGGTATTGATATATCTGCAAGTATCGACAATGCTGCAGGGCCAATGCCATATGTCTGAACGACGCCATTCAGACAAATAAGCTGTACATACTACCCGGTGTACTCGCAACACATCATTCTTCGATATAACAAAAACGATATATCGCATAGTATGTACCCAGCATAAGTTGGGCTGACAGAGCTTCTATCGTCCAGCCACTGTATTTGCAATGCGATCTGTTATTCCGTGTAAGAAGCATGTTAGCAGTGCAGACATGTCAGAGAACTAGACATGCATCCTGCTGTCTCGCCTAGGGGTCACAAGAATACCCTTGTAAATAATCTATAGCTGTGATGTACATGAGATCTAAGTGACTCATAAATTCCAGATCTCCTCGTGGAAGCTGGAATGGTCAACAGCAGAGGTAATCTGATCAGAGCAAAGTAACAAATCTGTTCATTCAATTCATCTGCAGAAGACGGAAAGGCTGCCTTGCTGGAGAGCTGAATAAAGCAGACCGTGGCACATACCTGTGATTGATGTTGGGGCGGTAATAATAATCCACTTGGGTGTCTAATCGAGAGAAAATAGGTGGCGGAATATGAAGGGTGATGTCCTGGTGGAAAAAGTCTTCTTTCTCTGGCTTTTTCAGTAAAATTTTGTCATACAGGGATGTCCGCGAGCCGTCAGTGCCACAGGTAAAAGCCAAGTACTGGAAATCAGCCATGCCTGGAGACGGAACCAAACGTTAAATGGGTGTGGATTATTAGCTCTACACTAAAAAGGTCTACAGTCAATAGGTCTACCACTAATAGTCGACATGGTCAAAAAGTTGACATAGAATAGGTAGACAGTAGAAAAGGTCAACAGGGAAATGGTTGACACAAAAAGGTAGACATCATTTTTTTTTTTTTTTGGGAGGTGTTTTGTCACTTTTCTGCAACAAACAAGCACCATTAGTGTACTGCTTCGCTCGTCATGCTTCAAGCAAAACATTGCTATTCCCAATCGTAGTCCACGTAGAAAATATGAAAAAGTTGAAAAAAAATATATATATATTTTTTAAATTGTGTCGACCATATGTGTGTCGACCTTTTGATCCTGATGACTATTAGTGGTTGACCTATTAACTGTAGACCTTTTTTAGTGTAGATCTATAGACCGGATACCATGTTAAACTGGGAACACAGATGGCACCGGAAATGTACTCCGGTCCAAAAATTCACTCAGTACTCATGTTTGGTCTCAAACCAGGTAAAAAATAAATAAAAAATAAAAATCCTATTTTGTCTAGGAAATAAACATTGTGAGTTGAAGATTTCACTATAAATTGATTGCTCAGCATCTGTGAAGATAAAATTAGACATCAGCAAAGACACAAAAAATGTTAATAATTGGATAGCTGCCAGTAAAAAGAAAAAAAGGAGCACGAAAATAGGAATTTGATACATACTGGTAATTTCTTTTCTCCTAGTCCGTAGGGGATACTGGGATGGTAAGCGTTACCATGGGGTATAGATAGGGTCCATTGGAGCCATGGCACTTTAAATTCTTCAGTGTGCTAGCTCTTCCCCTCTATGCCCCTCCTGCAAGACTCAGTCTAGGAAAACTGTACCCGAGGAGACAGACATACTTTGAGAGGAGGAAAACACATAAGAAAAAGTAGTGAGATACGAACCAGCACATAACGCAACAAGAGGATAGCAGCGCTAACCACAACTTGAAACTAGGGACAGCAACAGCAGACTTAAACAGTAAACACACAAGAACTCTTGCAGAAAAAGTCGAAGCACAGAGGCGGGTGCCCAGTATCCCCTACAGCAGAGATTTTCAACCTTTTACAACTCGCGGCACACTGAACAACATTTAAATATTGCCAAGGCACACTCACATATAATGGTGATGCATGGTGCAGTTGCGTGTCCTAGGATGTCATGTTGCAGCTTCTCCACAGGTAACGCCTGAGCCAGATCTGAGAAAGTCAGAAGAGCCCAACACTGCCCGGGCCTGAAATTAGAACTGGCTCTGCAACCACTAAACCCACCAGTATTGATCGTTCCAGTAACGGCAAAACACTGACGGGCCTGGCTCTGCTTCTATGGCGGCACACCTGAAGACTGCTCAGGGCACACTAGTGTGCCACGGCACAGTGGTTGAAAAACACTGCCCTACAGACTAGGAGAAAAGGAATTACTGGTAGGTATTAAATTCCTATTTTCTCTCATGTCCTAGGGGATACTAGGGTGTTAAGGGTTACCATGGGGATGTCCCAAAGCTCCCAGAACGGGTGGGAGTGCCGAGACCCCTGCAAAACCGAGTGACCAAACTGAAGGTCCTCAAGTAGCCAAAGTATTGAACTTGTAAAACTTTACGAAAGTGCTCAAACCAGACCAAGTAGCAGCTCGGCATAACTGCAAAGCCGAGACACCACGGGCAGCCGCCCAGGAAGAACCCACTGACTGTGTGGAGTGGTCCTGAACAGAACTCGGCAGCGGCAAGGCTGCTGACTAGTAAGGCTGTTGGATTGTCATCCGGATCCAAGGTCAATTGACTGTTTCGAAGCAGGACAGCCAATCTTCGTAGCGTCACAGAGAACAAAAAGGGAATCAGATTTCTGGTGACGAGCTCTTCTCTTGACATAAATCTTCAAAGCTCGAACAATGTCCAAGGATTTTGGAGAAACTTACGTGTCAGAGAATCTATCGGCTGGTTGATGTGAAATGTTGACACCACCTTAGGCAGAAACTGAGGGCAAGTCCTGAGCTCCGCTCACCAGGTAAGGGCTCTTACAGGATAAGGCCCCCAATTCTGAGACCCGCCATGCTGAGGACAACAAGGCCAATAACATGACAGTCTTTCAAGTCAAAAATTTTAAGTTCACCCGGTGCAAATGTTCAAACCAGTATGATTGGAGAAAAGTGAGAGCCACACTGAGATCCCACGGAGCCGTGGGAGGTAGAAAGGGTGGCTGAATACGAAGGACGCCTTTTAGGACCATCTGAACTTGTAGAACTACAGCCAACTGTCTCTGAAAGAAAATAGACAGGGCAGATATTTGAACCTTAATGGAGTCTAAACGAAGGCTCATATCCTCCCCAGCTTGCAGGAAGAGCAAGAACCTGCCCAGATGAAATTCTACAGTGGAGTACTGATGACCTTCACACTAGGAAACATACCTCTTCTAGATGCGGTGGTAATGAGTAGATGTGACCACCTTTCTAGCCTGGACCATAGTAGAGATAACCTTGGCGGTAAGCCCATTACGGGCTAATATCTCCCTTTCAACCACCATGCCGTCAAACATAGCTGCTGTAAGTCTGGATAGACGAATGGACCTTGCAGAAGAAGATCCCTTTGAAGCGGCAGAGGCTAGGGCTCTTCGAGGGACATGGCCAGGAGGTCCGCATACCTCCTCATATGCCCTCACCTGGAAATGCTAAGTATCAACTGCAACCCCTTCTATTCCCCCCAGGAATTTGCCTCAATTGTCCTTGTGGGAGTGTATATCCCAAGCAGCGCAGCAGAGGTTGTTCTTCCTCAGGCAACTAAGAAAGTTCAACATCCCACAAAAGCTTCTCCTCCTCTTCTACTCCGTGATTGGGTAGTCGGTACTGTGCTCATCGATACTGGTATGGTACGGCTCCGTCAGAGCGAGGGAAAGATGCAGGCTCCAAAAAGGTGGTCAGAACCACAGAGAAGATCATCGGAGCTGAGCTTCCCTCAATCCTCAACTGAAGTTTGGCTATTTTGTTCAAAGGTAAAATTACTCTCTGAAGGCTAGAATCCAATACAGCCCCCCAAGTGAGTCATCCGCTGTGACGGAACCAGAGACGATTTTGCCCAATTTATTAGCCATCCGTGCTTCTGCAGACACTCTATTGTCTGCTGCAGATGACACAGAAGCAATTCCTGTGACTGTGCCAGGATTAAAAGATCGTTGAGGTATGGAAAAATTCTTATCCCCTACTAGCGGAGATAAGTTGCCATTATTACCATAATTTTGGTGAATACTCTGGGAGCTGTGGCCAATCCGAATGGTAGAGCCTGAAACTGAAAATGCTGTTGGAGGATAGCGAACCTGAGATAGCGCTGATCAGAGAGGGCTATAGGAAGATGTAGGTAACCATCCTGGGACACCAAAAAATCCCCTGGCTCCATGGGCAAAATTATGGAACGTAAAGTCTCCATATGAAAAGAGGTACCCAAATGTACTTGTTCAGCATTTTCAGATTGAGTACGGGCCGGAACGACCCATTTGGCTTCTGGACTAGAAGCAGGTTGGAGTAGAAACCCTGTCCTCATTGTGCAGGAGGAACTGGAATGATTACTCCTGACTGAAGCAAATTCTGAACTGCTTCTTGCAAAGCCTTGGCCCTTGTCTCTACCAAAGATGGGCTGTTACAAAAAAAAACCTTTGAGGAGGGTTTTTCCTGAAGCAAACGCATAACCGTGAGATACCGCTTCTTGCACCCAGGCATCCTTGGTAGACTGCTGCCAGATCTGTGCAAAATGAAGACGTCATCCTCCCACCCTGGGGTACCCCAGGTGGAGGTCTGCACCATCAGGCTGATGGCTTATCTACTGTTGTAGAAACCGGTTCTCTGGTAGCCCAATGCCTTTTAGTCTTACCAGACCTGTTGTATTGGGACTGTTTGCCATCACTCTTTCCTTTTGCTTTTCCTTGAGACCGAAAAGCTGGGATTTTAGGCTTAAATTTGCAAGTGTAAGGAAACTTTCTTGGAGCCTGCTTCTGACTCCAAAATACTGGTTAATTCTTTACCAAAGAGAATATCTCCAGTAAAAGGTAAAGACTCCAAAACCTTCTTGGATTCTGAATCAGCTTTCCAAGTGCGTAGCCAAACTGCTTTGCAAGAGGCTAATGCTGAAGCTGATGCTTGAGAGGCTTCTTCCAAGAATATTGCAGCCTGTTTGGTATGAGCAATATGGGATTTCTGCTCTCTAGATGCCATTGAAGTTTCCCCTTCCAATGCATCCGCCCAGGCTGCCACTGCTTTAGCCATCCAGGCTGAAGCCATGTCTGGTCTCATGATAGCCTCAGACAAGGAAAAAATGGTTTTTAACAAACTATCTACTCTCCTATTCGTGACAACATTTAATGATGTTGAAGGCAGAGATAATGTAGATTTTCTCAGTAATCGAATAACATGCATTTCAACTTTAGGGGCTACCTCCCTCTTTAAACAGTCCCCAGCCAGATGAGGATAACTGGAATTCTATTTCCTAGGAATTCTAAATTTCTTACTGGGCGTAGCCCAAGCCTCTTCCATAATTTCCGTCAGCTGTTCGGATCTAGGAAACTCAGTCTGAACTGTTTTGGGACGTTTAAATACAGGTGCCTTGGATTTTAACACAGGCTCTGCTGATTCTTCTAAGGATAGAATGGTTTCATTGCATTAATCAACTCAGATATGTTCACTGAGCTGAGACCTTCCTCCTCATCTTTGTACGCAGAACCAGAGTGTAAGGAGTCTTCCTCCTCTGATGAATCCTCATCTGAAACATGTGTAGACTGTGAAGATGTTGTTCCGTGTCTATGTGATTTACTTACCACTCGCTTTTCAGCCTGCTTCTGTACAGAGGCTACCGTTTTCCCTGCTGGAAATAATAAACCGCAGGTGGAATGCTGCACATAAGGGTTAATAGTGTAACCTATCGCTGGTACAGAAGTTAGAATTATCCGTTCAGCTATACTGGATAATGTCTGTGCAAACACAGCCAATGGGGGATCAACTTGCACCTGCATCTGCCTTGAACTTTTCAAGAGACTTTGGTGAAAGCTAAAACAATTTGCACACAACCCATCCTGATCCAGATCCTGAGAGGTTAATCCAGCTCTGCATGACAAACATGATATGAGTGTTGATGCTGCTGTGAGTATATTTTCCTCACCCTTGCCGCTCTTAGACATGAATTGTCACAATTTGTGACTGTAATCACTTTAAAATGTGTTAAAGTGACATACAATCCGACCCCACCCTGCTTAGCACGAACATTGAGGATCGGAATAGACAGAGAAAACTGACAGAATAATAGCAAAGTCAGCAATCACACTAGCAGTCAGTCACAGGTTATACATTAGTATAATAAGCAATATGAGCACATAATCAAGTACAGATACGTTTCAAGTATGTAGGAGAAACATATTACTGCATTACTTTATAAAAGTTTTAATCATATTCAGACGCATAGCGAAAGAAACCACAGTAATATTATCAGACTCATATGCATTATGCACTTAACCAACTATTCATACTCAAAAGGTAGAGACTTAGTGCTGTATAACCCGTACTCAGTAGAGTGGAATACAGGGAGACTTACCATGCTTCCAGGACAGATCAGTAAGTTTGCGAACGCTGAGTGTATCCAGACGCTATTAGTATACACCGCCGCTCCGTGAACCTATAGTGAACACAGACGCCCAAGTGAACACATACGTACCAGTCACACAGCCGCCTATGCTGAGACTGGGTCCCCTTAGTATACAGTGTCTCGGACAGAAGTGGAAAAACAGTTCATGGCGGGAGACTCGGAGGAAACTGGTCATGAACCGGGGGGATGGGCGACCAAGAGAGCATCTGACTCCCCACTGCTGACATCAACCCTAGGGATTGCAGCCTCATACTACCCCTGGAGCCTATGATCCCTAAGGCTTAGCACTGGTGCACTCTCGGTGGCAGCCGCATCAGCGACTGTTTGGTAGTCTATTCTCAACACAGTGCGGCTGTGTCCGCGTTCCCCCTCTAAGCGGAACCGATGCTTTATATTCTCCCAGTGCTCTGGCCACAGCCTGGTAATGTCTGTTGCACCTGCTAGTTTTATCCGACACAGACGCCCGCCGAAACAGCACTGTACTCATGGGTAAGCGTTGTCGTGACCCGGCGGGGAGTTGTTGGAGCGACTCTTTCTAAGGTACGTATAAGTCGCTGTTTAGAAAGATCACTTAGAAAAAATAGTAAGACTACAAAAAGGAGATTTATGGTAGACTTACCATTGTTAAATCTCTTTCTGCGAGGTACACTGGATTCCACAGGGAATAACATTGGGGTGCAGAGTTGGATCTTGATCCAAGGCACCAACAGGCTAAAGCTTTGACTGTTCCCAGGATGCACTGCACCGCCTCCTCTATAGCCCCGCTTCCAGGCACTGGAGCTCAGTTTTGTTAACCAGTCCAATGCAGTAGCAGGTAAGAAAGACGGCAGATGTTAGTCACATAGAACCACATGCTCACGAGAATGGACTAGCAGCTAATGCCATACAAACCCAAAGAAGCCAAGTGCGTCAGGGTGAGCGCTCTGTGGAATCCAGTGTACCTCGCAGAAAGAGATTTAACAATGGTAAGTCTTACCATAAATCTCCTTTTCTGCAGCGAGATACACTGGTATTCCACAGGGAATAACATCGGGGATGTCCTAAAGCAGTTCCTCATGAGAGGGCACGCACTGTAGCGGGCACAAGAACCCGGCGTCCAAAGGAAGCATCCTGGGAGGCGGAAGTATCAAAGGCATACAACCTGATAAACGTGTTCACTGAGGACCACGTAGCCGCCTTGCACAATTGTTCTGCGGATGCACCACAGTGTGCCGCCCAAGAATGTCCAACGGACCGAGTAGAATGGGTTTTGATAGCAGCAGGAGCTGGGAGCCCAGCCTGCACATTGGCTTGTGCAATCACCATTCCAATCCATCTGGCCAAGGTTTGCTTATTCGCAGGCCAGCCATGTTTGTGAAAACCAAAAAGTACAAAAAGGGAATCTGACCTCTTGATAGAGGCAGTTCTTTCCACATAAATACGGAGAGCCCGTACCACATCCAAAGAATTCTCTTTGGAGGATAGACCAGAAGAGATGAAGGCTGGAACCACAATCTCCTGGTTAAGTGAAAAATCAGAAAGTGTGGGCAACAGGACAAAGCGCTTAAGTCAGACACCCTCCTAGCAGAGGCAACAGCCAACAGAAAAACGACCTTAAGCGTAAGGCATTTAAGGTCCACAGACTCAAGAGGTTCAAATGGTGACTCTTGCAGGGCATTTAAGACGACAGACAGATCCCATGGAGCCACAAGAGGGACACAGGGAGGCTGAATCAGTAGAACACCCTGAGTGAAAATGTGAACGTCGGGAAGTGACGCAATTTTTATCTGAAAGCACACCAAGGCAGAAATATGAACCTTGAGAGAGGCCAGACGAAGGCCCAAGTCTAGGACTTGTTGTAGAAAAGCCAAAAGTCTGGAAGTTTTGAACGTATATGCATCATAATTCTTAGCAACACACCATGTGAAGTAAGAATTCCAGACCCTGTAATAAATCCTAGTCAAAGTTGGTTTACGGGCTTTCAACATAGTTTGAATAACCGCCTGAGAAAATCCTTTTGCTCTCAGGAGTGATGCTTCAAAACCCATGCCGTCAAAGCCAGTCTGGCAAGGTCCGGGTATACACAAGGGCCCTGAACGAGGTGGTCTAGGCGTTGAGGAAGTAGAAGAGGACACTCTATCGATAGACCCTGCAGGTCTGAGAACCAATGCCGTCTGGGCCACGCTGGAGCGACTAGAAGTAGTATTCCTCCTTCTTGTTTGAACTTCCGTATTACCCTGGGCAGGAGTGACACTGGAGGGAACACGTATGCAGGCGAAAGTTCCATGGAATTGCCAGTGCATCCACGAACGCTGCTTGAGGATCCCATGTCCGTGGTCCGAAGACCGGAACCGTGTGATTGTGTAGAGATGCCATCAGGTCTACATCTGGTAGGCCCCACTTGTCCACTAGGAGTTGAAAGACTTCTGGATGAAGACTCCACTCTCCGGCGTGCATGTCTTGACGACTGAGCACATTTGAGGACTCCCGTAATGAACACTGCTGATATGGCTGGCAGATGGCGTCCCGCCTATGGGACAATTTTTGACACTTCCATCATTGCCATGCGGCTTCGAGTGCCGCCTTGATGTTTTGTGTACGCCACCGTGGTGGCGTTGCCTGATTGTACTTGAACAGGCCAGTTCTGTACCAGAGGCAGGGCCAGTGTCAACGCATTGAACACTGCCCGCAACTCCAGAATGTTTATCGGGAGGAGAGATTCCTCCCTGGTCCACCGTTCCTGGAGAGAGTGTTGCTCAAACACCGCGCCCCAACCTCGCAGACTGGCATCTGTTGTCAGGAGGACTTAGTTGGAGATCCAGAAGGAACGGCCCTTGCTCAACTGTTAGTCCTGTAGCCACCAGGTCAGTGACAGACGAACCTCCGGAGTCAAAGAGATCATTTGAGACCTGATCCGATGAGGCAGGCCGTCCCATTTGGAAAGGATTAACCTCTGCAGAGGGCGGGAATGAAATTGAGCGTACTCTACCATGTCGAAAGCAGACACTATGAGGCCTAGTACTTACATCGCCGAGTGTATCGAAACTCTCTAGCAAGAGAAGAAGCATCTGATCTTGTCCTGAAGTTTCCGGACCTTCTCCGGAGACAGAAACAGTCTTTGGCTGTGTGTGTCCAGCAGCGCCCCCAGGTGCACAATGCTCCGAGCAGGGACCAGCAAGGACTTCTTCCAATTGATGAGCCACCCGTGGGGCTTGAAGGAATTTGACCGACATCTCCAGTTGACTGAGGAGGACATCTTGGGAGTTCGCAAGAATCAGCAAGTCATCCAGATATGGCAGGATTCTGATTTCCTGATGGAGAAAAGCCGTAATCACGGCCATTACCTTGGTGAAAATCCGAAGTGCCATGGCCAGTCCAAATGGCAGAGCCTAGAATTGAACATGAAGGTTGCCAATAGAAAACCACAGATATTGCTGATACGAAATGGCAATAGGTATGTGCAGGTAAGCATCCTGTATGTTCAGGGATACCATATAGCCCTCGGGTTCCATGGCCAGCACAATAGAACGCAGAGCTTCCATACGGAATTTGGACACTCTTACAAACTTGTTCAATTATTTGAGGTTGAGGATAGGCCGGAAAGACCCATTTGGTTTCTGAACTAGAAACAGGGTCGAATAGTATCCCCTGCCTCTCTGGGACAGAGGTACCTGCACTACCACTCCTGTCTCCAGGAGTGATTGTACAACCAGGTGTAGAGCTTGCGCTTTCAACGCATCCGAGGGGATAACTCAGGCATGTCCAAACTGCGGCCCTCCAGCTGTTGAGAAACTACACATCCCAGCTTGCCATGACACAGCTTTAGCATTCTCTGACAGCAAAACTGTGTCAGGGCATGCTGGGATATGTAGTTTCACAACAGCTGGAGGGCCGCAGTTTGGACATGCCTGGGATAACTGTTGAACAGAATTGGCGAGGGGGACGTCTCTTGAAAGAGACTGCGTACCCGTGATAGACAACTTCCCGTACCCAGGCGTCTGAAGTTGTCTTTAACCAGGCCTGGGCGAACTGCAGAAGTCGGCCTCCCACCCTAAGGGTCCCCAGGTGGAGGCCTGCCCAATCATGCAGCAGGCTTGTCTTGTTAGGAAGTAGGCTGACAGGCGGCCCAGGATTGTTTAGATTTGGGCTTAGTGGTTTTGGAAGTACGAGCCTGTCTCGGGTACACCTGACCTTTTGCTTTACTTGGAGGTTGAAAGGAACGAAAAGTGTTACTCTTAGACTTCTGAGCAGAAGGATTAGTACTTGGGAGAAACGCAGTCTTGGCCATCGCCAAGTCAGTCACAATCTTATTCAGATCTTCCCCAAACAGGATGTCTCCCTTGAAAGGGAGTACCTCCAAGGTCTTTTTAGAGTCCAGGTCCAGTTTCCAGGACCTCAACCACAGAATCCGGCGAACCAGGATAGACGTAGAAGCCTTGGCCGCCAAGACCCCTGCATCAGAGGCCGCCACCTGAGTGTAGTGAGAGGCTGTGGTAATATATGACAGATATTGTCAGACAGTGTCCGAAAAATCCTGAGGTATCTCCTCCTCAATTGCCTGAACCCATGCTTCAATTCCTTTTGCCGCCCAAGAGGCAGCCATAGTGGGTCTATGTACAGCACCGGTAAGAGTGTAAATAGACTTCAGGCATCCCTCCATACGCTTATCTGTCGGTTCCTTCAGTGAGGTGACAGGAAGAGTAAAGGACACCACAAGACGGCGACATGAGAGTCCACCGGCGGTGGAGTTTCCCACTTGTTGCTCAACTCCACAGGGATAGGATAAAGAGCTAGCATCTTTTTAGACAGGGAAAATTTCTTTCCTGGGGATGACCAGGATTCCCGACGTATGTCAATTAAGAGGTCAGAATGTGGTAAAACTACTTTAGTAACCTTCTGACGTTTAAACTTATCAAGTTTCTTAGATGTAACAGGAGGCTCAATGTCATCATCAATTTGGAGAATCAGCTTGATAGCCCCCACAAGGTCAGGAACATCAACCTGGGAAGCAACTGTATCAGTGTCTGATGGATCAGTATATTGCCCATCTTCATCGGAAGTATTATCTGAAATATTAGTGGATTGTGAGAAAGAAATGGCCCGCTTAGATAGTGATAGCAAACGTGTGATACACAAGAGTGGAATCCACACAGCAGCTATAGGCACACTCAGTCACAGGTACAATGCAGGAATTATCACATATAACAATAAAACTGCACTGGACTAGTAATTACATATAGATATGTATGTATACAGATATAACAATGCACAGTAAACACTAGATCACAGAATACTTGTACTAAATATTCAGATAGCAGTACACTTGTTCTTAACTAACACTGTCTAAAATAACGTAGAATACTTAAGTGTAAATGCACAACGCTGATGATACAGGCGGCTTTACAGAAGAGACAGTGCCCAGCAGTCCCGAAGATCAGCCCAGATATGTAATGGCGCCAAAATCTCTTCAGGGAGTGAGGGAGGGAGAGAGAGAGATGCAGCGCCAGGGCGGGAACACCAGCAGTAGATGGCACCCGGAGCTGGGGAGGGGCTACAGGTCAGCGCCATATCCCCTCTGCTGGACTTCACCACCGTGTTCTGTGGAGCCTTTTGCAAATGGAATTTAATAAATCCGACCTGTGCTCCTTGCCCTGGTAGATATAGTGGGGTCCCTGTGCAACACAGTGTCCACGCCAGCGGCGCGGTCCGTCTCCTGGGACCGCGAGCGGATCGCGATTTACCTTACCTCCGGCCTTTAAGTGCAGCCACGCGTTCCTGGAGAATAACAGCGGTGGTGTGCCTGAAGAAAACCAGTGTGTCTCTGCTGCAAGTACCCAGGAACCATGCCGCGGGAGTATGCAGCGCCGCTGAGGGAGGTGATGGAGCCGCAGCACAGCATGTCATAAAGACATAGAAAGTGCTGCGGCCCTTGAAGTCTTCTAAAAAAGCTCTTTTCAGGGCTGCCTAGCGCAGCCCCACCTGTTAGTGACCTGCACTGCAGGCACCAACTTACAAACTGAGCTCCAGTGCCTTGAGGCGGGTCTATAGAGGAGGCTGTGCAGTGCATCCTGGGAACAGTCAAAGCTTTAGCCTGTTGGTGCCTCGGATCAAGATCCAACTCTACACCCCGATGTTATTCCCTGTGGAATACCAGTGAACCCCACTGCAGAAAATAAAATAACAAAAAGCTTATGGCTGCTAAAAACCAGCAGTCCTTAGACCATGGTCCGGCTCCTGCCGCACCAAACAAAAAACTGATTTGCCTGAGCCAGGAGGCAGGGATATATGGACGGGCCCGCTGCATGCTGGGAGGCCAGAAAGCTTTGACTGTTTGGTGCAGATCCGCTGTTGCTACACCATATCCCAATATATCCTGTGGATACCCTGTGGACCCTGCAGGAGAAAACACATTTTTATCCTGACCCTTTTTAACGGCGTGTTTCAGCCTACAATTGCAATTCCAGCCAGCATCTCCGTTCCCATGGTCATTCTGCGTGAACGCAGAGGAACTCAACTACTGAAGGACCGCCGCTGAGTATTTATACGCAGTTGCTTGAATCTGCGATGCTGCCCATGGGCATCTCAATGCATTTGCAGGCAGCAGCAGCTGCGAATGCATTAGTGTACAACGCTGAATCAGGCCCATTATTCCTTATAATAAGCATCTACTGCAGGCATTCCCAACCACGGTCCTCAAGGAACACCAACAGTGCAGGTTTTAGTGATATCCAGGCTGCAGCACAGATGGTTAAATCAAAATAACTGAGCTATTAATTAAGTGACCTGTGCTGAAGCCTGGATATCACTAAAACCTGCACTGTTAGTGTGCCTTGAGGACCGAGGTTGGGAATGCCTGATCTACTGAATTGTGGACATCAGAATTCACCAATTCTAAGCACTGACATCATAGCACACCATTTATACAGGTATTCTTTACAGGAGCTTATACAGTACATATTAACATCACTTGTATATTATATGGTAATAAACTTATGATTAAATCAGACCTTGGAATTTATACACTGTGCCCACAACTCCAATGATTTCCATGCTGACTGTTCCCTCTGGATCCTGGTTTCCCATTTCTGCTTCAATAGGGCTTTTCTTCCGAGTTTTCTTTTTTACCCGAAGGATCATGGTTGTGGTGGGGAAGCGGTTGGCACAGAGCGGGTGGCAGTAAGGGTCCTTAGGCCTGAAATACAGCTCCAGCCTCTTTGAAGGGTCAGCATACACCTGGCGAAAGGCAATGAACAATAATGAAGGATACGTGTCACATTTAAATGGCTAGACCACATCTAGGACTCACGTGTTTAATCCTAAATTAACCCGAATCACGTGTTTAAACCCGAAATTAGATTTACAATCTGACTTTCATACCCTCCAATCTACTTAAAATGTTCCCAGCAATTTTACCAATGACCTCCTCTCCCTTAAATCCAAGGGTCATTTATCTGTCTTCATTCTTCTTAACCTCTCTGTTGCCTTTCACACCATGGTCCACCCTCCTCCTATCCCCTTCCTACAGGGGTCCCCAAGACTATGTCCCTGGCACCTATAACTCTACATCTCCTCAATGTGTGATCTGATCAAGTCCTTCAGTCTCCATTACAATGTTCATACTAAGGACACCCAACTGTTTCTGACCTCCCTCCCTCCTGTCTATCCGCTTTCTTCTCTTGGAGGCCTCAATGCAATCTCAAACTAAACTCATTTTATTCTACCCTTCTTGATTAATCTACCCTCACAATGCTGACTGCACCACCGCCTCTTCAGTTCCTAGTCTGCTGCCTGGGCATCAGCCTCTAATTCTCTCTCACATTCACTGCTCACAACCATTCACTGTTGTCCGTTTCATCTCCCGAACATTGTTCGGATTAGAATCCTCTCCCACCAAAACACTAGTCCACTCCCTTAACATATCTTGCCTCAGTTATTGCACAGGCAATTGGTGCTATATTTATATATATATATATATATATATATATATATATATAAATAGCGCAGACATCATATATTATTTTTTTAGTAGTATATGGGCGCTGGGGTGTGAGCTGGCATGGAGTATGTGTTCTCTCTACAGGCTTCCCTGTGGGTCTGTCCCCTTTGGCCAGTGTGAGAGTGTGTGTGTCGGTACCGTGTGTCGACATGTCTGAGGCTGAGTGCTCTTCCCCAAAGGAAGTTACTGGAGGTGCAGGGAAGGATTTGGGAGTGGTTCTGTCGGCACAGCCGACTGCTGATTGGGTGAATATGTTGAGTACACTGAATGCAAATGTGGCGTTATTATCTAAGAGGCTGGATAAATCTGATTCTCAGACACAAACGTGGAGAAAATCCATGGAGGACGCCTTGTCTCAGGTACAGGCCCCCTCAGGGTCACAGAAACATTCCTTTTCCCTGATGGCAGATACGGATACCGACACGGACTCTGATTCCAGTGTCGACTTTAGTGAAACCACTTTACATCCAAAATTGGTAAAGAGTATTCAGTACATGATTGTGGCTATTAAAGATGTTTTACATATTTCTGAGGAACCTCCTGTTCCAGATACGAGGGTTTGTTTATTTAAAGGGAAAAAGCCTGAGGTGAAGTTTCCCACCTCTCATGAACTGAACGCTCTTTGTGAAAAGGCTTGGGAGTCGCCTGACAAAAGGTGGCAGATTCCCAAGAGAATTTTTATAGCATATCCTTTCCCCTCTGACGACAGGAAGAAATGGGAGTCGTCTCCCAATGTGGACAAGGTTCTGTCCCGACTGTCCAAAAAGGTGGCGCTTCCGTCTCCTGACACGGCTGCCCTCAAGGATCCTGCGGATCGCAAGCAGGAAACAACATTAAAAGCCATTTATGTCACTACGGGTGCACTCCTCAGGCCTGCCGTGGCGTCGGCGTGGGTGAGTAGTGCTATTGCTAAGTGGGCTGATAATTTAGCATATGACATGGATACCCTTGATAAGGATAACATTCTTTTGACTCTTGGTTATATCAGGGATGCTGCAGCTTACCTAAAGGATGCGGCGAGGGATATTGGCCTCTTGGGATCAAGGGCCAATGCCATGGCGGTCTCGGCCAGGAGGGAGCTGTGGATTCATCAATGGAATGCTGATGCAGACTCCAAGAAAGCTATGGAAGCTCTCCCTTTTAAAGGTAGTGTCTTGTTTGGTGACGGCCTTGCTGACCTGGTGTCTACCGCTACTGCGGGTAAGTCATCTTTTCTTCCTTATGTTCCCGCACAACAGAAAAAAGCGCCCCATTAGATGCAGTCCTTTCGGCCTAATAAATACAAAAAAGGAAGGGGCTCG
This sequence comes from Pseudophryne corroboree, assembly GCF_028390025.1. Lineage (NCBI taxonomy): Eukaryota > Metazoa > Chordata > Amphibia > Anura > Myobatrachidae > Pseudophryne > Pseudophryne corroboree. The sequence continues at coordinate 80,358,808 of NC_086451.1, forward strand.
TCCTTCCTCGCTTCAAAAGGTAGAGGAAGGGGAATAAGGTTGCCTGCTGTGTCTGGCGCCCAGGACCAAAAGTCCTCCCCCGCCTCTGCCAAGTCCACCGCATGACGCTGGGGCTCCCCTACGGGAGTCCGTGCCGGTGGGGGCTGTCTCCGAATCTTCAGTCAGGTCTGGTTTCAATCGGCCCTGGATCCTTGGGTCTTAGACATAGTGTCCCAAGGGTACAAACTGGAGTTTCAGGAGATGCCCCCCCGCCACTTTTTCAAATCGGCCTTGCCAGTTTCTCTTCCAGAAAGAGAAGTAGTAAATGCTGCGATACAAAAGCTGTGTCAACAGAGGGTCATTGTTCCGGTTCCCCCGTCCCAACGGGGGGAGAAGGGTTCTATTCGAGCCTCTTTGTCGTGCCGAAGCCAGACGGCTCGGTCAGACCGATTCTGAACCTAAAATCCCTCAATCCATACTTGAAAACTTTCAAGTTCAAGATGGAATCTCTTCGAGCTGTGATCTCCAGCCTAGAAGGGGGGGATTTTATGGCGTCAGTCGACATAAAGGATGACTACTTACACGTCCCGATATATCCTCCTCATCAGGCCTTCCTAAGATTTGCGGTGCAGGATTGTCATTACCAATTTCAGACTTTGCCGTTTGGGCTTTCCACGGCCCCGAAGGTCTTCACCAAGGTGATGGCGGAAATGATGGCACTCCTACGCAAGCAGGGTGTCACAATTATCCCGTACTTGGACGATCTACTGATAAAGGCAAGTTCAAAAGAGCAGTTGCTAAGAAATGTGGAACTCTCCCTGACGGTTCTGCAACGTCATGGTTGGATTCTAAATTTGCCAAAGTCTCAGTTGATTCCGACAACTCGGCTGCCCTTCTTGGGCATGATCCTAGACACGGAACTACAGAGAGTGTTTCTTCCGGCGGAAAAAGCTCTGGAAATCCAGACCATAGTCAAGGAGATTCTGAAACCGGCAAGAGTGTTGATTCATCATTGCACTCGAGTGCTAGGGAAGATGGTTGCGGCTTACGAAGCCATTCCGTTTGGCAGGTTTCATGCCCGGGTGTTTCAGTGGGATCTGCTGAACAAATGGTCTGGGTCTCACCTGCACATGCACCGGAAAATAAGTCTATCTTCCAGGACCAGAATTTCTCTCCTGTGGTGGCTGCAAAGTTCTCACCTTCTAGAGGGACGCAGATTCGGAATCCAGGATTGGGTCCTGCTGACCACAGATGTAAGTCTCCGAGGCTGGGGTGCAGTAACACAAGGAAGAAGTTTCCAGGGAAAATGGTAAAGCCAGGAATCTTGTCTCCACATAAATGTTCTGGAGTTAAGAGCCATTTACAACGGCCTTCTGCAAGCGAAGAACCTTCTTCAAGGTCTACCTGTCCTGATCCAGTCGGACAACATAACAGCGGTGGTGTACGTAAACCACCAGGGTGGCACAAAGAGCAGGGCGGCGATAGCGGAGGCCACAAGAGTTCTCCGCTGGGCGGAACAGCATGTGAGCGCTCTGTCAGCAGTTTTCCTTCCGGGCGTGGACAACTGGGAAGCAGACTTTCTCAGCAGACACAATCTCCATCCAGGAGAGTGGGCCCTTCATCCAGAGGTATTTGCAGAAGTGACAAGGCGTTGGGGAATTCCTCAAATAGACATGATGGCGTCTCGCCTCAACAAGAAGCTTCCGAGGTATTGTTCCAGGTCAAGGGACCCCCAAGCCAGTGCAGTGGACGCCTTGGTAACTACGTGGGTATTTCAGTCGGTGTATGTGTTCCCCCCGCTTCCTCTCATTCCAAGAGTGCTGAGGATCATAAGACGAACAAGGGTTCAGGCAATACTTGTCGTTCCAGATTGGCCACGGAGGGCCTGGTATCCGGATCTTCAGGAATTGCTCATAGAAGTTTCTTGGCCGCTTCCTCTAAGAGAGGACCTGTTACTGCAGGGGCCATGCGTGTTTCTGGACTTACCGCGGCTGCGTTTGACGGCGTGGAGGTTGAACGCCAAATCCTAGCTCGTAAAGGTATTCCCGGGGAAGTCATCCCCAGTCTCCTTAAGGCTAGAAAGGAGGTCACGGCAATACATTATCACCGTATTTGGAGAAAATGTGTGTCGTGGTGTGAAACCAAAACAGCTCCTGCGGAGGAATTTCACTTGGGTCGTTTCCTCCATTTTTTGCAGGCAGGCGTGGATGCAGGCCTGAAATTGGGTTCCATCAAAGTGCAGATTTCGGCTATATCTATTTTCTTTCAAAAAGAATTGGCCACCCTTCCTGAGGTTCAGACTTTCGTGAAGGGAGTGCTGCATATCCATCCTCCATTTGTGCCACCCGTGGCACCGTGGGATCTTGAAGTGGTGTTACAGTTTCTTATGTCTCACTGGTTTGAACCTTTGCGAAAGGTTGAGTTAAAGTTTCTCACTTGGAAAGTGGTCATGCTTTTGGCCTTGGTGTCTGCCAGACGAGTGTCAGAATTGGCGGCTTTGTCTCACAAGAGCCCATATTTGATTTTTCATGTGGATAGAGCGGAATTGAGTACTCGTCAACAATTTCTGCCGAAGATGGTTCCTTCGTTTCACATAAATCAACCTATTGCGGTACCTGTTGCTACGGATGCTGTGGCAGTCCCAAAATCTCTTGATGTCGTAAGAGCTTTGAAAATTTATGTCGCCAGAACGGCTCTTGTTAGGAAAACGGAAACTCTGTTTGTCCTGTATGCTTCCAACAAGATTGGAAATCCTGCTTCCAAGCAGACTATTGCTCGCTGGATTTGTAATACGATTCAGCACGCTCATTCTTCGGCTGGGTTGCCGTTGCCTAAGTCAGTAAAGGCCCATTCTACCAGGAAGGTGGGCTCATCTTGGGTGGCTGCCCGAGGGGTCTCGGCACTTCAACTTTGCCGAGCAGCTACGTGGTCGGGTTCAAACACTTTTACTAAGTTCTATAAGTTTGATACCCTGGCTGAGGAGGACCTCATGTTTGCTCAATCGGTGCTGCAGAGTCGTCCGCACTCTCCCGCCCGGTCTGGAGCTTTGGTATAGACCCCATGGTCCTTTTGGAGTCCCCAGCATCCTCTAGGACGTAAGAGAAAATAGGATTTGAATACCTACCGGTAAATCCTTTTCTCCTAGTCCGTAGAGGATGCTGGGCGCCCATCCCAGTGCGTGCTGTTACTTGCAGTTGTATTATTGGTTGTTGTTTTCGGTTACATGATGGTTGTGTATCGGTTATGTTCAGCTTGTTGCTGTTTTTTCGTTCATACTGTTATCTGGTATTCCTGCTAATCCAGTTGTACGGTGTGTTTGTGGTGTGAGCTGGTATGTATCTCACTCTTAGTTTAATAAAAATCCTTTTCCTCGAAATGTCCGTCTCCCCTGGGCAGTTCCTATAACTGAGGTCTGGAGGAGGGGCATAGAGGGAGGAGCCAGTTCACACCCAGTCAAAGTCTTTTAGTGTGCCCATGTCTCCTGCGGATCCCGTCTATACCCCATGGTCCTTTTGGAGTCCCCAGCATCCTCTACAGACTAGGAAAAAAGGATTTACAGGCAGGTAATCCTATTTTCTCCCCCCTCCTCTTCAATCTATCCATAGCTCTTAAATTAGCTGTCAGACTTAAATTTCTCTTATGGGCCCTACACATTGGCCGATCTGCCGCCGAGTTCCCCGACGGCGGATACGGCCGACGGGAGACCCGGCGACGGGGAGGGGGGGGGGGGGTTGGGGGGCAGTGAAGTTTCTTCCCTCCCCCCGCCACACGGCACCGTAGCAGTGCAGGCAAATATGGACGAGATCGTCCATATTGGCCTGCATGCACAGCCGACGGGGCACCAGCGATGAACAAGCGCGGAGCCGTGCATCGTTCATCGCTGGTGCCTCCACACTCAAAGATATGAACGGTATCTCGTTCATTAATGAATGGGATCGTTCATATCTTTGAGTGATGTCGGCCAGTGTGTAGGGCCTATTACGTTGCATTGTCTCCTCACTCCGCCAATCCCTACACTGGCTCCCTAGCCACTACAGAATTCAATTTAAACTCATCATCTCCAGCCCTCCCACCCTCTCCAGCCAGCAGGCAACCACTGCCTCTCTGTCTGCTGATAACAACCTCTCACACTCATCTTCAAGACATTACCTACACTGACCCAACCACTGTTGCTTCAAAGAATCCCTCAAAACTTACTTATACCTAGGCTTACGATACTATCCCTTTAAACTGGGGCAGTCATGAATTACACAGGTTCTCTAGTGGCTTAAAACCAGGTGAAATGCAGGCTTGAAGTCAGCCAACCACAGAACCTATGTAATTCATGAGTGTCCCAGTTTAAAGGGATATTATGGGAAAGCCTACTTATACCCCTTTCACACTGAAGCAAAGACTCCGACCCAGGATACTGAAGACGGGTCAGAGCCAGGGCTTTAGATATACCAATCCCTTTCACACCGCCACATGGTTCTGAGTAGTCACTGTTCACACAGGATGCTTGGATATTGTGTCATCTCCAACTGCTCCTGTGCCCACGAAACAGCAGCCTTTTATCATGACCCGGATCATGTGTGACCAGAGTCTGCCTTTCAGTCAGCAGCTGACCTGGGTCAACCCTTTCACACTGAGCCAGGACCCGGGTTACGCCGGTTTGCCCCAGGATCTCAGCTCAGAGGTGTTATTCACTCAAACATTCCAGACCACTGCCTATTGTCGGCTCAGCCCTATTGAATTAGATCCTGTATCCCCCACATGCTATGCCTTGAGAGTACGTTTCCTCACAGCCACTGTAGCTGTGAGAAAAGTCTGTGTTAAAATGCCCCATCTGGCATTAAACACACAGGGAAAAAATCAGAGTTTCCACATTTTACGCAAAAGTTATGGGTTACCGCATGTTGCACGTGTACCGCGCTGGAAAGACAAATAATTGAACAGCTCCAGGCGTGCAACCGAAGCTCAAACCCACGCTAATTGGATATGCCCCTTAGGGGGGTACTCACGGAGCGATCGCTGCTTAAAATCTAAGCAATCTGACTAGATTGCTTAGATTTTAAGCAGTGATCTCTCCGTGTGCACCCCCCACAGCGATAGCGATGCGCGGGCTATCGCTGGTGCTAGATTAGCAGGCTCAATCTAGCAGGTCGCTCATTTCACCCGCTGGGTGAAATGAGCAGCCCCCCCCCCCCCCGTCTCCACCCGCACGCTCAGCACACATCTCTCCCTAAATCGGGCCATGAATACGGCCCTTTAGAATGTAAACTCTCACAAGCAGGGTCCTCTATTATCTTTTCTTCCCTCCCCCCTCTTTTATCTCACGCAGCTAATATGTATACTTGTATATATACCGGTGTGCTGGTTGCCCTGTACTTGTGTAACTACAGTAGATCTACTGTTTGTACTGTTCTATAGGACACTGCACATCTTTGTGGAGCTATCTCCTATATAATAGCCCAGATCTGTGACTTTGTGCCTGTGTCTAACGCTGGACTTGGCTAGGAGCTCTCATTCGGTTAGCAGCAGGTCTATCACACCCAGTCCATAGCTGATTGGGCGTGAAACGCCCTCCCACACAGGTTACATCCAATGGGAGGCTCTGCCTTTTGGCTGCTGTGTGTTCACAGAGCAGGATTAACAATGGGGCTGATGGAGCTGCAGTTCCAGGCCCACTGCATCTGCAGCAACTTACACATAAAAATTGGTACAAATTCGGAAAGGGGGCGTGGCCACGGGTAAAGTGACGTGGCCAAGCCCCTTTTCCTATACTTTCAATGGGAGTTTGGAGAGCCAAAAATCGGTACAGACCATAAAAAAAGGGACTGTACATGCCAAAAAGGTACAGCTGGAGAGTATGTCACTGCATCTGCAGCAAGTACCTGTGCTGTAGATAGGGGGGAAAAAAATCCTTTTACTGCAGCATCCTATGGGGGTCAATCCGACCCATTCGCACGCTGCCCTTTTTCACAGCCGTGCAAATGGGACAGAACTGCGCTTGCGCCAACGCATCACAACGAGAATAATGAAGAAAGCGTTCGCAGCGGCAAACGCAAGAAGATCGTCAGGAAGAGGCCGTCCGGAAGCGTCAACTGACCGTTTTCAGGGAGTGTCCGAACGCAGGCATGCCCTGCCGTTTCCAGGGAAGGATCCTGACGTCACCTCCGTCCTGGATGATCGCAGCGGGTGAGTAAGTCCTGAGCTGTGTAGAGACTGCAAAAACTTTTGTTTGTGCAGCTCTCTGCACAAGCGTTTGCAGCCCTGCACAGCGACTCCCCCCTCCCCTGTAGGCGGCGACTACCTGATCGCAGCAGTGCTAAAAGTAGCCTGCTAGCTATCAGGTCGGAATGACCCCCTATGTTCCGCTGCCAGACCACCTGCCTCCTCCGGCATCAACAATCTCCACTCCCTAGCCGCAGCGCAGGTGTAACAAAAGCTGCTGCGGCCACGGCATAGATGTGTATGACAGCGGCGCAGCGGAAGGCTTTCATAGCCCTCCCTGCGCCGCATACTCGCTGAGCCCCGGAGCCTCCTCTGCTCGTGATGTCACAGAAGTGCCTCCCCACCACAGCCGCGTCCAGATCCCCAGAGGCCCTGACTCCGCAACACAGCACCTGGGCTGCCGGCCTGGAAGCCCCAAGATGGCTAATGTAACGGACAGAGTGGGTGATATCGCGGAGGGTAATGTCTGGACGCTGAATCAATGTAAAAGGTGACCGTGCTGTGCAGTGCAGTGGGTGTGCAGTGTCACTGACACTGCACAGCACTCTCACCTTTTACATTGATTCAGCGAGTCAGTCAGTTCTGCCAGCCAGTCACTATTGTTAGCGCCGGTGTCCCAACGCGCCGCATTACAGGGAAGTAGAAGCACTAAAACTACAGCTCCCAGCAGCCCTTAGCGCCGAAGCATTTTGGCGCTAAGGGCTGCTGGGAGGTGTAGTTTGAGTGCATCTTCTTCCCTGTAATGCGGCGCGTTGGGACACCGGCGCTAACAATAGTGACTGGCTGCTTGGCTGCTGTGCGAGTCTCCAGGAGAGCCACTGCAAAAGGGAGGACAGCAGCTTAGCTGCTTCCAGGAGGAGAAGCATTACCCGCCCCTCCTCCACTCGCAGTACCTCCGGGCCCCATCTGCGGCGCCCCCACACACTCCTCCACCACCCGCGGTGGCTCTGGAACCCCTCCCCCACCCGCAACACACCCGTCCCTTCCCCACCCACGGCACCACCGCACCCGCCCCTCCCCCACCCGCAACACCTCCTCCCCCACTCACGGTGGCTCCAGACCCCCTCCCCCACCACCCGCCTCTCCTCCACTCGCGCCTCCACCGCCCCTTCCCCATCCGCGGCACCCCCTCCCCCATCTGCACCTCCCCCGCACCCGCCACTCCCCCAACCACAGCATCTACTAAGTGATTCATCAGGCCCTGCATGCGCTGTTCACGCCATTGCAAGGGGCTACGACCCTTTAACCATCACACGCCCTTTGTCCGTGCATTTAACCACTCACACAATTATGATTGGAGGTAATACTCCATATAATACAAATATTGCATGCCACAAGGGCGTGCAAGGGTTAAGGGGGCTTAGCCCCATACGACGGTGTGAAGAGCGCCCGTAGGGCGCGATGAATCACCTAGTTATTATAACCCCAACCAAATCAAAAGCTTGTGATCCTAGCGTGCAGGAAGTAGATTTATTTAATGCAGGAGGTGAAATAACAGGTAATAGTCTATGGCAAAATACTTTCCTGCTTAAATTGTGATAATGAATTTAAGGATTGGATTATTATTTTATTTCAATTAATCCAAAATCCTAATTTTTTTTAAAAAAAACTTGGATCCTAAAATCGGAGTTTGGTGCATCCCTTTCACCCTTATGGTGACTTATATGATGAAGCACATAACAGAGTGGGAGCTCTCCTGCAAAGAGCAAGGCTGCCCCTACCCCATCGCTCACCCTGATCTAAAAAAGCTCTACAAATGCACTACAATTAGATTTAAGCAGCCAAAGTGTATGCAGAGAGACAACCTATGCAGAGACTGCTACTGGTGCACAGGTGTAACGTAGGTGTCTCTCACCCGGGACACCGCTTCCTCTCCGCCAAGAGTCAGCAGCATCTTGTCCACATTCTGCACCAGCCCCGGGTACTCCACGCACACCATCAGCTTCTGGCTGCGGGGCAGGGTGACGGTACCAGAGCCCTCCATGGCCTCCCCAGCCTCACACACCGGATCCGTCAGCAATTCACAGCCGGGTATCCCCACGCCTAAGGTTCCGGAGCAGAAACGTTCCTACACGGCGCATCAAGCATATTATCCCCCAACGCCCCAGACAAAAAGATTCAGCTAAAGTAAATAAACAAGCATACGTCCAACATGAGATACAGTACATTACTGTGGGTTCACACGTCTAAACTACTGTAGCTGGTTGCATTGTATTATGAAGATAAGCTTATATTATTATAAGCTAAATTATTTATTATATTATGTAGAAGTGCATACTTTGCTTTTGTGAGTTCTGAGGTATAGTATTATATATACAGTTACACATATATATATTATATATTCTGCAGCGGGGTACACTGGTATTCCACAGGGAATAACATCAGGGTGTAGAGTTGGATCTTGATCCGATGCACCAGCAGGCTAAAGCTTTGACTGTTCCCAGGATGCACTGCACCGCCTCCTCTATAGCCCCGCCTCCAGGCACTGGAGCTCAGTTTGTAAGTTGGTGCCTGCAGAGCAGGCAGCTAACAGGTGGGGCTGCAGTAGGCAGCCCTAATAAGAGCTTTTAAAGAAGAAAAGAAGACTTCAAGGGCCGCAGAAGACTTCAAGGAAGCGCACCCCAGCATTCACAGCGGCGGAGGACAGCCTATGGTGAAGGAGAGGGACAGCTGCAGCAGCGCCTCCACCAAGTACACTGCGTTGCTGCAGCTCCTTCCTCCCCCTACCTTGCTCCCTCCTTCTCCCCTGCTTGGAATCTGCAGAAACTGCTGCACTGGGGAGCCTGACTGCCAGCGGAGACAGTAAGTATAATCTATTCATTCATTCTTTCTTTCTTTCTTTCTTTCTTTCTTTCTTTCTTTCTTTCTTTCTTTCTTTCTTTCTATCTATCTATCTATCTATCTATCTATATATTCTGTCTGTCTGCCTTAATGTGTAAAAAGGGGGATGCTGTCTGCCGTTATGTGTAAAAAGGGGACGCTGTCTGCCGTTATGTGTAAAAAGGGGACGCTGTCTGCCGTAATGTGTAAAAAAGGGGACACTGTCTGTCGTAATGTGTGAAAAAGGGGACGCTGTCTGCCGTAATGTGTAAAAAAGGGGACGCTGTCTGCCGTAAAGAGTAAAAAGGGGAATCTGTCTGCCGTAATGTGTAAAAAGGGGGACGCCGTTAGGTGTAAAAGGGGCTCTACCTGGTGTAGGGTTGCTACTGTGCGGCGTAATTTGAATAAAGGAGACTACCGTGCACCGTTATATGAATTGGTATTATTTTGTGGCCACACCCCTTCCCCACAAAGCCACGCCCCTATATTTTTTGTGCGCGCCTACGGCGTGCACTGCCCCTGTTTTACATGCAGGGGGTAGCCAAAGTCGAAAATATTATAGGCACACTCATCACGTACAAATACCACCCAGATGGCCTCCGTGCGGGTGCTTGTTCTGCCGTGCGTACACATACTCGCAAGTGTCGAAGTCAAAAATATTACATAAAGAGAACATACAAACTACACACATATAAGTCGCTATACTTGCAAATACGCGCAGCGAGCACAGCAATATATGGTAACACACGCATTTACATGGACATGCCACAGAGATGGATTTGACACTTATTTCATGCAGTACATAATTGTGGTGGTATCAAGCGCCAGACATCATGATGATTTAGAATTGTATATGATGGAGTGGTGTCATGTATGTGTATTATTTGAACGAAACAAGATAGACCGGTCATGTTTACTATTGAAGCAACCAGATTGATGTGTAGATTCATTTGATGCTTGTTGTAAAGTTGTGGGACATTGCAGCAGATAATTATGATTAAATGTATAAAAGCTAAAATCACTCTTATTAGGACAGTGGACAGGAAACTCAGGCCAGCCCTTTGGATGTCTTCAAGGCTGAACCTGATTACCATATACAAAGGGACTGGTGACTCATCGTTAACCCCTCCCCCAGAAACTAGATAACACATTGATCACACAGGAGCTTAGTGGCTTTTTGGTCTCAGAGGATGATGGACTTGCTGCCAGTTCAGTTCCTGTATTTATTTACAGAGAGAGAGAGACATAAGATGCATTGGAGGGAATGGTAATTGTATCGCTGGCCTGTAACTGAAACTGTATGTAACTGTATGTATTAACTGCTTACTGTGTGAGTGTAACCATGTAACTTTAGGTATACTGTACTTTGTAAAATATATTGAATCCATATCCTTTTAATAACAAATATATACATCAATGCTTTTGGAACTCAGATAATGTGTGGGTGTATTGTTTTCTCTTATGGGATGCAGTGTTTTGCGATGTATAGCGCACATTCATGGGATATGGTAATAAGAGGTGCAGGCGTTTACAATATATATTAGAGCGGGCATTTTAAATATTTGTGAGAAAGCAATTTGGCATTCTTAGATGGGGGCTCTTACGGGATATCACATTCTTAATGATGCACTGTACATTATAAACGCGGCTGTAATTGACCAGCTCCGATGGACGCATTGCGTAGCTGATGAAAATAACATCCACGTTAATGTATTGTTGTGTTATCAGTAAGCCGCTGATATGAAATTCAAGGGACAATGCGTTTCTCATAATATTTAAGATGCTAAAATGTATTTTTATTGTTGCAAAACAAAGTTCAAATAAGTCTTATTGTGTTTGATTCAGATTGGATTGTTTATCTGTTTGAGTAGGTTTAAAAGTACATTTAAAAGTTGCTGCATAGCCTTGATATAGTTTTTTTTTTTTAAACTCAGGCCTAAAATAACTTCTGGTGCTTGTATGATGTGTGATTTCTTTGTGACAAAGGAAGCCGCATGGTCTGTACTCCACTTTGGACTAACCACATGGCCTGTCCACCATTTTGTGTAATCCTTATGGATGTGGAAGGGGGAGGAGCAGCGGCCATTTTGGGAAGGTCATTTTCTAAATGGCTGATTTTCACTGCTCAGAATAATCAGCTTTCCTTGGTCACATCAAACACCATTTATGAGTTACCAATGCATTTATTTAACCCATGCCATAGTCAATTACAAATAGTTTCAGCTGGGCCTAGTGAGAGTTAATAGATGAATACTTGATGTAAGAATTACACACAGATATAAACAAAGTTTTTTCTTTTACCTCTAGGATTTAGTTAACTCTGCTTGCTAGTTTAGGATAGCCATTGAAATGTTAATTAACCTGTCCCACTACCCTCTTGAACAGGCATATGAACCTCTGTTGATATGCAAATTAGAGACTTTGAAGGAAATGCATTCATTCAGTAGGTGTGTACTGTGTGGGGGTTCTATGAGAGTCAAGTGGTGTGTATATATATATATATATATATATATATATATATATGTATATATATATATAAATATATATTATATATAATATTATTATAATTATGTGTATATTTATATAGGTGTATGTTCTGCAAGATAGCTATCCAATCTGAATCATATCATTTAAATTATTGATTATTGCTAGAGTCATTATAGATCTGTGTGAAACCGGATACATTTGTTGCTATATAGTTAAAACTAAAATAAATGTTTAAGGAAGTAAGTGTAAAGCACAAACGCAGTCTGGCCTTGTTGTAAAGGTGTATACAGAAAGAAACTGTGTGTTGTGTTAAGTGAGCTATTATAGTTAATATTGCTCACATTTATAGAAGTTGTGGGATTTGTTTAATTGTGGACGTACGGTTTTGTACACGTGTCTCGGACAAAGTACAGGACTGCGCACGCAGCGTAAAAGACACGCACGGTCGCGTGTTTACGCAAAGTGCGTAAGAGTACGGGCGCTAAGTACAAATTACACAATAGTATCGTTTAGTTAAAAGGTGGGACAGTAGCCACGCTACAATAGCACAAAACTGCCCGGTTTCTAAAGCAGATTAGTATAAAACTTTTCGTTTAAACTGTATTGCCTCTGGGGGTAAAGCTGCTAATCTGAATGAATCAAAATTTTCTGTACAGAAAAGACAAAGTGTACTTGAGAGAGCGAACGTAGGAGTGAGTGGAACTGAACCCCGGAAGTCGGGTCCCGTGGTACATCAAGTAAGAGGAGGCTTGGTGGCGTGAAGTGGCTGACTCACGTTAATATAGATTGAAATACGCAAATCGTGAGGTGATTTGCAGAGGAGTGTGATAGTGCATAGTATTGCGATTAAAGTTAAAAGATTTTGTATTACGCTCCGAACTGAGGGTCGCAGTTTGTACATCGACCCGTGGTTGTACGGCAGATAGGTAACAAGTACCTATACGCTGTGCGATTGGACCGCGCATTTGTGGGTGCGATATATATAGCGCAACTGGATACCCCTTTACGAGCTTTTGCGTAAAATCACGGTATCATTAGCGCTGTATAGAGCATAAGCAAGTGTGATTTGTGTATAGGTGTATAGGGAGTTTTCACTGGTCTCTCTCAGGAAATTCTCCAGCGGCAGATATTCACTTGAATAGGTAAGTCACTCCTAAACACTTCCTGTGAATAGAAACCAGTTAGGGCCTCGCTGGGTACACGGTGGTCACTATTGGAGTGAGTCGTGGTACTCAGTGGAGAAGGAGCGAGTGAAAGCGTTAGGTGTCTTTCACCGTCTATCTGCGGTGTGCATTGGGGATTGCGTTTATTGGCAAAAAGTCAGCGATAGGATCCAATTGCACAAGCAGTGGGCGTTTGGTAACTAGGGTTCAGGTTGAGGTGCCGCGGTCCAGGGGGTCAGCGAGGTTTATTATGTGTGAAAAATATGGGTCACACACGGAGGCTTTTTGCAATGAATGGGTATGTATGACTGACAAAGATAGGGTACCATTCCCTAAAGTGGGCAGCTTTGAACCAGAGGTATTGCAGAACTTAAGGATAAGAATATGTCTGATAAAATCCCGAAAACAAAGGGTAGGACATACAAATTGTTTAAACCTGTGACAGCAAGAGGGGTTGGTGAGTTTGATCCTAAGGTATTGCAGGTGGTATGTCTAACCAAAGTCATATAAGACAAGAATGGAAATATAAGAACTGTTTGAACTTGTAGCAACAATAAACAAGTAGGAAGAAAAAAAAAGAGAATGCAAGTACACCGCCTTATGTAGATGTGGAAGCAGTTACGGCCAGCATACAAACTATAGAAAATAATAAAAATATGAAAAATATGACTGTAACCTATATATGTACTAATGAATGTTGAAGTTTTATTTAGGAGGAGAAGGTGACCTGATTGTTTTCAGCCATTTCTCATGTACCCAGAGGAGTATCCAACCAGTAAAAGAAGAGCAGTAGCCTGTGGGGGAAGTGTCTGAGACCCGTGGAACAGGTAAGTATGGTATCATTTGTGTACATATATAGTAAAACCCAAAAATAAAACAAAAAAAAAATCAAGAAAGTAACGTCAGAAATGGAGAAAAAAACCTGTCCGTACATTAGTATTTGCCAGTCGGAAAGCGGACAGAGACAAGGTAACCCCAGGGTATTTCTTTCAGTTACCATATAAGAAGTATTCGTTCCTAGTAATGCCCCTAGTAAAGATGAGCTCGGAAATGTTTGTTGGACCATGTACAGACCCTTAATACGGGATTAGAAGGATTGAATGAAATACTTCGCATGACCTAGAAGCTTGTTAAACTTTTTTTGTTTTTGTCTCTTGCAGTAATAGAAAACTCTCCATCTGGATAAGATCACTGGTAAACACTAATTCGGAAAATGGGAGGTGGCTGTCTTTGTGCAAATGGACGGGCTCAATAAGGCATTGAGTGTCAGGGTGCAGACTTCTTTGCAAAATTGGAAAGGGGTCACAGTAGCTAATCTTAGATAGTGTGCTATTGAACATCACAAGAAGAGTGCTAGGCGCAGAGGACAACAGGTGGAGAGGTTGAGGACGGTAAGTATACTGGCACATACAGGAAAGACCCATCAGTCCAAACCCCAGATCCCAAATGGTCAATAATATGTTACACTTGTAGGAAGGAAGAGCATTTTGCCTGAGATTGTAGGAGTAGTAGGACACATAGTCAATATAGATCCCCTAGACAGAAAACACTAGCCACATTATTAAACACATAGACGGGACCAAGGGACATATAGTAAGGAATCATAAGCCATATAGAAAACACAGATTCGGCTAATGGGAAGAACAAAATAAATGCAACATTACCCTTGGACAAAACTAGACACCCACGAAGACTAATGTTACATTTCATGGTTCTAGATCCATGTCCATCACAGGTAGAGGAAATTATCTCACAGATACCGGGTTCCCTATGAACTTAGGATGGACAGGACACTGGATTGATGCCTGGGATAGTCCCAATAGCGATACGATAAACACAGATTTTTTTTAAGGGGAGTAGACCAAGTAGAGAATCACTTCCCCGTAGTGCCCAATCCAGTTGTCAAATTTTTATAAAATCTTCTCCACCTCTACAAACTCATCTGTCACCAACCTCTATTCTGTTTCTCTACAGTTTTCCTCTTCATCTTTTGCATTCACACAGGGTGGTACAATACATGGACCCTAGTACAGTTCAAACTCCACATGCCTAGGTCCTTCAGAGTTCTGCCCAAACCCAGTATATCTCAACAGCACGATAACACCAGTATTACTGCAGTGTGCCTTGTCATGCACAAAGGGTGGAGAATGGGAATACTGGTGAAGGGAAATTTTGTATAGACACTGATATGCCTGTTGGTGAATGGCAAACCTGACATTTTCTTTTTAATTTTCTTCTTCTTTCTCTCCTCTAGAGATGTTTCTTTTTTCTTTTTTTTTCTTTTTTTGAGTTATGCTCATGATACTCTACATTGCAAACACACAATGACTTCGTACAGTTAACACCCTTTAGGAATTATTGTTATGTATTGGTGTGCACTGATGTTTTCTCAAACTGGGTAGAGGCATTTCCTGCCGCCACGGATGCTGCTGTGTTTACCGCAAAAAGAAAAATTGAGCAGAAATTTGTGTGTAGATAATGGTACCCCTAGAAGTAGGAGCAAAGCTTGAAATTGTACTATTGTGATCATAGATACTGCCACTAGTATTATGTAGCTTCGGAACCACTCCCAGATCTTCACTCAATGAATCACGCTCTTCGAAATTTGTTTTTGTTTTGGTATTTGTGTTTTTTTTTGGGTTGTTTTTGTAAGACAACCTCATGTCATGATTGATCTGCACAATGATCAGAAATACACCAATGAGGTGACAGTACAGTACCTTGTTGAGATGAGCCAGCATTTGAGAACTTGACAAAAGAACTTGAAACTGTTGATTGCTGGTATGCCAAATACTAACTGTCTTGAGTGTGATCCAAGAGACTGTGTGATTGTTCTTACGCTCAGGTTGCCTAATAGACAGGTGGGAAGGACCATACCAAGTTTTGTTGACAGCACTAAAGGTCGCCGAAAGAGAGATTTGGGTCCACTCATCCCACTGCAAGAAGGTCGCTGACCCGGAGAGAACTCGTGACAAAGTAGTTTATTGCTCACATTCATCGAGTTTGTGTAGTTTCGTAACTGTGTGTTCCAAGTGAACTGTGTGTTCAAAGAGCAAGGTGAAGAGCAAAGTGAACTGTGTGTTCCAAGTGAACTGTGTGTTCAGAGAGCAAGGCAAAGAGAACCTCGTATCACCAGAGACTCTGTTCCGTGAAGAACTGAGAGGCGGCACTGTTGAACACTACCTGAGCGTACTAAAGGATTGCAGAAAGACCAGTCATTGTAATTGATTTGTTATGTACAAAGAGCTGTTTTGTTCTATTTCTCTTTTCTCTCTTTCCCGCTGACAAACATTTTCTTTCAGGATATTCTATTTTTGCGAGGTTTTTTTATGAGGAGTCGAGTGTGGGACTGGAACTGGTTCTGGAGGAAGGAGTGATTTCCTTATAGGATCCCAGGATTAGCCGATCAGTTTGTTAAAATCAGAGAAAAATCAAAGGTCTAGTAGTTATGGAGTTCAGAGGTAATCAGGAACAATCAGACAATGGCTATTCACACATTGCAGATAAAGAGCTCATTAATATATGTGGAAGAAAGGTTTATGAGTGGCTTTCCACGAACGCCGAAGGTTTATGTTATTTAGGAACAGTGGTGCAAGTGGGCGGGTACGGGTGGGTACGGCGTACCCGTAAGAATTTAGCCGTGGGTACGCCGTACCCACACCGACGGGCCGCCGCTCCTCGCACCGCCGCTGATGTGAGGGAAGGAGAGCGCAGCCTGTGCCTCTCCTTCCCCTCAGTCTCCAGCGGGTGTCATAGTTTAGTTCAGCGCCGATCCGTGAGCCAATCAGAGCTCGCCGTGCGAGCTCTGATTGGCTCACGGATCGGCGCTGAATTAAACTGTGAGACACCCGCCGGAGACTGAGGGGAAGGAGAGGCACAGGCTGCGCTCTCCTTCCCTCACACAGGACGGCAGTGGCCAGCGGCAGCGGTGAGCAGGGAAGGGGGGGGGGAGGGGGGGCATGTTATACCTGGCACTGGGGGATATCTGGCACAGGGGGGCATGTATACCTGGCACTGGGGGATATCTGGCACAGGGGGGCATGTATACCTGGCACTGGGGGATATCTGTCACTGGGGGGGCATGTATACCTGGTACTGGGGGATATCTGGCACTGGGGGCATATCTGGCACTGTAGGGGCATTTCTGTATCTGGCACGGGGGGCAATGTATATCTGACACAGTGGGAGCATTTGTGTATCTGGCACTGTGGGGCAATGTGTATCTGGCACTGTGGGGCAATGTATATCTGGCACTGTGGGGCAACGTGTATCTGACACTGCGAGGCAATGTATATCTGGCACTCTGGGGGCATTTCTGTATCTGGCACTGTGGGGCAATGTGTATCTGGCACTGTTAGTCAATGTGTATCTGGCACTGTGGGGCAATGTATATCTGGCACTGTGGGGCAACGTGTATCTGGCACTATTGGGGTCATACGTGTATCTGCCCCTCCCCCATATGTGTATCACGCCCCCATTTTAATTGGCCACGCCCCATGTGGCATTTGGCCACACCCATTTTTTGCACGCGCGCCTTCGGCGCGCGCACACAGTACCCGTAAGACATTTTTTCTACTTGCACCACTGTTTAGGAAGGACACTACTTATAACCCTTGTTCAATGATTAAACAGAACTAGCATACGTTCCAGAAATGGAAACAATGTTCAGAAAATGATAGGAATATATAGATCATGAAAATTTTATATGTCACTGTCACGATTTGTTTGTGTCTTCTTCATCTACCCAGCAGAACCTCAATTGAATCCAAAAATCAGTGTACAAAGACGTAGGTACATGTATGTGTGAAATGTTCATCGCAAATCAGACATTATAGGCCAAAGCACTGTCCCAGCATACTCTATAGGTTGAATGTTGTCCCACACCCAACCAGTGGTCCCGTGACCGCCGAGTGCATATAGAGGATGTCTCGTCCTCCTCCCTGTCTTCCCCAAATATAGTCAAGTGTCTGATTTGCAAAATGAATACATACTTGTGTCTAGGTCACCGATTATTGTATGAAATATTTTTTCTTATGTTAATAATTGATGGCAGTTATTGTTTGCTGCCAAAGGGTGGACTGTCGAAGTCAAAAATATTACATAAAGAGAACATACAAACTACACACATATAAGTCGCTATACTTGCAAATACGCGCAGCGAGCACAGCAATATATGGTAACACATGCATTTACACGGACATGCCACATAGATGGATTCGACACTTATTTCATGCAGTACATAATTGTGGTGGTATCAAGCGCCAGACATCATGATGATTTAGAATTGTATATGATGGAGTGGTGTCATGTATGTGTATTATTTGAACGAAACAAAATAGACCGGTCATGTTTACTATTGAAGCAACCAGATTGATGTGTAGATTAATTTGATGCTTGTTGATGTTCCTGACCAAGTGGAAGCTAATAAGCTGATTCTTCAGATTGATGATGAGATTGACCCTCCTGATACGTCTAAGAAACCTGATAAGTTCAAACGTCAGAAAGTTACTAAATTAGTCTTACCACATTCTGAGGTTCATTCCAACCCGATCGCTCACTGCAGTTTATCGCAGCGCAGTGATCGAGTTGGAACTGCACATGCGCCGGCACTGCAGTGCACCGGCGCATGCCAGCCGTCATTGCCTTGCGATCGCCTCTGAGGCGGTTGCTGTGCAGCAGGGGGCTGGACAGCGGCGTTAAGCCGCCGTTTAGGGGGCGCAATCCGGCCAACGCAGGCACCGCTGTGCGATGCTTTTGCATTTCTGCGGGTAGGGGGGGGGCGGCACTGACATGCGGGGCGGACTGGCCCTGTGCTGGGCGTCCCCCCACATGTCTGAGTGCCTGATCGTAGCTGTGCTAAATTTACGATCAACTCGGAATGACCCCCTGTGACCATTTAATTGACATACGTCAGGAACCCTGGTCTTCTCCAGGAAATAAATTTTTCCTGTCTAAAAAGATGCTAGCTCGTTATCCTATCTCTGCGGAGTTGAGTAACAAGTGGGAAACCCCGCCACCAGTGGACTCACATGTAGCCCATCTTGTGGTGTCATCTACTCTGCCTGTCACCACCGTCACCTCTTTGAAGGAACCGACGGATAAGCGTGTGGAGGGTTGCTTGAAATCTATTTACACTCTTACAGGTGCTGTACATAGACCCGCTATGGCAGCCTCTTGGCCTGCAAAAGGCATTGAAGCATGGGTTCAAACAATTGAGGAAGAGCTACCTCTGAATTTTTCTGACACTGACAGACAATATCTGTCCTATATTACCACAGCCTCCTACTATATTCCGGAGGCGGCCTCTGATGCAGGGGTTATGGCGGCCAAGGCATCTACTACGTCTATCCTGGCTCGCCGGATTCTGTGGTTACGGTCCTGGTCGGTGGACCTGGACTCTCTAAGAAGACCTTAGGGGTTCACCCTTTTAAGGGAGATATACTATTTGGAGATGATCTGAACACAATTGTGACCGACCTGGTGTCGGCCAAGACAGCATTTCTCCCAAGTACTTCATGGTGTCGGCTCCCGACCTATATCCAAGTACCAATCCTTCAGTTCTGAAGGTTAAGAGTACTACTTTTCGTTCCTTTCGACCTCCAGGTAAACACACTCAATATTATCAACCTCTCTGAACGGATCCTTACAGAAGATCACATCAATATATTTAGGAAGGGCCTATCCTTTTCACCCTCTAAGCCTTTTAATAGGTTTTTGTGGGAGAAAAACCTACGCCTTTTTGGAAGAAAACTTCTTTTAAAGAAGTTCTTCTCGATGAAATCAGATGATAATCTTTCTCTTCCACACTCCTCAGGTCGGGGAATAAGCCCAGAAGAAGGGGACAATATTCCATCATGGTCCTCTCAAGAAGAGGAAGCTCTGGAGTCCCTTGAGGAACTATCCAGGAATGAATCACAATCCCTGGATAACTCTATCACTACCAGAAAAATTTGCAAAAAAAGATCAACATTTATTCCTCAGGAATCTATTAGTCCAGAAGCCACGGTTTTCCTTAATTTGGTGTCCAGAGAATTTGACAATATTTACAAGAAATCTGGACATAACAGACGGACAGGTAACCTGAACCAGAAGGAAAGATCGGCCGTAGCAGAGATAAAGGAATGGGATGATGTCATAATCAAACCCTCGGATAAAGGGGGCAACACCGTTTTGTGGCCCAAAGTTATGTACATGAGGGAAGCTTCAAGACAGCTAAATGATACAACATGCTATCAAAAACTTATACTCAACCCTACCCAAAACTATATGGAGTTGTATAACAACATGATAAACCGGGCTTTCACGAATGGTACGATCCTTAAGGAAGAACGTGATTTTCTATATATGACCAATCCAAAAATCCCAACATTTTATCTACTCCCAAAAGTTCATAAGGATCTACAGGAACCGCCAGGACGCCCTATAGTGTCCGGAATAGGTGGACTCTCGGAAAAGGCCAGTATTTTTCTGGACACCCATCTCAGAACACATGTAACACAGCTAGCCTCGTATGTTAAAGACACACCAGATGTCCTGAGAAGACTAAATGATGTCCACCTAGAGTCCAGACACATTCTAGTCAGTATGGACGTCGAGTCTCTTTATACGTGCATATCCCATGATCTTGGGTTAAAAGCAGTTGAATATTTCCTACGCATGGAAGGAATGGGTGATTTTCAACTCTTTTTGCTGAAATTCTTAAAATTTGTACTGCACAGAAATTATTTTGTTTTCAATGACCGCTACTACCTTCAGGTTAGAGGGACGGCTATGGGGGCGGCATGTGCGCCCACATATGCCAACCTCTTCCTGGGGTGGTGGGAAAGAGAACATGTTTTTTCTGACATCAATGATCAACATACACAGCATATTATCACCTGGCTGCGTTATATAGATGACGTTCTCGTCATCTGGGATGGTTCTGAAAGTGAACTGTTTGATTTCCTAACAGATCTTAATAAGAACAACCTCAATTTGAGACTAACGATGAATCATAGCAGTCAGGAAATCTCCTTTCTTGATCTAAAAATCTATAGAGATGGAGGAAACATGTTAGCTACAGAGCTACATCGTAAGGAGACAGCTACAAATAGCATTCTCCATAATTCCAGCTCACATTTCCCTCCCACTATAGCGAACATCCCCAAAGGGGAGTTCCTAAGATTAAAGAGGAACTGTTCGGATGAGGCAACCTACCGACACAAAAGTGAGGAGGTAGCGGCCCGTCTCAAGGAACGGGGCTACAGCAATAGATCCATTAAAAAGGCACGGAACTCCCTTTTGAAAACAACTAGGAATTCCCTCATCTTCCAAGAAAAGAAAGTGAAGGATCAAGATGACCTGAGATTTGTGGGAGATTTCTGTCAGGAGTGGAGACAACTTAAAGAAGGTATACAAAAACACTGGCATGTTCTGTTGTCTGACTCAGACCTAGCAACTAGCCTGGGAGACAAGGTCTCGATGAGCTGGAGAAGGTCACCCAACCTAAAGGACTATTGGGTACAAAGTCATTACCAACGACTCCCTTCCGTCTCTCCTTCAGTAAGAGGCACATACCCTTGTGGGACCTGCAGGGCCTGTGACTATATGAAGCCAACACAAGAAATCACAGACAAATTTGGTAACCAACACAGGATCTCCGATTACTTCAACTGCAAAACAACCAATGTGGTGTATTGCCTACAGTGCCTGTGTGGCAAAAGATATGTGGGAATAACCACACGGATGTTTAAACAACGGATTTTGGAACATGCAGGAACAATCCGAAATGTGGATAGGGATATGCAGAACTTCCGACAAATAACCACGGTGGCCAGACATTTTCATCTCCACTATAATGACAACACCCATCGAATGCAAGCGTTTGGCCTGGAAAAGGTCAAACTTGGAATCAGAGGGGGCGATGTAATGCAGGAACTACTCAAAAAGGAGAGCCAGTGGACCTACCTATTGGGAAGTTTAGCTCCATCAGGTCTCAACGAACACATAAACTATACGGTGTTCCTATGATGATCATTTACATGTGATATTGAGACACGCCATTTAGATCTCGATGGCGCCAATGTATGCGCTCTCTCTCTCTCTCTTTCTCTCTTTCCCCTCTCTTAACTTAACCTTTCCTTAGGCTCCAACAAATTCGTGCTACCCCGGCCTGCAAGACCTATTTTCATTACATGCTGTGTATCAGGCTACTTTTCACTAGATGTATCAACATAATAACTGCAATAGCAAATTAAATCACCAGTATATCTTAACAATATACAACTATTACCCCAATTTTTAACCTACTCCCCTTTTGGTGTCCTCCCTGACTCACCGTCCTTTCCCTTTCCTCCCCACTTTTCACCAGTTCTATTATTATCATTATTTTTATTTCTATAATTCTTACACATTCTGTACTCACTAGTATTCTTATTATTTGAATATATACACTTTATAGACAGTTTTGAACAACAACTAGGTACACTTTTTGACATTACCTATCAAGGTAACATCTTTATCACCCACAAACATTTGTTTTGTGTTTTCTCACATGTGCACTTTTAATTTTGTGTCTAATGTCACTTTTTTTTAATTTTGTCACTTTTATTCACATATTTTTGATATCTGATACCACAACCATCAGGTCATAATTACATCTGCTCGATGAATTTTCGAGCAGACCTACACATAGAACCCAAATCGATCACCTGCAGTCAATTTTTACACAATCAGGTTTCATAACATTCACAATACAGAGCACTAACACCAATGATACACAACAATCAAACAAGCCTCCCCTGCACTGTAGTCACCCATTTCCCATTATTTAACCTTTTTTTCCCCACTCTGTCATCCCTTCCCCCTCCCCTTCCAATTTTCCCTTCCCCCAATCATAACCCCCCTTTTTTTCCTCCCCCTTTTTGTTTTCACTTCCCTCCCCCTTTCCCTTCCCCCCCCCCCCCCCCCGTTTTTTTTCCCCTGGTCCCTCTATACCCATTCCCCCCCCCCCCCCCCCCCCAAACCCCCCCCTACCCCCACCCCCCCTTTTTATATTCACATTCATTTATACTTATCTCTATAATCTCTAATCCTTAACTTTCATGTTTCATTTTTAATTTCTAATTTTATATTTATATTTATTCTTATTTTTATTTTTATTCTTTATATTTATTTTTATTTTACAGTCATACTTATTGTCATATCCATACCTATCTTATACCCATTTACATTTATCATTATTATTACTATTATTTTCATATTTATATTTATTATTATTTTTATTCTTATTTATTATTTTATTATTATGTTTATTTATTTTGCAATTTTTTCCCCTCTTCATTTCCCCAAATTTCAATTTCGTATTCATCAGTGCATAATTTTACTTTATACGGACTTTGACGGGAAAGCCTAAACTTTAAGGTTATATTATCAAAGATGAATATTCGACGAGGACAATGTACAATATTTCCATCTCCAGAACAAGATTTGTTCCTCTAAATAGATTTTTATTTATTTATTATTTATCATAACCGTCTATTAATTAGTAAATTACAGTCACCTTTATTTTACTTATGATGATTGGGTCACCAACCTCTGTCACTGGCATATTTTGATTAATAGGTCGGTCATGTTTATATTTATTTTTATTATTATTATTTCCTATTATCTTTATTATGATTATTACTATTATTTTGATATCACCATTATTATTAGTATTATCACAGGAGATATTTCCTCTTACTAATCAATTAATTTCTGCATTAAGAATGTCATAGCTTAAATTTCCTGAAACATATTGTCGATTCTAACTATGTTAAATGTATGTTTAGAAAACGCACATTGTCTTTAATCTTACTCTTCTGTTGGATTTTCAGCTTATATAACTGTGATTTGATTAACCATTATCCTCCTTAAAAAAATTCTGTTTATTAATTAAACCGTTATTCGATATTTTTGATTTAACATACCATACGCTTTGAACATTACTTTAATTGATTCCATTGTGATCCACATATATTAATTTTTATTTACGGAGGTTTAATAGAATAAGCACTGCCTGGTGGATAGAATTGTTTAACAAAAATTATGCCATAATTAGTGGTCTACGTAGATGAACTATTACTTATGGAGCTTCAATAGAATAAGCACAGCCAGGTGGATGGAAGTGCTGAACAAACTTATGCCATAATTAGGCAATTAAGAACTCAGGAAAGGGATTGGTTGATGATCCCCTTTTTAAATGCACCATCTGAACACCACCATAGGCTGCCAGGTGAGCAAGCCCAGGTGGTGAAACGTACGTCCAACTAACGGCCTCACGCACGGACTCCTCACTGCAGGAGGAGCCGTGACCAACAGCAGTCATTCAGAACGGTTGAGCGGCAATGATCCATCGAGTTCGGGGAGATCGCGAGTGGTAATGTACAATAACCTACGGGTCAGACTCACTCACCCGACACTCCCCACACACTCTCTCTCTTCCTATCAACTCTCACTTTCACGGACAGACACCCGGTCTCCGGTGGCGCATCCGGACCCTGCAAGGCAAGTGGCAACAGGGTCCGCCTAACACCACATACGGCTTCTCAGGCTGCCGTCCGCTGTCTTTCCTTCCACGGCACAACCCACGATCCCACTCTCATCTGTCCTCCGCTCCAATGATGAGGTCAGACAGCAGATGGGATCAGTGAACTGGAGTGCCGACTATCCTTCGCCCTCAGAGTTACAGTCTCACACTTGACCAGCTACCTGCAGGCAATTTTGACAAACAAGGCGCAATTATTGGGGATATAAACACCTGTGATTATGTTCTAACTTGTGCCTATTAAGATAATAATTGTTTTCTAGCAACAGCAATGTTTTTTATTAGGAGCAGGTCTGTTTTGTGCAATCTCATTGCACAATAAAGGTTGTTAAATGATGTAGTGTTATTAACACAATTGTGATTCAGTCTATTACTGTGGGCCTTTTCATTTCATCTTCGGACTCTGGCTCAGACCCAAGTGGCGCATTTAGGACCCTGCAAGGCTCATAAGCATCAGGGCCCATCTAACACCACGTTGGGGTCTCTAGCCAGTGTGCCAGTTCTATCTTTTTTCCGTGACGCAGTCGACGGTCCTACTCTCATCTTTCCTCCGCTCATGGATGAGGTTAGACAGCAGATGGGACTAGCAGACTAGAGTGTCACTATTTAATTTTCTACTATCCATGCCAGCATAATCTTGTTTTTTCTTTACTTGCATTTGTTACATACCTGACAAACAACATTAATGTGTCAGTTTTTCATTCAAGATACAAATGAATCATTTTGGAGACAGAATGTTGCAGTAAAACTTAATTGTAACTATGTATTCTCTAACAGGCATGGATATTACTTTCTCTTTAACATGGAAGAGATGTTAAAACACAGATTTACTCTGTGAAATATGGGGAGAAGCTGATCTCACATGCACAGCAGTATTTTTCTGCAAGGTGTAATTTAATTATATCACCAATATCATCTCTGCTGCTCACAGGATATTTTTGATAGATTACTATCATTTTTTGTCATCAATTTCTGTGATTACTGCTGTTCATTGGATAAGTTTGATAGATTACTATCATTTCTCTTATCATCCATTGTTGAGCAAAATATACAAATAATTTTAAGATGATGATATTTGCTCTTTTTTGAATTATTCATATTTTTACCACTGTTTAAATGGGGAATAAGTAATTGATACATCTAATATACCCCTGTTATTTTATTTTAGTTGAGTATTGGATAAATAAAAGCTAAGTTTTAATTATAGACAGTTTTCATCTTTTTCACATATTTAATCATCAAAAGAGTGCTCCAAATATAGGAATTTCTTTTATTTGGTAAGATGTGGGCTCTTCCACACCCACCAAATCATTTTGTATCTGGTACACTATTCCTGGGAGCACCTCCAACGTCAGAATAGCTGCCCACTTGGGCTTGATATATTTTTTCTGTTTAGTTGGTTGTTTGAGATTTAGTCATTTAATTATAACCAGTCTGGTGCAGGGTAAACCAAGTTTTGCCACATACTGTTTTCTGAGTTCTTTACTCAGCTCTCCACCCTAGCACAGACATAACAATTCTTCTTAGATCGGACAGACCATTCTATGAAAAACGCTCCTTAGCTGTCTGTTTCTCTAATCTTGACCATTTCACCAGATAGATATGTCTCAGTTCAAACTTCTCTCGGAACTAACATCGAAACGTAAAACAGATGATTTGGACAGTATTTTTTCCAGCTCTGTCAGTATATCTGAACCAGAACCAAACTGGGAAGGGGACTTTCAAAAACTAAAAAGATTGTTACAGAAACAAATCCGAACCAACTGGGACCTAACGAGTTTGGAGAATTATATCAAACACAAAATCGTCCCAAGGGGTCTACGCCCAAAAACCTTCCCGGCTTTTGAGTTAGCAACGGAGAACTTAAAACAGGAGTGGGAAAAAGCTCTCCTGAAATGTTCATCAGAACTGATCGGGATCCTCATTAAGCACGACCATTTGGCCCTTGAAGAATGCCAAAAAGAGATTAACATCCTGGGCAAGAAATTAGAAACCTGGGAACAAAACAAGAATTTTCAAAAGTGCTTTGAGGACCAGAAAAAGGAACTGGAACAATACGAAGATACCATCATAGAGAGAAAGAGAACAAAGTTTGCACGAGACACAAGAGATTTTGTCAACAACAAAGTGTTCAGATGGCATAAGATATCAGATCAACAACCTAGAAGGCATAGAGAGGACTCCTATATATCATCTGAAATTGACTCCTCAGGCAGTGAGGATACAGGTGATCACACATCTTCGAGCACTTCTAGCCACAAAGGAGATTTGGATCAAAGACTCTCTTTTTTAGAGGACGGCAGGACACGTCGGGGACAAGCCACAAGAGGAAGACGAGACGTGGCCGCAAGAAAAACCAAAAACAGACAGAGATGGGAATCACCCCCACCGGGGAGATATCCAATTCGAACGTACAAGAAAAAATGAGCGATAGTGACACACTCAATATTATCAACCTCTCTGAACGGATCCTTACAGAAGATCACATCAATATATTTAGGAAGGGCCTATCCTTTTCACCCTCTAAGCCTTTTAATAGGTTTTTGTGGGAGAAAAACCTACGCCTTTTTGGAAGAAAACTTCTTTTAAAGAAGTTCTTCTCGATGAAATCAGATGATAATCTTTCTCTTCCACACTCCTCAGGTCGGGGAATAAGCCCAGAAGAAGGGGACAATATTCCATCATGGTCCTCTCAAGAAGAGGAAGCTCTGGAGTCCCTTGAGGAACTATCCAGGAATGAATCACAATCCCTGGATAACTCTATCACTACCAGAAAAATTTGCAAAAAAAGATCAACATTTATTCCTCAGGAATCTATTAGTCCAGAAACCACGGTTTTCCTTAATTTGGTGTCCAGAGAATTTGACAATATTTACAAGAAATCTGGACATAACAGACGGACAGGTAACCTGAACCAGAAGGAAAGATCGGCCGTAGCAGAGATAAAGGAATGGGATGATGTCATAATCAAACCCTCGGATAAAGGGGGCAACACCGTTTTGTGGCCCAAAGTTATGTACATGAGGGAAGCTTCAAGACAGCTAAATGATACAACATGCTATCAAAAACTTATACTCAACCCTACCCAAAACTATATGGAGTTGTATAACAACATGATAAACCGGGCTTTCACGAATGGTACGATCCTTAAGGAAGAACGTGATTTTCTATATATGACCAATCCAAAAATCCCAACATTTTATCTACTCCCAAAAGTTCATAAGGATCTACAGGAACCGCCAGGACGCCCTATAGTGTCCGGAATAGGTGGACTCTCGGAAAAGGCCAGTATTTTTCTGGACACCCATCTCAGAACACATGTAACACAGCTAGCCTCGTATGTTAAAGACACACCAGATGTCCTGAGAAGACTAAATGATGTCCACCTAGAGTCCAGACACATTCTAGTCAGTATGGACGTCGAGTCTCTTTATACGTGCATATCCCATGATCTTGGGTTAAAAGCAGTTGAATATTTCCTACGCATGGAAGGAATGGGTGATTTTCAACTCTTTTTGCTGAAATTCTTAAAATTTGTACTGCACAGAAATTATTTTGTTTTCAATGACCACTACTACCTTCAGGTTAGAGGGACGGCTATGGGGGCGGCATGTGCGCCCACATATGCCAACCTCTTCCTGGGGTGGTGGGAAAGAGAACATGTTTTTTCTGACATCAATGATCAACATACACAGCATATTATCACCTGGCTGCGTTATATAGATGACGTTCTCGTCATCTGGGATGGTTCTGAAAGTGAACTGTTTGATTTCCTAACAGATCTTAATAAGAACAACCTCAATTTGAGACTAACGATGAATCATAGCAGTCAGGAAATCTCCTTTCTTGATCTAAAAATCTATAGAGATGGAGGAAACATGTTAGCTACAGAGCTACATCGTAAGGAGACAGCTACAAATAGCATTCTCCATAATTCCAGCTCACATTTCCCTCCCACTATAGCGAACATCCCCAAAGGGGAGTTCCTAAGATTAAAGAGGAACTGTTCGGATGAGGCAACCTACCGACACAAAAGTGAGGAGGTAGCGGCCCGTCTCAAGGAACGGGGCTACAGCAATAGATCCATTAAAAAGGCACGGAACTCCCTTTTGAAAACAACTAGGAATTCCCTCATCTTCCAAGAAAAGAAAGTGAAGGATCAAGATGACCTGAGATTTGTGGGAGATTTCTGTCAGGAGTGGAGACAACTTAAAGAAGGTATACAAAAACACTGGCATGTTCTGTTGTCTGACTCAGACCTAGCAACTAGCCTGGGAGACAAGGTCTCGATGAGCTGGAGAAGGTCACCCAACCTAAAGGACTATTGGGTACAAAGTCATTACCAACGACTCCCTTCCGTCTCTCCTTCAGTAAGAGGCACATACCCTTGTGGGACCTGCAGGGCCTGTGACTATATGAAGCCAACACAAGAAATCACAGACAAATTTGGTAACCAACACAGGATCTCCGATTACTTCAACTGCAAAACAACCAATGTGGTGTATTGCCTACAGTGCCTGTGTGGCAAAAGATATGTGGGAATAACCACACGGATGTTTAAACAACGGATTTTGGAACATGCAGGAACAATCCGAAATGTGGATAGGGATATGCAGAACTTCCGACAAATAACCACGGTGGCCAGACATTTTCATCTCCACTATAATGACAACACCCATCGAATGCAAGCGTTTGGCCTGGAAAAGGTCAAACTTGGAATCAGAGGGGGCGATGTAATGCAGGAACTACTCAAAAAGGAGAGCCAGTGGACCTACCTATTGGGAAGTTTAGCTCCATCAGGTCTCAACGAACACATAAACTATACGGTGTTCCTATGATGATCATTTACATGTGATATTGAGACACGCCATTTAGATCTCGATGGCGCCAATGTATGCGCTCTCTCTCTCTCTCTTTCTCTCTTTCCCCTCTCTTAACTTAACCTTTCCTTAGGCTCCAACAAATTCGTGCTACCCCGGCCTGCAAGACCTATTTTCATTACATGCTGTGTATCAGGCTACTTTTCACTAGATGTATCAACATAATAACTGCAATAGCAAATTAAATCACCAGTATATCTTAACAATATACAACTATTACCCCAATTTTTAACCTACTCCCCTTTTGGTGTCCTCCCTGACTCACCGTCCTTTCCCTTTCCTTCCTACTTTTCACCAGTTCTATTATTATCATTATTTTTATTTCTATAATTCTTACACATTCTGTACTCACTAGTATTCTTATTATTTGAATATATACACTTTATAGACAGTTTTGAACAACAACTAGGTACACTTTTTGACATTACCTATCAAGGTAACATCTTTATCACCCACAAACATTTGTTTTGTGTTTTCTCACATGTGCACTTTTAATTTTGTGTCTAATGTCACTTTTTTTAATTTTGTCACTTTTATTCACATATTTTTGATATCTGATACCACAACCATCAGGTCATAATTACATCTGCTCGATGAATTTTCGAGCAGACCTACACATAGAACCCAAATCGATCACCTGCAGTCAATTTTTACACAATCAGGTTTCATAACATTCACAATACAGAGCACTAACACCAATGATACACAACAATCAAACAAGCCTCCCCTGCACTGTAGTCACCCATTTCCCATTATTTAACCTTTTTTTCCCCACTCTGTCATCCCTTCCCCCTCCCCTTCCAATTTTCCCTTCCCCCAATCATAACCCCCCTTTTTTTCCTCCCCCTTTTTGTTTTCACTTCCCTCCCCCTTTCCCTTTCCCCCCCCCGTTTTTTTCCCCCTGGTCCCTCTATACCCATTCCCCCCCCCCCCAAACCCCCCCCTACCCCCACCCCCCCTTTTTATATTCACATTCATTTATACTTATCTCTATAATCTCTAATCCTTAACTTTCATGTTTCATTTTTAATTTCTAATTTTATATTTATTCTTATTTTTATTTTTATTCTTTATATTTATTTTTATTTTACAGTCATACTTATTGTCATATCCATACCTATCTTATACCCATTTACATTTATCATTATTATTACTATTATTTTCATATTTATATTTATTATTATTTTTATTCTTATTTATTATTTTATTATTATGTTTATTTATTTTGCAATTTTTTCCCCTCTTCATTTCCCCAAATTTCAATTTCGTATTCATCAGTGCATAATTTTACTTTATACGGACTTTGACGGGAAAGCCTAAACTTTAAGGTTATATTATCAAAGATGAATATTCGACGAGGACAATGTACAATATTTCCATCTCCAGAACAAGATTTGTTCCTCTAAATAGATTTTTATTTATTTATTATTTATCATAACCGTCTATTAATTAGTAAATTACAGTCACCTTTATTTTACTTATGATGATTGGGTCACCAACCTCTGTCACTGGCATATTTTGATTAATAGGTCGGTCATGTTTATATTTATTTTTATTATTATTATTTCCTATTATCTTTATTATGATTATTACTATTATTTTGATATCACCATTATTATTAGTATTATCACAGGAGATATTTCCTCTTACTAATCAATTAATTTCTGCATTAAGAATGTCATAGCTTAAATTTCCTGAAACATATTGTCGATTCTAACTATGTTAAATGTATGTTTAGAAAACGCACATTGTCTTTAATCTTACTCTTCTGTTGGATTTTCAGCTTATATAACTGTGATTTGATTAACCATTATCCTCCTTAAAAAAATTCTGTTTATTAATTAAACCGTTATTCGATATTTTTGATTTAACATACCATACGCTTTGAACATTACTTTAATTGATTCCATTGTGATCCACATATATTAATTTTTATTTACGGAGGTTTAATAGAATAAGCACTGCCTGGTGGATAGAATTGTTTAACAAAAATTATGCCATAATTAGTGGTCTACGTAGATGAACTATTACTTATGGAGCTTCAATAGAATAAGCACAGCCAGGTGGATGGAAGTGCTGAACAAACTTATGCCATAATTAGGCAATTAAGAACTCAGGAAAGGGATTGGTTGATGATCCCCTTTTTAAATGCACCATCTGAACACCACCATAGGCTGCCAGGTGAGCAAGCCCAGGTGGTGAAACGTACATCCAACTAACGGCCTCACGCACGGACTCCTCACTGCAGGAGGAGCCGTGACCAACAGCAGTCATTCAGAACGGTTGAGCGGCAATGATCCATCGAGTTCGGGGAGATCGCGAGTGGTAATGTACAATAACCTACGGGTCAGACTCACTCACCCGACACTCCCCACACACTCTCTCTCTTCCTATCAACTCTCACTTTCACGGACAGACACCCGGTCTCCGGTGGCGCATCCGGACCCTGCAAGGCAAGTGGCAACAGGGTCCGCCTAACACCACATACGGCTTCTCAGGCTGCCGTCCGCTGTCTTTCCTTCCACGGCACAACCCACGATCCCACTCTCATCTGTCCTCCGCTCCAATGATGAGGTCAGACAGCAGATGGGATCAGTGAACTGGAGTGCCGACTATCCTTCGCCCTCAGAGTTACAGTCTCACACTTGACCAGCTACCTGCAGGCAATTTTGACAAACAAGGCGCAATTATTGGGGATATAAACACCTGTGATTATGTTCTAACTTGTGCCTATTAAGATAATAATTGTTTTCTAGCAACAGCAATGTTTTTATTAGGAGCAGGTCTGTTTTGTGCAATCTCATTGCACAATAAAGGTTGTTAAATGATGTAGTGTTATTAACACAATTGTGATTCAGTCTATTACTGTGGGCCTTTTCATTTCATCTTCGGACTCTGGCTCAGACCCAAGTGGCGCATTTAGGACCCTGCAAGGCTCATAAGCATCAGGGCCCATCTAACACCACGTTGGGGTCTCTAGCCAGTGTGCCAGTTCTATCTTTTTTCCGTGACGCAGTCGACGGTCCTACTCTCATCTTTCCTCCGCTCATGGATGAGGTTAGACAGCAGATGGGACTAGCAGACTAGAGTGTCACTATTTAATTTTCTACTATCCATGCCAGCATAATCTTGTTTTTTCTTTACTTGCATTTGTTACATACCTGACAAACAACATTAATGTGTCAGTTTTTCATTCAAGATACAAATGAATCATTTTGGAGACAGAATGTTGCAGTAAAACTTAATTGTAACTATGTATTCTCTAACAGGCATGGATATTACTTTCTCTTTAACATGGAAGAGATGTTAAAACACAGATTTACTCTGTGAAATATGGGGAGAAGCTGATCTCACATGCACAGCAGTATTTTTCTGCAAGGTGTAATTTAATTATATCACCAATATCATCTCTGCTGCTCACAGGATATTTTTGATAGATTACTATCATTTTTTGTCATCAATTTCTGTGATTACTGCTGTTCATTGGATAAGTTTGATAGATTACTATCATTTCTCTTATCATCCATTGTTGAGCAAAATATACAAATAATTTTAAGATGATGATATTTGCTCTTTTTTGAATTATTCATATTTTTACCACTGTTTAAATGGGGAATAAGTAATTGATACATCTAATATACCCCTGTTATTTTATTTTAGTTGAGTATTGGATAAATAAAAGCTAAGTTTTAATTATAGACAGTTTTCATCTTTTTCACATATTTAATCATCAAAAGAGTGCTCCAAATATAGGAATTTCTTTTATTTGGTAAGATGTGGGCTCTTCCACACCCACCAAATCATTTTGTATCTGGTACACTATTCCTGGGAGCACCTCCAACGTCAGAATAGCTGCCCACTTGGGCTTGATATATTTTTTCTGTTTAGTTGGTTGTTTGAGATTTAGTCATTTAATTATAACCAGTCTGGTGCAGGGTAAACCAAGTTTTGCCACATACTGTTTTCTGAGTTCTTTACTCAGCTCTCCACCCTAGCACAGACATAACAATTCTTCTTAGATCGGACAGACCATTCTATGAAAAACGCTCCTTAGCTGTCTGTTTCTCTAATCTTGACCATTTCACCAGATAGATATGTCTCAGTTCAAACTTCTCTCGGAACTAACATCGAAACGTAAAACAGATGATTTGGACAGTATTTTTTCCAGCTCTGTCAGTATATCTGAACCAGAACCAAACTGGGAAGGGGACTTTCAAAAACTAAAAAGATTGTTACAGAAACAAATCCGAACCAACTGGGACCTAACGAGTTTGGAGAATTATATCAAACACAAAATCGTCCCAAGGGGTCTACGCCCAAAAACCTTCCCGGCTTTTGAGTTAGCAACGGAGAACTTAAAACAGGAGTGGGAAAAAGCTCTCCTGAAATGTTCATCAGAACTGATCGGGATCCTCATTAAGCACGACCATTTGGCCCTTGAAGAATGCAAAAAGGAGATTAACATCCTGGGCAAGAAATTAGAAACCTGGGAACAAAACAAGAATTTTCAAAAGTGCTTTGAGGACCAGAAAAAGGAACTGGAACAATACGAAGATACCATCATAGAGAGAAAGAGAACAAAGTTTGCACGAGACACAAGAGATTTTGTCAACAACAAAGTGTTCAGATGGCATAAGATATCAGATCAACAACCTAGAAGGCATAGAGAGGACTCCTATATATCATCTGAAATTGACTCCTCAGGCAGTGAGGATACAGGTGATCACACATCTTCGAGCACTTCTAGCCACAAAGGAGATTTGGATCAAAGACTCTCTTTTTTAGAGGACGGCAGGACACGTCGGGGACAAGCCACAAGAGGAAGACGAGACGTGGCCGCAAGAAAAACCAAAAACAGACAGAGATGGGAATCACCCCCACCGGGGAGATATCCAATTCGAACGTACAAGAAAAAATGAGCGATAGTGACACACTCAATATTATCAACCTCTCTGAACGGATCCTTACAGAAGATCACATCAATATATTTAGGAAGGGCCTATCCTTTTCACCCTCTAAGCCTTTTAATAGGTTTTTGTGGGAGAAAAACCTACGCCTTTTTGGAAGAAAACTTCTTTTAAAGAAGTTCTTCTCGATGAAATCAGATGATAATCTTTCTCTTCCACACTCCTCAGGTCGGGGAATAAGCCCAGAAGAAGGGGACAATATTCCATCATGGTCCTCTCAAGAAGAGGAAGCTCTGGAGTCCCTTGAGGAACTATCCAGGAATGAATCACAATCCCTGGATAACTCTATCACTACCAGAAAAATTTGCAAAAAAAGATCAACATTTATTCCTCAGGAATCTATTAGTCCAGAAACCACGGTTTTCCTTAATTTGGTGTCCAGAGAATTTGACAATATTTACAAGAAATCTGGACATAACAGACGGACAGGTAACCTGAACCAGAAGGAAAGATCGGCCGTAGCAGAGATAAAGGAATGGGATGATGTCATAATCAAACCCTCGGATAAAGGGGGCAACACCGTTTTGTGGCCCAAAGTTATGTACATGAGGGAAGCTTCAAGACAGCTAAATGATACAACATGCTATCAAAAACTTATACTCAACCCTACCCAAAACTATATGGAGTTGTATAACAACATGATAAACCGGGCTTTCACGAATGGTACGATCCTTAAGGAAGAACGTGATTTTCTATATATGACCAATCCAAAAATCCCAACATTTTATCTACTCCCAAAAGTTCATAAGGATCTACAGGAACCGCCAGGACGCCCTATAGTGTCCGGAATAGGTGGACTCTCGGAAAAGGCCAGTATTTTTCTGGACACCCATCTCAGAACACATGTAACACAGCTAGCCTCGTATGTTAAAGACACACCAGATGTCCTGAGAAGACTAAATGATGTCCACCTAGAGTCCAGA
The DNA here is from genome assembly GCF_028390025.1 of Pseudophryne corroboree. NCBI lineage: Eukaryota > Metazoa > Chordata > Amphibia > Anura > Myobatrachidae > Pseudophryne > Pseudophryne corroboree. The sequence continues at coordinate 80,393,806 of NC_086451.1, forward strand.
CACATTCTAGTCAGTATGGACGTCGAGTCTCTTTATACGTGCATATCCCATGATCTTGGGTTAAAAGCAGTTGAATATTTCCTACGCATGGAAGGAATGGGTGATTTTCAACTCTTTTTGCTGAAATTCTTAAAATTTGTACTGCACAGAAATTATTTTGTTTTCAATGACCACTACTACCTTCAGGTTAGAGGGACGGCTATGGGGGCGGCATGTGCGCCCACATATGCCAACCTCTTCCTGGGGTGGTGGGAAAGAGAACATGTTTTTTCTGACATCAATGATCAACATACACAGCATATTATCACCTGGCTGCGTTATATAGATGACGTTCTCGTCATCTGGGATGGTTCTGAAAGTGAACTGTTTGATTTCCTAACAGATCTTAATAAGAACAACCTCAATTTGAGACTAACGATGAATCATAGCAGTCAGGAAATCTCCTTTCTTGATCTAAAAATCTATAGAGATGGAGGAAACATGTTAGCTACAGAGCTACATCGTAAGGAGACAGCTACAAATAGCATTCTCCATAATTCCAGCTCACATTTCCCTCCCACTATAGCGAACATCCCCAAAGGGGAGTTCCTAAGATTAAAGAGGAACTGTTCGGATGAGGCAACCTACCGACACAAAAGTGAGGAGGTAGCGGCCCGTCTCAAGGAACGGGGCTACAGCAATAGATCCATTAAAAAGGCACGGAACTCCCTTTTGAAAACAACTAGGAATTCCCTCATCTTCCAAGAAAAGAAAGTGAAGGATCAAGATGACCTGAGATTTGTGGGAGATTTCTGTCAGGAGTGGAGACAACTTAAAGAAGGTATACAAAAACACTGGCATGTTCTGTTGTCTGACTCAGACCTAGCAACTAGCCTGGGAGACAAGGTCTCGATGAGCTGGAGAAGGTCACCCAACCTAAAGGACTATTGGGTACAAAGTCATTACCAACGACTCCCTTCCGTCTCTCCTTCAGTAAGAGGCACATACCCTTGTGGGACCTGCAGGGCCTGTGACTATATGAAGCCAACACAAGAAATCACAGACAAATTTGGTAACCAACACAGGATCTCCGATTACTTCAACTGCAAAACAACCAATGTGGTGTATTGCCTACAGTGCCTGTGTGGCAAAAGATATGTGGGAATAACCACACGGATGTTTAAACAACGGATTTTGGAACATGCAGGAACAATCCGAAATGTGGATAGGGATATGCAGAACTTCCGACAAATAACCACGGTGGCCAGACATTTTCATCTCCACTATAATGACAACACCCATCGAATGCAAGCGTTTGGCCTGGAAAAGGTCAAACTTGGAATCAGAGGGGGCGATGTAATGCAGGAACTACTCAAAAAGGAGAGCCAGTGGACCTACCTATTGGGAAGTTTAGCTCCATCAGGTCTCAACGAACACATAAACTATACGGTGTTCCTATGATGATCATTTACATGTGATATTGAGACACGCCATTTAGATCTCGATGGCGCCAATGTATGCGCTCTCTCTCTCTCTCTTTCTCTCTTTCCCCTCTCTTAACTTAACCTTTCCTTAGGCTCCAACAAATTCGTGCTACCCCGGCCTGCAAGACCTATTTTCATTACATGCTGTGTATCAGGCTACTTTTCACTAGATGTATCAACATAATAACTGCAATAGCAAATTAAATCACCAGTATATCTTAACAATATACAACTATTACCCCAATTTTTAACCTACTCCCCTTTTGGTGTCCTCCCTGACTCACCGTCCTTTCCCTTTCCTCCCCACTTTTCACCAGTTCTATTATTATCATTATTTTTATTTCTATAATTCTTACACATTCTGTACTCACTAGTATTCTTATTATTTGAATATATACACTTTATAGACAGTTTTGAACAACAACTAGGTACACTTTTTGACATTACCTATCAAGGTAACATCTTTATCACCCACAAACATTTGTTTTGTGTTTTCTCACATGTGCACTTTTAATTTTGTGTCTAATGTCACTTTTTTTAATTTTGTCACTTTTATTCACATATTTTTGATATCTGATACCACAACCATCAGGTCATAATTACATCTGCTCGATGAATTTTCGAGCAGACCTACACATAGAACCCAAATCGATCACCTGCAGTCAATTTTTACACAATCAGGTTTCATAACATTCACAATACAGAGCACTAACACCAATGATACACAACAATCAAACAAGCCTCCCCTGCACTGTAGTCACCCATTTCCCATTATTTAACCTTTTTTTCCCCACTCTGTCATCCCTTCCCCCTCCCCTTCCAATTTTCCCTTCCCCCAATCATAACCCCCCTTTTTTTCCTCCCCCTTTTTGTTTTCACTTCCCTCCCCCTTTCCCTTTCCCCCCCCCCCCCCCGTTTTTTTCCCCCTGGTCCCTCTATACCCATTTCCCCCCCCCCCAAATCCCCCCTCCCCCCACCCCCCCTTTTTATATTCACATTCATTTATACTTATCTCTATAATCTCTAATCCTTAACTTTCATGTTTCATTTTTAATTTCTAATTTTATATTTATATTTATTCTTATTTTTATTTTTATTCTTTATATTTATTTTTATTTTACAGTCATACTTATTGTCATATCCATACCTATCTTATACCCATTTACATTTATCATTATTATTACTATTATTTTCATATTTATATTTATTATTATTTTTATTCTTATTTATTATTTTATTATTATGTTTATTTATTTTGCAATTTTTTCCCCTCTTCATTTCCCCAAATTTCAATTTCGTATTCATCAGTGCATAATTTTACTTTATACGGACTTTGACGGGAAAGCCTAAACTTTAAGGTTATATTATCAAAGATGAATATTCGACGAGGACAATGTACAATATTTCCATCTCCAGAACAAGATTTGTTCCTCTAAATAGATTTTTATTTATTTATTATTTATCATAACCGTCTATTAATTAGTAAATTACAGTCACCTTTATTTTACTTATGATGATTGGGTCACCAACCTCTGTCACTGGCATATTTTGATTAATAGGTCGGTCATGTTTATATTTATTTTTATTATTATTATTTCCTATTATCTTTATTATGATTATTACTATTATTTTGATATCACCATTATTATTAGTATTATCACAGGAGATATTTCCTCTTACTAATCAATTAATTTCTGCATTAAGAATGTCATAGCTTAAATTTCCTGAAACATATTGTCGATTCTAACTATGTTAAATGTATGTTTAGAAAACGCACATTGTCTTTAATCTTACTCTTCTGTTGGATTTTCAGCTTATATAACTGTGATTTGATTAACCATTATCCTCCTTAAAAAAATTCTGTTTATTAATTAAACCGTTATTCGATATTTTTGATTTAACATACCATACGCTTTGAACATTACTTTAATTGATTCCATTGTGATCCACATATATTAATTTTTATTTACGGAGGTTTAATAGAATAAGCACTGCCTGGTGGATAGAATTGTTTAACAAAAATTATGCCATAATTAGTGGTCTACGTAGATGAACTATTACTTATGGAGCTTCAATAGAATAAGCACAGCCAGGTGGATGGAAGTGCTGAACAAACTTATGCCATAATTAGGCAATTAAGAACTCAGGAAAGGGATTGGTTGATGATCCCCTTTTTAAATGCACCATCTGAACACCACCATAGGCTGCCAGGTGAGCAAGCCCAGGTGGTGAAACGTACGTCCAACTAACGGCCTCACGCACGGACTCCTCACTGCAGGAGGAGCCGTGACCAACAGCAGTCATTCAGAACGGTTGAGCGGCAATGATCCATCGAGTTCGGGGAGATCGCGAGTGGTAATGTACAATAACCTACGGGTCAGACTCACTCACCCGACACTCCCCACACACTCTCTCTCTTCCTATCAACTCTCACTTTCACGGACAGACACCCGGTCTCCGGTGGCGCATCCGGACCCTGCAAGGCAAGTGGCAACAGGGTCCGCCTAACACCACATACGGCTTCTCAGGCTGCCGTCCGCTGTCTTTCCTTCCACGGCACAACCCACGATCCCACTCTCATCTGTCCTCCGCTCCAATGATGAGGTCAGACAGCAGATGGGATCAGTGAACTGGAGTGCCGACTATCCTTCGCCCTCAGAGTTACAGTCTCACACTTGACCAGCTACCTGCAGGCAATTTTGACAAACAAGGTGCAATTATTGGGGATATAAACACCTGTGATTATGTTCTAACTTGTGCCTATTAAGATAATAATTGTTTTCTAGCAACAGCAATGTTTTTTATTAGGAGCAGGTCTGTTTTGTGCAATCTCATTGCACAATAAAGGTTGTTAAATGATGTAGTGTTATTAACACAATTGTGATTCAGTCTATTACTGTGGGCCTTTTCATTTCATCTTCGGACTCTGGCTCAGACCCAAGTGGCGCATTTAGGACCCTGCAAGGCTCATAAGCATCAGGGCCCATCTAACACCACGTTGGGGTCTCTAGCCAGTGTGCCAGTTCTATCTTTTTTCCGTGACGCAGTCGACGGTCCTACTCTCATCTTTCCTCCGCTCATGGATGAGGTTAGACAGCAGATGGGACTAGCAGACTAGAGTGTCACTATTTAATTTTCTACTATCCATGCCAGCATAATCTTGTTTTTTCTTTACTTGCATTTGTTACATACCTGACAAACAACATTAATGTGTCAGTTTTTCATTCAAGATACAAATGAATCATTTTGGAGACAGAATGTTGCAGTAAAACTTAATTGTAACTATGTATTCTCTAACAGGCATGGATATTACTTTCTCTTTAACATGGAAGAGATGTTAAAACACAGATTTACTCTGTGAAATATGGGGAGAAGCTGATCTCACATGCACAGCAGTATTTTTCTGCAAGGTGTAATTTAATTATATCACCAATATCATCTCTGCTGCTCACAGGATATTTTTGATAGATTACTATCATTTTTTGTCATCAATTTCTGTGATTACTGCTGTTCATTGGATAAGTTTGATAGATTACTATCATTTCTCTTATCATCCATTGTTGAGCAAAATATACAAATAATTTTAAGATGATGATATTTGCTCTTTTTTGAATTATTCATATTTTTACCACTGTTTAAATGGGGAATAAGTAATTGATACATCTAATATACCCCTGTTATTTTATTTTAGTTGAGTATTGGATAAATAAAAGCTAAGTTTTAATTATAGACAGTTTTCATCTTTTTCACATATTTAATCATCAAAAGAGTGCTCCAAATATAGGAATTTCTTTTATTTGGTAAGATGTGGGCTCTTCCACACCCACCAAATCATTTTGTATCTGGTACACTATTCCTGGGAGCACCTCCAACGTCAGAATAGCTGCCCACTTGGGCTTGATATATTTTTTCTGTTTAGTTGGTTGTTTGAGATTTAGTCATTTAATTATAACCAGTCTGGTGCAGGGTAAACCAAGTTTTGCCATGACCTCCAGGTAAAGCAAAGGGTCATGTGTACCTGAGACAGGCTCGCACTTCATAGTCCTCTAAGCCCAAACCTAAACATTACTGGGCCGCCCATCAGCCTGCTTCCAAACCGAACAAGCCTGATGCATGACGGGGCGGGCCTCCCCCTGGGGGACCCCAGGGTGGGAGGCGACTTCGCAAGTTCGCCCAGGTATGGTTAAAAAGCACTTCAGACACCTGGGTGCAGTAAGTGGTCTCTCACGGGTACGCAGGGCCGGATTAACAATGGGGCGGATGGAGCTGCAGCTCCAGGCCTCCCCATTAAAAAAGGCCCACAGGATCCCCTGCTGCTGTAGACAGGAAAACGTCTCTCCCATAGAGAGGAGCCGGCGCCCGGAGACAGCAGCGGCAGCAGCGGACCGGAAGCTGGAGCGAGGTTGGTAAGTATTTTTTTTTTTTTTAGGGTGTCTAAGCGGCACTACTACTGGGAGCAGATCTACAAGGGGCACAGCTACAAGGGGCACTGCTACAGGGGGAGCAGCTACTGGGGGCAAATCAACTGGGGGCACAGCTACAAGGGGCACAGCTACTGGGGGCAGATCTACAAGGGGCACAGCTACAGGGGGCACTGCTACAGGGGGAACAGCTACTGGGGGCAAATCAACTGGGGGCACAGCAACAAGGGGCACAACTACAGGGAGCACAGCTACAGGGGGCACATCTACAGGGGGCACTGCTGCAGGGGGAACAGCTACTGGGGGCAAATCAACTGAGGGCACAGCAACAAGGGGCGCAGCTACTGGGGGCACTGCTACAGGGAGCACAGCTACAGGGGCCACATCTACAGGGGGCACTGCTACAGGGGGAACAGCTACTGGGGGCACAGCTACAAGGGGCACTGCTGCAGGGGGAACAGCTACTGGGGGCACAACTACAGGGGGCACTCCTGCAGGGGGAACAGCTACTGGTTGCAAATTAACTGGGGGCACAGCTACTGGGGACAAATCTACAGGGGGGCACAAGTACAGGGGGCACAACTACAGGGGGCACAACTACTGGGGGCACAGCTACAGGGGGCAAATCTACTGGGGGCAAATCAACTGGGAGGCACAACTACTTGGGCAAAGCTTGGGTAATAACTGGCCACGGCCCTCCCCTAAGAGGCCACGCCCCTATTTTTTGCGAACTGTTTTGCCGCGTGGGGGGGGGGGGGGTGCCAGTGGAAACTTTCGCACTGGGCGCCACAAGGTGTAGAACCGGCCCTTGCTGCGGAGGAAGTGTGTGTGTGTGTGTGTGTGTGTGTGTGTGTGTATATCCTTGTACCCAAGGGTGCCGGAACTTGCTATTCCTTATGTATGTATATAGGACCAAGCTCCACTCAAACATAGGTACAAAATAGGACCTAAACGTCAGACTAGGCTATACACAGGGGCGGATTGGGAACAAAAAGCGGCCCTGGAAAAATTTGTACTAGTGGCCCCACATGGGCAGCACCAGAGGTGTAAGGTCTAGCCATGGGCCATGGCAGCAGCACCCTCCCCCCAAGACTTTCCAGATAGTGGGCATGTCCAGCATCAAGGGGGAAGTTAAAAAGAAATAAAATTAAATATTTTGAGCACATTATATGATGCACCTTCAGAATTTAGGAAACTGTATAATTTTTTAGAAAGATATATTTTCTTGCTTATTACACCAACCGTATCCCAATCACTATTCACTCAATCTTATATGTCAGCCAAGCAGGCAGACAGAGCATACACTAGATCATCTGCAATCACAGGCTTAGTGGCAAAGTCATTTTCATATATGCAAATTATTTAGCATCTTATTCATTATGTCTATAAAAAGGACCACATGTCCTCAAACAAAACAGGCCCCACAGGTGCGTCGGCCCACCGGGAATCTTTCCTGTAGACCCTATGGCCAATCCGCCTCTGGCTATACACTTCAAGTTTTTTGTTGAAGTCCATGTGAGTTCACTCTGTTGCTATACGCCATCCTTCCGGCGTCAGATTCTCATGGGAGTTGGATTCTATATAAGGCGCCGCAGCCGTGGCTGTGCTCGTTAAAGTGACTGTGTATAGGGCGCATGCTGCAAGCTACTATATGCTGCGCTGTACTCTTGTGTAAATTGTACTGTTTGGTTTGCTTTACAGTAGGTCCTGGAGGAGGAGGGGGGGGGGGCATGGTGACACACACACATACAGTGAGTCTCCATCAGCACTCACAGCTCCACAACAAGTACATACACTGACTGATCACCACTAAGGTATCAGTGCAGCACTTTGGGTGATAAGCTGCATTTTTCTCCTGCCCCGCAGCCATACAGCCGGCGTTATAGTTTTATTAAATTAGATTTAGTACATTTTACCTTGTTGTGAGAGGCGGGCTCCCTGATGATAACTGTACTTCCTGGCCACTGCTGATAGCCCCCGCAGCCCCCCGCAGTCCCCCACAGTGGATTGAGATGCGTTGGGGGCTGCGGAATCGCTTCCGCACATAGGTGGACATTCCGAGTTGATCGCACGTAGCAACTTTTTGCTTCTTGTGCGATCAACTTGATGCCGCCTATGGGGGAGTGTATTTTAGCATAGCAGGGCTGCGATCTCATGTGCAGCACTGCTATGCTAAAAAGTTTCCTGCAAAACAAGACCAGGGTCAGACTTACTTACACTGTGCGACGGATCCAGTGACTAAGGTCCCGGGATTGACGTCAGACATCCGCCCTCCAAACGTCTGGACACGCCTGCGCTCGGATCTCCACACCCGGAAAACGGTGAGTAGACTCCCCGGAACGCCTCCTCCCTGTCAGTCTTCTTGAGATCGCGCTAGCGATCACTTTCGTCTTTCTTCTAGCCGCTGCCCGGCAACAGCCGTCACCGGGCAATGATGCGAATGCGCATTGCACCCGCCGTGCATGCGCAGTTCTGACCCGTTCGCACCGCAGCAAAGAACCACTGCGTGCGAACGGGTCGGAATGACCCCCATAGCTGTGTAAAAAAATACCTTAAAATGCCCGCCACATTTGACCTCTAGCGTCCGTCTCCTCCTATGCGGCGCCCATTTTTTGTTGGGTTTATTACACTGCACTGTATGGAAACGCTTCCACAGCCCCCAGAACGTCTCACTGCAGGGGCTGCGGCAGCTAGCGGCTGGTTCCGTGGGTGCTCCGTCCTAAGTGTCCGTGGGCGCTCGGGCCCGGGAGCACCCAAGGAATCGGCGCCTATGATAGTTTGTACTGTTTGATTGTTCATCCTAGTGTGCTTTGTTCACTTTGTTCAAGGACAAATCCATCTTGCACCACTTTTCATTTCTGCCACTGCTGTGTGGCAATGGGGGTAATTCCAAGTTGATCGCAGCAGGAAATTTTTTAGCAGTTGGGCAAAACCATGTGCACTGCAGGGGGGGCAGATATAACATTTGCAGAGAGAGTTAGATTTCAGTGGGTTATTTTGTTTCTGTGCAGGGTAAATACTGGCTGCTTTATTTTTACACTGCATTTTAGATTGCAGATTGAACTCCCCACACCCAAATCTAACTCTCTCTGCACATGTTATATCTGCCTCCCCTGCAGTGCACATGGTTTTGCCCAACTGCTAAAAAATTTCCTGCTGCGATCAACTTGGAATTACCCCCAATGTTTTTTTATATTTGCTATAAACTGCCTTGTGTTTGTGCCACTGCTCTGTCGCTTAGTAACCAGCCAGCTCGCTGCAGTCTTTAACCAATATTGGTAAAAACAATGGCCCTCATTCCGAGTTGTTCGCTCGTTGCCGAGTTTCGCTATATTGCGATTAGTCGCTTACTGCGCATGCGCAAGCTTCGCAGAGCGCATGCGGGTAGTTATTTTACTCAAAAGTTAGGTATTTTGCTCACGGCATAACGAGGATTTTTCTTCGTTCTGGTGATCGGAGTGTGATTGACAGGAAGTGGGTGTTTCTGGGCGGAAACTGGCCGTTTTATGGGTGTGTGCGGAAAAACGCTGCCGTTTCTGGGAAAAACGCGGGAGTGGCTGGAGAAACGGGGGAGTGTCTGGGCGAACGCTGGGTGTGTTTGTGACGTTAAACCAGGAACGAAACTGACTGAACTGATCGCAGTGGCTGAGTAAGTCCCGAGCTACTCAGAAACTGCTAAGAAATTTCTATTCGCAATTATGCGAATCTTTCGTTCGCAATTCTGCTATGCTAAAATACACTTCCAGAGGGCGGCGGCTTAGCGTGTGCAATGCTGCTAAAAGCAGCTAGCGAGCGAACAACTCGGAATGAGGGCCAATATTATGAGCTGTGAGGTTGTCAAAATTGAGTGGAAATGACTGGAAATTAATGGTATTGAGGTTAATAATACTCTAGGAACAAAAAATATATATATTTTAACTTCTTTTGTCAATTTTTGAAAATCCAAAACCCGTCACAAAGGTTTGGCAAATCCAAAGCCAGGCCACGAATCAGAGACCAATCCAAATCCAGCAAAAATGGTCCTGTGCACATCTCTAGTACAATAATTTTATTCTTATATTACAGTACATTGAGTTTGCTAGCATTGCATGCCTAGGTATGTGCTGATATGAGACATACCCTTTAACTCCTGTTAAGGGTATTCAGAATTTAATGAATTATTCCTGTAGTTTTAGCTGGTCATTCAAAACTTTGGATCAGTGCTACCATATGGTCCCTACTAGTCTGCACATGTGCACTGATGTTGCTTGCTGACTGGTAGCTGAATTAAAAGTTGTTGCGTTCCACAGGAGGAGCTAGCTGTCGATATCTGGTATTGTATTCCAGCATTAGACGCACAGTTTAGTCGCACCAGTGCCACGTTGTTCACGTGGTACCCTCAGGTTACCGGCAGAGCGTTACATCTCTGCCTGATAAATTACATGACTTAACTGTTGAACAGTGTAATGGTTTGTTTTTTTGTTGTGCTTGGACCTGTGGGACCTTGTATTAATATTGTTGCTACAAGAAGTGATACCACTACCGGGCAGGCCATGTGGTCCAAATTAGACCATATATAGTTTGACGTCTGTTTGCACATGGTACTGTTGGTATAAAGAGAAGGCCTGTGAGACAATGCTGTAATCTCTGCCTGATCTGCTGCACTTGTTCTGTGTTGTTGCCCTATTTACAAATGTTCTGAGGAATCAAAATGTTGACTGTGATGGCTTGATATGAATTTTGGTCAATAGACACTTGATAAAGTTCGGTGAGTGCCCTCTTTCCCATCTAATGGAATAAGATGGAAATCACTAAAAACTGCTTTGGCGTATTTGTTATACTGTGTATGCACAAAAACGCTGCTGTGGTTGAGATACATGGAATCAGAGATGTCTTGGAAAAGTGAGAGTGTTCCTGGATAGTGATTGGGAGGTAGCTATGAATGCGCACAGAGATAGTCTGTCTCATCAACGTGTTATGGGAGTGTTGCAGGTGTGTCGCTAAAGTGATTGCATACACAGACACTTCATCATTCACATAGATTTTGATCCTGGACTACTGAGGATGACGGCCACCCTTTCTTAAGACAGGAATGTGTTCACATTTGTTATATCAGATTTTCACACCTACTGTACACACACATATAAATATATATACAGCAATGGTTATACCCCCATATCAGTAGCCACAAACTCATAGTGTTGGTCACACCCCATGCGGCGGCATGCAATAGGCCCTTCAGAAATTTCAGCTCCAAGCCCATGAGGACTTTAATCTGGCACTGCGGGTACGCAGTCTCTTTTAAGAGACGTCTCCCTCGCCAGTTTTGCACAACGGTTATCCCTTCAGATCCGTTAAAAGCACAAACTCTACATTTGGTTGTCCAGTCCCTCCTGGATACAGAAGTGATAGTGTCGGTGCCTCTGTCTCAGAGAGGCAGGGGATACTATTCTATGCTGTTTCTACTTCCGAAGCCGAATGGATCCTCCCGACCTATCTTTGAACAAATTTGTGAGGGTATCCAAATTCCGTATGGAAACTGCGCTCTATTGTACTAGCTATGGAACCCAAGGACCATATTGTATCCCTGGATATACAGGATGCTTACCTACACATACCCTATTGCCATGTCGCATCAGCAATATCGTCCTCTTGTACTTCCTCAACGCCCAGACCGCCTCGTTCAGGGCCCTTGTGTTTACCAGGACCTGACAAGACTGGCTTTGACGGCGTGGCTCTTGAAGCTTCACTCCTGTGGGCCAAAGGATTTTCTGAGGCAGTTATTCAAACTATGTTGAAGGACCGCAAATCGGCTTCTGCACTGATTTATTATAGGGTCTGGAATGCTTACTTCACCTGGTGTGCTGCTAAGAATTATTACAAGTTTAGTACTTCCAGACATCTGGCTTTTTTGCAACAGGGCCTAGATTTAGGACTTCGTCTGGCCTCCCTCAAGGTTCACATTTCTGCCTTGTCGGTGTGGTTTCAGCGATAAAAAATTCTATTCCTGACGTTCATACATTCACTCAGGGCATACTACGGATTCAGCCTTCCTATGTCCCTCTTGTGGCTCCATGGGATCTGTCTGTCTTTTTCTGTTGGCTATTGCTATTGCCTCTGCTAGGAGGGTGTCAGACATAGGCGCTTTGTCCTGTCGTCCACCCTTTCTAGTTTTTCACCATGACCAGGCAGTTCTTAGAACACGTTCATAAGGTTCTATGCCTTTGATACCTCCGCCTTGAAGGATGCTTCCTTTGGACGCCGGGTTCTTGTGCCCGCTACAGTGCGTCCCTTCCCATGATGAACTGCTTTAGGACATCCCCGATGTTATTCCCTGTGGAATACCAGTGTACCCCGCTGCAGAAAAGGAGATTTATGGTAACATTTACCATTGTTAAATCTCTTTCTGCGAGGTACACTGGTTTCCACAGGGTGCCCACCCTGATGCACTTAGCTTCTTTGGGTTTGTATGGCATTAGCCGCTAGTCACTTCTACTGTCGTGAGAATGTGGTTCTCAGTGCTGTTTCTTGCGACGGGCGAGCCGTGCAACCGCATGGGGCGCCCGCCGCGGCACTTTTTGAGGACTTTGAAACCCTCCTCCCCTCTCCTCCCAAGTGCCCAGCTCGGGAGGCGAGGTCTCTCGGAATGACGCGTTTGCGTCGTGACGTCACAACGCAATCGCATCATTCCGCTAAACCTAGCCCCCCGAGCTGGGCACTCGGGAAGAGGGAGAAGGGGGAGCCAAGTCGGCCGGCGGCGGCGGCGCGCAGACGAGGGAGAGGCGGCTGAAGAGCATGAAGAACCGCTTGAAATGTAAGTCAGCCCCTCTCCCTCTCCCTCTCCCTCTCTCTCTCTCCCTCCCTCCCCCCCCCACCACCTGCCATACTGTGTAAAATGAGGACACCTGTATGCCGTAATGTGTAAAATGGGAACGCAGTCTGCTGGAATGTGTTAAATGGGGACGCAGTCTGTCGGAATGTGTTAAATGGGGACTCTGCCTTCCTTAATGTGTAAAATAGGGACACCTGTCTGCCGGAATGTGTTAAATGGGGACACAGTCTGCCGGAATGTGTTAAATGGGGAAGCAGTCTGCCGGAATGTGTTAAATGGGGACTCTTGCCTGCCTTAATGTGTAAAATAGGGACACCTGTCTGCCGGAATGTGTAAAATGGGGACACTTGCCTGCCGGAATGTGTAAAATGGGGACACTTGCCTGCCGGAATGTGTAAAATGGGGACGCAGTCTGCCGTAATGTGTAATATGGGGGCACATGCCTGCCGCAATGTGTAAAGTGGGGACACTTTCCTGCCGCAATGTGTAAAATGGGGGCACGTGCCTGCCGCAATGTGTAAAATGGGGACACTTTCCTGCCGCAGTGTGTAAAATGGGGGCACGTGCCTGCCGCAATGTGTAAAATGGGGGCACATGCCTGCCACAATGTGTAAAATGGGGACACTTGCCTGTTGTACTGTGTAAAATGGGGGCACGTGCCTGCCGCAATGTGTAAAATGGGGACACTTTCCTGCCGCAATGTGTAAAATGGGGGCACGTGCCTGCCGCAATGTGTAAAATGGGGACACTTTCCTGCCGCAGTGTGTAAAATGGGGGCACGTGCCTGCCGCAATGTGTAAAATGGGGGCACATGCCTGCCACAATGTGTAAAATGGGGACACTTGCCTGTTGTACTGTGTAAAATGGGGGCACGTGCCTGCCGCAATGTGTAAAATGGGGACACTTTCCTGCCGCAATGTGTAAAATGGGGGCACGTGCCTGCCGCAATGTGTAAAATGGGGACACTTTCCTGCCACAATGTGTAAAATGGGGGCACGTGCCTGCCACAATGTGTAAAATGGGGACACTTGCCTGCCGTGCTGTGTAAAATGGGGTTGCGTGCCTGCTGTAATGTGTAAAATGAGGACTTTTTTTTTTTTTTATCCTTTGGTGGCCGTGATGATGAGATCAGATGAGGTCACGCCCATCTTAACAAAGCCACGCCCATTTTAGCGAGGCCACGCCCCCTTGCCGGGAGCGCGTGCGCCTTCGGCGCGCCCATGCTTTCGCTCTTTATACACTAGGGGCAGGGTAGGCTGCGGGAAGAGAGGGTTAGATACTAGGGGCAGGGTAGGCTGCGGGACGAGAGGGTTAGACACTAGGGGCAGGGTAGGCTGCGGGACGAGAGGGTTAGACACTAGGGGCAGGGTAGGCTGCGGGACGAGAGGGTTAGACACTAGGGGCAGGGTAGGCTGCGGGACGAGAGGGTTAGGGTTATTCACTAGGGGGAAGTCAGCACTTTGAGACAGGTGGTCCGCAGAACACCAGACTAAGCAAAATAATAACACAGAGCGGTCAAGTGGTGCTTAGTGCAGGGTGCTGCTGACTAATACTGGAAATCTCTATATAAAACGTATGCTCTGTATCCTAAAAATAAAATACCAACTTTTACACAAAAACTACACAGTTATAAAGAGATCAAAGAAGGAGAACAGGGGTGTATCTAGGTGTCCGAGCGCCCCTGGCAAAGTAAAGCACTGTCGCCCCCCATTTTTGAAATAGGGAAGGTGCGTGTACAAAAAAGGGACATGATCTTGTGGGAAAGGGGCATGACCATACAATAGTTCCCCAATTCAAATTACTCTACACAGTAGTAACCCTTATATACATCATGCCCAGACAGTAGCAGTTCCCTTTACACATTATGCCCACAGAGTAATTCTTATAACACTGAGGAGACATCAGCAGTGCCTGGCCTGGCTGAGGACACAATGCCACCCAAGGCCAGGTAGTATAATGAAATAGTAGTGCAAAGAAATGCAGTGCAGTGACCTACCCAGTGGTGCAAGTAGAAAAAAATGTTAGTGGTACTGCGTGCGCGCGCCACCCAAAAAAGGGTGTGGCCACATGGCCAATGAAAATGGGGGCATGATACACATATGACCCCAATACTGCATTGCCAGATACACATGCCCCCAATAGTGCCAGATACACATATGCCCCCACAGTGCCAGATACACATATGCCCCCACAGTGCCAAATACACACATGCCCCCATGGTGCCAGATGTGCCCCCACAGTGCTAGATATGCCCCCACAGTGCCAGATACACATATTCCCCCATGTTGTCAGATATGCCCCCATGTAACTAGATATGCCCCCATATTGCCAGAAACACATGACCCCACAGTGCCAGATGTACCCCCGTGGTGCCAGATAAGCCCCCACAGTGCCAGATAAGCCCCCACAGTGCCAGATATGCCCCCACAGTCATAGAGTCATAGTCCCCATCCCCCTCTCAACACATAGCCATAGTCCCCTCCCAGTAAATAGCCATAGCCCCCACCTCTCCAAGCAATAGCCGTAGTCCTCCCAGCACATAGCCGTAGTCTCCACCTCTCCCAACACAGTCATACAGTAGTCCCCATCCCCCTCCCATCACATAACAATAGTTCCCTGCCAGCATAGATAGCCATAGTCCCCCTCCCTGCACATAGCCCCTCACCTCCCCAAGCACATAGCCATAGTCCCCATCTTCCTCCCAGCAAATAGCTGTAGTCCACCCTTAGGACATAGTAGCAGTCTCCCCCACTCCCAGCACATACATAGCCTCCCCACACAGCACATAGCCCTAGTCCTCACCCCAAAACATCCCAGCAGATAGCCATAGTGTCTGGCAATACCTGCTGTGCCGAGCTGCCTGGGATGGAGGGCGGAGGATTGCTCTGCAGACAGGAGTCGGCGCCGGTGTCTGGCACTGCATTAAAATACGTGAAGAAACTGAAAAAAACCTACAACTTCCAGCAGCCCTTGCTGCTGGGAGCTCCCGACAGCAAGGGTTGCTGGGAGTTGTAGTTTATTTTCAGTTAGGAGAAATATACAGTACTTACAAGTCCTCCTCTTGCAGTTATTACGGATGGAGGGAGCCTGCCTCTACCAACACCGTCCAGCAGCTCCCTCCACTGCGCTCCATCTGACTCCGTCTCAGGCATCCGGGTCCCGGCCTCACAAGTACTGCCGCCGCCGCCGGCTGCCCTCAGACAGAGCAGCTCCCTCTCCTCCTCACCCTGGCTGCCTCAGCATCTGTCCGCGAGCCCACACACAGCATAGGAGCTGGCGGTATACAGAAGGCAGCATGGGCTGGGAGCGTGGTCTATGCTACCGGCGCCCTCCACAGTGTGGCGCCTTACTCTTACGCGTAACCCGCGTAACGGGCGGGCCGGCCCTGCCCTCACATTGTTGCCATAACACTCAGATTGCTAGATTCATTTAGATCTGTGTGAAACCGGAAATATTTGTTGCTATATAGTTAAAACTAAAATAAATATTTAAGGAAGTAAGCGTAAAGCACAAACGCAGTCTGGCCTGGTTGTAAAGGTTTATACAGAAAGAAACTGTGTTGTGTTTAGTGGGCAATAGTAGTTTTATTGCTCACATTTATAGAGTTGTATGATTTGAGCTATTGCGGACGTACGGTTTTGTACACGTGTCTCGGACAAAGTACGGAACTGCACACGCGGTGTAAGAGACACGGACGGTCGCGTGTTTACGCAAATTGCGTGAGTACGGGCGCTAAGTACAAATTACACAATAGTTTGTTTAGTTTAAAGGTGGGACAGTAGCCACGCTACGATAGCACAAAACTACCCGGTTTCTAAAAAAAAAAATTTAGTATACAAAAATTTAGTATAAATATTTTTTTTTTTAATTACCTCTGGGGTAAAGCTGCCAACCTGAATGAATCCAAATTTTCTGTACAGAAAAACAGTATATTTGAGTGAGCGAATGTAAGAGTGAACGTATTGAACTCTGGAAATCGGGTCCCGTGGTACACCAAGCAAGTAGAGGCTTGGTGGCGTGAGGCGGCTGACTCGCGTTAATATAGATTGAAATACGCAAGTCGTGAGGTGATTTGCAGAGGAGTGTGATAGTGCATAGTATTGCGATTGAAGTTAAAAGGTTTTTGTATTGCGCTCCGAACTGAGGGTCGCAGTTTGTACATCGACCCGTGGTTGTACGGCAGATAGGTAACAAGTACCTATACGCTGTGTGATTGGACCGCGCATTTGTGGGTGCGATATATATAGCGCAACTGGATACCCCTTTAGGAGCTTTTGCGTAAAATCGCGGTATCATTAGTGCTGTATAGAGCATACGCAAGTGTGATTTGTGTATAAGGTTATAGGGAGTGTTCGCTGGTCTCTCTCAGGAAAATCTCCAGCGGTGTATATTCACTGGAATAGGTAAGTCACTCCTAGCACTTCCAGTGAATAGAAACCAGATAGGGCCTCGCTGGGTTCGCGGTGTTCACTATTGGAGTGAGTCGTGGTACTCAGTGGAGAAGGAGCGAGTGAAATCGCTAGGTGTCTTTCACCGTTTATCTGCGGTGTGCATTGGGGTTTGCGTTTATTGGCAAAAAGTCCGCGATGGGATCCAATTGCACAAGCAGTGGGCGTTTAGTAGCTAGGGTTCAGGCTGAAGAAGTGGGACCGAAAAGGTCAGATTTGCGACCGAGAGGGTCAGCAAAGTTTATTATGTGTGAAAAGTATGGTTCACACACGGAGGCTTTTTGCAATGAATGGGTATGTATGACTAACAAAGATAGGGTACCATTACCCTAGGGTGGGCAGCTTTGAACCAGAGGTATTGCAGAACTTAAGGATAAGGATATGTCTGATAAAATCCAAGAAACAAAGGATTAGACATACAGATTGTTTAAATTTATGGCAGCAAAAGGGGGATGTGCAAAGGGAATTAGCTCGCGCAACTGGTTCCAAACCTAGCGGGAAAACAATGGCGACCGCACCACCACCACCATATATTGTGGGGGAGAAAGTGGCTACAGACAATGGTACATTGGTACAGGATAGGAGAGTAATTGATAAATGTACTAACGCTAACCCTTGCCAGTTGTATCCCATTTTAAACTTTCCCCAGGACTGCGAGCAGGAAGATGAGCCCAGCACGATATCGGCACTCTCTCTAGCAGCCACCATACAAGACACTCAGGTGGGCACGGCCCAACCAACAAGAGCAGTAGCAAAGCCCCCTAGCGGAGGGATAAGTGAGGTCGTGTCCACAGGTAAGTACGGTACCATACATTATGCAGAGACAATAGCTCCCCACATTGTAGAATCAAACCAGAATGATGTAATTGAATTAAATCCTGTCAGGGTGATCGCAGTCCCTAATGGAAAGACTGACGCTCAGGGAGTCACTCCCATCAGGAACATTGCCATGCACTGTCCCTGGTCCCGGGCAGAGTTAAGGTCAATTATGTCAGAATTTCCCGATCCCAGAAAAGATCTAGTCGCATGACAGAGGTTCATTAAAGAGTTAGGTAATGCCAACGAACCCATGAACAAAGATTGGCGAATAGTGCTACGGGTATGTTTACCCTCAAATATTGACCCCGCAAAATTCATAACCGATTGTAAGTTAGACGCAGAAGTACCTCTCACTGATGAATACAATCAGGAGAATGTACGGCAAATCCATCTGCAGTTAGGAGTATATTTCCCTACTGTCAAATGGAATAAAATCTTTTCCATAAGACAAAAGGAAGGTGAAATGGCATCCGAATATTTCCATCGAGCACTGCAGGAAATGTCTAGATACACTGGGATCGAGGACATAAAAGATAATGCGCATCACAGGGAGGTAGCTGTTACTGTATTAATGGACGGGTTAAAGGAGGCATTAAGAACAAGGGTACAGACCTCTCCACCAAACTGGAGAGGTATCTCGTGGTTGCATTGAGAGAGTCCGCTATCGAGCACGATAGGAACATCAGTAAACACAGGGAGTCTCAGGGGGATAAGCTGATGACAGTAAGTATAAATGCTCTTACAACGAAACCACATCAGCCAAAACTCCAGACCCCTGAGGGTAAGTCACGGTCAATAATATGCTTCTATTGTAAGAAGGAAGGACATTTTGCAAGGGACTGTAGGAATAAAGGTACACATAATGTATACCAACCCCCTAGACAAGGATATGAACCACACTACAATGCACATAATTGGGATCAGGGACCACCTAGTAGAAATTACGAGCCACATGCAGGGGAAACGAGGTACCCACCAAGGAGAGACTGGCAGGCCTCCGAAAATTCTCAGCTACCCCCCTCACATATTGTAGCTGCCAATGCGCTGTGGGAGGGTCTCACCACACAATAGGGGTTGGGCCACACCTGTAGTCTGCAGCCAGTGAAGTTGATTGCTAGCCTTGGTAGCGAACCTGAGGTCACAGTTGATGTAGCTGGTGTACCATTACCTTTTCTTGTAGATATAGGGGCGGCCAGGTCAGTGTTAAATTCGACGGTAGGTATAAAAACCACGGGAAAAACAATTTCGGCAATGGGAGTAACAGGAACTGTGCAACAATACCCTTTGAGCAGACCGGCAGAGATTACGATAGGGCCCTTGCAAACCAAACATTCTTTTCTGTTGGCTGCATCGGCTCCTACTAATCTACTCGGCAGAGATTTATTGTGTAAAATGCGGTGTGTCATATACTGTACTCCTGAGGGTGTCTTCTTGGATATACCTGGGAACCACGCTCAAGAAGTACAAGATATATTAGACACCCCTCAAAGGCTAATGTCGCATTCTACTGTTATAGACAAGTGTCCATCAAAGGTAGAGGAAATGTTCTCACAAATACCGGGTTTTCCTTTGGACCAAAGATGGACAAGACACTGGATTGATGGCAAATGTAGCTCCAGTAGTAGTACAAGTAAAAGATGGTAGGATAGCTCTAAAAATCCCTCAGTATCCTCTGAAGCCAGAGGTAGAATTAGGAGTGTACCCTGTCATAGAGCGGTTGTTACAACAGGGCATTCTAGTCAGGATCGTCCAGCATTGCCAATAGTCCCATCTTCCCTGTGAAAAAGAGTGGGGGGAGGGGTTACAGGCTAGTGCAGGATCTATGGGGGATAAACAAGATAGTTGAGAGCCAATTCCCCCGTAGTGCCCAATCCAGCTGTCATCCTCATGCAAATCCCCTCTACTGCAAAATTCTTCACTGTCATCGACCTCTGTTCTGCCTTCTTTTCTGTCCCTCTGCACCCTGACAGCCAATATCTTTTTGCTTTTACATACAGGGGAGTACAGTACACCTGGACTCGTCTCTCTCAAGGTTTCGTTGACAGCCCGAGTATTTTCTCCCAGGCCTTGCATGACTGTTTACAATCCTTTCAACCTGAGAGTGGATCATTGCTAATATAAAATGTCGATGACTTATTGTTGTGTTCTGACTCACTCGAATCGTCCTTGAAAGACACGAAACAGCTTCTGTTTCATCTTTCCCAAACGGGACATAAGGTTTCAAAGGATAAGTTGCAGTTGTGCCAGACCAGGGTAAAATATTTGGGACATTGCTTGACTCAAGAACTTAGACACCTCACCACTGATAGAATACAGGCGATTCGCGACATGACTCTGCCACAAACGCAGCAACAGATCCGCACTTTCCTTGGAATGTGTGGGTACTGCCGAAACTGGATCCCAGGGTTCTCTATGCTGGCTTTACCTTTGCAAGAAATGGTCTCTTCGAACAAACCAGAATGGATCTCGCACACAGATGAGTCCGAACTGGCCTTTGAGAGACTTAAACAGTGCCTATCACAGGCACCTGCATTAGGTATGCCAGATTATGAGAAGCCTTTTGAATTATACGGTACAGAAAGTGCAGGGTGCGCGGCAGGAGTGTTAACCCAGAGACATGGTGATGCCAGCAGGCCGGTAGCCTACTACAGTGCACAGTTGGACACCGTAGCGCTGTCTCTCCCCACATGCTTGCGAAGTATTGCAGCGATAGCTTTGCTAGTAAGTAAAAGTGAGGATGTAGTGTTAGGACACAACCTGACCATCCATACACCTCATGCAGTATCAGCCTTACTGAACTCCGCCCAAACCAGACATGTCTCATCTGCTCGGTTTACAAAGTGGGAATTATCACTGATGGCCCCTGTAAACATCACCATTAAGAGATGCAGCTCACTAAATCCTGCAACTTACTTGCCAAGTGTGCCTGGACAGGCACAAAGGGTGGAGGATGAGAATGATGGTGAAAGAGGATTTAGTGCAGACACTGATACGCATGATTGTATGGAATACCTGAATCAGACTTTCACTGCGAGACCTGACATCAGTGACAACCCACTGGAAGGAGTAGACTTTACCTTCTACACTGACGGTAGTTGCCACAGACAGACGAACTCTGGAGACCTGTGCACTGGATATGCAGTGGTAGATGACAGAAGTATCATAGAAGCTGAACCCCTGGGCCCACCGCACTCAGCACAAGTTGCTGAGTTGGTCGCCCTAACCAGAGCGTGTGAATTGGCCAAGGGTAAGTCAGCTAATATATACACAGATTCTAGGTATGCCTTTGGAGTGGTACATGATTTCGGGGCCCTGTGGCGCCTCAGAAATTTCATGATGGCAGCTGGCACACCTGTAGCGCATGCGTCCCACATAAAAAGACTTCTAACAGCGATACAGGAACCTGACAGAGTGGCTGTTATCAAGTGCAAAGCACATACTTACAACCAAGACCCAATTTCACTTGGTAACAGCTGGGCAGACGAAGCTGCTAAATCAGCAGTCAGAACCCCCATACAAACGAACATCACACCACTGATGACCTTTAACACGATCAACACACAACAATTAATTGAAATGCAAGATTTGTGTTCTTTACAGGAAAATGCAGTCTGGAGGTCAAAGCAATATGGGCAGGAATCCTCAGGACTGTGGACAGGTGGACAAGGTAAGCCGGTGGCCCCCAGAGCATATCTTCCAAGCTTAGCTGAGGCGGCACACGGTCTGACTCATCTGGGTAAAGAGGGTATGTGTATCTGGTGAGAGCCTACTGGTGTGCGCCAGGATTCTCTTCTCATGCAGGTAAGAGAGCAATGACATGTCTTACTTGCTTGAGGAAGAATATTGGAAAGTCAATACCAACAGAGCCATCCCATATCCCTCCAACAGACGGACCTTTTCAGGTACTACAAATCGATTTCATACAGTTACCACCCTGTAGGAATTTAAAATATGTGTTAGTTTGTTTTGACGTATTTTCCAACTGGGTAGAAGCGTTCCCTGCTGCCACAAATACTGCTACGTTCACTGCAAAGAAAATTGTGCAGGAATTTGTGTGTAGATATGGTATCCCTAGAATAATTGAAAGTGATAGGGGTACCCATTTTACAGGTGAAGTCTTTCAGGTCATGTGCAAGCTGATGGGAATTAATAGCAAGCTGCATACTCCGTACCATCCACAGGCGAGTGCAAAGGTGGAGAGAGTGAATAGCACTATTAAGAACAAGCTGAGCAAATTAATGACTGAAACTGGATTGTCGTGGCCAGAAGCTGTGCCACTAGTATTGTACAGCATCAGAACCACTCCCAGGTCTCCCCTTAACCTATCACCCTTTGAAATCCTTTTTGGTCGACAACCTCATGTAATGATAGACCCCCAGGATGATTTGAAATGTAATAATGAAGTGACTGTGAAATATTTGGTTGGATGAGCCAGCAGCTGAGAAATCAACAAAGAAATTTAAAGCTGGTGATTCCTGACCTACCGAACAGTAATTGTCATGACATTGAACCTGGGGATTATGTGATGATTCGAAATTTCTTACGCTCAGGTTACCTCATAGACAGGTGGGAAGGACCATATCAAGTCTTGTTAACCAGCACAACAGCATTGAAGGTCGCCGAAAGAGAGACTTGGATCCACTCGTCCCACTGCAGTTGTTTGACAATAAATGGCTTCACCCAACCACTAACCATGAGTGAAAGAAAAGTTTGTGAGTTATCATTCATATTCTCTGACAAATGGCCAAAAAATCACAAATTCTGCTAGGGTATGTAATCTTATGAGCTCAACTGTGTATGTATATCTCCTATATAATAGCCCTATTCTGTGACCTTGTGATTCATTTGCTAACGCTGGGCGGAGTCACAACAGTGGGCGGAGTTATTCAAATGAGTCACAGAGATCTGGCCAAATCTACAGGGGACTAGGAGCAGAAGCAGATAGCATGGACATTGGGCATGTCACAGACAGGGCTGCATACCTCCCAGCTTTCTGCAGGAGCTTTCTCCAGGCAGAAGGAGGGAAACACTCGGCGAAAAGGGGGCGTGGCTTCACGGGAGGGTCCCCGTTTTCGTCAGTGAGGGGGCATGCCCAGCGCTCTGTGAGCTGCTGGCATGCCCCCAGGGGCTGATTATGAGTCCGGGGGGCCCAGGGCACTTGAGACAGGGGAGCCCTATCTCATTGCTGTGCCTGCTGGGGGTTGGGGGCGTGGCCTAATCGCGGACCGCGCGGCCACGCCCCCTTATGCAAATTCCGATTTTTGTTTTTATTTTTTTTATGGGATTTTGGCCCCTCAGCTAGGGCTAAATCCAGAGGAGGTGGTCGCTCCCCCCTACACACCCGCACAGGGAGAAGAAAGCATGGAGACTGCTGCCTCCCTGCAACACCACAGACCTGCCAATATGCAGCAGCGTGTGCTGACTGTAGCACAATGCTGCCACTGTTGCTGGCAGGACGGGGGGGGGGGAGCTTCTGAGCTGGGACAGAGCTACTCCAGCCGGGGGGGCCTCTAAAACTGTGGGGCCAGCGGTACGTATCCCCCGCCCCCCCCCCTTAATCCGGCTCTGCTGCTGGAACCCCCCCATTAATCCGTACCCCCCTGATGCCCCCTCTCCCTCTGTCTCCACTATTCACCGCTGCTCTGCTAAGCAGAACAGCGAGTACAGGAGCTTTCCAACTGCCCCCCCCCCCCACCGCAGGACACTGCGACCCGCGGGTGGGACAGCGGGACAGACCCCAAAAAATGGGACTGTCCCGCGAAAATCGGGACATTTGGGAGGTATGGGGGTGTGTGAGGGGTATGTCATACAGACAGACGGGCACCGGCTCACTGTGTGCTTGACCCCCCACATCGGCATACTCAGCAGGGTCTCTCTGGTGCGGAGGAGCGTCACTTTCTGACACACTCCACGCTTCTTAGCTGCAGTTTAGTGAGGCACCTGCCGCTGTGCAGGTTTCATACTGCCTCTGTTATCTCCAGCCCCGGCAACCCCACCGCTAGCTGCAGCGCTGCCACCCGCAGTGGAGTGCGCCCAGCTCATTCACACACTTTAGCTGGCGGGTAGAGCTGCAGAAATCCGAGCTGCTTGCAGGCTCTGACCCACTCCTCCCTCCAGCCGCAGCGTCTCCTGGGAGCTAACCAGTCACTCCCAGTCTCCCCTTACCACAGTGCCCGGAAGCCGTGAGGTCCGCGCCACGTGCATGCTATGACCCCCTCCTCCCTCCAGCCGCAGCATCTCCTGGGGGCTAACCAGTCATTTCCAGTCTCACCTTACCACAGTGCCCGGCAGCTGCGCGAGGTCTGCGGTGTGTGACTGAGGAGGGGGGGGGAGGGATGCGGACTGGCAGAGAAAGCAGGACTCCAGCCTGAGAGAGTCAGCCATGCCAAGTCTCCAGCAGCAGCAGATCCCAACAGGTTGGAATGGAACAGCAGCAGCCAGCAGCAGTGACTCCGGTAAGACACATCTGTCTGTCACCACTGTTTTGTCCCTAATACCAATCTCTCCCGTGCCCTGTGTTCTGCCATGTCCCTGGCCTTGCCCTGCCACCCTTATTCTGGCCCTTTCACCCTTATCCTGGCCCTGTCACCCTTATGCTG
This sequence comes from Pseudophryne corroboree, assembly GCF_028390025.1. Lineage (NCBI taxonomy): Eukaryota > Metazoa > Chordata > Amphibia > Anura > Myobatrachidae > Pseudophryne > Pseudophryne corroboree. The sequence continues at coordinate 80,418,367 of NC_086451.1, forward strand.
GCCCTGTTACCCCTATCCTGGCCCTGTCACCCCTGTGCTTGCCCTGTGAACCCTATACTGGCCCCGTCACCCCTGTCCTGGTCCTGCCGCCCCTACCCTGGCCCTGTCACCCCTATCCTGTCCCTATCATTTCTGTCCTGGCCCTGTCACCCCTGTCCTGGCCCCGTCACCCCTGTCCTGGCCCCGTCACCCCTGTCCTGGCCCCGTCACCCCTGTCCTGGCCCCGTCACCCCTATCCTGGCACCGTCACCCCTGTCCTGGCCCCGTCAACCCTGTACTGACCCTGTCACCCCTGTCCTGGCCCTGTTACTGCATACCCTCCAACTACCTTTTATGGCATGTACAGTACCCGCAGCGCCTCCAGACCTCTCCCCAATGCACCACACCTCCGCACCTTCCCCTCCACCACATGCGGCACTCCACCCCTCCCCCACATGCTGTGCCTCCAGACCCCCTACACCACCCGTGGCTCCCACTCCTCCACCCCTTCACCACCCACAGCACCTCCAGGCCCCTTCCACCATTCACCCCCCTTATACGTCTCCCCCCACACCAGCCCCCCTCCACCCGCAGCATCTGCAGACACCCTCCTCCATCAGCGGTCCCCCCCCTCACCCACCCCTCCCCCACCAATGGCACCCCTGCACCTGCCCCTCCACCACCTGCAGCACCTCCGGACCTCCTTTCCCATCCACCGCAACACCCGTACCTGCCCCTACCCTACCCATGGTGCCTGCGGTCCCCTACCCAACTTCCCATCCCACAGCACCTCCGGAACCCTTCACCCATCCACAACATCCCCACACCTGCCCCTCTCCCACCCGTGGCACCCCTGCCCCTCCCCCACCTGCGGTGCCTCCGGACCCCTCCCCCATCTGCATCCCCCACTCCTCTGCCCCTCCCCCACGCGCAGCACCTCCCGAACCTTCCCCATCCGGGCCCCACCCCCACTTCTGCCTCCCCTCCACCCGCAGCATCTACAGACACCATCCGCAGTCCCCCCCGCACCCGCTACATTCTGTACATCGTGCCCTGCAGGTGCTGTTCACGCCGTCGCAAGGGGCTGCGCCTCCTTCACCATCGCACGCCCTTTCATTGTGCAATATTTAACCACTAACAAAGGAATGCAGGTAATACTCCATATAATACAAATATTAAACCCCAGAAAGGCATGCAAGGGTTAAGGGGGCGTAGCCCCTTGCGACGGTGTGAAGAGCGCCCGTAGGGCGCGATGAAGCACCTAGTATTTATATATATGTGAAAAAGACAAAAGAAGGAAGGCGCAATAGTGAGTAAAAATTTAAATTCTTTACTAATAAAAGAGTACAAGCTCACGTACATCAAGGTAAAATAATACCGGCTCCCATCTCCAAGCCCCCACAGCAATGCTTCCAAATAGCACCTAGCAGTGCTTTCAGACAGGGAGTCCACAGCGGTTCTTTATTCGGCTGTTTAGACCACCGCGGCTCTCATTCGGCTGCTCGTTGTATGCGGCTGTTTGTCCAGCACTAGGCAAAAGCGTCCCGACCGGTTTCGTCACGGTTGACTTCGTCAGGGGGTGTGAGCCGCTGTAGACTCCCTGTCTGAAAGCACTGCTAGGTGCTATCCGGAAGCATTGCTGTGGGGGCTTGGAGATGGGAGCCGGTATTATTTTACCTTGATGTACGTGAGCTTGTACTCTTTTATTAGTAAAGAATTTCAATTTTTACTCACTATTGCGCCTTCCTTCTTTTGTCTTTTTCACATGTATCTAGCCGGTGGATCGGCTTTTTAGGAATTGGCAGCAAATACATCTATTAAAAGGACTGATTACATTTTATCTGGAATTGGACGGAGAGAAATATCCTATGCGCAGTTAAATAATTGTATTGATTATATATATATATATATATATATATATATATATATATAGTGTACATCATGGTCCGCTCAACACTGTAATCATCTCATGCAGGGTGCCCGGTTTAGGGTAATTCAGTATAAGTATAACCACACCATGAGGCTCCAACTGGGGCTATGTTGCAGAAGAAACCAGCACTCCTTCAATGTCTTGAGTCATGCTGGGGATATGGATCCTACTCCCCTGAAGACGGCGGTAGCCGAAACAGCTGTAGGGAGACCCTGCTGGGTCAGATCCATATCCCCAGCATGACTCAGGACATGTGAGACTTGTATTATTGATGGAACTTTGTTTCCAAGCTGCTGTTTTTTGCACCAAAAAGTTTGTCACATTATTTGAAATGGCATAAAAACGTTTGGATATTGAAGGAGTGCTGGTTTCTTCTGCAACATAGCCCCAGTTGGAGCCTCATGGTGTGGTTATACTTATATATATATATATATATATATATGCTGCAAAGCAAAAGATAACCCTTTTTTGCGCTATACCACTAGTCTCAAACCACTAAGAAATACCCTCTGTCAGATGAGGTATTAGAAGTAGATATGGAATAGTAAAAGATTCTCGTGGGAGCCAATACGCCTTTAGTATGACAATATTTAAAAGTTTTTATTTATACAGAAATGAACGATATTTGTAACCTAAACATTCGTCATTGGCACAAGTTTATAAAAGTTCAATAAAACAATATAACAATCTTATACATAAACATTTTTCAGTTGATGTGAGGAATTTACAGTCAGGTGATCACAGTCAGAACTTGAAAGAGATGTATCTCCAACCAGATGCTTGTGGCAAAGGCTTTATTAACCCAATATCGCGAAAACCAACGCGTTTCGTCTGTTAGGACTTCATCAGGGGTTTACAATCAGTTTTTATAACAGAATGGATTACCACTGGTTAAAATTCTCAATGTTACATCCAATCACACATTCGGTTCAATTGATATGGTATCTAAATAGGCTTCATCGTAACAAAAAATAACAATTAGGTTGAAGTTAGATGGTGTAATATTCCTTTTTCATAGGGACAGGTACAACCTCACAGGATCACAACTACCTAGTCCTAATCTGTTCCTCCTGTGCAAACATGTACACGTTTGCACAGGAAGGGGTCACTGCCGACCCCATGGCACAACCCCTCAATTGTAGGAAGAACTGACTATCATACAGAAAATAGTTCCTGTATAACATCAGCTCTAATAAACAAATGAACAAGTCATGGTCAAACACATCACGGTCCAGATGATCACTTAAAAACCCATGCATAGCCTCCACCCCATCTGCATGTCTGATGGAGGTGTAGAGGCTACACACATCGAGACAACACATAATGGTACCCTGTGGTACCACATGTAAATTAAGCAAAAGATTAATGAAACTAGTAGTGTCCTTCAAGAACGACTTCTTTAGAGGGAGCAGTGGTTGTAGAATGAAGTCCAGCATCTGTGCTATAGTTTGTAATAGCGAATTACGAGCCGATATGATGGGCCTACCGGGGGGAGATACACAGTCCTTGTGTAATTTTGGTAAAGTATATAACACAGGGATTAATGGATGCTCCTTAAGTAAAATTTTTTGTAAAGATGGTGTGAGCAAACCATCCTGGACTGCAGAGTCTAGAATAGATCGGATTTCCAGCAAATACTCCTTGGTAGTATCACAAGGTAATTTTTTATATACTTCGGGTTCTGCTAGTTGCCGTTCAATCTCGTTGCGGTAATCCGAAATGTTCTGGACCACAATAGCCCCGCCCTTATCGGCGGGCCTGAGGATGATATCCTCGTAGCTGGCTAGATTCTTTAATGCACTAGTCTCAGAGTGGGTTAAATTTTTACGAATACGGCCAGGTGCTGCAACAAATTTATGAACAGAATCGTCCAGGAGTCTATTGAAAGTTTTCAGAGAGGGATTGATGGATATCGGGTTAAATTTAGACCTGGAATGGGATTGCAGAAAACTATCTAACTGAGAATGACCCGCCTGGTTTGGGCGAGAATGGAAATATTATTTTAGTCGTAGTTTCCGTGCCAGTTTATGAGGGTCACGTTGCCATTCAAATCCATCGTGCATGTTTGTTGGTACAAAAGATAACCCTTTCTGCAATACCCTCGTTTCATCCTCAGAGAGTATCCTATTAGATAAATGAAAGATTAGCGTGTCTTCTTCTTGTCCGTGTTTTTGACGCCTCTGGTTTTGGCCCCCCCGGCGGGTGGAAGATCGCTTTTGATAGGTGGAATGCTGGAGGCCTTGATCTAAAGGGACACTGGTACTGGGAACCACGTCATCCGAATCAGAAATCAAGAAATCAATATCACTGTGACTATTGGGGGTACCCTGGTTAGCCCGCTTCTTCTGCCAGGGTCTCCTCCTTGGGTAACGTGAATGACTGCGAGTCTCATTGTCGTTCCCAGATAACCAGCGGTAGACTTTATTCTCTTCGTAATCGTTGTCAACCGTAGCACGCTTATTCTTTTTAAATTTCATAAGGGCCTTCCTGTACTGGTCACCGTTTTGTTCAAGTTTATTGACCCAACTGGTGTCCACAGGATCACATAATAGTTTCTTAGATTCTTTTTCTAAAGCTTTAATTTTTGCTCGAGTAGTGTCCAGTTCACGGCGTGATTCGTCAATCACCAGAACCATGAGGTCCAATGCGCACCGATTTAGGATCCCAATCCATTTTCTGACGAACTCAGGGTTAATTCTACCAATGGTGGGGGTGTTTCTGCACCAAAACCCCCATGAGATCTTCCTGTCTCTATAATATTCGGTAAGCGAAGAAGCATGCAGTAGACCTATGGCGGCATTCAAGCGGGGCCGCAACCTCCGTGATAGACTCGTGAAATCTGATATTTCAGGCATGGGTAAAATGGCTATTCCCAATGTCCACTATAAACCCCCTGGGTGTTATAGTTGCTTCAGTTGTACCACATGTAAATACTTACAGCCCTGCAAAAAATTCAAGCACCCACATTCTGATAAAATATATGACATTAGACACATTTTGACGTGTAGGTCAGAATTTGTGGTGTACGTGATATGTTGCCCATGTGGGCTATATTACGTGGGACAAACATCTAGACCATTCAGGGATCGCATGGCCTTACACCGCTCGGCCATTCATCTATCTGGTAGAAATTTAGATCAACCGGTGGCACGACACTTTAGAGAAAAGGGTCACACATTATCCATGCTCAAATACTTTATGATCGATCACATCCCCTTGTCTCTCAGGGGGGGTGATCGACATAAAGCTCTCCTGCTGGCGGAATCCAGATGGATTTTTCGCCTAAACACTATGTCCCCTATGGGACTGAATGATAAGATTAACTGGAACAGCCTAATGTAGGAATGGTTATGTTAAGTTCTGATTAGATTATCCCTCCTCTTTTGTAAATGGCTTCACTTTATTATGTATGATATTATGATTAGGAGGCTCCGCCATATGTAGTGTTTTGCACATTGTCTGTATTTTTGTTTTAATAATGTTTTTTCTTTTTCTTTTACTTGTGACAGGGCTGCCTGGACGTGTGTGTTCCCCCACTTCCCCCTACAAGCTCTCCGGGGCGGAGACCTTACGCTGGGCCTCCTGTGGTGAAACGCATGCTGCCCTGGTCGCCTTGGTAACAAGGTCAGGCCAGGACCCGGAAGTGCTACGCGGCGGTGTCCGGAGACGGAGTTGCGGCGGGAGTTGCGGCGGAGTTGCGGCCCTGAGGTATTTTAGTGGGTAAGTTTTGTTCTTTTCTGTGTTGGTATGCTTTGAGGAAGGGGCTCTGCCCCGAAACGTCGCTTTCAACAATACACTTTTTCTTCATAAAAGCCTCTGGAGTGCCTTATTGTCCCCATTTGGATGTATATTTATATATATATATATATATATATATATACACATACACACACTGCTCAAAAACATAAAGGGAACACTAAAATAACACATCCTAGATCTGAATTAATGAAATATTCTTATTCAATACTTTGTACTTTACATAGTTGAATGTGCTGACAACAAAATCACACAAAAATTATCAATGGAAATCAAATTTATTAACCCATGGAGGTCTGGATTTGGAGTCACACTCAAATTTAAAGTGGAAAAACACACTACAGGCTGATCCAGCTTTGATGTAATGTCCTTAAAACAAGTCAAAATGAGGCTCAGTAGTGTGTTGTCACAATCCTGACTGTGGGTTTCATATTTGGTGACTTACCCCTGCCATCTGTCCCGGATCCTGTGTCTTTTTCTCACTGAGTTAAACAGCTTGTCAGCACTATGAGTATTCCTGTGTTCTCTGCCTGAAAGGTAATAGTTAATTAGCTCCACCTGTGGTGATCTCCTCCTGTGTGAGGCTGAATTCAGTAATCTGAAGTTTGGGCCTAAAAGCCAGCATCCTATGTTTTGCAGAAGTTCAGGCTTCAGTGTTCTCTCGGCCTGCTAGGCCTCATTCTACATCACAGCCTAGGCTAGAGTAGTCACATGACAGTGACTGTTCACCTGAACCAGAGTTGTCCAATCCTCTGCCAGTCTGAGACTCTCTGCATCACCTAATCCTGCTCTCCAATCACCAAGGACCAGGAAGTATAAGTTGGGAGACTGAGTTAGAATCTGGGCCAGTTCCTTGTGTCACACTCACAGCTATGTGTGAGTCTTCAAGCTGAGCTCCCTAAAGGTAACCTTTATACTCTAGTTCCTGAGAAAATTCTGTTCCTTGTTACCCTGTTTGGTTTACTTTTGTGTTGCCACTGATGATCACTATTTCCACGAGTCTCAAAGTAAAGGCACAGCTGCAGTGGTTCATCTTAAAGGCACAGTATTATATTCCATAGTCTCAACTGAAAACCACAGCTGCCGTGGTTCATCTTTACTGCTGTTGTAGTTGTGATCTCCAGAGCTCCCGTATTCCTGCAGCATCTCCGTGCCTCAGTACCTCAGTGCCTCAGTACCTCAGTGCCTCAGCACCTCGGTGCCTCAGTATCTCCGTGCCTCAGCACCTCCGTGCCTCAGCACCTCGTGCCTCCAGCATCTCCGTGCTTCCAGCATCTCCGTGTCTCGGATCCTCGTGCCTCCGGTGCCTCCGTGTCTCAGCACCTCCGTGTCTCAGCACCTCGTGCCTCCAGTACCTCCGTGCCTCAGCACCTCCGTGCTTCCAGCACCTCGTGCCTCAGTACCTCCGTGTCTCAGCACCTCATGCCTCCAGCACCTCCGTGCCTCCAGCATCTCCGTGCTTCCAGCATCTCCGTGTCTCTACGCACCCCAGTGTCTCTACGCACCCCAGTGTCTCTACGCACCCCATTGTCCTCCAAGCACCTCAGTGTCCTCCAAGCGCCTCAGTGTCTCCAAGCATCCGGTGCACTTTAGTGCAGTTGTACCTGGTATTCTTCACTGATTCATCAGCGCCTTTCCAGTTCTGTCTTTCAGGAGACCTTCAGCGTCCACACGTGCCTCCTGTCTGCCGACCTAATCCTGCATGAGGAGAACCTAGATTCAGCCATCTCTGCTGCGGTCCCTCTTCCTGGTCACCGGAAGAAACCCCGAGCCCACAACACCCCCAAACCAGGTCAGTGAAAGTATTCACATAGTCCTCCAGTCGCCCGCACAGACTTCACTAACACCGGGTTCACAAAACCTCAGTCATGACAGTAGGAACTGGCCACATGGACCCGGCCGAAAGTGTTTGTCTGACGCAGGACCTCCTAAGCAATATTGCAGGACGCTTGGAAGGTCTGGAGTCGACTCAGCATCAATTAGCACAGTGTCTGCAGCGGAATTCTTTCTCCAGAGATTCTCTGACCTTCTGCACTAAGACTCCTGACCAACTGCAGTTTTTCTACCAAATGTTATTACAGTTACAAGAACTTTTGTCTAGTATTCTTTCTGTGATGCCTGATCTCTTCAGGAATACTACCAACGTTGTTGATCCTGTTTTGTCCCATCCAGTTAATAGAGTCTCTTCCTCTGTGCAAGGAAAAGTTGTTCATCAGAGCTATCCACGGCCCAAACTCTCTGAAGCTGAACGTCAGCGGCGTAGGGAGCTACACCTCTGTCTTTACTGTGGAAATTCCAGTCATTTTGTTAAAGACTGCATTCTTCGTAAGCCAGGGAATGGTGACAAATCTCAGTATCACAGTGCTCATGTCTACAAGTCATCCACAGTAGCCGATCCTGCTACTGCTGACAGGGGTATCAAGATGGCTACTCTGAAAGAGACTCAAATTTATGACTGGGGTCCGGTGATTAAAGGACCTTATCCCAAGTTGGGTGTCCAGAGAAGAATATTCAAGCCATTTAGAGTCACAGAGGAATCCGTGTCTTTAGCCCAAGGAGGGGCGTCCGTGTCTTCAGCCCAAGGAGGGGCGTCCGTGTCTTCAGCCCAAGGCGGGGCGTCCGTGTCTTCAGCCCAAGGAGGGGCGTCCGTGTCTTCAGCCCAAGGAGGGGCGTCCGTGTCTTCAGCCCAAGGAGTGGCGTCCGTGTCTTCAGCCCAAGGAGTGGCGTCCGTGTCTTCAGCCCAAGGAGTGGCGTCCGTGTCTTCAGCCCAAGGAGTGGCGTCCGTGTCTTCAGCCCAAGGAGTGGCGTCCGTGTCTTCAGCCCAAGGAGGGGCGTCCGTGTCTCCCAAGGAGGGGCATCCGTGTCTTCAGCCCCAGTGAGGGGTTCAGAGGGTCCAGCCCCAGGGAGTCTACAGAGCGCTGCCCAGCCAGAGAGACTACAGAGCGCTGCCCAGCCAGAGAGTCTACAGAGTGCTGCCCAGCCAGAGAGTCTACAGAGTGCTGCCCAGCCAGAGAGTCTACAGAGTGCTGCCCAGCCAGAGAGTCTACAGAGTGCTGCCCAGCCAGAGAGTCTACAGAGTGCTGCCCAGCCAGAGAGTCTACAGAGTGCAGCCCAGCCCCGTGAAGAGGGGGCTCTTGCTTCAGCCCAGCCCCGTGAAGAGGGGGTTCTTGCCTCAGCCCAGCCCCGTGATGAGGGGGCTCCTGCCAGTCCAGCTATATTCCAGGCCCAGCCTGGTCAGTCCGTCCCAGTTCCAGCCAGTCCAGCAATACTCCAGGCTCTGCCTGGTCAGTCCGTCCCGGTTCCAGCCGGTCCAGCAATACTCCAGGTCCAGCCTGGTCAGTCCGTCCCGGTTCCAGCCGGTCCAGCAATACTCCAGGCTCTGCCTGGTCAGTCCGTCCCGGTTCCAGCCGGTCCAGCAATACTCCAGGTCCAGCCTGGTCAGTCCGTCCCGGTTCCAGCCGGTCCAGCAATACTCCAGGTCCAGCCTGGTCAGTCCGTCCCGGTTCCAGCCGGTCCAGCAATACTCCAGGCCCAGCCTGGTCAGTCCGTCCCGGTTCCAGCCGGTCCAGCAATACTCCAGGTCCAGCCTGGTCAGTCCGTCCCGGTTCCAGCCGGTCCAGCAATACTCCAGGCTCAGCCTGGTCAGTCCGTCCCGGTTCCAGCTGGTCCAGCAATACTCCAGGCTCAGCCTGGTCAGTCCGTCCCGGTTCCAGCCGGTCCAGCAATACTCCAGGCCCAGCCTGGTCAGTCCGTCCCGGTTCCATCCGGTCCAGCGATACTCCAGGACCAGCCTGGTCAGTCTCTTTTGGCTCCAGCCAATTCAAGTATCCTCGGATCCAATCCAGTACTACTCGTCCAGCCAAAGATTTCTCCAGTTCCAGCCTCTAAGTTTTCGTCTGATGGTTTACCACCTATTTACTTTGATGGAGATTTATTACAATATGCCGCTCTGGTTGAACAATTTCTCTCTCTGATGGAGTCTGATCCTTCAGGTGCAGTAACTCCTTCCAACGTTACTCGATATCTGTTCCTGGCATTCAGAGGAAGAGCTTTGGAGTGGGCCAACATGCTCTTTGAGAGTAATGATCCTGTGTTCCATGACTTACAGACTTTTAGTAACGCTGTAGTTAAAGAATTTAGTCCTAAACCTTTGGAATCTGCATCAACGAAGGTCCTAAATTCTTCTGTATGAATTTCTCAAGTTCCTCTAAGATTCAAGATGGGTGTCCGGAGTCCACCCTTGAAGAGGGGGATACTGTCACAATCCTGACTGTAGGTTTCATATTTGGTGACTTACCCCTGCCATCTGTCCCGGATCCTGTGTCTTTTTCTCACTGAGTTAAACAGCTTGTCAGCACTATGAGTATTCCTGTGTTCTCTGCCTGAAAGGTAATAGTTAATTAGCTCCACCTGTGGTGATCTCCTCCTGTGTGAGGCTGAATTCAGTAATTTGAAGTTTGGGCCTAAAAGCCAGCATCCTATGTTTTGCAGAAGTTCAAGCTTCAGTGTTCTCTCGGCCTGCTAGGCCTCATTCTACATCACAGCCTAGGCTAGAGTAGTCACATGACAGTGACTGTTCACCTGAACCAGAGTTGTCCAATCCTCTGCCAGTCTGAGACTCTCTGCATCACCTAATCCTGCTCTCCAATCACCAAGGACCAGGAAGTATAAGTTGGGAGACTGAGTTAGAATCTGGGCCAGTTCCTTGTGTCACACTCACAGCTATGTGTGAGTCTTCAAGCTGAGCTCCCTAAAGGTAACCTTTATACTCTAGTTCCTGAGAAAATTCTGTTCCTTGTTACCCTGTTTGGTTTACTTTAGTGTTGCCACTGATGATCACTATTTCCACGAGTCTCAAAGTAAAGGCACAGCTGCAGTGGTTCATCTTAAAGGCACAGTATTATATTCCATAGTCTCAACTGAAAACCACAGCTGCCGTGGTTCATCTTTACTGCTCAAAAACCAAGAAAGATCTCAGGGATTCACACAGCGCTGTTTTTTGAATGATTTCATGTACAGATAGTTCTTATTCCCTTTAGTATATATTTCCAAAGAAATCGTTTATCCAGAATATGAGACAAAAATTATTTATTTAAAAGTCAATAAAAAAAGTCAATAAAAAATGCAAAATAAAAAACACAATCCTTTGTTAATGGGCAAAGCAACTTTCACTGGGGATAACCGTTCAAAGTGAAGTATCAATGAGACAGCTTTCAGCATTCAGCAGATATAACAGTTCGGCATTGAATTTTTTTTTTTTTATAAAACAGGGTATATCTCACCGGACCTCCCGGACACTGAAAATGCAGAGTGACCTTCCCCCTACTCCGAGAATATGGCTTTTGCTCAGAGCTGTGCACTCGGGGGTTTGTTTCTGCCGCTACCCGTCCTCCGGCATCCTGTATCACGTTAAAAACTCTGTGTGCCGCTGAACTCCGTATACCGCTGAACTCCGTGTGCCGCTGAAGTTCATTCGCTGCGTCTCATTAAGAAATTAACTTTCACGGCTCCCAGCTTCCTCCGTATGAATCCAAGTGACCAAAACCACCTACTTTGCCGACGCGTTTCCACCCTATCCGGGTCTTTGTCGAGGCATAGGTGGGTTTGGTCAGGTCACTGAATTTTATACTGTGTCTGGGAGATCAGGTGTATCAAATGATTTCAGGTTTAACAAACACATTTTCATTATACAGATTCCATCCATTATACATATGTCGGGGTTATTTAAAGTTATACCCCTTTCAATTCTTTAAATGATTTCTTTTCTCAAACATCAATTGCAAATCCTTGATATTAGTATCAGCATCTTCATCCAGAATTTAAACGGGCGACTGGTCCTCCCCACATACTGTTTATTACATACACATTGTATTAAATAAACAATATTGCTGCTGTCACATGTCATAAAATGATTGATCTTATATTGTTTATTTGTCGTGGTAGACATAAAAGTCTCCATTTTGCTTCCCTCGTTTATTTTAATCGACCGGCATGCTATACACATCCCGCATCTATAAAAGCCTTTGGATTTTATTCGTGTTGTCATTGTTGGGACAGGGGCTGTGGCACTCTTCACCAGAAGACTCTTTAAATTGGGGGCTTTTTTATATATCACCCTTGGTCTATCTGGCAAAAATTTTTCTAATATTGAGTCACTTTTAAGTATTCCCCAATATTTTTGTAGGACTTTCTCAATCTCTCTATACTCTGAGTTATATGTTGTAACAAATGAGACCGCATAATCTTCCTTTTTCTCTCTAATTTTAGGTTGTAATAATGACTCTCTGTTCATTTGATCAATACTGCCAAGTGTGTTTTGTAAAGTTTCTGTGTCATAACCTTTCTGTATAAATTTATCTTTCATTGCCTGAGCCTGTTGTCTGTAGACAGAGTCCTCAGTGCAATTCCGTTTTACACGTCTAAACTGGCTTCCTGGTACACCTTTCAGCCAGTTTGGATGATGGCTACTATCTTTTCTAATCAAAGAATTACTATCTGTAGGTTTGGTGTAATTCCTTGTACAGATGGTGTGATTTTTTTATGTACACGGTCAAATCCAAAAAGTTAATCTCCTGACAGCTCTGAGTATAAGTGAGTACTACTCCGAATATATTATTATTTAGTCTCCTTTGAAATTCAAATAAGGTTTCCTCCCCTCCTCTCCACACAAATATAATGTCATCTATATATCTGTGATAGAGCACGAGACCCGCCCCTAGCTCGCCCCACACATGAGACTCCTCCCACGAGTCCATGAATATGTTTGCGAAGCTGGGGGCGAATCTCGTACCCATCGCTGTACCAAGTCGTTGCATGTAATGGGCGTCCTTAAAGAAAAAATAGAGTACAAAGAATCCGTCCCTTTGAGGGTGAAAGATCAGATAGCCATCTAATATCCGACAATAGAAGAGATCAGAGGGAGGGAGGTGGATGGAGGAAAAATACCAACGACTATCGTTTTTTAGGGGGGAGCCATCACAACCAAGAAATAGGAAGATCGTATCAGAACACACTAAGGAGTTGGAGGTAATAAGAAAGTTAAATAAGAAATGTAGAAAAAGAGGGAAAAGAGGAGGTTTGATAAAAAAGAAAGAACAGAATAGGATAAGAAATAGGGAATTAAAGGCACTAAGAAGGAGAGGAAGAAAAGTAATTGAGAAAGGAGGAGTAAAGGATACTAAAGTGTATAACATCAGTTCTCACATTCTGACACCGATAGAAGAAAATGTGTTACAACGTGGGTCAGGGCCGAAACTAGGGGGGGGCTAGGGGGGCAGGCGACCTGGGCGCCGGATTGGAGGGGGCGCCGAGACCCCCTAACACCCGCCGCGGCACTTTTAGACTTTGAAACCCCCTTCTCCCGAGTGCCCAGCTCGGGGGGCGGGGTTTCGCGGAATGACGCGATTGCGTCGTGACGTCACGGCGCAAACGCGTCATTCCACGAAACCCCGCCGGAGAAGGGAGAAGGGGGAACCGCGCAGACGAGGAGGGAGAGGCGGCTGAAGAGCGGCGAGAACCGCTTCAAATGTAAGTCAGCCCCTCTCCCTTCCTCTCTCTGGGCGGGATGTACTAAGATGTTACGCTGCGCTAATAACCCTCTTACCGCTCTGAAGCATGTTAAAATCCTCCTCAGCCTCCCGGCGCTGTCATTCTTTCCAAGCAGTTTCTGCATCACGTGATACCTTCGTATTGTTTCCTGACTCCATTGGCTGTACTGGTCCTCCGCAGGCACTGTATGCACTATCGAAACATGATGCAGAAACTGCTTAGAAAGAATGACAGCGTCGGGAGGCTGAGGATGATTTTAACATGCTTCGAAGCGGTAAGAGTGCTATTAGCGCAGGGTAACATCTTAGTACATCCCGCCCTCTCTCTCTCTCTCTCCCTCCACCACCTGCCGCAATGTGTAAAATGGGGACCTGTGCCTGCCGCAATGTGTAAAATGGGGACACTTTTTCCTGCCGCAATGTGTAAAATGGGGACACTTGCCAGCGTACTGTGTAAAATGGGGACCTGTGCCTGCCGCAATGTGTAAAATGGGGACACTTGCCAGCGTACTGTGTAAAATGGGGACCTGTGCCTGCCGCAATGTGTAAAATGGGGACACTTGCCAGCGTACTGTGTAAAATGGGGACCTGTGCCTGCCGCAATGTGTAAAATGGGGACACTTGCCAGCGTACTGTGTAAAATGGGGACCTGTGCCTGCCGCAATGTGTAAAATGGGGACACTTTTTCCTGCCGCAATGTGTAAAATGGTGACACTTTTTCCTGCCGCAATGTGTAAAATGGGGACACTTTTTCCTGCCGCAATGTGTAAAATGGGGACACTTGCCAGCGTACTGTGTAAAATGGGGACACGTGCCTGCCGCAATGTGTAAAATGGGGACACTTTTTCCTGCCGCAATGTGTAAAATGGGGACACTTGCCAGCGTACTGTGTAAAATGGGGACACGTGCCTGCCGCAATGTGTAAAATGGGGACACTTTTTCCTGCCGCAATGTGTAAAATGGGGACACTTGCCAGCGTACTGTGTAAAATGGGGACACGTGCCTGCCGCAATGTGTAACATGGGGACACTTTTTCCTGCCGCAATGTGTAAAATGGGGACACCTGTCTGCCGCAATGTGTAAAATGGGGTCACCTGTCTGCCGCAATGTGTAAAATGGGGAATGGGGACACTTGCCTGTCGTACTGTGTAAAATGGGGACACTTTTTCCTGGATATGAAATTTATGTTAGAAAAGGCAATTTTTCAGGTAAAAAAGTTCTGAAAGATATATATATATATATATATATATATATATATATATAATATTTTTATTCATTTATTTATTTATTTATTTTTATTATTTTTATTTATTTATTGTAAAATAATTTTTTTTTTGCGCGGGGGGGGCGGGGGGGGGGGGGGGGGGTGTCAAATGACTACCTTGCCCCGGGTGACAAAAATCCTAGTTTCGGCCCTGCGTGGGTTAAAGTTTGCTCCCACTAATACTGCTAAGTCTTTTGATTTATTTGTGGATATGCAAAAATTTCTTAGAAAACTTTCTTTGAAGCGTTTCTTTTCAGGTACTACAGTAAATAGTGAATCAGTAGAAAAGTCGAAATTTAAGAAAAAATCCACATTCAATCCAGTACAAAGCAGAGGTGCAGCGGTAGACACATTTGGGAAAATGGTTTTGCAGGATTTAGAGAAATTATGTGATGGGGGTGTACCTAAGAAAAAGAGGAATAAGAAAAACAATTTCTCCAAAAAAGAAAGAGAGGTATTAAAGAACCTTCAGGAAAAAGAGTCCATCACCATCAAGCCGGCAGACAAGGGAGGTGGTGTGGTGGTGATGGACACAGACAAATATGAGAAAAAAATTTGTGAGATGTTGTCTGATAAGAACACTTATCAACTCCTAAAAAAGAATCCGATGGAGAAAATAAAACTGGATCTCAATGGGATGGTGGGGAGGCACCACGAAAAGGGAGTGATTACCGATCAGGAAAGACATTACCTGTTGGTGGAGGACCCTACCTTACCAGTAATTTATGGACTTCCAAAAATCCATAAAAATATTGAGGATCCCCCGTTACGCCCTATAGTAGCAGGGGTGGGTTCAGTGACTTCTAATCTCTCCCATTTGATAGATTCACATTTACAACCCCTGGCATGCAAAGGAAAAGCTTATTTAAAGGACACCACTGATGTCATTAATAAATTGAAAGAAGTATAGTGGCAATTAGGAGACATCCTAGTAACTGCGGATGTCGGGTCACTTTACTCCATAATAGAACATAATAGAGGTATCCAAGCCGTAGAAAATGTTCTTGTGAGGGAAAAAACGGAAGATGATTTGAAAGACTTCATTTTAGAGGCTATTAAGTTTATTTTAACTAACAATCATTTTTTCTTTAAGGACGCCCATTACATGCAACGACTTGGTACAGCGATGGGTACGAGATTCGCCCCCAGCTTCGCAAACATATTCATGGACTCGTAGGAGGAGTCTCATGTGTGGGGCGAGCTAGGGGCGGGTCTCGTGCTCTATCACAGATATATAGATGACATTATATTTGTGTGGAGAGGAGGGGAGGAAACCTTATTTGAATTTCAAAGGAGACTAAATAATAATATATTCGGAGTAGTACTCACTTATACTCAGAGCTGTCAGGAGATTAACTTTTTGGATTTGACCGTGTACATAAAAAATCACACCATCTGTACAAGGAATTACACCAAACCTACAGATAGTAATTCTTTGATTAGAAAAGATAGTAGCCATCATCCAAACTGGCTGAAAGGTGTACCAGGAAGCCAGTTTAGACGTGTAAAACGGAATTGCACTGAGGACTCTGTCTACAGACAACAGGCTCAGGCAATGAAAGATAAATTTATACAGAAAGGTTATGACACAGAAACTTTACAAAACACACTTGGCAGTATTGATCAAATGAACAGAGAGTCATTATTACAACCTAAAATTAGAGAGAAAAAGGAAGATTATGCTGTCTCATTTGTTACAACATATAACTCAGAGTATAGAGAGATTGAGAAAGTCCTACAAAAATATTGGGGAATACTTAAAAGTGACTCAATATTAGAAATTTTTTTGCCAGATAGACCAAGGGTGATATATAAAAAAGCCCCCAATTTAAAGAGTCTTCTGGTGAAGAGTGCCACAGCCCCTGTCCCAACAATGACAACACGAATAAAATCCAAAGGCTTTTATAGATGCGGGATGTGTATAGCATGCCGGTCGATTAAAATAAACGAGGGAAGCAAAATGGAGACTTTTATGTCTACCACGACAAATAAACAATATAAGATCAATCATTTTATGACATGTGACAGCAGCAATATTGTTTATTTAATACAATGTGTATGTAATAAACAGTATGTGGGGAGGACCAGTCGCCCGTTTAAAGTTAAAATGAGAGAACATTTAAACAATATAAAGAAGGGTTTTGATAATCACTGTTTATCCGCACATTGTAAAGAGAAGCATAATTGCTCGGTGAACAGCATAATACATTTTAAGGCGATAGAACAAGTGAAAAGTAATTGGAGGAAGAAGAATGTAGTCACCTGTTTAGCAAGACGAGAAATGTGGTGGATCTACGAATTAAAAACTTTGTAACAAAATGGTCTCAATGGAGACTTTGAAACAAAATGGTTTCTTTAGACCTCCATTTTTCGCTTTTTCGGGTATCTATTGTGAACATCAAACCCCCTTTTTAGGAGTAAGAAACCTTTCATGTATAAGAATTAAAGCACCTTTTTTCTGTCGGGTTAAATATAAATGTCTTGCACCCCAGAATGTTAAATACCAATTAATTAGTGTTGTGCACTGATAGTTCAGCACATAGAGGTTAAAGTCTTTTTAAAAAAAATGTTGCTTTTTAAGGATTTGCAATTTTAAAAAATGTTGCATTTTAAAATATTGCAATTTAAAACATTGTATTACATTTTCAAATTCTGGATGAAGATGCTGATACTAATATCAAGGATTTGCAATTGATGTTTGAGAAAAGAAATCATTTAAAGAATTGAAAGGGGTATAACTTTAAATAACCCCGACATATGTATAATGGATGGAATCTGTATAATGAAAATGTGTTTGTTAAACCTGAAATCATTTGATACACCTGATCTCCCAGACACAGTATAAAATTCAGTGACCTGACCAAACCCACCTATGCCTCGACAAAGACCCGGATAGGGTGGAAACGCGTCGGCAAAGTAGGTGGTTTTGGTCACTTGGATTCATACGGAGGAAGCTGGGAGCCGTGAAAGTTAATTTCTTAATGAGACGCAGCGAATGAACTTCAGCGGCACACGGAGTTCAGCGGTATACGGAGTTCAGCGGCACACAGAGTTTTTAACGTGATACAGGATGCCGGAGGACGGGTAGCGGCAGAAACAAACCCCCGAGTGCACAGCTCTGAGCAAAAGCCATATTCTCGGAGTAGGGGGAAGGTCACTCTGCATTTTCAGTGTCCGGGAGGTCCGGTGAGATATACCCTGTTTTATAAAAAAAAAAAAATTCAATGCCGAACTGTTATATCTGCTGAATGCTGAAAGCTGTCTCATTGATACTTCACTTTGAACGGTTATCCCCAGTGAAAGTTGCTTTGCCCATTAACAAAGGATTGTGTTTTTTATTTTGCATTTTTTATTGACTTTTTTTATTGACTTTTAAATAAATAATTTTTGTCTCATATTCTGGATAAACGATTTCTTTGGAAATATATACTAAAGGGAATAAGAACTATCTGTACATGAAATCATTCAAAAAACAGCGCTGTGTGAATCCCTGAGATCTTTCTTGGTTTTTGTTTGGTATACATATGCTGATTAGCTGATCAGTATTCTTCAGGGAGTAACAGCTGCATTTGATTCTAGAGCGCTTCTAAAGGATCCCTGTTGTTCGTTGTATTCATCTTTACTGCTGTTGTAGTTGTGATCTCCAGAGCTCCCGTATCCCTGCAGCATCTCCGTGCCTCAGTACCTCAGTGCCTCAGTGCCTCAGTACCTAAGTGCCTCAGCACCTCAGTGCCTCAGTATCTCCGTGCCTCAGCACCTCGTGCCTCCAGCATCTCCGTGCGTCCAGCATCTCCGTGTCTCGGATTCTCGTGCCTCCGGTGCCTCCGTGTCTCAGCACCTCCGTGCTTCCAGCATCTCCGTGTCTCAGCACCTCGTGCCTCCAGTACCTCCGTGCCTCAGCACCTCCTTGCTTCCAGCACCTCGTGCCTCAGTACCTCCGTGTCTCAGCACCTCATGCCTCCAGCACCTCCGTGCCTCCAGCATCTCCGTGCTTCCAGCATCTCCGTGTCTCTACGCACCCCAGTGTCTCTACGCACCCCAGTGTCTCTACGCACCCCAGTGTCTCTACGCACCCCAGTGTCTCTACGCACCCCATTGTCCTCCAAGCACCTCAGTGTCCTCCAAGCGCCTCAGTGTCTCCAAGCATCCGGTGCACTTTAGTGCAGTTGTACCTGGTATTCTTCACTGATTCATCAGCGCCTTTCCAGTTCTGTCTTTCAGGAGACCTTCAGCGTCCACACGTGCCTCCTGTCTGCCGACCTAATCCTGCATGAGGAGAACCTAGATTCAGCCATCTCTGCTGCGGTCCCTCTTCCTGGTCACCGGAAGAAACCCCGAGCCCACAACACCCCCAAACCAGGTCAGTGAAAGTATTCACATAGTCCTCCAGTCGCCCGCACAGACTTCACTAACACCGGGTTCACAAAACCTCAGTCATGACGTGTGTGTGTGTGGCCTCCACGTGCCTGTATGACCTCCCTACAACGCCTGGGCATGCTCCTGATGAGGTGGCGGATGGTCTCCTGAGGGATCTCCTCCCAGACCTGGACTAAAGCATCCGCCAACTCCTGGTCAGTCTGTGGTGCAACGTGGCGTTGGTGGATGGAGCGAGACATGATGTCCCAGATGTGCTCAATTGGATTCAGGTCTGGGGAACGGGCAGTCCAGTCCATAGCATCAATGCCTTCGTCTTGCAGGAACTTGTGACACACTCCAGCCACATGAGGTCTAGCATTGTCTTGCATTAGGAGGAACTCAGGGCCAACCGCACCAGCATATGGTCTCACAAGGGGTCTGAGGATCTCATCTCGGTACCTAATGGCAGTCAGGCTACCTCTGGCGAGCACATGGAGGGCTGTGCGGCCCCCCAAAGGAATGCCACCCCACACCATTACTGACCCACTGCCAAACCGGTCATGCTGGAGGATGTTGCAGGCAGCAGAACGTTCTCCTTGGCGTCTCCAGACTCTGTCACGTCTGTCACATGTGCTCAGTGAGAACCTGCTTTCATCTGTGAAGAGCACAGGGCGCCAGTGGCGAATTTGCCAATCTTGGTGTTCTCTGGCAAA
Organism: Pseudophryne corroboree; assembly: GCF_028390025.1. Lineage (NCBI taxonomy): Eukaryota > Metazoa > Chordata > Amphibia > Anura > Myobatrachidae > Pseudophryne > Pseudophryne corroboree. The sequence goes on from NC_086451.1 coordinate 80,437,912, forward strand.
TGCCAAACGTCCTGCACGGTGTTGGGCTGTAAGCACAACCCCCACCTGTGGACGTCGGGCCCTCATACCACCCTCATGGAGTCTATTTCTGATCATTGAGTAGACACATGCACATTTGTGGCTTGCTGGATGTCATTTTGCAGGGCTCTGGCAGTGCTCCTCCTTTTCCTCCTTGCACAAAGGCGGAGGTAGCGGTCCTGCTTCTGGGTTGTTGCCCTCCTACGGCCTCCTCCACGTCTCCTGATGTACTGGCCTGTCTCCTGGTAGCGCCTCTATGCTCTGGACACTACGCTGACAGACACAGCAAACCTTCTTGCCACAGCTCGCATTGATGTGCCATCCTGGATGAGCTGCACTACCTGAGCCACCTGTGTGGGTTGCAGACTCCGTCTCATGCTACCACTAGAGTGAAAGCACCGCCAGCTTTCAAAAGTGACCAAAACATCAGCCAGAAAGCATAGGAGCTGAGAAGTGGTCTGTGGTCACCACCTGCAGAACAACTCCTTTATTGGGGGTGTCTTGCTAATTGCCTATAATTTCCACCTGTTGTCTATTCCATTTGCACAACAGCTTGTGAAATTTATTGTCAATCAGTGTTGCTTCCTAAGTGGACAGTTTGATTTCACAGAAGTGTAATTGACTTGGAGTTACATTGTGTTGTTTAAGTGTTCCCTTTATTTTTTTGAGCAGTGTATATATATTTATATACACACACACACACACACACACACACACACACACACACACACACACACATTAATAAGTCAATATATGTTCTTTACAGTATTAAACAAGTCTATATGTTAGCAGGATTATGTAAGGATTATTCATTGCACCTGTAGATGGCTAGTCTCGGTACAAAACTATGGCTATTGGCTACTTGTATAGCATGTATACAGTACCTCCCAACTGTTCCAATTTTGATGGGACCACCCTGATTTCAGAGGACTGTCCTGAGATCAGGACATTCATCCCGATTTGTGGTCAGCTGTGATGTGTTCTTATAAAATCTCCATTAAAATGAGAAAACCGCTGTCTAGGTGTGGGTAGCCACATTCATTGTGACCCGGACACAAATTTTAGCGGGAGCTCAGATGTACTATCATTACTACAAGCAAAATAAATGAAATTTTAGCTATCATTTGCGTAGCTGGGACAGCTCTTCCTAAAACCGTGATGAAATGTTCTGGATCTTTCGCATGTTCTACTGTACAGGCTGATGTGGGGCATGTACAGTGAGTGCAGTTTCTGTCTAGGAGGAATTCATCTTTGTTATGGACCTCCGCATTTGCATAGCCTCCAACTGTACCTTTTTGGTAGGTACAGTACCTTTTTTTTATGGTCTGTACCAATTTTTGACTCTCTAAACTTCCATTGAAAGTATAGGAAAAGGGGCATGGCCCTTTAGTCGTGGTGATAATGTCAAATATTACCTCTAAACATAAGCTATTTACTATTACGGACTAAGTACGCTATTTGCGTACTGAGTACCGTAGGGGTACGCACTTAGCGTAACAGACGCTAAGCCGTGGGCGCGAAGCACGAGCGATGCGTACGCTCACGGTTTCACGCTTCGTACCAAGCACGCTATAGGCGTACCGAGTACTGTACTGCTACGCTATTGGCTATTGCGCCGTGAGAGTGAGACACAAGCGGCGTAGACGCTCACAGAATGATACACAGTAAACCTTATTAATAACACACAGTAAGAATATGCTTATACTCTAAACCTTAGTAATCTAATACTACAATGATGTAACGCTGAAAACCCTTAACAATGTGTATGCTGTTTGAGCGACTGTGACGCTAAGAAAACCCTTAGTAAGGAGTGAAAACACAAGACCTGGTTTTGATTTAAAAACCACAGCGGTTCTAACACCGCCGTGGATGGTTTAGAGAAAAGGGGAAAAACACAATACAAGTTATACACTACAAACTAACATCAAAATCTAACACAATAACAGAGAATAATATGAACAATAACAAACCAGAGTGAACAAATTGAAACGAATGGCGAACAGAATGGATAACAAAATGGCTACAGAGAAATATACATACGTGGGGATGATTCGCAAGCGCGTCCTGGATCCAGCCCTCAGCATTCAGAGAGAAAGCCTTCTGAGAGAGTGAGTGTCTGGCCAGGCAATGGTGGTCTTTATATACACAACATACATTCACAATACAATGGTCCCTATAATCTCATTGTTCATTGGACACAGGAATGTGTCTCCACATTATAGCAAAGGTCATAGGTGGATTTGAACAGGTGGGCTGTGTCTTTCTCCAACTGCTCTGGTGGGAGGTATCCTCAGGATTCCCGCCGCATGTGTAATTTACAGCAAATACAATATATGTTCATAAACTACATTTGTACATAACTATACGCAGGAGCGAGCGATCCTTTCCTAACTAGCATCGGAATGTTACCCTTAAAATACCCTACAGCTGGATACTAGACACCACCTTTCAACCTTTGTCTGACCCTTCCTATCATGTAAAGAGGAATCTCTCTGTCCAGGAACAGTTTAAACTAAACATACTCGCTGACATTGTCTAGGGGAATATTTACTACAAAACACACTATATGGGTTAAATATGCTACGATCGAGTCGCACGCTACACGCTCACAAACTCTACCGTAAATGCGCATACCACGCGCGTGATCGCCGGAGCGATCTTTACGCAAATTGCGGATATGTGCACGCACGACAGAGCGTGTGCACGCGCAGCGGGCATGTGCATGAGGGGTTAGTACAAGGCATATGCATCATGATATTTTTCGACTTTGACAGTGGCCACGCCCCCTTTTTGAATTTGTACCGATTTTTATGTATAAAACGTTGGAGGGTATGTATTTGGTTTTATTTGCATGTATGGTTTATTATAAGTGTGTTAAATGGGCTGCGGAGTAGATGTACAGACACAGGACAGACATCAGAGGAGGTCCCTTTATCTGTGCATTTTGCACAACAATGGTGGTCATTCCAAGTTGTTCGCTCGCTAGCTGCTTTTAGCAGCATTGCAAACGCTAGGCCGCCGCCCTCTGGGAGTGTATCTTAGCTTAGCAGAATAGCGAACGAAAGATTAGCAGAACTGCTACTAAATATTTTCTTGCAGTTTCTGAGTAGCTCCAGACCTACTCCTAGATTGTGATCAGCTCAGTCCGTTTAGTTCCTGGTTTGACGTCACAAACACGCCCTGCGTTCGGCCAGCCACTCCCCCGTTTTTCCAGACACTCCTGCGTTTTTGCCTGACACGGCTGCGTTTTTTAGCACACTCACGGAAAACGCTCAGTTACCACCCAGAAACGCCCCTTTCCTGTCAATCACTCACCGACCAGCAGAGCGACTGAAAAGCACCACACGAACACCAGCAAATCTACTAAGTTTTGTGTTAAATAACTTAGCGCATGCGCGCTGCGTACCATGCGCATGCGCATTTAGCAGCAAATCGCAGCATAGCGAAAATCGTCAACGAGTGAACAACTCGGAATGACCACCAATGCCTTCTAACATTGGGGGTAATTCAGACCTCATCGAAGCAGCAAATTTGTTAGCAGTTGGGCAAAACCATGTGCACTGCAGGGGGGGGGGGCAGATATAACATGTGCAGAGAGAGTTAGATTTGTGTGGGTTATAATGTTTCTGTGCAGGGTAAATACTGGCTGCTTTATTTTTACACTGCAATTTAGATTTCAGTTTGAACACACCCCACCCAAATCTAACTCTCTCTGCACATGTTACATCTGCCCCCCCTGCAGTGCACATGGTTTTGTCCAACTGCTAACAAATTTGCTGCTACGATCAGGTCTGAATTACCCCCATTATCTGAAGCCAGAGTTAGACATTACAATAAAAAATATACTTTTTACTTCTCGGAATATTTGAAACATTTGACATTCCCCATTTTGAGGTATATTCAATTAGTGCCGAATTTTTCGACAGTTGGAAAATCGGCACTAATTCGACGTGTGTGTATTCAATAGTGGGCATTTTCCCCCATTTTTTAGTCCATTTTCGCCCATGCCATTTTTTTTTTGTTGAATCAGCATTGGCGAAAACGGACCCAAAAACTGTCGAAAACGCCCGCAAATTCTACAAAACATGTGGATCAGCAGCGAATTCGCCGATCCACATGATTTTTGCCCATGCGGATTTTTCGGGTGGTCTTCAGTATGCCGAATGTCGGGATCCCGGCGCACAGTATACCGGCGCCGGAATCCCGACACCCGGCATACCGACATATATTCTCCCTCGAGGGGATCCACGACCCTCCTGGAGGGAGAATAAAATAGTGCGCCACCGTGCTCGCAGCGTGGCGAGCGCAGCGTGGCGAGCGCAGCGAGCCCGCAAGGGGCTCATTTGCGCTTGTCACACTGTCGGTATGCCGGCGGTTGGGCTCCTGGCGCCGGTATGCTGGTCGCCGGGAGCCCGGCCGCCGGCATACCATACTACACCCGATTTTTCGACCAGTCTAAAAAACGGCACGGCATTGAATAGGTCGAATGTAAATTCGACCTAAAAACAGGTGAAAAGTGCAGTTTTTTCGACTGGTCGAAGAAACTGCACTAATTGAATACCCCCCTATGTTGTTATTAGTATTATCCTTAATTTATATGGTGCTTCAAGAGTTCCGCAGCACCTTACAAGGTACGTTTATGGGAACAGCATTGTTATGCAATGCTGTCCCGATACTTAACTAACATAGGAGATATTTGCAAGACAAACACTTGAATGTATTTGGCCGATACTGTAAATGACCCCCACCAAAGTAACACAGAAACCAACAGTTCCACGTTTTAGGGAAGAGTAGCTTAATAAATAGGCCCCTAAAGCAAATGGTTATGTAGCTTATGTATGTTTTCTGAAGTGTAAACTTACTCTTAGGGGTGCGGATGCGCATGTCTATATAAGTAATAACATGGGCACAATTATAGTGGGTGCAAGGGGTGCCATTGCTATGGGGCCCAGAGGCTTAGGGGGCCTGGACACAGGTTATAAGGTTGCATACCAATTTCCCAGATTGTCCTGCTCATACCACTTTCAGACAGAAAAGTCTAAAAGTCCTGGCAATTACCCTACATTTCAATGCCAGGACCTGCATGACCCCCCCTTTAACACAGAGGTGAGGTCACCCGTGGTCAGCGGCTGACCGCGAGTAACCTCACCGCTGACCGCGAGTAACCTCACCTCTGACCGCAAAGTTCCCACCATTGCATATAATGGAGGGGCTGTGCGATGCGCTGTCTGCCAGCTCAGACGCGCATAGGCAATCAGGAGAGTGCCACGACGTGGCGCTCCCTGATTGCCTGAAGGGACCCTCTGTGACAGGAGTCACAGGGGGTCTCAGCATTCGGGGAAAGGGGTCCCATGTGTAAACATGGGACGCCTTTCAGTCCGCGTGGATCGGGTAAATGCGGTTTGTTTTTTTGCCAAGTACGTGGATTACAAAAAAAAGAACAGGACACTGGATTTAGGTGAGTATAATTTTATTTTCAGGTACCCCGGATTCTGTCGATAGACGGAGACGTGGCCAGAGTCGGCGTGTCCACATAGGTAAGTATGTGTGTGTCGGCAGGTATGTAATAAAGTTTTACTTTCTCGGTGTCTGTGTCCTGTTTTTATTTGGGTATTTTTTTTGCAGTAGAACTACAGGTACCAGCGGGCCCGTTTTACCCCCGCATGCTGGTACTTGTGGTTCTCCAAGTACCAGCTTGCAGGGGAGGCTTGCTGGGACTTGTAGTTCTTCTGCAAAAAACAATATTCTTTTATTTTTACACATGGCTATCAGCCCCCCATCCGCAGCCCTTGGATGGGGGGGACAGCCGCGGGCTTCACCCCTGGCCCTTGGGTGGCTGGAGGGGGGGACCCCTTGATTTAAGGGGTCCCCACTCCTCCAGGGTACCCCGGCCAGGGGTGCCTAGTTGGGTATTTAATGCCACGGCCGCAGGGACCGATATAAAAGTGTCCCCCGGCTGTGGCATTATCTCTCCAGCTAGTGGAGCACGGTGCTGGTGTAAAAAATACGGGGACCCCTACATCTTTTGTCCCCCGTATTTTTTAGTGATGAGCGGGTTCGGTTCCTCGGAATCCGAACCCCCCCGAACTTCACCCATTTTACACGGGTCCGAGGCATACTCGGATACTCCAGTATTGCTCGGTGAACCCGAGCGCGCCCGAACGTCATCATCCCGCTGTCGGATTCTCGCGAGATTCGGATTCTATATAAGGAGCTGCGCGTCGCCGCCATTTTTCACTCGTGCATTGGAAATGATAGTGAGAGGACGTGGCTGGCGTCCTCTCACTTTGTTTCAGAACTTTCAGGGGGTTGCAAATATCTTTATTCTGGGGACCAGCAGTATTATAGGAGGAGTACAGTGCAGAGTTTTGCTGACCAGTGACCACCAGTATTATACGTTCTCTGCCTGAAAAACGCTCCATATCTGTGCTCAGTGTGCTGCATATATCTGTGCTCACACTGCTTTATTGTGGGGACTGGGGACCAGCAGTATTATATAGGAGGAGTACAGTGCAGAGTTTTGCTGACCAGTGGCCACCAGTATTATACGTTCTCTGCCTGAAAAACGCTCCATATCTGTGCTCAGTGTGCTGCATATATCTGTGCTCACACTGCTTTATTGTGGGGACTGGGGACCAGCAGTATTATATAGGAGGAGTACAGTGCAGAGTTTTGCTGACCAGTGACCACCAGTATTATACGTTCTCTACCTGAAAAACGCTCCATATCTGTGCTGCATTGTAGTATATAGTAGGAGTACAGTGCATAATTTTGCTGACCACCAGTATATAATATATAGGAGTACGGTACAGAAGGCCACTGCTCTACCTACCTCTGTGTCGTCAAGTATACTATCCATCCATACCTGTGGTGCATTTCAGTTTTGCACAGTTTGCTGACCACCAGTATATAATATATAGCAGTACGGTACAGTAGGCCACTGCTCTACCTACCTCTGTGTCGTCAAGTATACTATCCATCCATACCTATGGTGCATTTCAGTTTTGCACAGTTTACTGACCACCAGTATATAATATATAGCAGTACGGTACAGTAGGCCACTGCTCTACCTACCTCTGTGTTGTCAAGTATACTATCCATCCATACCTGTGGTGCATTTCAGTTTTGCACAGTTTGCTGACCACCAGTATATAATATATAGCAGTACGGTACAGTAGGCCACTGCTCTACCTACCTCTGTGTCATCAAGTATACTATCCATCCATACCTGTGGTGCATTTCAGTTTTGCACAGTTTACTGACCACCAGTATATAATATATAGCAGTACGGTACAGTAGGCCACTGCTCTACCTACCTCTGTGTTGTCAAGTATACTATCCATCCATACCTGTGGTGCATTTCAGTTTTGCACAGTTTGCTGACCACCAGTATATAATATATAGCAGTACGGTACAGTAGGCCACTGCTCTACCTACCTCTGTGTCATCAAGTATACTATCCATCCATACCTGTGGTGCATTTCAGTTGTGCGCAGTATATATAGTAGTAGGCCATTGCTATTGATACTGGCATATAATTCCACACATTAAAAAATGGAGAACAAAAATGTGGAGGGTAAAATAGGGAAAGATCAAGATCCACTTCCACCTCGTGCTGAAGCTGCTGCCACTAGTCATGGCCGTGTCAAAGTCGGAAAAATATCATGCTACACGTTGCCATATATTCACCTCATGCGCTTGCCCGCTGCACGTGCACATTCTCTCCCGTGCGTGCGGATACTCGCAGCTGCATGATGGCGCCTCCTCGGCCATGCGCTCGATCGCGTGGTATGTGCATTTACGGTAGAGTTTGTGTGCGTCTAGCGGGCGACTCAATCGTTAAATAATAAATTCAAATAGTATGTTTTATAGGTAATGTTCCCCTTAATAATAACAGTAAGTTTGTTTAATGTAACTGGTTGCTGGACAGAGGAATTCCTCTTTGCATGGTACGAAGGGTCAGACAGGGTTTGAGCAGTTGTGTTTGGTACCTAACTAAAGAACATTTTATTAGAAACAATCCGGTGCTGGTTAGGTAAAGATTAATCGCTCCTGCGTATAGTTATGTCTATTAGTAGTTTCTGGACATTTACTATATTTGCGGTTCATTATCCATGCGGCGGGAATTCTGAGATTCCCTCCCACCTGAGCAGTTTGATATAGTCACAGCCCACCTGTTCAAACTAACCTATGACCTTTTGTTATGATGCAAGGAGACATTCCTGTGTCCAATGAACAATGAGATCATAGGTCCCTTTGTAGTATACTGTACGCAGTGTATATAAGGACAGCCAGCCTGGCCAGCTCAGTCTCTTCTCTCCACAAACGGTTTTCATCATTGACTAACTCGGAGCTGGTACCAGGACTGCGCTGCGATCATTCCCCAGTGTGTGTAAGTTATTCTCTGTGACCAACTTATTCCCTGTTTGTATTTGCCATATTCTCTCTCTCTGTTATTGTATAAGATTGTGACGCTATTGTATATTTATGTGTAGTTATTCTGCTTAGATATTGATGTTAGTCTGTAGTGTATAAACTGTTAACTGTTTTCCCCTTTTTACATAGCTAGATATTGTTAGTAAAGGTGTTGGAACCTTAGCAAGGTATTGTGTGTTTATTACATTGCAGAGGGTAATCGGAGTGTCTCAATCGCTCAAGCAGCTTTAGTATTAACAAGGTTAAGCAGCATTATATCGCTACAGTATTTCAGTAGTAAGGTTTACAGTACAAACTCAATCTTTCACTGTGTTGCATACAAGGTTTACTGAGTGTCATCCCGTGAGCGTCTGCGCCGCTCGTGTTCCCCTCGTGGTCACGAGCGTACGCTATGCTAGTAGCGTAGCGTTACGGTAGTCGGCCGCCTATAGCGTGCTCGACACTAAGCGTTAAGCTGTGAGCGAGCGTGCTGCATGTGCGTCTCGACCACGGCTAAGCGTCTGCTATGCTAAGTGCGTACCCTTACGGTACCCCATACGCCAATTGCGTACTGAGTCTCTTACCCATATATAGTGAAGGTTATAAGGTAATAAATCGGCATTATCAATTGGCGTCTCGTCCGTCCTCCACATATCCGCACTAGCGAACACAGACTTTATCTGTCAGCAAGGGCGGGAAGGCAGTATCCCTTCGTATCCGTATTGGTGGTGAGGGATACAGTAGTGCTGACTAGATAAGCGTCTGCATCGCTACGCTGTAGGAGTGCTGGTGGAATCCGGAACCGGAAGGTAGGAACAGTACGCTATTGTTTTTTAAAAAACTGTTTTATTTCTGTTTGGTACACATTGCGTACGCAACACACGCACACACCTGCATTTCTTTTCATTTGTGTATTTTCACACCTCACTTTCCTGTTTGCCATTTCACAATTGATAACGTGCTGAGAAAGATTTGTTGCTATTGGTAGTTAAAAGTAATATTAATACGTTAAGGAGTAATTTGTAAAACACGCACACGGCTTTGCCTAAAGATACAAGGAAAGATCTGTGCGGTGCTCGGTAGATGGTTACAGTTAAAGATCATCTACATTGATATAAACGTGTTAATTGTATTTCTGTGGATATACCTGGCTTGCGTACATGTGTCTCTAACAAAGGGCGGGACTAGCGTACGCGACGCAAGGGCCGACGCACGGAGCGTATATTACGCAACGGAGCGTCTGGGTACGCCCACATGATACAAATCACACGATAGTATTGTTTTAGTTAGGCGATAAGGAGGCAACGCGATAATAGCGCAAGTCAGATCTCAGTGTCCTAAATTTTAAGCTAATAGATCCTTCTCTAGTTGCAACTCCTCGGGATTAGCCTGCGATACTGAATGAAAGGGATTTCTGCGCCGAAACGAAAGTAAAGAGTATATGAGGTGAAAGAGTGTGTGTGTGTGTATGTATATATATATATATATATATAAGTTTCTAAATTTTGGGTGGAACCACAGGAAATCATCGAGTTCTCGTGAGGTACATACGTGTAAGTGACGGCACGGTGGCTTGGGAGGCATCCCTTGTTAAACATATAAAAAAGAAGAGCATTAGAGTATAGCAGACCAGGAGGTCTACTGTAGTACAGACCAGGAGGTCACAGACCAGGAGGTCCAGTTACAGCAGACTAGGAAGTCTGCTATATAAGAGTAAAGGAGCACAACACCAGGAAGGGTTGGTGCGGTACCCATATAGGCCATTAAGCTCTGGCTGAAGGAATTCGCAGCCGCAATTTTCGATTCCACTGGTCGCTCCGCACATAAGATTAGTTGCTTATGTGCAGAATGATTGTACCGCACGTAATTGTGTGCATTAGTTAGTAACTTGACCCAGTACCATTTGCGTACGCTAGAGGGGTCATAAACGCTATTTGTACATTCTAACGTGATTTGTGTATTTTTATTTTATTTTAAGGGAGGTTCGCTGGTCACTCGGGAATTCTCTAACAACCAATAGTTACTGGGAAGGGTTAAGTGCTCTTCAGATCACACCCACATGTTCCAGTAAATAGAGGTTCAGGTCACAGGGGCCCTAGGTTGAGTACGCCAGCGCTAAGGCAGTGTGTGGGCGTATTGGTCGACGTGGGCGAGTGAGTGGAGGTACTCGGTAAACTTCCGCCGCCGGCCTACCCCGGACATCTTGGTTCTTGTAAGGGTTCGCTGTAGACCCTGATTTGAAGGTCAGAGGTAGTGAAAGCAACACCTGCAAAGATGGGGGCCAGTTGTTCAGGTAGGGGGCGATCAACCTCGGTTCGGGTTGACTTAGTAAACCGACCAATCGGGTCGGCAAGGTATGTCATGTGTGAGAAATATGGTTCACACACAGAGGTTTTGTGCGATGAATGGGAAAGAATGACTGTGCATGATGGGGAAAAGTTCCCACGGGTAGGCAGTTTTAGTCCCGAGGTGTTACAAAATCTAAGGAGAAGGATATGTCTCATTAAATCTGCAAAGAGACGGATCAAACATTATGATTATTTACAGTTATGGCAACAGGAAGGTGAAATACAAAGAGGATTGGCTCAAGCGGCTGGATCTAACCCTATCAGAAAACTGATAGCCACCGCGCCACCACCACCATACATAACGGGAGAGAGGGTGGTTACAGAGAATGGCACACTGGTGTATGATAAACATGCACTTAGTAACTGTATAAATGTTAAGAATAATGTAACCAAGATTGTTGATGCTAATATTAACCCGTGCAAGCTGTACCCTGTTTTAAACTTTCCCCAGGATTGTGACCAAGAGGATGAGCCAACAACAATATCGGCACTCTCTCTAGCAGCCACCATAGCAGAAACAACAGTGGGCACGTCCCAACCAGTAAGAGCAGTATCAAAGGCCCCTAGTGGAGGGACAGGTGAGGTCGTATCAACTGGTAAGTACGGCACTATACACTATGCTGAAACCATTACACCACATGTTGTAGAATCTACTCAGAATGATGTTATTGAACTTAATCCCGTTAGGGTAATTGCAGTGCCAAATGGGAAAACTGACACTTCAGGAGTCACTCCTGTCAGACACATCGCCATGCACTGCCCCTTTTCCCGAATGGAATTAAGATCAATGGTGTCTGAATTCCCTGATCCTAGGAAAGATCTAGTTGCAAGCCAGAAGTACATTAGAGAGCTAGGAAATACTGTGGAGCCCAATAACAAAGACTGGCAGATATTGCTGAGGGCATGTTTACCCTCCAATGTCGACTCAGCGAGATTTATAGCTGACTGTAAATTAGATGAAGAGGTACCCCTTATGGATGTGTACAACCAAGATAATGTAAAGAGAATAAATTTACAGTTAAAAGAGTATTTTCCAGCTGTTGCCAAATGGAACAAAATTTTCTCCATCAAACAAAAAGAGGGAGAAACAGCTGCGGATTATTTTCATCGGGCACTACAGGAAATGGCTAAGTATACAGGCATAGAAGACATTAAGACAAATGTGAATCATAGAGAAGTAGCAGTATCTGTGTTAATGGATGGTTTAAAGGAAGTATTGAGGACGAGGGTACAGACCACCCAACCATGTTGGCGAGGTCTGTCGGTGGCTACTTTGAGAGAGGCCGCTATTGATCATGATCGAAACATCACCAGACACAGGGAGTCACAAAGTGATAAGTTAATGGCCGTAAGTATACAGGCCCTGACCACAAGGCCACCTCAGTATAAGTCTCCGACCCCTGTGGGTAAGTCAAATGTGGTAACTTGTTATTACTGTCATAAAGAGGGACATTTTGCACGAGACTGTAGATCGAAAAATGCACAAAAATCATATCAACCCCCTAGACAACGACATGACACACGAAATTGGGATCAAGGACCGCAGAGACAGAGTTATGAGCCACACGCAGGGGAAACAAAAAGGTATCCCCCAAAAAGAGACTGGCAAGTCTCTGATAGTTCCCATTTACCCCCTTCACAGGTAATAGCTGCCAGCGCAATACAGGGAGGTCACCACATACAATAGGGGTGGGGCCACACCTGTTATCTGCAGCCAGTGAAATTAATTGTGAGCCTTGGAAGTGAACCTGAGGTCACAATTGATGTAGCTGGTAAATCTCTAAATTTCCTTGTAGATACGGGGGCGGCCAAGTCAGTGATAAATTCGACCGTGGGCATGAGAACCACTGGTAAAACAATTCCAGCCATGGGAGTAACAGGAGTAGTACAGCACTACCCTTTAAGCAAACCTGCAGAGATTACGATAGGGTCTTTGCATACCAAGCATTCTTTTCTGCTGGCTGCGTCGGCTCCGACTAATCTCCTAGGGAGAGATTTACTGTGCAAAATGGGATGTGTCATATATTGTACTCCTGAAGGTGTGTTCTTGGACATACCCGAAAACCACGCTCAGGAGGTGCAGGATATGCTAGACTCCCCAACAAGATTAATGTCCCACACTGTTGTTGTAAATAGGTGTCCGTCCAAGGTAGAGGAAATGATTTCCCAGATACCGGAATCACTTTGGACCAAGGATGGACAAGACACTGGATTAATGGCAAACGTAGCCCCAGTAGTTGTACAAGTAAAAGATGGTAGGATAGCTCCAAAAATCCCACAATACCCTCTGAAGCCAGAGGTGGAGTTAGGAGTTTACCCTGTAATAGAGCGCTTGCTACAACAGGGCATTCTGGTAAGGACGTCCAGCACTGCCAATAGTCCCATCTTCCCTGTTAAAAAGAGTGGGGGGAGGGGTTACAGATTAGTGCAGGATCTAAGAGGGATCAACAAAATAGTTGAGAGTCAATTCCCCGTAGTGCCAAATCCAGCTGTCATCCTTATGCAAATCCCTCCCACTGCCAAATTTTTCACTGTGATTGACCTCTGCTCCGCTTTCTTCTCGGTACCTCTGCACCCTGACAGTCAATACTTATTCGCATTTACATACAGAGGAGTTCAGTACACTTGGACTCGATTACCACAAGGTTTCATAGACAGTCCAAGTATTTTCTCACAGGCCCTGCATGATTGTTTACAGTCTTTCCAACCAGAGAGTGGATCAATATTGATACAGTATGTGGATGATTTACTGCTGTGTTCAGATTCACTGGAAGCGTCCCTGAGAGATACGAAACAACTCCTGTTTCATCTTTCAGACACAGGACACAAGGTTTCCAAGGACAAGTTACAATTATGCCAGACCCGTGTGAAGTATTTGGGACACTGTCTAACACAAGGACTGAGACACCTTACCGCTGATAGAATTCAAGCAATTCGTGACATGACCCTGCCACAAACCCAGCAACAGATTAGAACATTTTTAGGAATGTGTGGGTATTGCCGTAACTGGATCCCAGGTTTTTCCATACTAGCCCTACCTTTGCAGGAGATGGTCTCCTCAAACAAACCTGATCGGATTTCGCACACAGACGAGTCTGAGATGGCATTTGAGAGACTTAAACAGTGCCTAACGCAGGCACCGGCATTAGGTATGCCTGACTATGGGAAACCCTTTGAGCTGTACGGAACAGAGAGTGCTGGGTGCGCAGCAGGTGTCTTAACCCAGAAGCATGGTGATGCCAGCAGGCCGGTAGCCTACTATAGCGCCCAGCTAGACACGGTAGCGCGATCCCTCCCCACATGCTTGCGAAGCGTTGCAGCAATAGCATTGCTAGTAAGTAAAAGCGAAGATGTAGTGCTAGGACACAATCTCACAATTCATACACCACATGCAGTGTCAGCCTTACTGAATTCGGCCCAAACCAGACACGTCTCATCAGCGCGGTTTACAAGATGGGAATTGGCATTGATGGCCCCCGTAAACATCACCATAAGGAGATGCAGCGCACTAAATCCTGCAACATATCTCCCAGGTGTGCCTGGACAGGCACAAAGGGTGGAGGATGAGAGTGATGGTGAAGGAGGATTTAGTGGGGAAAATTACACGCATGATTGTATGGAATATTTGACCCAAAATTTCACGGCAAGGCCTGACATCAGTGACAACCCACTGGAAGATGTAGATTTTACTTTCTACACTGACGGTAGTTGTCACAGACAGACGGACTCGGGAGACTTGTGTACTGGATACGCAGTCGTAGATGACCAAGGTACCATAGAAGTGGAACCGCTAGGCCCACCACACTCAGCACAAGTTGCTGAACTGGTTGCCCTAACCAGAGCATGCGAATTGGCTAAGGGCAAGTCAGCCAATATTTACACAGATTCTAGGTACGCCTTTGGAGTAGTCCATGATTTCGGGGCCCTATGGCGCCTCAGAAATTTCATGACGGCAGCTGGCACACCCGTAGCGCATGCAGCCCACATCAAAAGACTTCTAACAGCGATACAGGAACCCGACAGAGTGTAAAGCTCACACGTATAGCCAAGACCCGGTATCTCTTGGTAACAGCCGAGCAGACGAAGCTGCTAAATCAGCAGCCAGTACCCCCATACAGACAGACAGCACACAACTGATGGTATTTAATACTGTAAATACACAGAAATTATATGAAATGCAAAATTTGTGCTCCCCACAAGAAAAGGCAGTCTGGAGGTCAAAAGGATATGGCCAGGAGTCCTCAGGACTCTGGACAGACGGACAGGGTAAGCCAGTAGCACCCATAGACTTATCTAGGCAAAGAAGGAATGTGTAAGTTGGTAAGAGCTTATTGGTGCGCCCCAGGATTTTCTTCCCATGCGGGTAAAAGAGCAATGACATGTCTCACCTGCTTGAGGAAGAATATCGGAAAGGCAATACCGACAGAGCCATCCCATATCCCTCCGACAGATGGTCCTTTCCAGGTAATACAAATTGATTTCATACAATTGCCACCTTGTAGAAATTTAAAATATGTATTGGTCTGTATTGACGTGTTCTCAAATTGGGTTGAAGCATTTCCCGCGGCCACAAATACCGCTGTTTACTGCAAAGAAAATGGTGCAGGAATTTGTGTGTAGGTACGGTATCCCTAGAATAATTGAAAGCGATAGGGGTACCCATTTTACAGGTGAAGTCTTTCAAACAATGTGTAAGTTGATGGGAATTAATAGTAAGCTGCACACTCCGTACCGCCCCCAGGCGAGCGCGAAAGTGGAAAGAGTAAACCGCACTATTAAAAACAAATTAAGCAAGGTAATGGCTGAAACAGGATTGTTGTGGCCCGAAGCTTTGCCAATTGTATTATACAGCATCAGAACCACTCCCAGGTCCCCTCTTAATCTGTCTCCTTTTGAAATTCTGTTTGGTCGACAACCCCATGTTATGATTAACCCCCAGGATGATTTGAAATGTAACAATGAAGTAACCGTAAAGTATTTGGTTAAGATGAGTAAGCAATTGAGGAATCAGAATGATAATCTAAAGTTGGTGATTCCTGATTTGCCAGACAGTAATTGTCATGACATTGAACCTGGGGATTATGTAATAATACGGAATTTTCTACGCTCAGGTTGCCTTATTGACAGATGGGAAGGACCATATCAAGTCTTATTGACCAGCACCACAGCATTGAAGGTTGCCGAGAGAGAGACTTGGGTCCATTCGTCTCATTGTAAAAAGGTTGCTGACCCAGAGAGGTCCCGTGATAAAGAACAGACGGTAGAGGTTGTATCACTAGAGTGTCTGTTCCGGGAAGATTGAGACGACACCTGAGCGCTGAGAATAATAAGACCGGAAGCTTGTCGAGCCAGATTTCTTTTTCCCATTTGTTATTTTCTCCAGTTCCCACCTCCCTCCTATTTCCTTTCCCCCTTCTTATTTTTCTCCTTTTACTCCTCTAAGATGGACTTGCCCCAAGAGACTGTGATCCGGATTTTCCTGTTGACCATGATGTTGACCAGAGCAGTCTGTTTCGGTGAGAGTACCATGGAGGTTGAGAAAGGATCGGGAACGGGTTCTGATGATCAGGATGCAGGCGTAAATTTCCAAGAGCAACATAATCTCAGAGTAAAGGCGAGTATCAGAAAACGATCTGGTAGCATTGACAATAGAAGGAATTGTGAAGGATTGTTAGCTGAAGAGAACTGCATCTGTAGGCATTGTGACAATATAGTTGAGGATGGGTGCATCAAGAAATGTCAGTCCAGTTTGAATGTCCACATGGACCGGCATCCATTGAGTGACTATCACTCCTTAGTGGGTAAAGCGTTAAATCAGACAGACTGTTGGGTATGCTCTCAAGTACCTCAAGGTCATAGCAAATCAGGACTAGTACCATTTCCTTTAACTGTAGGAGAGGTACTTGAGCTAAGTGGTGGGAGGCCGGTGTACAAGAGGTTTAATATCTCTAGTCCTCCTAGTTTGAAGCTCCACCAATATCATGTGGATAGGTCCTTAGTGTGCTTTAACATTTCCAATCCCCGAAAGCCGGGAAATTGGGAAGTGTCATGGATTAATCAAACCATGACCTTTTCATACAGAGCCGACAGAATGCCCATAGACACAGAACTTATACGCCAGATAGCCGACCATGGAAGATTTTTCCGGTATAGGTACACTCTAGGAAGTAGGACCATGCGAGTTGGAGAAGTATCACCAGGATACTGTGCACATATCGTACAAACAGATACGTGTACTAAACAGATGGGAGAATTAGGGTTAGGAGATTTCCCATGGAAAATTTGTAACATGGTAATGTCATACTCCGTCCCATATGTTCTCCCCGATGATGCATATTTCATATGCGGGAGAAAGGCGTATAAGTGGCTTGCCCCAAACTCAGAGGGATTGTGTTATATTGAAAAGTACTGCCAGAAGTAATGACTGTATCTCATAACAAAATGAAAGATATTCACCGCAGTGCCCAAGCTCCTTATACTCACACTCATTACGAGCACGTCGTTAAACGGCACCTGATAGAGAGGACAGAGCATCCAGCCTCTGATCTGATCCATGAATCCACCGGGATTCAATTCCTACTCGCGTTAGATATCACTCGTACCGCCAGAGGAGTGATAAATTATAGATATATATCTGCACTTGCAAATTTATTAGACAATATCACCGAAATGTATGACGACACATTCAGGTACACTGGGAAAGAGTTACAAGCCTACAAAACAGAACTGGTTCAGCATAGAATGATTCTTAATTACCTCACAGCTGTGACAGGCGGGTATTGTGTTACCCTAGCAACTCAATATGGAATAAAGTGCTGCACGTATATCACAAACAGCACGGAGGACCCAGCCGAGGTCATAGACCAAAAGATGGATGACATTTTACAATTAAAATGGGAGTTTCGAAGGAAACACAATCTCACACTCGCTGCTGTGGGTAATGAGCAGTTGGGTGTCATGGTTGAACCCACGAAATTGGTTCTCGGGCTTAGGAGAATGGGCCCAAGGTATTATTATGGATGTAGGGAAATTTCTTTTGGGTATTCTGGGAGTCATCACATTGGTTGGACTGATATTTAGATGCGTTCGGGTTTTAACAAAGTGTAAAAGTAATACCAGAGTGATGAGTTTAAGGAGCGAAGACACTGTAATAACCACAACTAATTTGATTTATGACCCAACGATAGAGACAATGTTGTGATGAAAATGTGATTCCACGGTCCGTTTCTTTCACCTGTTTCTCCTTTGTTTTCCTCCAAGGTACAAAGACATCCGCTTAGAAGAAGAATTTGACAACCTCTTTTATACAGACCATTGATGAACTATGCTACAAGCCCCAATTTCCCTAGTGACTTTAACTTTTCATGGACACTGGAAAAGCTTTTGTCGCCATTTATAGCAAAAGCATCGAGAGACATCAAGACA
Organism: Pseudophryne corroboree; assembly: GCF_028390025.1. Taxonomy (NCBI): domain Eukaryota; kingdom Metazoa; phylum Chordata; class Amphibia; order Anura; family Myobatrachidae; genus Pseudophryne; species Pseudophryne corroboree. Next base: position 80,456,118 of record NC_086451.1, read on the forward strand.
AGACATCTGACAAGACCTCAATCAGCGAATGCATATTAAATTCACATAGTTTACGATTGCATTTATAATAATTGCTTCTTATCTTCACCTCTACAACCTTTAGGTAATGACACACATAGTCGATAGGGAATATAGATACAGATATCAGCACACACATATCCCCCCATTCATGTATCATCAACTAAATGTGCTCCCCATTTGTTGCAACCAAAAGCCGAAAAGAGCTCGGTAAAGTTTGACAGCCCATCCACAGACCCGTAATACGGGATAAGAAGGATTCAAATGTATACTTCGCAATACCTCGAAGCTTGATTTAAAACACATACGGCACGATGATACATGACCCCTCAAACATGGATTCATACACACATGCTTCTACTATTTCACTAGGTCATACTTTTCCCACCTGCTCCTCTCCTCCCTTTACCCAATCATAAAATGGTATTTACATGATGACATATATTTTTCTTTTTTTAAATTGTTTTAGGAAGTGGCAGTTATTGATGACTGCCAAAGGGTGGACTGTCAAAGTCGGAAAAATATCATGCTACACGTTGCCATATATTCACCTCATGCGCTTGCCCGCTGCACGTGCACATTCTCTCCCGTGCGTGCGGATACTCGCAGCTGCGTGATGGCGCCTCCTCGGCCATGCGCTCGAGCGCATGGTATGTGCATTTACGGTAGAGTTTGTGTGCGTCTAGCGGGCGACTCAATCGTTAAATAATAAATTCAAATAGTATGTTTTATAGGTAATGTTCCCCTTAAAAATAACAACAGTAAGTTTGTGTTAGGGTCTCCTGCCCTGTGCTGCCACGTCGTCATGGCAACCGGGAGACAAGTGCTAGTGGAGTAACCTGAGCGCAGCTGATACTCCGGTTCGGGTCTTTTGCTGTGCAGTGGTTATAGGCTCTGTGCACGGCAGGGGATCCGGTGCTGGTTTTTGTGCTCACAGTCTGTGAGGTCTGAGTGGGGCGTGGACAGCACCTGCTTTATAAGGCCTCTTTTCAGGGTAAGCAGATGCTGCTGAATCTTTGTTGGTTAGTCAGTTCATGAAAGTTAGCCAGTACTGTGTAGCTTTGTATTTGTTTGTTGCTTACTGCAAATAGGCCTGGGAATTTGGTATTACACTCTGCCAATCCAGACCTAGCAGTAAGACTGGAGTCAGTCGTTTAGCTTGCTGGGGTTCTGTTACTACTCTGTGAACTTAGCAAGTTTGCGGCTGTATTCTAAGACTTGCCTGTCTAATCCTGTCTCACTGTGCTAGGTGTCAGGGGTCAGTTTAGTGGCAGTAAGCTAAAACCTGTGCACTGCAAGTGAGAATCAGGATTGTGGAGACTCTCCTTGTGTCTATCATTCCATCTCTGACCAAGGAGTTTACTGCCACACCCGTTGGTAACCCTTTAGGGTTTTGCTGTTGCCCTTAGCAACAGCATTTCGGGTTCTCTACGTATTAAAACACAACATCTTGTTTTTTCCATCTGAGCAGTTCTAATACAAGGGAGATACCCAGTTCCTTAGCCTCTGGGCTTCTCTGTTCACTTTGTGTGTATTTTGTTACCCTATCACCTTCTGTGTACGTTATGTCATATTCCCCAGTTTGTCTGTGAGTCCATTTGTTTTGCATAACAGTTCAAACACCAGTACATTCCTGCAGACACTGGAGTGCATAACAGTTCTGACACCAGTACTTTCCTGCAGGCACTGGTGTACATAACATATTCAGCAGCCTAATACTCCTGTTGAAATTTTGTGGGAATATGGAGCATACCCCTCAAAATACGTTGCAACAGGTGGTCGATCAGGTGCAGGTCCTGACTCGACAATTTAATGATTTGTCCATTAAAATGCACACCTCCCAGGCTGCTGGCGGAGCTCCCGCAGCAGCAGCACCTGCAGGGGTTAGGGAGCCGAAAGTAAATCTCCCGGATCGTTTTTCTGGAGATCGCTCGCAGTTCTTTTGTTTCAAGGAGAGCTGCAAGCTATACTTCCGGCTTAGGCCTCAGTCTTCTGGGTCGGAGATTCAGCGGGTGGGCATAGTGATTTCCTTGCTACAAGGAGACCCACAGGTCTGGGCATATGGGTTGCAGCCTGACTGTCCGTCGCTTAAAAGTGTTGATGCTTTTTTTACGGCACTGGGCATGTTGTATGATGACCCTGACAAGACGGCCTCAGCCGAGGCTCAGATTTCGATCCTTAAGCAAGGGCGAAGGCCAGTTGAGGTTTACTGTACGGAGTTTCGGAGGTTGGCCCATGATACCCAGTGGAATGACCCAGCCCTGAGACACCAGTACCGAAGAGGTCTTTCTAACCAGATAAAGGACCAACTGGTACAATATCCCTTGCCTGATAGCTTGGATCAGCTCATGCAGTTATCCATCCGGGTGGATAGACGGCTGAGAGAGCGTAGGCTTGAAAGGGAGACTGAGATTTTCTTCCTTCCCAAGGGAACCTCAGACTCTGAGGAATTTTCTGAGGAGCCTATGCAGATTGGGGCTACCCGCCTCTCCTCGCATGAGAAGACGCGGAGGAGACAGCAGGGGTTGTGTTTGTACTGTGGGAATAAAGGTCATGTGGTAGTATCATGCCCAGAGAAGCCGGAAAACTTCAGGGCCTGAGGGTGATGGGAAATATCCTGTCAGGCCAGAAGTCAGAATTTCCCAAGAAGACTTTTATCATTCCGGTGACCTTGAAGATCCTCGGTCAAACTGTCAAGACTGAGGCCTTTGTGGACAGTGGGGCCGACGGGGTTTTTATGGACCGCCAATTCGCCCTGAAACACTCTGTTCCCTTAGTACCCTTGGCATCGGAAATTGAGATTTGTGGGTTAAACGGGGAACCATTATCCCAAGGTAAAATTACCTCTTGCACTAGTCAGATTTCTTTGTTTATTGGAGCCACACACTCTGAAAAATTGTCCTTTTATGTGACTGTCTGTACTTTTGCCCCATTGGTGTTGGGGTTACCCTGGTTAAGGGCCCACAATCCTCAATTTGACTGGGTCTCTGGGGAGATTCTTAGTTGGGGTACTGATTGTTTCAGGAGTTGCTTGAGCCTTCCAGTCAGGCTCTCGCAGCTAAGTTTGCCAGGATTGCCAGGGTGTTATGCAGATTTTGCGGACGTGTTCTCCAAAAAAGTTGCAGAGGTACTACCTCCCCATCGCCCCTATGACTGTGCCATTGATTTGTTGCCAAATGCTAAGCTTCCCAAGAGCAGGTTGTACTCCCTGTCACGTCCTGAGACTCAGGCTATGGCAGAGTACATTCAGGAGAACTTGGCTAAGGGATTTATCAGACCTTCACAGTCTCCAGTTGGGTCGGGGTTCTTCTTCGTGGGTAAAAAGGACGGTTCGTTGCGACCCTGCATCGACTTCAGGGAATTGAACCGTATCACGATTAAAAACTCATACCCACTGCCTCTCATTTCGGTCTTGTTTGACCAGCTTCGTACTGCCACCATTTTTTCTAAGATTGACCTACGCGGTGCGTACAATCTAATCCGAATAAGAGAGGGGGATGAATGGAAGACTGCCTTTAATACCCACTCAGGGCATTATGAATATTTGGTGATGCCTTTTGGGCTCTGTAATGCCCCGGCAGTCTTCCAGGATTTCATGAATGATGTGCTCAGGGAATATTTGGATAGATTCTTAGTTGTATACTTAGATGACATCCTAATCTTCTCCCATTCCCTGGAGGAACATCGGAAGCATGTACGCTTAGTCCTCCAGAAACTCAGAGACCACCGGCTTGGGGCGAAGCTGGAGAAGTGCGAATTTGAAGTTCAGCAAATCGCATTTCTAGGATATATTATCTCCCCAGAAGGTTTCCAAATGGAGGGTTCCAAGGTACAGGCAGTCCTGGATTGGGTGCAGCCCACTAGTTTGAAGGCGCTTCAGCGTTTCCTGGGCTTTGCGAATTTTTATAGACGATTTATCGCTGGATTTTCGTCTATAGTGGCGCCCTTGGTGGCACTCACTAAGAAAGGGGCGGATGTTGCTCACTGGTCTTGTGAGGCTAAAGCGGCTTTTGCCCGTCTCAAAAGGGCATTTGTTTCGGCCAAGGTGCTGCGACACCCAGATCCAGAGCGTCCTTTTGTGGTGGAGGTGGATGCCTCTGAGATGGGTATTGGGGCAGTGCTTTCTCAGATGGGAGTGTCTGATAATCGCCTTCATCCCTGTGCTTACTTTTCCCGTAAATTTTCGCCTGCCGAGATGAATTATGACGTGGGTAACCGGGAATTGTTGGCTATTAAGGATGCACTCGAGGAGTGGAGACACTGGCTTGAGGGGGCTAAGTTTGTGGTCTCAATTCTCACTGACCATAAGAATCTGGCATATTTAGAGTCAGCGAAGCGTCTCAATGCCAGGCAGGCACGATGGGCTTTGTTTTTTGCTCGCTTTAATTTTTTGATAACATATCGCCCTGGGTCAAAAAACATCAAGGCTGATGCGCTCTCGCGGAGTTTTGCTCCAATCCAGGAGACCACCGAGGAGCCATTGCCCATTGTTTCCCCATCATGTATTAAAGTGGGCATTACCCAGGACCTCTTATCATTAGTCCTTAGAGCACAGGAGCAGGCTCCTCCAGACCTTCCGGTAGGTCTTTTGTTTGTGCCTCCTAGGTTAAGACAGCGAGTGTTCCTGGAATTCCATGCCAAGAAGTCGGCAGGTCACCCGGGTATTGCCAGAACTCGGGAGTTGCTATCTAGGGCGGTGTGGTGGCCCTCGGTGGCTAAGGATGTGGATCAGTGGGTTCGGGCATGTGACATCTGTGCCCGAAATAAGACTCCTAGAGGGGTTCCTGTTGGCCCATTACATCCACTCTCTATCCCATCTAAGCCATGGACCCACATTTCAATGGATTTTGTGGTGGACTTGCCCAAATCCTCGGGGATGACAGCCATCTGGGTTGTCGTTGACAGGTTTTCGAAGATGGCGCACTTCGTTCCACTGGTTGGGCTGCCATCAGCCAGACGCCTGTCTGAATTATTTATGCTGCATGTTGTGCGTCTCCACGGGTTGCCACTTGATGTGGTCTCTGACCGCGGATCCCAGTTTGTGGCCAAATTCTGGAGGGCATTTTGTTCCGATCTCCAGATTTCTGTCAGCTTGTCGTCAGGCTACCATCCGCAGTCTAATGGGCAGACTGAAAGGGTGAACCAGTCCTTGGAGCAGTTCCTCAGGTGTTTTGTCTCCAAGTGTCAGACTGACTGGGTTGCTCATCTGTCCATGGCGGAGTTTGCCTATAACAACGCGGCTCACTCTGCTACAGGGATCTCTCCCTTCCTTTGTGTGTATGGGCATCATCCTAAGGCCAATTCTTTTGACCCCCTGGACTCCACGCCTGGTGGTTCCTCTGTGGTTTCGGTCCTTAGAGGTATTTGGCGGAAAGTGAAGAAAGCCCTTGTGTCTGTGTCATTAGTGACCAAAAGGGTTTTTGATAAGCGGAAAAGACCCTGCAGCTTCAAATTAGGAGACTTCGTCTGGTTGTCTACCAAGAATTTGAAGTTGAGACAGCCATCTCATAAGTTAGGCCCCCGGTTCATCGGCCCTTATAAGATCACCAGGGTTATCAATCCGGTGGCATTTCAGTTAGATCTGCCCCGTTCTTTGGGTATCAATAAAACATTTCATTGTTCCCTTTTAAAACGGGCGATTAGTAATCCTTCTTCCAGTGGAAGACCTTCCCCTCTTCTGATACGTGGCCAGAGGGAGTTTGTTGTTGAAAGGATTCTTGACTCCAAGGTGGTTCGGGGTCGGCTGTCATTTTTGGTGCACTGGAAGGGGTATGGCCCGGAGGAGCGGTCGTGGGTGCGCAGTTGTGATCTTCATGCCCCCAGACTGATACGCTCTTTCTTCTCGCAGTTCCCCGATAAACCCGGTGGTAGGGGTTCTTTGACCCCTCGTCAGAGGGGGGGTACTGTTAGGGTCTCCTGCCCTGTGCTGCCACGTCGTCATGGCAACCGGGAGACAAGTGCTAGTGGAGTAACCTGAGCACAGCTGATACTCCGGTTCGGGTCTTTTGCTGTGCAGTGGTTATAGGCTCTGTGCACGGCAGGGGATCCGGTGCTGGTTTTTGTGCTCACAGTCTGTGAGGTCTGAGTGGGGCGTGGACAGCACCTGCTTTATAAGGCCTCTTTTCAGGGTAAGCAGATGCTGCTGAATCTTTGTTGGTTAGTCAGTTCATGAAAGTTAGCCAGTACTGTGTAGCTTTGTATTTGTTTGTTGCTTACTGCAAATAGGCCTGGGAATTTGGTATTACACTCTGCCAATCCAGACCTAGCAGTAAGACTGGAGTCAGTCGTTTAGCTTGCTGGGGTTCTGTTACTACTCTGTGAACTTAGCAAGTTTGCGGCTGTATTCTAAGACTTGCCTGTCTAATCCTGTCTCACTGTGCTAGGTGTCAGGGGTCAGTTTAGTGGCAGTAAGCTAAAACCTGTGCACTGCAAGTGAGAATCAGGATTGTGGAGACTCTCCTTGTGTCTATCATTCCATCTCTGACCAAGGAGTTTACTGCCACACCCGTTGGTAACCCTTTAGGGTTTTGCTGTTGCCCTTAGCAACAGCATTTCGGGTTCTCTACGTATTAAAACACAACATCTTGTTTTTTCCATCTGAGCAGTTCTAATACAAGGGAGATACCCAGTTCCTTAGCCTCTGGGCTTCTCTGTTCACTTTGTGTGTATTTTGTTACCCTATCACCTTCTGTGTACGTTATGTCATATTCCCCAGTTTGTCTGTGAGTCCATTTGTTTTGCATAACAGTTCAAACACCAGTACATTCCTGCAGACACTGGAGTGCATAACAGTTCTGACACCAGTACTTTCCTGCAGGCACTGGTGTACATAACAGTTTGTTTAATGTAACTGGTTGCTGGACAGAGGAATTCCTCTTTGCATGGTACGAAGGGTCAGACAGGGTTTGAGCAGTTGTGTTTGGTACCTAACTAAAGAACATTTTATTAGAAACAATCCGGTGCTGGTTAGGTAAAGATTAATCGCTCCTGCGTACAGTTATGTCTATTAGTAGTTTCTGGACATTTACTATATTTGCGGTTCATTATCCATGCGGCAGGAATTCTGAGATTCCCTCCCACCTGAGCAGTTTGATATAGTCACAGCCCACCTGTTCAAACTAACCTATGACCTTTTGTTATGATGCGAGGAGACATTCCTGTGTCCAATGAACAATGAGAGTATAGGTCCCTTTGTAGTATACTGTACGCAGTGTATATAAGGACAGCCAGCCTGGCCAGCTCCGTCTCTTCTCTCCACAAACGGTTTTCATTATTGACTAACTCGGAGCTGGTACCAGGACTGCGCTGCGATCATTCCCCAGTGTGTGTAAGTTATTCTCTGTGACCAACTTATTCCCTGTTTGTATTTGCCATATTCTCTCTCTCTCTGTTATTGTATAAGATTGTGACGCTATTGTATATTTATGTGTAGTTATTCTGCTTAGATATTGATGTTAGTCTGTAGTGTATAAACTGTTAACTGTTTTCCCCTTTTTACATAGCTAGATATTGTTAGTAAAGGTGTTGGAACCTTAGCAAGGTATTGTGTGTTTATTACATTGCAGAGGGTAATCGGAGCGTCTCAATCGCTCAAGCAGCTTTAGTATTAACAAGGTTAAGCAGCGTTATATCGCTACAGTATTTCAGTAGTAAGGTTTACAATACAAACTCAATCTTTCACTGTGTTGCATACAAGATTTACTGAGTGTCATCCCGTGAGCGTCTGCGCCGCTCGTGTTCCCCTCGTGGTCACGAGCGTACGCTACGCTAGTAGCGTAGCATTACGGTAGTCGGCCGCCTATAGCGTGCTCGACACTAAGCGTTAAGCTGTGAGCGAGCGTGCCGCATGTGCGTCTCGACCACGGCTAAGCGTCTGCTACGCTAAGTGCGTACCCTTACGGTACCCCATACGCCAATTGCGTACTGAGTCTCTTACCCATATATAGTGAAGGTTATAAGGTAATAAATCGGCATTATCAGCCGAGACGATGAAATGCCATCAACGTCGTCTGCCAAGGCCGATGCCCAATGACATATTAGAGAGCATGTAAAATCCAAAACACAAAAGTTCAGTAAAATGACCCAAAAATCAAAATTAATAGCGTCTGAGGAGAAGCGTAAACTTGCCAATATGCCATTTGCCAATATGCCATTTACGACACGGAGTGGCAAGGAACGGCTGAGGCCCTGGTCTATGTTCATTGCTAGTGGTTCAGCTTCACATGAGGATGGAAGCACTCATCCTCTCGCTAGAAAAATGAAAAGACTTAAGCTGGCAAAAGCACAGCAAAGAACTGTGCGTTCTTCTAAATCACAAATCTCCAAGGAGAGTCCAATTGTGTCAGCTGCGATGCCTGACCTTCCCAACACTGGACGGGAAGAGGTGGCGCCTTCCACCATTTGCACGCCCCCTGCAAGTGCTGGAAGGAGCACCCGCAGTCCAGTTCCTGATAGTCAAATTGAAGATGTCACTGTTGAAGTACACCAGGATGAGGATATGGGTGTTGCTGGCGCTGAGGAGGAAATTGACAAGGAGGATTCTGATGGTGAGGTGGTTTGTTTAAGTCAGGCACCCGGGGAGACACCTGTTGTCCGTGGGACGAATATGGCCGACATGCCTGGTTAAATTACAAAATAAAAATCACCTCTTCGGTGTGGAATTATTTCAACACAAATGCGGACAACAGGTGTCAAGCCGTGTGTTGCCTTTGTCAAGCTGTAATAAGTAGGGGTAAGGACGTTAACCACCTCGGAACATCCTCCCTTATACGTCACCTGCAGCGCATTCATCATAAGTCAGTGACAAGTTCAAAAACTTTGGATGACAGCGGAAGCAGTCCACTGACCACTAAATCCCTTCCTCTTGTAACCAAGCTCCTGCAAACCGCACCACCAACTCCCTCAGTGTCAATTTCCTCCTTACACCGGAAAGCCAATAGTCCTGCAGGCCATGTCACTGTCAAGTCTGACGAGTCCTCTCCTGCCTGGGATTCCTCCGATGCATCCTTGAGTGTAACGCCTACTGCTGCAGGCGCTGCTGTTGTTGCTGCTGGGAGTCGATCGTCATCCCAGAGGGGAAGTCGGAAGACCACTTGTACTACTTTCAGTAAATCTCACAATGGCGCATATCACTGAATAGAGTACTTACCTCATGAAATTTTTGATAGAAAATGAGTTCCACTTTCTTGCATCAAAGAATAGCGAGGTTTCTCAATCGTACACCATGAGGATATCCACTTGGAACTTCCAGATTGTTTCCCAATCTCAAAGATAAAAGCAAAAGAATCTAGCGCAATATTGTCTGATAGACAAGACAAAATGAATTTTTATTACATTAGACTCACAATAACATGGAATTAAAACAGCATATCACCACATATAGTGGTAGGGGATCACATAAGCTCAATGTTCCACTTCGTTACCCGTCCCAGATGGAATAAGGGATTGGAGACTGACGGCCCAGGTTCCTTTCACCTCCTCAGGTAAGTATTGGACAGAAAAGAGCTCTCCCTTTGGATGTTCTCACCAGCAGCCTAAAGCTTTTCGGACACCAGGTTCTTCATCAGAAGCATGGTGAGTAGTGCTAAACCTCCTATATTTATACCCCTTCTTAATGTCCCATTAAAATAAAAATAATTGTTTTTCAGAATAAATTTTATTCCTGCTAAAATAAACTCCTTAATTTCCCTTGAGAGGTCCGATTTTTCGAAAAAGCGTCACTTCCGCTTGAGAACGGGAGATAGACGCGACGTCACGTCCATGAGGAGTGCCTTTTTGGACGGTTTCCTGTTGTGTTTGTTCGGACACTTAAATGTATTCGGGAACAGGAAGTTCCTATCAATGTTATGGACGCTTGATTATGACAGACTTTTTACGATGTCACTTCCGCTGATGTCATGTATGATGCTGTGGCGGGAAAATTTAATCCAATTAGAAGGGGTATAAATATAGGAGGTTTAGCACTACTCACCATGCTTCTGATGAAGGACCTGGTGTCCGAAAAGCTTTAGGCTGCTGGTGAGAACATCCAAAGGGAGAGCTCTTTTCTGTCCAATACTTACCTGAGGAGGTGAAAGGAACCCGGGCCGTCAGTCTCCAATCCCTTATTCCATCTGGGACGGGTAACGAAGTGGAACATTGAGCTTATGTGATCCCCTACCACTATATGTGGTGATATGCTGTTTTAATTCCATGTTATTGTGAGTCTAATGTAATAAAAATTCATTTTGTCTTGTCTATCAGACAATATTGCACTAGATTCTTTTGCTTTTATCTTTGAGATTGGGAAACAATCTGGAAGTTCCAAGTGGATATCCTCATGGTGTACGATTGAGAAACCTCGCCATTCTTTGATGCAAGAAAGTGGAACTCATTTTCTATCAAAAATTTCATGAGGAAAGTACTCTATTCAGTGATATGCGCCATTGTGAGATTCATTTTTTGTAGTTGATTTATTGTTTTGGTAAAATTGTGATGTGCCATTTGTTTCTCCAGGGCTGCCATTCACGGTTTAGCGCATTCAAGATTAATCTTTGTTTTCCACTACTTCCAGTAAGCAATTGACTGTCCAACAGTCCTTTGCGAGGAAGATTAAATATCACAGCAGTCATCCTGCTGCAAAGCGGATAACTCAGGCCTTGGCAGACAGGGGCGTGCAAGAGATGCTGTCGGTGGCCCGAAGAATTGCGGGCCACTTTCGGTATTCAGCCACCGCGTGCCGAAGACTGGAGCACCAGCAAACAGTCCTGAACCTGCCCTGCCATCATCTGAAGCAAGAGGTGTAACGAGGTGGAATTCAACACTCTATATGCTTCAGAGGATGGAGGAGCAGCAAAAGGCCATTCAAGCCTATACATCTGCCTACGATATAGGCAAAGGAGGGGGAATGCACCTGACTCAAGCGCAGTGGAGAATGATTTCAACGTTGTGCAAGGTTCTGCAACCCTTTGAACTTGCCACACGTGAAGTCAGTTCAGACACTGCCAGCCTGAGTCAGGTCAATCCCCTCATCAGTAGAAAATAATTCCTCTCTTGGCGCTGCAATAAAGAGCTGCAAATAAAAAGTACTAAATAGACCACCAATCTATCTCAACTTGCAAAAAAGAAAAGGTACTCTCACTTTTGCGCTCAATGTCCCAGAAGTCCAAATTTGTCCCAGTGGACCGATGTCATCCAATCAATATGAAAAATAAAAATAAAAATACAACATAGTGTAATCCTGCAATGAAGATGGATCTTTCACCGCTGTGTAACACGTAAAATGGAGGTGTTGGTATAGTCCCAGATAGAAAGTTCATGCATCCACCTCCTTTTCAAAGGCACCAAGTGTGGTATACAGGAATTAAGGTGATGAACTCTTACATGTATGCTTACTTCTGTAGGCGTATTGAAGGCACATAAAGGTTTCTTTTGTGATCTTCAAGACTCTCCTCACACAAACGGATGAACCCCGTTATTTCTCGTACCAAATCAAAAGCCAGAGATATAATCCAATTAGGAAAAAACACTCCTTTTATTATCAGAGTAGAATAAAAGTGGAAAGCAAAACAGTCATACCATATGGGGAAAGGCAAGTTGGTATTCAGCTAACAGCAATGGACCCGGATATCAATTGCTGATATGTCCCCACTATGGATAGGCTGATCTGCGACCCACCACATACACTGTGTCGACGCATTTCGACGCTATGCAGCGTCTTTTTCAAAATTCACAGTGTAACACACTATAAACATAAATACAATCTGTAATTAAAAATTACGATAAAACAATATTTCATATATAAATGATATGTGTTTTACAATTTATAGAGCCACTTAAAAGCACTATAGTAATAGTAGTGATCCAAAGTATTTCTCTCAATTATAGACCTAACTGGTAAAAATACACCTTCACTCAAGAAGGTTACACCTTCAGTCAAAAAGGTTACATACCCCTGGAACGCAGCGTGTCCTGTCTGATCTCCTCCAAAACAAACATGCCCCAGAGCTAAGCATTTAAATAGGCACACGCCTGATTGGTGTGAACTTAATCCACCAATCAGGATGGGAACAGAATGATTGACTCACACATAAGCCAATGCGAGCTCACACAGATAGCGCAGGTGTAATATAACACTATACTGAGTTTGGATTGAAAGTCATGTGACTCGCGGGTCACGTGTTATCCTTAGGACATGTGACCAGCCTAGGTGACGCGTCGCCGCGTCACCGCATACTCGGCAGCGCATCGCGCTATTGAACCCGCCGGTCCCCCAATAAACAGAGGCACACGGGCAACCCCACACAAAGGACAATAGAAGGGAAAGAACACCAAAAAACAGTTGCGCATAAACCTTTTGATTGCAGCCCAGGTAAACTCACAATGGTTCACCAACCAATTGATAGAGCAATACAATACAGAAAAGAGAGAAACCCAGTGGCGCAAAAAGGTAACAGATGTATAAAATAATATACAATAAAAGTCTTTCCTCTTAATGAAGAATCCTATTCATAGAAGAAGTTCTTCTTTATGGCTTTATCTTCCAAACGATGTACCTCAAACAGGAGAGAGAATAATCCTTAGTGCAACACCGTTTGATAACTGGATTTATCACACACTAGTGTAACAATATCACACTCACATTTAATGAATCATAAATAGGCACATCATCCTCCACTTTAGGGAATTTTAAAGCTCGTTCTCCACTTGGAAATATACAGAAAGATAAGAAACGGAACCAGCCGATCCTAAAATCATAAAAGTCGAAGTCCCTGTGGAGTTACCCGGAGGAGAAAGAGTCCAGTCTCAGCATAAAAAAGGATCCACCAGCTTAACGCGTTTCGGACCAGTAGGTCCTTCTTCAGAAGCATGGTGGTGTACAACAGTTTGACATATTTATACCCATATTCATTAACATAATGATAATTGATGGACACCCCCACCTCCCAGAGAGAAAGGCGCCAGTATTCGAATGAACCAATCACTGTGGAAATTTAGAAAAGAATCCAATTGGGATTGCGCTGACATCACTAAAAGATTGCGCTACATCATTTCCGGTAATAACCGGAAGTTGCGCATATGCGTTCCACCGCGTTCCAATGATGTATTCAGTGTGTTATACTGCTTCCGGTGAAAGACAGGAAGTGGAAACGAGTGCGTTCCACCGCGTTCCACAGACAGATTCAGAGAGTTAAACCCATTTTATTTATAGAACTTTGTCATGGCAACGGGTGGTAGTGATGAGATTAACACAGCGTCCATTCATATAGAAGGTGGGGGTGGCCTGAACAGAACATAAAAAGAAGAGAATCGAAAATTAGTGTCATAACACCTCATACAATATCCTATATAAAAACAAAGAAACCGTATCTATAGAAAATGCTTAAGCTCAAAGTCCCCATTCAGACCTCTGGGGACAAGAGTTTTTAGGAGGAAGATCCATTTCATTTCGGCTTTTGATAACCTAAGATCTGTATTTCTTAATTTCCAATTAGATTGGATGACTTGAATACCCCAAAAGGACTTTAAATAGCATTCTTTAGAGTGATGCTTTTCTTTAAAATGAGCAGAAAGTGTATGTTGTTCAAAGCCCCTTTTAATGTTGTACACGTGCTCCGCCAATCTGGTTTTTAAATTTCTCGTGGTTTTGCCCACATATAAAAGATTGCAGGTACACTGTACAACATATATTACGTTCTTTGTGTTGCATGTAATAAAGTCCCTAATGGGATATGTAATCCCATTAACAACAAATTCCTTAATCTTTGAGGGATTATTCCTAGTGGTAGTTTTACACATAGTACAGAGTCCGCAGTGATGAAAGCCTTGTATCCTAAGACTACTGCGTTTATCTTCATCTACACTACTGCGTACCAGCTTGTTTTTAAGATTAGGGGCTCTTCTGTATATAAAAGATGGTTGTACCGGGATCTCTTTTCCAATAATAGGATCCTTGCGAAGTATAGGCCAGTTTTTTCTAATACATTTTTCTATTTCTTTCGAGTTGGAATTATATCTACTTATAAAGGCCCACATGAAGGCATTCTCATGTTGGGTCTTAGGTTTACTCTTTAGTAGATCCACTCTATCTACCAATTCAAGGCGGTTCTCAACTTTAATTAGCTCGTCTGATGTATATCCTTTTTCTAAGAAACGAAGTTTTGTTTCATTTATTTGTTCTTTACAAACCTCTGGTTCTGAACAGTTCCTTTTGATACGACTATATTGACCAAAAGGAATTCCATTTAACCAATTCTCATGATGTAAGCTATCCCTATATATATAGCTGTTGCAATCAGTGGGTTTGCGATAATTCTTTGTCTGGATTTGACCATTCTTAATGTAAATGAACAGGTCAAGAAACACTATATCAGTTTTACTTGTATTGAAAGTCAAAATAATATTAAACTCATTGATATTAAGTGAATTACAAAAATCTGTGAGTTCTTCATCCGTTCCATTCCACACAAAAAATATGTCGTCTATGAACCTTTGCCAGGATACCAGGCCCGCCCCCATGAGGCCATCATGCCATATGGCATGTTCCTCCCAGTATGACATATAGAGGTTGGCATAACTGGGAGCGAACCTGGTACCCATGGCGGTTCCAATAGACTGTAAATAATAAGATCCATCGAAAAAGAAATAATTATTTTTAAGAATGAATTCTATACTCCTCAGAATAAATTTCCTAGTGTTATTATCAAGGTTACTTCGATTGAGGAAAAAACCAACTGATTCTAATCCTTTCTCACAGTCTATAATTGTATAGAGAGTGCTGACATCAGCACTACACAAAATATAGTTATCTCCCCAATTAGTGTTTTGAATCTTATTAAGTACCTCTTTTGTATCTTTGAGGTAGGCTCTAGTTTGTTTCACTAGGGGTTGAAGGTAACCATCTATCACAGCTGAGAGATTACTAGTTGCACTATTTACCCCTGCAATTATCGGACGCCCAGGGGGGTGCACCGGATCTTTATGCAGTTTTGGTAGGACATAAATGGTAGGGGTATTAGGATTCTGGATATTAATAAATTCATATTCCTTTTGTGTAATGACCCCCTCCTCTACCGCGGTACGGGTAAGATCACAAATCCCTTTTATGACCTTGTCTGTGGGGTCATTCTTTAATTTCTTGTATGTGTTGCCGTTATTAAGTTGTTTATGAATTTCCTCCATATATGCATCTTTGTCCATCAAAACTATGCTACCCCCCTTATCTGCAGGTTTTATTATAAGATTTTTATCATCCTGAAGATTTCTTAATGCTTTAAATTCCTTCATGGTAAGATTACATCTAGGAAGTTTTTTAGGAGCTGTGGTTATTTCTTCTAATTCCTCACTGACAATCTTATTGAGGCAGTCAATAAAGCTTCCTTTACAGTGAGTAGGATAAAAGGTAGATTTGTTTTTATATTGGATTCGAGATGATCCTGCATTCTCAGTCTCTATAGTACCTTCATTATCGTTTTTTCCCAAAAAGAACTTTTTCACAGTTAATTTACGTATGTATTTCTGCAGGTCAATAAATGTATCAAAGGGGTCTGCTTTTGTGCTTGGTGCATATTTTAGGCCCTTCATTAATACATTTTCCTCCTCTTTGGATAATTGTCTTTTACTTAGATTATATATTTTCATTTTGTCAATTGGCACACCCTTATCTATAGATTTATTAACATCAGATTTCTTTGTTCTTTTTTTAACAGGTTTAGTACGTCCTCCTCTTTTTCCTCTCTTAGTTCTTGTTTCTAATGGAATCTTTTCCTGTGTCTGAAATCTCGTTCTAAAAAAGGCGACGTAATGGCTGGCTCATTCCAATCATCACGTAATGGCAAAAATCTATTAGTGGTTTGAAATGGTGTTTTATAATACCTGTCATTCCTAAACCTTGATGTATGGTCAGATCTATTTTCCCAATAATCACCTCTATTTTCATTAATTCTCCAAGATTCCCTATTAGGGGGTTTATAATTTCTTTGATCCCTATAATTAGCATTTGGCCTCATCCTCTGTTTTTGATATAATGGTGTTTTAAAGCCTCTATCACTTCCATCAGGCTTACTAGGAGGAGGAGGTTTCCTCCTAGAAATACCTGCAACAGGTGTGGCCAAGCTCGTCTCAGTCCTCTTTGTTAGAGGAGATTTCACTAAATTAAGATCTCGATTGAATTTACGAATTTTTCTCTCTTTTAATTCTCTGGTCTCTTTATTAATTTTTCTCATTATCTCTTCTTCTGATGTTTTAAAATCTTTCGATTCTTTAAACGGACTAATTAAAGTGAGGAAGCTATTTATTTCCTCATTCAATGTTTTTAAATATTTTTTCCTTTCTCGGATAATGAGATCAATTAATTTATGAGAGCAGTGATTAAGGATGTCTTGCCATTCTTTGGAGAAATCCTCGTCTGTATCATTAAGAGATGGTGGTTTAACTATTTGTAAACCTTTAGGTATTAAATTTTCCGTCTGATATTTATCTAGAGTGGTGACCTCCCACCATACTCTATTTTCCTTCAGCATAGCAACTTCTAATTTTTTGCTAAGGCTATAAAGATCGTCATCATTACATTCCTCTTCTCTTAAAGAGTTTTGAAATATAGTTCTAACAGACTCATTTCTAGAATCTCGAAATGAAAACATATTTTTGCAGCAATAGTTCTTAGGTGAATGGTGAAGACAAATAGACAATAGAAGGGAAAGAACACCAAAAAACAGTTGCGCATAAACCTTTTGATTGCAGCCCAGGTAAACTCACAATGGTTCACCAACCAATTGATAGAGCAATACAATACAGAAAAGAGAGAAACCCAGTGGCGCAAAAAGGTAACAGATGTATAAAATAATATACAATAAAAGTCTTTCCTCTTAATGAAGAATCCTATTCATAAAAGAAGTTCTTCTTTATGGCTTTATCTTCCAAACGATGTACCTCAAACAGGAGAGAGAATAATCCTTAGTGCAACACCGTTTGATAACTGGATTTATCACACACTAGTGTAACAATATCACACTCACATTTAATGAATCATAAATAGGCACATCATCCTCCACTTTAGGGAATTTTAAAGCTCGTTCTCCACTTGGAAATATACAGAAAGATAAGAAACGGAACCAGCCGATCCTAAAATCATAAAAGTCGAAGTCCCTGTGGAGTTACCCGGAGGAGAAAGAGTCCAGTCTCAGCATAAAAAAGGATCCACCAGCTTAACGCGTTTCGGACCAGTAGGTCCTTCTTCAGAAGCATGGTGGTGTACAACAGTTTGACATATTTATACCCATATTCATTAACATAATGATAATTGATGGACACCCCCACCTCCCAGAGAGAAAGGCGCCAGTATTCGAATGAACCAATCACTGTGGAAATTTAGAAAAGAATCCAATTGGGATTGCGCTGACATCACTAAAAGATTGCGCTACATCACTTCCGGTAATAACCGGAAGTTGCGCATATGCGTTCCACCGCGTTCCAATGATGTATTCAGTGTGTTATACTGCTTCCGGTGAAAGACAGGAAGTGGAAACGAGTGCGTTCCACCGCGTTCCACAGACAGATTCAGAGAGTTAAACCCATTTTATTTATAGAACTTTGTCATGGCAACGGGTGGTAGTGATGAGATTAACACAGCGTCCATTCATATAGAAGGTGGGGGTGGCCTGAACAGAACATAAAAAGAAGAGAATCGAAAATTAGTGTCATAACACCTCATACAATATCCTATATAAAAACAAAGAAACCGTATCTATAGAAAATGCTTAAGCTCAAAGTCCCCATTCAGACCTCTGGGGACAAGAGTTTTTAGGAGGAAGATCCATTTCATTTCGGCTTTTGATAACCTAAGATCTGTATTTCTTAATTTCCAATTAGATTGGATGACTTGAATACCCCAAAAGGACTTTAAATAGCATTCTTTAGAGTGATGCTTTTCTTTAAAATGAGCAGAAAGTGTATGTTGTTCAAAGCCCCTTTTAATGTTGTACACGTGCTCCGCCAATCTGGTTTTTAAATTTCTCGTGGTTTTGCCCACATATAAAAGATTGCAGGTACACTGTACAACATATATTACGTTCTTTGTGTTGCATGTAATAAAGTCCCTAATGGGATATGTAATCCCATTAACAACAAATTCCTTAATCTTTGAGGGATTATTCCTAGTGGTGTTAGGAATATTTGTGTTTTGTTTTGCCTTGCATTACCTCATTCCTGCCTCTAGCGGTCTCACTTGTTGCCTCAGGTCTGAATGGCAGTTGCACACTGCCTCTGCAGGGTAATTACCTGATTGTGTGCACCTGGAGCCCAACACCCTGCTGCTATTTAACTCCAGCTCACAGGCACTTAGTTGCAGATCATTGCGGTTCCGTATGGAGTGAGACTGGGCTCTCTCCAGTAACCCTGTCCAGATTCTGCCTTATTTGCTTCTTGGAGACTTCCCTGCAGTTTGCTAAAACGCATGTGCCTTGCTTCTGGACTTCTTACCCTGCCAGTTCAACATCTACATTTCTGGACTATTATTTGCAGTTTGTTTCCATTCCTGCCTGATCACTTCATTTTTGGTATGTTATTTTTCCCCTGCTTGATTTAAACCCGTATTTCTTCATGTTTATTTTGCATCTATGTTTAACCTGAAATATTCCATTTATCGTGTTTTGTTCCATGTAATCAAGCATCCAGTTTATATTTATTTTTACCACCACTTTTTCCACAATAAACTTTACTTAATTTTCACCTGGCTTCAGCTGACATCTTTCCAAGCACGCACACACGGAGAACTCTAGAAATCGTTACAAGTGGTAGTTTTACACATAGTACAGAGTCCGCAGCGATGAAAGCCTTGTATCCTAAGACTACTGCGTTTATCTTCATCTACACTACTGCGTACCAGCTTGTTTTTAAGATTAGGGGCTCTTCTGTATATAAAAGATGGTTGTACCGGGATCTCTTTTCCAATAATAGGATCCTTGCGAAGTATAGGCCAGTTTTTTCTAATACATTTTTCTATTTCTTTCGAGTTGGAATTATATCTACTTATAAAGGCCCACATGAAGGCATTCTCATGTTGGGTCTTAGGTTTACTCTTTAGTAGATCCACTCTATCTACCAATTCAAGGCGGTTCTCAACTTTAATTAGCTCGTCTGATGTATATCCTTTTTCTAAGAAACGAAGTTTTGTTTCATTTATTTGTTCTTTACAAACCTCTGGTTCTGAACAGTTCCTTTTGATACGACTATATTGACCAAAAGGAATTCCATTTAACCAATTCTCATGATGTAAGCTATCCCTATATATATAGCTGTTGCCTTCATGTGGGCCTTTATAAGTAGATATAATTCCAACTCGAAAGAAATAGAAAAATGTATTAGAAAAAACTGGCCTATACTTCGCAAGGATCCTATTATTGGAAAAGAGATCCCGGTACAACCATCTTTTATATACAGAAGAGCCCCTAATCTTAAAAACAAGCTGGTACGCAGTAGTGTAGATGAAGATAAACGCAGTAGTCTTAGGATACAAGGCTTTCATCGCTGCGGACTCTGTACTATGTGTAAAACTACCACTAGGAATAATCCCTCAAAGATTAAGGAATTTGTTGTTAATGGGATTACATATCCCATTAGGGACTTTATTACATGCAACACAAAGAACGTAATATATGTTGTACAGTGTACCTGCAATCTTTTATATGTGGGCAAAACCACGAGAAATTTAAAAACCAGATTGGCGGAGCACGTGTACAACATTAAAAGGGGCTTTGAACAACATACACTTTCTGCTCATTTTAAAGAAAAGCATCACTCTAAAGAATGCTATTTAAAGTCCTTTTGGGGTATTCAAGTCATCCAATCTAATTGGAAATTAAGAAATACAGATCTTAGGTTATCAAAAGCCGAAATGAAATGGATCTTCCTCCTAAAAACTCTTGTCCCCAGAGGTCTGAATGGGGACTTTGAGCTTAAGCATTTTCTATAGATACGGTTTCTTTGTTTTTATATAGGATATTGTATGAGGTGTTATGACACTAATTTTCGATTCTCTTCTTTTTATGTTCTGTTCAGGCCACCCCCACCTTCTATATGAATGGACGCTGTGTTAATCTCATCACTACCACCCGTTGCCATGACAAAGTTCTATAAATAAAATGGGTTTAACTCTCTGAATCTGTCTGTGGAACGCGGTGGAACGCACTCGTTTCCACTTCCTGTCTTTCACCGGAAGCAGTATAACACACTGAATACATCATTGGAACGCGGTGGAACGCATATGCGCAACTTCCGGTTATTACCGGAAGTGATGTAGCGCAATCTTTTAGTGATGTCAGCGCAATCCCAATTGGATTCTTTTCTAAATTTCCACAGTGATTGGTTCATTCGAATACTGGCGCCTTTCTCTCTGGGAGGTGGGGGTGTCCATCAATTATCATTATGTTAATGAATATGGGTATAAATATGTCAAACTGTTGTACACCACCATGCTTCTGAAGAAGGACCTACTGGTCCGAAACGCGTTAAGCTGGTGGATCCTTTTTTATGCTGAGACTGGACTTTTTCTCCTCCGGGTAACTCCACAGGGACTTCGACTTTTATGATTTTAGGATCGGCTGGTTCCGTTTCTTATCTTTCTGTATATTTCCAAGTGGAGAACGAGCTTTAAAATTCCCTAAAGTGGAGGATGATGTGCCTATTTATGATTCATTAAATGTGAGTGTGATATTGTTACACTAGTGTGTGATAAATCCAGTTATCAAACGGTGTTGCACTAAGGATTATTCTCTCTCCTGTTTGAGGTACATCGTTTGGAAGATAAAGCCATAAAGAAGAACTTCTTCTATGAATAGGATTCTTCATTAAGAGGAAAGACTTTTATTGTATATTATTTTATACATCTGTTACCTTTTTGCGCCACTGGGTTTCTCTCTTTTCTGTATTGTATTGCTCTATCAATTGGTTGGTGAACCATTGTGAGTTTACCTGGGCTGCAATCAAAAGGTTTATGCGCAACTGTTTTTTGGTGTTCTTTCCCTTCTATTGTCTATTTGTCTTCACCATTCACCTAAGAACTATTGCTGCAAAAATATGTTTTCATTTCGAGATTCTAGAAATGAGTCTGTTAGAACTATATTTCAAAACTCTTTAAGAGAAGAGGAATGTAATGATGACGATCTTTATAGCCTTAGCAAAAAATTAGAAGTTGCTATGCTGAAGGAAAATAGAGTATGGTGGGAGGTCACCACTCTAGATAAATATCAGACGGAAAATTTAATACCTAAAGGTTTACAAATAGTTAAACCACCATCTCTTAATGATACAGACGAGGATTTCTCCAAAGAATGGCAAGACATCCTTAATCACTGCTCTCATAAATTAATTGATCTCATTATCCGAGAAAGGAAAAAATATTTAAAAACATTGAATGAGGAAATAAATAGCTTCCTCACTTTAATTAGTCCGTTTAAAGAATCGAAAGATTTTAAAACATCAGAAGAAGAGATAATGAGAAAAATTAATAAAGAGACCAGAGAATTAAAAGAGAGAAAAATTCGTAAATTCAATCGAGATCTTAATTTAGTGAAATCTCCTCTAACAAAGAGGACTGAGACGAGCTTGGCCACACCTGTTGCAGGTATTTCTAGGAGGAAACCTCCTCCTCCTAGTAAGCCTGATGGAAGTGATAGAGGCTTTAAAACACCATTATATCAAAAACAGAGGATGAGGCCAAATGCTAATTATAGGGATCAAAGAAATTATAAACCCCCTAATAGGGAATCTTGGAGAATTAATGAAAATAGAGGTGATTATTGGGAAAATAGATCTGACCATACATCAAGGTTTAGGAATGACAGGTATTATAAAACACCATTTCAAACCACTAATAGATTTTTGCCATTACGTGATGATTGGAATGAGCCAGCCATTACGTCGCCTTTTTTAGAACGAGATTTCAGACACAGGAAAAGATTCCATTAGAAACAAGAACTAAGAGAGGAAAAAGAGGAGGACGTACTAAACCTGTTAAAAAAAGAACAAAGAAATCTGATGTTAATAAATCTATAGATAAGGGTGTGCCAATTGACAAAATGAAAATATATAATCTAAGTAAAAGACAATTATCCAAAGAGGAGGAAAATGTATTAATGAAGGGCCTAAAATATGCACCAAGCACAAAAGCAGACCCCTTTGATACATTTATTGACCTGCAGAAATACATACGTAAATTAACTGTGAAAAAGTTCTTTTTGGGAAAAAACGATAATGAAGGTACTATAGAGACTGAGAATGCAGGATCATCTCGAATCCAATATAAAAACAAATCTACCTTTTATCCTACTCACTGTAAAGGAAGCTTTATTGACTGCTTCAATAAGATTGTCAGTGAGGAATTAGAAGAAATAACCACAGCTCCTAAAAAACTTCCTAGATGTAATCTTACCATGAAGGAATTTAAAGCATTAAGAAATCTTCAGGATGATAAAAATCTTATAATAAAACCTGCAGATAAGGGGGGTAGCATAGTTTTGATGGACAAAGATGCATATATGGAGGAAATTCATAAACAACTTAATAACGGCAACACATACAAGAAATTAAAGAATGACCCCACAGACAAGGTCATAAAAGGGATTTGTGATCTTACCCGTACCGCGGTAGAGGAGGGGGTCATTACACAAAAGGAATATGAATTTATTAATATCCAGAATCCTAATACCCCTACCATTTATGTCCTACCAAAACTGCATAAAGATCCGGTGCACCCCCCTGGGCGTCCGATAATTGCAGGGGTAAATAGTGCAACTAGTAATCTCTCAGCTGTGATAGATGGTTACCTTCAACCCCTAGTGAAACAAACTAGAGCCTACCTCAAAGATACAAAAGAGGTACTTAATAAGATTCAAAACACTAATTGGGGAGATAACTATATTTTGTGTAGTGCTGATGTCAGCACTCTCTATACAATTATAGACTGTGAGAAAGGATTAGAATCAGTTGGTTTTTTCCTCAATCGAAGTAACCTTGATAATAACACTAGGAAATTTATTCTGAGGAGTATAGAATTCATTCTTAAAAATAATTATTTCTTTTTCGATGGATCTTATTATTTACAGTCTATTGGAACCGCCATGGGTACCAGGTTCGCTCCCAGTTATGCCAACCTCTATATGTCATACTGGGAGGAACATGCCATATGGCATGATGGCCTCATGGGGGCGGGCCTGGTATCCTGGCAAAAAAGGTTCATAGACAACATATTTTTTGTGTGGAATGGAACGGATGAAGAACTCACAGATTTTTGTAATTCACTTAATATCAATGAGTTTAATATTATTTTGACTTTCAATACAAGTAAAACTGATATAGTGTTTCTTGACCTGTCCATTTACATTAAGAATGGTCAAATCCAGACAAAGAATTATCGCAAACCCACTGATTGCAACAGCTATATATATAGGGATAGCTTACATCATGAGAATTGGTTAAATGGAATTCCTTTTGGTCAATATAGTCGTATCAAAAGGAACTGTTCAGAACCAGAGGTTTGTAAAGAACAAATAAATGAAACAAAACTTCGTTTCTTAGAAAAAGGATATACATCAGACGAGCTAATTAAAGTTGAGAACCGCCTTGAATTGGTAGATAGAGTGGATCTACTAAAGAGTAAACCTAAGACCCAACATGAGAATGCCTTCATGTGGGCCTTTATAAGTAGATATAATTCCAACTCGAAAGAAATAGAAAAATGTATTAGAAAAAACTGGCCTATACTTCGCAAGGATCCTATTATTGGAAAAGAGATCCCGGTACAACCATCTTTTATATACAGAAGAGCCCCTAATCTTAAAAACAAGCTGGTACGCAGTAGTGTAGATGAAGATAAACGCAGTAGTCTTAGGATACAAGGCTTTCATCGCTGCGGACTCTGTACTATGTGTAAAACTACCACTAGGAATAATCCCTCAAAGATTAAGGAATTTGTTGTTAATGGGATTACATATCCCATTAGGGACTTTATTACATGCAACACAAAGAACGTAATATATGTTGTACAGTGTACCTGCAATCTTTTATATGTGGGCAAAACCACGAGAAATTTAAAAACCAGATTGGCGGAGCACGTGTACAACATTAAAAGGGGCTTTGAACAACATACACTTTCTGCTCATTTTAAAGAAAAGCATCACTCTAAAGAATGCTATTTAAAGTCCTTTTGGGGTATTCAAGTCATCCAATCTAATTGGAAATTAAGAAATACAGATCTTAGGTTATCAAAAGCCGAAATGAAATGGATCTTCCTCCTAAAAACTCTTGTCCCCAGAGGTCTGAATGGGGACTTTGAGCTTAAGCATTTTCTATAGATACGGTTTCTTTGTTTTTATATAGGATATTGTATGAGGTGTTATGACACTAATTTTCGATTCTCTTCTTTTTATGTTCTGTTCAGGCCACCCCCACCTTCTATATGAATGGACGCTGTGTTAATCTCATCACTACCACCCGTTGCCATGACAAAGTTCTATAAATAAAATGGGTTTAACTCTCTGAATCTGTCTGTGGAACGCGGTGGAACGCACTCGTTTCCACTTCCTGTCTTTCACCGGAAGCAGTATAACACACTGAATACATCATTGGAACGCGGTGGAACGCATATGCGCAACTTCCGGTTATTACCGGAAGTGATGTAGCGCAATCTTTTAGTGATGTCAGCGCAATCCCAATTGGATTCTTTTCTAAATTTCCACAGTGATTGGTTCATTCGAATACTGGCGCCTTTCTCTCTGGGAGGTGGGGGTGTCCATCAATTATCATTATGTTAATGAATATGGGTATAAATATGTCAAACTGTTGTACACCACCATGCTTCTGAAGAAGGACCTACTGGTCCGAAACGCGTTAAGCTGGTGGATCCTTTTTTATGCTGAGACTGGACTCTTTCTCCTCGGGGTAACTCCACAGGGACTTCGACTTTTATGATTTTAGGATCGGCTGGTTCCGTTTCTTATCTTTCTGTATATTTCCAAGTGGAGAACGAGCTTTAAAATTCCCTAAAGTGGAGGATGATGTGCCTATTTATGATTCATTAAATGTGAGTGTGATATTGTTACACTAGTGTGTGATAAATCCAGTTATCAAACGGTGTTGCACTAAGGATTATTCTCTCTCCTGTTTGAGGTACATCGTTTGGAAGATAAAGCCATAAAGAAGAACTTCTTCTATGAATAGGATTCTTCATTAAGAGGAAAGACTTTTATTGTATATTATTTTATACATCTGTTACCTTTTTGCGCCACTGGGTTTCTCTCTTTTCTGTATTGTATTGCTCTATCAATTGGTTGGTGAACCATTGTGAGTTTACCTGGGCTGCAATCAAAAGGTTTATGCGCAACTGTTTTTTGGTGTTCTTTCCCTTCTATTGTCTATTTGTCTTCACCATTCACCTAAGAACTATTGCTGCAAAAATATGTTTTCATTTCGAGATTCTAGAAATGAGTCTGTTAGAACTATATTTCAAAACTCTTTAAGAGAAGAGGAATGTAATGATGACGATCTTTATAGCCTTAGCAAAAAATTAGAAGTTGCTATGCTGAAGGAAAATAGAGTATGGTGGGAGGTCACCACTCTAGATAAATATCAGACGGAAAATTTAATACCTAAAGGTTTACAAATAGTTAAACCACCATCTCTTAATGATACAGACGAGGATTTCTCCAAAGAATGGCAAGACATCCTTAATCACTGCTCTCATAAATTAATTGATCTCATTATCCGAGAAAGGAAAAAATATTTAAAAACATTGAATGAGGAAATAAATAGCTTCCTCACTTTAATTAGTCCGTTTAAAGAATCGAAAGATTTTAAAACATCAGAAGAAGAGATAATGAGAAAAATTAATAAAGAGACCAGAGAATTAAAAGAGAGAAAAATTTGTAAATTCAATCGAGATCTTAATTTAGTGAAATCTCCTCTAACAAAGAGGACTGAGACGAGCTTGGCCACACCTGTTGCAGGTATTTCTAGGAGGAAACCTCCTCCTCCTAGTAAGCCTGATGGAAGTGATAGAGGCTTTAAAACACCATTATATCAAAAACAGAGGATGAGGCCAAATGCTAATTATAGGGATCAAAGAAATTATAAACCCCCTAATAGGGAATCTTGGAGAATTAATGAAAATAGAGGTGATTATTGGGAAAATAGATCTGACCATACATCAAGGTTTAGGAATGACAGGTATTATAAAACACCATTTCAAACCACTAATAGATTTTTGCCATTACGTGATGATTGGAATGAGCCAGCCATTACGTCGCCTTTTTTAGAACGAGATTTCAGACACAGGAAAAGATTCCATTAGAAACAAGAACTAAGAGAGGAAAAAGAGGAGGACGTACTAAACCTGTTAAAAAAAGAACAAAGAAATCTGATGTTAATAAATCTATAGATAAGGGTGTGCCAATTGACAAAATGAAAATATATAATCTAAGTAAAAGACAATTATCCAAAGAGGAGGAAAATGTATTAATGAAGGGCCTAAAATATGCACCAAGCACAAAAGCAGACCCCTTTGATACATTTATTGACCTGCAGAAATACATACGTAAATTAACTGTGAAAAAGTTCTTTTTGGGAAAAAACGATAATGAAGGTACTATAGAGACTGAGAATGCAGGATCATCTCGAATCCAATATAAAAACAAATCTACCTTTTATCCTACTCACTGTAAAGGAAGCTTTATTGACTGCTTCAATAAGATTGTCAGTGAGGAATTAGAAGAAATAACCACAGCTCCTAAAAAACTTCCTAGATGTAATCTTACCATGAAGGAATTTAAAGCATTAAGAAATCTTCAGGATGATAAAAATCTTATAATAAAACCTGCAGATAAGGGGGGTAGCATAGTTTTGATGGACAAAGATGCATATATGGAGGAAATTCATAAACAACTTAATAACGGCAACACATACAAGAAATTAAAGAATGACCCCACAGACAAGGTCATAAAAGGGATTTGTGATCTTACCCGTACCGCGGTAGAGGAGGGAGTCATTACACAAAAGGAATATGAATTTATTAATATCCAGAATCCTAATACCCCTACCATTTATGTCCTACCAAAACTGCATAAAGATCCGGTGCACCCCCCTGGGCGTCCGATAATTGCAGGGGTAAATAGTGCAACTAGTAATCTCTCAGCTGTGATAGATGGTTACCTTCAACCCCTAGTGAAACAAACTAGAGCCTACCTCAAAGATACAAAAGAGGTACTTAATAAGATTCAAAACACTAATTGGGGAGATAACTATATTTTGTGTAGTGCTGATGTCAGCACTCTCTATACAATTATAGACTGTGAGAAAGGATTAGAATCAGTTGGTTTTTTCCTCAATCGAAGTAACCTTGATAATAACACTAGGAAACTTATTCTGAGGAGTATAGAATTCATTCTTAAAAATAATTATTTCTTTTTCGATGGATCTTATTATTTACAGTCTATTGGAACCGCCATGGGTACCAGGTTCGCTCCCAGTTATGCCAACCTCTATATGTCATACTGGGAGGAACATGCCATATGGCATGATGGCCTCATGGGGGCGGGCCTGGTATCCTGGCAAAGGTTCATAGACGACATATTTTTTGTGTGGAATGGAACGGATGAAGAACTCACAGATTTTTGTAATTCACTTAATATCAATGAGTTTAATATTATTTTGACTTTCAATACAAGTAAAACTGATATAGTGTTTCTTGACCTGTCCATTTACATTAAGAATGGTCAAATCCAGACAAAGAATTATCGCAAACCCACTGATTGCAACAGCTATATATATAGGGATAGCTTACATCATGAGAATTGGTTAAATGGAATTCCTTTTGGTCAATATAGTCGTATCAAAAGGAACTGTTCAGAACCAGAGGTTTGTAAAGAACAAATAAATGAAACAAAACTTCGTTTCTTAGAAAAAGGATATACATCAGACGAGCTAATTAAAGTTGAGAACCGCCTTGAATTGGTAGATAGAGTGGATCTACTAAAGAGTAAACCTAAGACCCAACATGAGAATGCCTTCATGTGGGCCTTTATAAGTAGATATAATTCCAACTCGAAAGAAATAGAAAAATGTATTAGAAAAAACTGGCCTATACTTCGCAAGGATCCTATTATTGAAAAAGAGATCCCGGTACAACCATCTTTTATATACAGAAGAGCCCCTAATCTTAAAAACAAGCTGGTACGCAGTAGTGTAGATGAAGATAAACGCAGTAGTCTTAGGATACAAGGCTTTCATCGCTGCGGACTCTGTACTATGTGTAAAACTACCACTAGGAATAATCCCTCAAAGATTAAGGAATTTGTTGTTAATGGGATTACATATCCCATTAGGGACTTTATTACATGCAACACAAAGAACGTAATATATGTTGTACAGTGTACCTGCAATCTTTTATATGTGGGCAAAACCACGAGAAATTTAAAAACCAGATTGGCGGAGCACGTGTACAACATTAAAAGGGGCTTTGAACAACATACACTTTCTGCTCATTTTAAAGAAAAGCATCACTCTAAAGAATGCTATTTAAAGTCCTTTTGGGGTATTCAAGTCATCCAATCTAATTGGAAATTAAGAAATACAGATCTTAGGTTATCAAAAGCCGAAATGAAATGGATCTTCCTCCTAAAAACTCTTGTCCCCAGAGGTCTGAATGGGGACTTTGAGCTTAAGCATTTTCTATAGATACGGTTTCTTTGTTTTTATATAGGATATTGTATGAGGTGTTATGACACTAATTTTCGATTCTCTTCTTTTTATGTTCTGTTCAGGCCACCCCCACCTTCTATATGAATGGACGCTGTGTTAATCTCATCACTACCACCCGTTGCCATGACAAAGTTCTATAAATAAAATGGGTTTAACTCTCTGAATCTGTCTGTGGAACGCGGTGGAACGCACTCGTTTCCACTTCCTGTCTTTCACCGGAAGCAGTATAACACACTGAATACATCATTGGAACGCGGTGGAACGCATATGCGCAACTTCCGGTTATTACCGGAAGTGATGTAGCGCAATCTTTTAGTGATGTCAGCGCAATCCCAATTGGATTCTTTTCTAAATTTCCACAGTGATTGGTTCATTCGAATACTGGCGCCTTTCTCTCTGGGAGGTGGGGGTGTCCATCAATTATCATTATGTTAATGAATATGGGTATAAATTTGTCAAACTGTTGTACACCACCATGCTTCTGAAGAAGGACCTACTGGTCCGAAACGCGTTAAGCTGGTGGATCCTTTTTTATGCTGAGACTGGACTCTTTCTCCTCCGGGTAACTCCACAAGGACTTCGACTTTTATGATTTTAGGATCGGCTGGTTCCGTTTCTTATCTTTCTGTATATTTCCAAGTGGAGAACGAGCTTTAAAATTCCCTAAAGTGGAGGATGATGTGCCTATTTATGATTCATTAAATGTGAGTGTGATATTGTTACACTAGTGTGTGATAAATCAAGTTATCAAACGGTGTTGCACTAAGGATTATTCTCTCTCCTGTTTGAGGTACATCGTTTGGAAGATAAAGCCATAAAGAAGAACTTCTTCTATGAATAGGATTCTACATTAAGAGGAAAGACTTTTATTGTATATTATTTTATACATCTGAACCCCACACAAAGGTTGAGGTCACGATCGTGTGCCGCACATTACGGCAGTGCACATCCCGACTACGTCTACGTATTGTGATGCCTGTCAGATGACATCATAGTCACGTGACCGCAGACCTCCTTGTTATACGCTCGTCATGGTTTGTTTACATCACGTGACCGCTCCATAGGACTGTAGAATCGGAAGAATGGTAATCAAACAGCACATTCCCCTCATCAGGCTTTTGCAGAAGAAGCTGGAGACATTGAAGGAGGAGCTAAAACAGAGCGATTCCGCTAGGCATGTGGGACTTGTGGATGGAGCCCTTAATTCGCTTAACCAGGATTCACGGGTGGTCAATCTGTTGAAATCAGAGCACTTCGTGCTCGATCCTAGATTTAAAACCTACGTTGGATCTCTCTTTCCGGCTGACACAAGTCTGCAGAGGTTCAAAGACCTGCTGGTGAGAAAATTGTCAAGTCAAGCGGAACGTGACCCGTCAACAGCTCCTCCTTCACATTCTCCCGCAACTTGGGGTGCGAGGAAAAGGCTAAGAATTCTGAGCCCACCCGCTGGCGGTGATGCAGGGCAGTCTGGAGCGAGTGCTGACATCTGGTCCGGACTGAAGGATCTGCCAACGATTACTGACATGTCGTCTACTGTCACTGCATATGATTCTCTCACCATTGAAAGAATGGTGGAGGATTATATGAGTGACCGCATCCAAGTAGGCACGTCAGACAGTCCGTACGTATACTGGCAGGAAAAAGAGGCAATTTGCTGCTGCTGGGAGTCGATCGTCATCCCAGAGGGGAAGTCGGAAGACCACTTGTACTACTTCCAGTAAATCTCACAATAGCGCATATCACTGAATAGAGTACTTTCCTCATGAAATTTTTGATAGAAAATGAGTTCCACTTTCTTGCATCAAAGAATGGCGAGGTTTCTCAATCGTACACCATGAGGATATCCACTTGGAACTTCCAGATTGTTTCCCAATCTCAAAGATAAAAGCATGGTGAGTAGTGCTAAACCTCCTATATTTATACCCCTTCTTAATGTCCCATTAAAATAAAAATAATTGTTTTTCAGAATAAATTTTATTCCTGCTAAAATAAACTCCTTAATTTCCCTTGAGAGGTCCGATTTTTCCAAAAAGCGTCACTTCCGCTTGAGAACGGGAGATAGACGCGACGTCACGTCCATGAGGAGTGCCTTTTTGGATGGTTTCCTGTTGTGTTTGTTCGGACACTTAAATGTATTCGGGAACAGGAAGTTCCTATCAATGTTATGGATGCTTGATTATGACGGACTTTTTACGATGTCACTTCCGCTGATGTCATGTATGATGCTGTGGCGGGAAAATTTAATCCAATTAGAAGGGGTATAAATATAGGAGGTTTAGCACTACTCACCATGCTTCTGATGAAGGACCTGGTGTCCGAAAAGCTTTAGGCTGCTGGTGAGAACATCCAAAGGGAGAGCTCTTTTCTGTCCAATACTTACCTGAGGAGGTGAAAGGAACCCGGGCCGTCAGTCTCCAATCCCTTATTCCATCTGGGACGGGTAACGAAGTGGAACATTGAGCTTATGTGATCCCCTACCACTATATGTGGTGATATGCTGTTTTAATTCCATGTTATTGTGAGTCTAATGTAATAAAAATTAATTTTGTCTTGTCTATCAGACAATATTGCACTAGAATCTTTTGCTTTTATCTTTGAGATTGGGAAACAATCTGGAAGTTCCAAGTGGATATCCTCATGGTGTACGATTGAGAAACCTCGCCATTCTTTGATGCAAGAAAGTGGAACTCATTTTCTATCAAAAATTTCATGAGGAAAGTACTCTATTCAGTGATATGCGCCATTGTGAGATTCATTTTTTGTAGTTGATTTATTGTTTTGGTAAAATTGTGAAGTGCCATTTGTTTCTCCTGGGCTGCAATTCACGGTTTAGCGCATTCAAGATTAATCTTTGTTTTCCACTACTTCCAGTAAGCAATTGACTGTCCAACAGTCCTTTGCGAGGAAGATGACATATCACAGCAGTCATCCTGCTGCAAAGCGGATAACTCAGGCCTTGGCAGACAGGGGCGTGCAAGAGATGCTGTCGGTGGCCCGAAGAATTGCGGGCCACTTTCGGTATTCAGCCACCGCCTGCCGAAGACTGGAGCACCAGCAAACAGTCCTGAACCTGCCCTGCCATCATCTGAAGCAAGAGGTGGTAACGAGGTGGAATTCAACACTCTATATGCTTCAGAGGATGGAGGAGCAGCAAAAGGCCATTCAAGCCTATACATCTGCCTACGATATAGGCAAAGGAGGGGGAATGCACCTGACTCAAGCGCAGTGGAGAATGATTTCAACGTTGTGCAAGGTTCTACAACCCTTTGAACTTGCCACACGTGAAGTCAGTTCAGACACTGCCAGCCTGAGTCAGGTCAATCCCCTCATCAGTAGAAAATAATTCCTCTCTTGGCGCTGCAATAAAGAGCTGCAAATAAAAAGTACTAAATAGACCACCAATCTATCTCAACTTGCAAAAAAGAAAAGGTACTCTCACTTTTGCGCTCAATGTCCCAGAAGTCCAAATTTGTCCCAGTGGACAGATGTCATCCAATCAATATGAAAAATAAAAATACAACATAGTGTAATCCTGTAATGAAGATGGATCTTTCACCGCTGTGTAACACGTAAAATGGAGGTGTTGGTATAGTCCCAGATAGAAAGTTCATGCATCCACCTCCTTTTCAAAGGCACCAAGTGTGGTATACAGGAATTAAGGTGATGAACTCTTACATGTATGCTTACTTCTGTAGGCGTATTGAAGGCACATAAAGGTTTCTTTTGTGATCTTCAAGACTCTCCTCACACAAACGGATGAACCCCGTTATTTCTCGTACCAAATCAAAAGCCAGAGATATAATCCAATTAGGAAAAAACACTCCTTTTATTATCAGAGTAGAATAAAAGTGGAAAGCAAAACAGTCATACCATATGGGGAAAGGCAAGTTGGTATTCAGCTAACAGCAATGGACCCGGATATCAATTGCTGATATGTCCCCACTATGGATAGGCTGATTTGCGACCCACCACATACACTGTGTCGACGCGTTTCGACGCTATGCAGCGTCTTTTTCAAGATTCACAGTGTAACACACTATAAACATAAATACAATCTGTAATTAAAAATTACGATAAAACAATATTTCATATATAAATGATATGTGTTTTACAATTTATAGAGCCACTTAAAAGCACTATAGTAATAGTAGTGATCCAAAGTATTTCTCTCCATTATAGACCTAACTGGTAAAAATACACCTTCACTCAAGAAGGTTACACCTTCAGTCAAAAAGGTTACATACCCCTGGAACGCAGCGTGTCCTGTCTGATCTCCTCCAAAACAAACATGCCCCAGAGCTAAGCATTTAAATAGGCACACGCCTGATTGGTGTGAACTTAATCCACCAATCAGGATGGGAACAGAATGATTGACTCACATATAAGCCAATGCGAGCTCACACAGATAGCGCAGGTGTAATATAACACTATACTGAGTTTGGATTGAAAGTCATGTGACTCGCGGGTCACGTGTTATCCTTAGGACATGTGACCAGCCTAGGTGACGCGTCGCCGCGTCACCGCATACTCGGCAGCGCATCGCGCTATTGAACCCGCCGGTCCCCCAATAAACAGAGGCACACGGGCAACCCCACACAAAGGTTGAGGTCACGATCGTGTGCCGCACATTACGGCAGTGCACATCCCGACTACGTCTACGTATTGTGATGCCTGTCAGATGACATCATAGTCACGTGACCGCAGACCTCCTTGTTATACGCTCGTCATGGTTTGTTTACATCACGTGACCGCTCCATAGGACTGTAGAATCGGAAGAATGGTAATCAAACAGCACATTCCCCTCATCAGGCTTTTGCAGAAGAAGCTGGAGACATTGAAGGAGGAGCTAAAACAGAGCGATTCCGCTAGGCATGTGGGACTTGTGGATGGAGCCCTTAATTCGCTTAACCAGGATTCACGGGTGGTCAATCTGTTGAAATCAGAGCACTTCGTGCTCGATCCTAGATTTAAAACCTACGTTGGATCTCTCTTTCCGGCTGACACAAGTCTGCAGAGGTTCAAAGACCTGCTGGTGAGAAAATTGTCAAGTCAAGCGGAACGTGACCCGTCAACAGCTCCTCCTTCACATTCTCCCGCAACTTGGGGTGCGAGGAAAAGGCTAAGAATTCTGAGCCCACCCGCTGGCGGTGATGCAGGGCAGTCTGGAGCGAGTGCTGACATCTGGTCCGGACTGAAGGATCTGCCAACGATTACTGACATGTCGTCTACTGTCACTGCATATGATTCTCTCACCATTGAAAGAATGGTGGAGGATTA
Source organism: Pseudophryne corroboree (assembly GCF_028390025.1). NCBI lineage: Eukaryota > Metazoa > Chordata > Amphibia > Anura > Myobatrachidae > Pseudophryne > Pseudophryne corroboree. Next base: position 80,490,138 of record NC_086451.1, read on the forward strand.
TATGAGTGACCGCATCCAAGTAGGCACGTCAGACAGTCCGTACATATACTGGCAGGAAAAAGAGGCAATTTGTTGCTGCTGGGAGTCGATCGTCATCCCAGAGGGGAAGTCGGAAGACCACTTGTACTACTTCCAGTAAATCTCACAATGGCGCACATCACTGAATAGAGTACTTTCCTCATGAAATTTTTGATAGAAAATGAGTTCCACTTTCTTGCATCAAAGAATGGCGAGGTTTCTCAATCGTACACCATGAGGATATCCACTTGGAACTTCCAGATTGTTTCCCAATCTCAAAGATAAAAGCATGGTGAGTAGTGCTAAACCTCCTATATTTATACCCCTTCTTAATGTCCCATTAAAATAAAAATAATTGTTTTTCAGAATAAATTTTATTCCTGCTAAAATAAACTCCTTAATTTCCCTTGAGAGGTCCGATTTTTCCAAAAAGCGTCACTTCCGCTTGAGAACGGGAGATAGACGCGACGTCACGTCCATGAGGAGTGCCTTTTTGGATGGTTTCCTGTTGTGTTTGTTCGGACACTTAAATGTATTCGGGAACAGGAAGTTCCTATCAATGTTATGGATGCTTGATTATGACGGACTTTTTACGATGTCACTTCCGCTGATGTCATGTATGATGCTGTGGCGGGAAAATTTAATCCAATTAGAAGGGGTATAAATATAGGAGGTTTAGCACTACTCACCATGCTTCTGATGAAGGACCTGGTGTCCGAAAAGCTTTAGGCTGCTGGTGAGAACATCCAAAGGGAGAGCTCTTTTCTGTCCAATACTTACCTGAGGAGGTGAAAGGAACCCGGGCCGTCAGTCTCCAATCCCTTATTCCATCTGGGACGGGTAACGAAGTGGAACATTGAGCTTATGTGATCCCCTACCACTATATGTGGTGATATGCTGTTTTAATTCCATGTTATTGTGAGTCTAATGTAATAAAAATTAATTTTGTCTTGTCTATCAGACAATATTGCACTAGAATCTTTTGCTTTTATCTTTGAGATTGGGAAACAATCTGGAAGTTCCAAGTGGATATCCTCATGGTGTACGATTGAGAAACCTCGCCATTCTTTGATGCAAGAAAGTGGAACTCATTTTCTATCAAAAATTTCATGAGGAAAGTACTCTATTCAGTGATATGCGCCATTGTGAGATTCATTTTTTGTAGTTGATTTATTGTTTTGGTAAAATTGTGAAGTGCCATTTGTTTCTCCTGGGCTGCAATTCACGGTTTAGCGCATTCAAGATTAATCTTTGTTTTCCACTACTTCCAGTAAGCAATTGACTGTCCAACAGTCCTTTGCGAGGAAGATGAAATATCACAGCAGTCATCCTGCTGCAAAGCGGATAACTCAGGCCTTGGCAGACAGGGGCGTGCAAGAGATGCTGTCGGTGGCCCGAAGAATTGCGGGCCACTTTCGGTATTCAGCCACCGTGTGCCGAAGACTGGAGCACCAGCAAACAGTCCTGAACCTGCCCTGCCATCATCTGAAGCAAGAGGTGGTAACGAGGTGGAATTCAACACTCTATATGCTTCAGAGGATGGAGGAGCAGCAAAAGGCCATTCAAGCCTATACATCTGCCTACGATATAGGCAAAGGAGGGGGAATGCACCTGACTCAAGCGCAGTGGAGAATGATTTCAACGTTGTGCAAGGTTCTGCAACCCTTTGAACTTGCCACACGTGAAGTCAGTTCAGACACTGCCAGCCTGAGTCAGGTCAATCCCCTCATCTGTAGAAAATAATTCCTCTCTTGGCGCTGCAATAAAGAGCTGCAAATAAAAAGTACTAAATAGACCACCAATCTATCTCAACTTGCAAAAAAGAAAAGGTACTCTCACTTTTGCGCTCAATGTCCCAGAAGTCCAAATTTGTCCCAGTGGACCGATGTCATCCAATCAATATGAAAAATAAAAATACAACATAGTGTAATCCTGCAATGAAGATGGATCTTTTACCGCTGTGTAACACGTAAAATGGAGGTGTTGATATAGTCCCAGATACGAGGTTCATACATCCACCTCCTTTTCAAAGGCACCAAGTGTGGTATACAGGAATTAAGGTGATGAACTCTTACATGTATGCTTACTTCTATAGGCGTGTTGAAGGCACATAAAGGTTTCTTTTGTGATCTTCAAGACTCTCCTCACACAAACGGATGAACCCCGTTATTTCTCGTACCAAATCAAAAGCCAAAGATATAATCCAATTAGGAAAAAACACTCCTTTTATTATCAGAGTAGAATAAAAGTGGAAAGCAAAACAGTCATACCATATGGGGAAAGGCAAGTTGGTATTCAGCTAACAGCAATGGACCCGGATATCAATTGCTGATATGTCCCCACTATGGATAGGCTGATCTGCGACCCACCACATACACTGTGTCGACGCGTTTCGACGCTATGCAGCGTCTTTTTCAAGATTCACAGTGTAACACACTATAAACATAAATACAATCTGTAATTAAAAATTACGATAAAACAATATTTCATATATAAATGATATGTGTTTTACAATTTATAGAGCCACTTAAAAGCACTATAGTAATAGTAGTGATCCAAAGTATTTCTCTCCATTATAGACCTAACTGGTAAAAATACACCTTCACTCAAGAAGGTTACACCTTCAGTCAAAAAGGTTACATACCCCTGGAACGCAGCGTGTCCTGTCTGATCTCCTCCAAAACAAACATGCCCCAGAGCTAAGCATTTAAATAGGCACACGCCTGATTGGTGTGAACTTAATCCACCAATCAGGATGGGAACAGAATGATTGACTCACATATAAGCCAATGCGAGCTCACACAGATAGCGCAGGTGTAATATAACACTATACTGAGTTTGGATTGAAAGTCATGTGACTCGCGGGTCACGTGTTATCCTTAGGCCATGTGACCAGCCTAGGTGCCGCGTCGCCGCGTCACCGCATACTCGGCAGCGCATCGCGCTATTGAACCCGCCCGTCCCCCAATAAACAGAGGCACACGGCAACCCCACACAAAGGTTGAGGTCACGATCGTGTGCCGCACATTACGGCAGTGCACATCCCGACTACGTCTACGTATTGCGATGCCTGTCAGATGACATCAAAGTCACGTGACCGCAGACCTCCTTGTTATACGCTCGTCATGGTTTGCTTACATCACGTGACCGCTCCATAGGACTGCAGAATCGGAAGAATGGTAATCAAACAGCACATTCCCCTCATCAGGCTTTTGCAGAAGAAGCTGGAGACATTGAAGGAGGAGCTAAAACAGAGCGATTCCGCTAGGCATGTGGGACTTGTGGATGGAGCCCTTAATTCGCTTAACCAGGATTCACGGGTGGTCAATCTGTTGAAATCAGAGCACTTCGTGCTCGATCCTAGATTTAAAACCTACGTTGGATCTCTCTTTCCGGCAGACACAAGTCTGCAGAGGTTCAAAGACCTGCTGGTGAGAAAATTGTCAAGTCAAGCGGAACGTGACCCGTCAACAGCTCCTCCTTCACATTCTCCCGCAACTTGGGGTGCGAGGAAAAGGCTAAGAATTCTGAGCCCACCCGCTGGCGGTGATGCAGGGCAGTCTGGAGCGAGTGCTGACATCTGGTCCGGACTGAAGGACCTGCCAACGATTACTGACATGTCGTCTACTGTCACTGCATATGATTCTCTCACCATTGAAAGAATGGTGGAGGATTATATGAGTGACCGCATCCAAGTAGGCACGTCAGACAGTCCGTACATATACTGGCAGGAAAAAGAGGCAATTTGTTGCTGCTGGGAGTCGATCGTCATCCCAGAGGGGAAGTCGGAAGACCACTTGTACTACTTCCAGTAAATCTCACAATGGCGCATATCACTGAATAGAGTACTTTCCTCATGAAATTTTTGATAGAAAATGAGTTCCACTTTCTTGCATCAAAGAATGGCGAGGTTTCTCAATCGTACACCATGAGTATATCCACTTGGAACTTCCAGATTGTTTCCCAATCTCAAAGATAAAAGCATGGTGAGTAGTGCTAAACCTCCTATATTTATACCCCTTCTTAATGTCCCATTAAAATAAAAATAATTGTTTTTCAGAATAAATTTTATTCCTGCTAAAATAAACTCCTTAATTTCCCTTGAGAGGTCCGATTTTTCCAAAAAGCGTCACTTCCGCTTGAGAACGGGAGATAGACGCGACGTCACGTCCATGAGGAGTGCCTTTTTGGACGGTTTCCTGTTGTGTTTGTTCGGACACTTAAATGTATTCGGGAACAGGAAGTTCCTATCAATGTTATGGACGCTTAATTATGACGGACTTTTTACGATGTCACTTCCGCTGATGTCATGTATGATGCTGTGGCGGGAAAATTTAATCCAATTAGAAGAGGTATAAATATAGGAGGTTTAGCACTACTCACCATGCTTCTGATGAAGGACCTGGTGTCCGAAAAGCTTTAGGCTGCTGGTGAGAACATCCAAAGGGAGAGCTCTTTTCTGTCCAATACTTACCTGAGGAGGTGAAAGGAACCCGGGCCGTCAGTCTCAAATCCCTTATTCCATCTGGGACGGGTAACGAAGTGGAACATTGAGCTTATGTGATCCCCTACCACTATATGTGGTGATATGCTGTTTTAATTCCATGTTATTGTGAGTCTAATGTAATAAAAATTAATTTTGTCTTGTCTATCAGACAATATTGCACTTGATTCTTTTGCTTTTATCTTTGAGATTGGGAAACAATCTGGAAGTTCCAAGTGGATATCCTCATGGTGTACGATTGAGAAACCTCGCCATTCTTTGATGCAAGAAAGTGGAACTCATTTTCTATCAAAAATTTCACGAGGAAAGTACTCTATTCAGTGATATGCGCCATTGTGAGATTAATTTTTTGTAGTTGATTTATTGTTTTGGTAAAATTGTGATGTGCCATTTGTTTCTCCAGGGCTGCAATTCACGGTTTAGCGCATTCAAGATTAATCTTTGTTTTCCACTACTTCCAGTAAGCAATTGACTGTCCAACAGTCCTTTGCGAGGAAGATGAAATATCACAGCAGTCATCCTGCTGCAAAGCGGATAACTCAGGCCTTGGCAGACAGGGGCGTGCAAGAGATGCTGTCGGTGGCCCGAAGAATTGCGGGCCACTTTCGGTATTCAGCCACCGCCTGCCGAAGACTGGAGCACCAGCAAACAGTCCTGAACCTGCCCTGCCATCATCTGAAGCAAGAGGTGGTAACGAGGTGGAATTCAACACTCTATATGCTTCAGAGGATGGAGGAGCAGCAAAAGGCCATTCAAGCCTATACATCTGCCTACGATATAGGCAAAGGAGGGGGAATGCACCTGACTCAAGCGCAGTGGAGAATGATTTCAACGTTGTGCAAGGTTCTGCAACCCTTTGAACTTGCCACACGTGAAGTCAGTTCAGACACTGCCAGCTTGAGTCAGGTCAATCCCCTCATCAGTAGAAAATAATTCCTCTCTTGGCGCTGCAATAAAGAGCTGCAAATAAAAAGTACTAAATAGACCACCAATCTATCTCAACTTGCAAAAAAGAAAAGGTACTCTCACTTTTGCGCTCAATGGCCCTCATTCCGAGTTGTTCGCTCGTTCTTTTTCATCGCATCGCAGTGAAAATCCGCTTAGTACGCATGCGCAAAGTTCGCACTGCGACTGCGCCAAGTAACTTTACTATGAAGAAAGTATTTTTACTCACGGCTTTTTCTTCGCTCCGGCGATCGTAATGTGATTGACAGGAAATGGGTGTTACTGGGCGGAAACACGGCGTTTCAGGGGCGTGTGGCTGAAAACGCTACCGTTTCCGGAAAAAACGCAGGAGTGGCCGGGGAAACGGTGGGAGTGCCTGGGCGAACGCTGGGTGTGTTTGTGACGTCAACCAGGAACGACAAGCACTGAACTGATCGCACAGGCAGAGTAAGTCTGGAGCTACTCTGAAACTGCTAAGTAGTTTGTAATCGCAATATTGCGAATACATCGGTCGCAATTTTAAGAAGCTAAGATTCACTCCCAGTAGGCGGCGGCTTAGCGTGAGCAACTCTGCTAAATTCGCCTTGCGACCGACCAACTCGGAATGAGGGCCAATGTCCCAGAAGTCCAAATTTGTCCGAGTGGACAGATGTCATCCAATCAATATGAAAAATAAAAATACAACATAGTGTAATCCTGCAATGAAGATGGATCTTTCACCGCTGTGTAACACGTAAAATGGAGGTGTTGGTATAGTCCCAGATAGAAAGTTCATGCATCCACCTCCTTTTCAAAGGCACCAAGTGTGGTATACAGGAATTAAGGTGATGAACTCTTACATGTATGCTTACTTCTGTAGGCGTATTGAAGGCACATAAAGGTTTCTTTTGTGATCTTCAAGACTCTCCTCACACAAACGGATGAACCCCGTTATTTCTCATACCAAATCAAAAGCCAGAGATATAATCCAATTAGGAAAAAACACTCCTTTTATTATCAGAGTAGAATAAAAGTGGAAAGCAAAACAGTCATACCATATGGGGAAAGGCAAGTTGGTATTCAGCTAACAGCAATGGACCCGGATATCAATTGCTGATATGTCCCCACTATGGATAGGCTGATCTGCGACCCACCACATACACTGTGTCGACGCGTTTCGACGCTATGCAGCGTCTTTTTCAAGATTCACAGTGTAACACACTATAAACATAAATACAATCTGTAATTAAAAATTACGATAAAACAATATTTCATATATAAATGATATGTGTTTTACAATTTATAGAGCCACTTAAAAGCACTATAGTAATAGTAGTGATCCAAAGTATTTCTCTCCATTATAGACCTAACTGGTAAAAATACACCTTCACTCAAGAAGGTTACACCTTCAGTCAAAAAGGTTACATACCCCTGGAACGCAGCGTGTCCTGTCTGATCTCCTCCAAAACAAACATGCCCCAGAGCTAAGCATTTAAATAGGCACACGCCTGATTGGTGTGAACTTAATCCACCAATCAGGATGGGAACAGAATGATTGACTCACATATAAGCCAATGCGAGCTCACACAGATAGCGCAGGTGTAATATAACACTATACTGAGTTTGGATTGAAAGTCATGTGACTCGCGGGTCACGTGTTATCCTTAGGACATGTGACCAGCCTAGGTGACGCGTCGCCGCGTCACCTCATACTCGGCAGCGCATCGCGCTATTGAACCCGCCCGTCCCCCAATAAACAGAGGCACACGGGCAACCCCACACAAAGGTTGAGGTCACGATCGTGTGCCGCACATTACGGCAATGCACATCCCGACTACGTCTACGTATCGCGATGCCTGTCAGATGACATCATAGTCACATGACCGCAGACCTCCTTGTTATACGCTCGTCATGGTTTGTTTACATCACGTGACCGCTCCATAGGACTGTAGAATTGGAAGAATGGTAATCAAACAGCACATTCCCCTCATCAGGCTTTTGCAGAAGAAGCTGGAGACATTGAAGGAGGAGCTAAAACAGAGCGATTCCGCTAGGCATGTGGGACTTGTGGATGGAGCCCTTAATTCGCTTAACCAGGATTCACGGGTGGTCAATCTGTTGAAATTAGAGCACTTCATTTTTTGGCCACCGTGCTCGATCCTAGATTTAAAACCTACGTTGGATCTCTCTTTCCGGCAGACACAAGTCTGCAGAGGTTCAAAGACCTGCTGGTGAGAAAATTGTCAAGTCAAGCGGAACGTGACCCGTCAACAGCTCCTCCTTCACATTCTCCCGCAACTTGGGGTGCGAGGAAAAGGCTAAGAATTCCGAGCCCACCCGCTGGCGGTGATGCAGGGCAGTCTGGAGCGAGTGCTGACATCTGGTCCGGACTGAAGGATCTGCCAACGATTACTGACATGTCGTCTACTGTCACTGCATATGATTCTCTCACCATTGAAAGAATGGTGGAGGATTATATGAGTGACCGCATCCAAGTAGGCACGTCACACAGTCCGTACGTATACTGGCAGGAAAAAGAGGCAATTTGGAGGCCCTTGCAGAAACTGGCTTTATTTTACCTAAGTTGCCCACCCTCCAGTGTGTACTCCGAAAGAGTGTTTAGTGCAGCCGCTCACCTTGTCAGCAATCGGCGTACGAGGTTACTTCCAGAAAATGTGGAGAAGATGATGTTCATCAAAATGAATTATAATCAATTCCTCCGTGGAGAAATTCACCAGCAATTGCCTCCAGAAAGTACACAGGGACCTGAGATGGTGGATTCCAGTGGGGACGAATTAATAATCTGTGAGGAGGAGGATGTACACAGTGAAAGGGGTGAGGAATCGGACGATGAGGAGGAGGTGGACATCTTGCCTCTGTAGAGCCAGTTTGTGCAAGGAGAGATTGATTGCTTCTTTTTTGGTGGGGGCCCAAACCAACCAGTCATTTCAGTCACAGTTGTGTGGCAGACCCTGTCGCTGAAATGATGGGTTTGTTAAAGTGTGCATGTCCTGTTTATACAACATAAGGGTGGGTGGGAGGGCCCAAGGACAATTCCATCTTGCACCTCTTTTTTCTTTCATTTTTCTTTGCATCATGTGCTGTTTGGGGACTATTTTTTTGAAGTGCCATCCTGCCTGAAACTGCAGTGCCACTCCTAGATGTGCCAGGTGTTTGTTTCGGCCACTTGTGTCGCTTAGCTTAGCCATCCAGCGACCTTGGTGCACCTCTTTTTTTCTTTGCATCATGTGCTGTTTGGGGACTATTTTTTTGAAGTGCCATCCTGTCTGACACTGCAGTGCCACTCCTAGATGGGCCAGGTGTTTGTGTCGGCCACTTGGGTCGCTTAGCTTAGTCACACAGCTACCTCATTGCGCCTCTTTTTTTCTTTGCATCATATGCTGTTTGGGGACTATTTTTTTGAAGTGCCATCCTGTCTGACACTGCAGTGCCACTCCTAGATGGGCCAGGTGTTGGTGTCGGCCACTTGGGTCGCTTAGCTTAGTCATCCAGCGACCTCGGTGCAAATTTTAGGACTAAAAATAATATTGTGAGGTGTGAGGTGTTCAGAAAAGACTGAAAATGAGTGGAAATTATGGTTATTGAGGTTAATAATACTATGGGATCAAAATGACCCCCAAATTCTATGATTTAAGCTGTTTTTGAGGTTTTTTTGTAAAAAAAAAACACCCGAATCCAAAACACACCCAAATCCGACAAAAAAATTTCATGGAGGTTTTGCCAAAACGCGTCCGAATCCAAAACACGGCCGCGGAAGCGAATCCAAAACCAAAACACAAAACCCGAAAAATGTCCGATGCACATCACTAGTATTTTTTGCACCAGGACCGGACGCAGAGCCCGGTGCTGGTTCTAAAAATACGGGGGATCCCATGTCAATTTTTTCACCGTATTTTTACAACCAGGACCGGCTCAAAGAGCCCGAGGCTGGTTATGGACCCCACACAATTTTTTTTGGGGTTTTTTAACGATTTTTGTGCCGTCCGAAAAGTCGAATCCAGGACGCACTTATCCGTCAATTGGTCCGTTTTTCGACAGCGGGACTGTCGAATCCGTTTTTTATTGAATATGTCTAATTCCGGCACCTGCCGGCCGGAATTCGACGGTCGAATTGTGTCGTATTTAAAAACAGGCGAAAAAATGCCGCAATTCGCCCGGAATTGCATATACCCCATAATGTTTACTGGCAACCCTACAGTGTGACTTCATGTAAACTAGGGAACTACAATGGTTCATAAAATAAATTAGGGCACTACTATGGGGCGTAAAATTAACTAGGGCACAATTATGGGGCATAAAATGAATAACTGCTGTGCAGGGGTGGATCCAGTAGAAAATGATAGAGGGGGGGCACCATAGAAGGGGCAAGTACATTTGCGTGCGGCTTCGGTGCATGTGAGGTGGCGCTTCTTATACAATGCCCACAGTTGTAGCGCTCATTATGCAATGTCCACTGTACTGGTAGTGCCCCTTATATAGACCCCATAGTAGTGGTGCCCCTTATGCAATGCCCGTATTGCCCCCAGTAGTAATGTTGCCTGTAGTAATGCCCCCCCAGTCATTTAGCTCCCTAGTAGTTATGCCCCCAGTGGTAATGCCCCTGCAGTTATGACCCCAGTAGTTTACCCTCCCCCCCCCTTTAGTTTAGCCTCCCAGTGGTAATGCCCCCAGTAGTTTGCCTGCTAGTAGTTTAGCCACCAGTAGTAATGCCCCCCTGTAGTTTGCCCCATTGTAGTTTAGCCCCTGTAGTTATGCCCCCAGTAGTAATTCCCCCAGTAGTTTGGCCCCTGTAGTTATCCCCCAGTAGTTTGGCCCCTGTAGTTATGCCCCCTGTAGTTTAGCCCCCTAGTAGTAATGCCCCTGTAGTTACGCCGCCAGTAGTAATGCCCCTGTAGTTACGCCGCCAGTAGTAATGCCCTCCTGTAGTTTGCCCCAGTAGTTAGCCCCTTTGTAGTTTGCCCCCAGTAATAATGTCCCCCAGTAGTGTGCCCCCAGTAGATGCCCCCCCCCCAGTAATAATGTCCCCCAGTAGTAATGCCCCCTAGGAGTTTGTCCCCAATAGATGACCCCCCAGTAGTAATGCCCCCAGTAGATGCCCCCCAGTAATAATGCCCCCAGTTGTAATACACCCAGTAGATGCCACCAGTAATAATGTCCCCCAGTAGTTTGCCCCCAGTAGATGCCCCCCAGTAAAAATGTCCCCCAGTAGGTGCCCCCAGTAGTAATGCCCCCAATAGATGACCACCCAGTAGTAATGCCCCCAGTAGATGCCCCCCAGTAGTAATGCCCCCCCCCCCACCCAGTAGTAATGTCCCTTGTTGATGCTCCCAGTAGTAATGCCCCCAGAAGTAATGCCCCCAGTAGATGCTCCCCCAGTAATAATGCCCCCATTAATGTCTCTAGCATAGCGCACGCCGCACAGTGACAGCGCGCACGCCGCACAGTGACGTCTCTCCCATAGCGCACGCCGCACAGGCACAGTGACAGTGACAGTGACTCCCATAGCTCACGCCGCACAGTGACAGTGTCAGTACTGAGCTCCTGCCTCTGGCTTTCGGTGAGGAGAGACGGGCGCCCGCTGGTAACACAATCTCAGCGGGCGCCTGTCATCTCCCTGTGCGGCGTCGGGGGGGACGGAGGACGGAGGCCACAAATGACAGGGGGGGGGGGGGGCACGGGCCCGAGTGCCCCCCCCCCTTCTTGGATCCGCCACTGCTGCTGTGTAGAGGTGTCTCTCTAGAAGCATTGGTACAGGGTCCCCTTCAAAATATTGGCCACAAAGTTCAGGTTATGCCCCCGAGTAATACGTATCAGATGTTATTTGCATAGATGAACTTGTCAATTAAAATGTTTATGTAACATGTTTATGATGAGACTAGCGCTGCTCTCCATCATACCAGAGCCGTAACTACGTGTGTGCCAGGTGTGCCTGGCACACAGCGCAGTCGCCCTGAGGGCGCAACTGGCCGCATTCCCTAAAATCATCAGCGGCTTGTAATGAGTCAAACTGACTCATTACAAGCCGCCTGTGTGAGTGTGCTGCCGCCGGAGAGGAGCAGCACACAGTAGGAGGAGGAGGGAGGGGGACTCCGGAGCCGCAGCAGCGCTATGTAATTGGTGGCAGCACCGCTGCAGCTGTCCCTCTCCTTCCACATAGACTGGCCGCCGCCGCAGTGAATGCTGGGATGCGCTTCCCTCATCCCAGCATTCACAGCGGCGGTGGCCAGCCAATGCTGAAGGAGAGGGACAGCTGCATGCGGCGCTGCCACCAATTACATAACGCTGCTGCGGCTCCGGAGTACCCCTCCCTCCTTCTCCCCTGCCTCCAGAGCAGCCAGCACCGAGGAGCCTTACTGCCTGAGCCAGCGGAGAGAGGGTAAGTATCTATCTGTCTGTCTGTCTATCTGTCTGTCTATCTCTCCTGTCTCCCTAATGTGTAAAAGGCGGACTGGCTGCCGTATTGTGTAAAAAGGGGGACGCTGTCTGCCGTAATGTGTAAAAAGGGGGACTCTGCCATAATGTGTGATAAGAGGATACTGTCTGCCGTAACGTGTAAAAACGGGGACGCTGTCTGCCGTAACGTGTAAAAAGGGGGACGCTGTCTGCCGTAATGTGTAATAAGGGGACGCTGTCTGCCGTAATGTGAAAAAACAGGACGCTGTCTGCCGTAATGTGTAAAAACAGGACGCTGTCTGCCGTAATGTGTAAAAAGGGGACGCTGTCTGCCATAATGTGTAAAAAGGGGACGCTGTCTGCCGTAATGTGTAAAAAGGGGACGCTGTGTGCCGTAATGTGTAAAAACAGGACGCTGTCTGCCGTAATGTGTAAAAACGGGACGCTGTCTGCCGTAATGTGTAAAAAGGGGACGCTGTCTGCCGTAATGTGTAAAAACAGGACGCTGTCTGCCGTAATGTGTAAAAAGGGGACTCTGTCTGCCGTAATGTGTAAAAAGGGGACTCTGTCCGCCGTAATGTGTAAAAAGAGGACTCTGCCCGCCGTAATGTGTAAAAGGGGCTCTACATGGTGTAGTGGCGCTACTGTGTGGTGTAATTTGAATAATGAAGACTACTGTGCACCGTAATAGGAATTGGTATTATTTTGTGGCCACACCCCTTCCCCATGAAGCCACGCCCGTATATATATTTTTTCACATGCCTGCGGAGCGCACTGCCCTTATATTATGGCACTGCATCATACATAGGGGTCTATTCATGTAAGAATGTGATGTTTAGGTTTAACTTTTCACTAAACATTGCATTCTTATTTCAGGTGTTTTTTCATATGTTTAACGCAATTCACTAATACTTAACTGTTCCCTGATGTAATGCGGTATCCGACTGACCCACGACCCCAGCTTCTCCATTCTCCACTCTTCATATCGCAGCTGGGAGGGTTTCTGTGCATGCGTGGTGTGTCCCCGGCCTCCAGATGTCTTCTGCGTATGCGCCAGGGAATCCAGCGCTCCAGCAGCGGGACACAGGGTAGAGTGGGGGCTCACTGGCATACAGCTGGGCAAGGACAGTAAGGAGGATGTGACCTGGCATATGTATATGTCGGGTACACATTTTAGCAGCGGCGGGGGAGGAGAGATGTGACAACGAAGTCATCGGGGGCAGCGGTGGCGGACAGTCAGGAGACCTGGCATATGCATAATTGCATATGCCCTGGGCTCCTCTGATTGTCCGGCATCAGAGAAGAAGGCAGGGAGACAGCAGTCTCCGCTGCCCTTCTCCATTCTACTGCCAGTCTACGCCATCCTGAAATGGTGATTACAATGTTAGGGGCGAAGCGGAAAGCACAGCTTTCCGTGCCTACATGAATTGCAATCACCATTCATTAGAATGGTGTTGCAATTCAACTGCTGGGACAGGAGCACAGTAGAGTAAACAGCTGCTAGAGGGGCAGTAAGATGCTACATGAATTAGAGGGAGCAGAGAAAAGCCCTGTTTCGCGCATAACAGGGCTTTTCACTACTCTATGAATAGACCCCATTGTCACATATTTCCCTATTTGAGTATTGGAAAGACTCAAAAAGAGAGATTTTTCTCAGCACTTTCTCATAAATTATTTAGTCAGCACAGTAGCCACAGTTGATTTAAACTTTTGTCTATTTTATTTTTTAGTCTTGTCTAGAAATCCAAGCACTTATGTACTAAAATATTGTTTTTTTCTATTTTAAGTGTATTTATTTATAATTATTATTGGGGGTAATTTCAAGTTGATCGCAGCAGGAATTTTGTAGTTGGGCAAAACCATGTGCACTGCTGGGGGGGGGGGGGCAGATATAACATGTGCAGAGAGAGTTAGATTTGGATGGGTTACTTTGTTTCTGTGCAGGGTAAATACTGGCTGCTTTATTTTTACACTGCAATTTAGATTTCAGTTTGAACACGCCACACCCAAATCTAACTCTCTCTGCAAATGTTATATCTGCCGCTCCTGCAGTGCACATGGTTTTGCACAATTGCTAACAAACTTGCTGCTTCGATTAACTCAGAATTAGGCCCATTGGGGGTAATTCCAAGTTGATCGCAGCAGGATTTTTGATAGCAGTTGGGCAAAACCATGGCCCTCATTCCGAGTTGTTCGCTCGTTCTTTTTCATCGCAACGCAGCGATTTTCCGCAAACTGCGCATGCGCAATGTTCGCACTGCGGCTGCGCCAAGTAAATTTGCTAAGAAGTTTGGTTTTTACTTCGTTCTGGTGATCGTTTTTTCGCACACTCCCATAAAACGTCCAGTTTCCGCCCAGAAACACCCACTTCCTGTCAATCACACTCCGATCACCAGAACGATGAAAAATCCTCGTTATGCCGTGAGTTAAATACCTAATTTTTGAGTAAAATAACTAAGCGCATGCGCTCTGCGAACCTTGCGCATGCGCAGTAAGCGACTAATCGCAATATAGCGAAACTCGGCAACGAGCGACCAACTCGGAATGAGGGCCATTGTTCCTATGCATTGTGAAGTGAAAGTAAAACATATCTCATTTGTGCACAGTCCTCTTAACTGATGAACCTTCTCACTGATATGGTCCACTACTGCTGACAGACAGAAGGTGGCGCTGTTGCATAACAGAGAGGTAGTGTGATCTGTACATTACTATGATTTTGATAACCTTGATGATAAAAAAGGAAGAAAAAAAAAAGCATTATACAGTTTTACAAGATTTTGAAGTTTTAACTCTGTTGTGTGTACACTTTAGGTATAAATGCCATATTCACCAACCTCTGATTTCCTGTTGCAGTCACTGTTTTAAAAGTATTTGACTATGAAAGTTTTAATCCACATTGAGGCCTATTCAAATGTTGTTGTTTTCGCTGGCCGCCACTAGAATGCGCCCGACGGCAGCAATTCAATTTTTCTGCCGCTCAGGCTGCCGTGAAGGACACATTTTTTCTCGCAGCCTCCTGAGGTGCGAGAAGAAATGTGTCCAAACCCAGCACTTTGGGCATCCAAACGGGCATTTGGACGTCCAATGAAGGCGGTTTAGACGGGTTTAGCTGTTTTACGTGGCTAAACCCTGTCTGTTTGGGCGTGACATGTGCGATGTGCATTGGCGCCCAAACAACAAATGAATAGTAACAATTGTTTGGGCGTCTAAACAGTCCCGTTTAGATGGGATTTTTAGATGCCCCAAACAATTGAATTCCCCCCAATAAGTCAATGGGCAGGGTGCAATGAAGTCCGAGTTGAGCGGTCATGTGGGATACCAGATGAACTCGGACTTTATTAAAGGGGCAATCATTTGCAAGGCATAGCCTTGTAAATTAATGTCCCTTTAAAAAAATGTCCGATGTCGGACGGAATCCCGCACGGCCGCTGAACTCGGACTTCATTACATCCCGCACAATGGGGGTCATTCCGAGTTATTCGCTCGTTATTTTTTTCTCGCAACGGAGCGATTAGTCGCTAATGCGCATGCGCAATGTCCGCAGTGCGACTGCGCCAAGTAAATTTGCTATGCAGGTAGGTATTTTACTCACGGCATTACGAGGTTTTTTCTTCGTTCTGGTGATCGTAATGTGATTGACAGGAAGTGGGTGTTTCTGGGCGGAAACTGGACGTTTTATGGGAGTGTGTGAAAAAACGCTACCGTTTCTGGGAAAAACGCGGGAGTGGCTGGAGAAACGGAGGAGTGTCTGGGCGAACGCTGGGTGTGTTTGTGACGTCAAACCAGGAACGACACTGACTGAACTGATCGCAGATGCCGAGTAAGTCTGGAGCTACTCAGAAACTGCTAAGAAGTGTCTATTCGCAATTCTGCTAATCTTTCGTTCGCAATTTTGATAAGCTAAGATTCACTCCCAGTAGGCGGCGGCTTAGCGTGTGCAAAGCTGGTAAAAGCAGCTTGCGAGCGAACAACTCGGAATGACCCCCAATGTATGAAGTAGTGATAAAAAAGGGGTTATTGTGGCTTCTTCATACATCTTTGGTTTATTTTAATGACGCTGCTGCATTAGCCAGCTATGGTTTCTGTTGCTTGTCTAATACTTCCAAGTCCTGCTGCTGCCTCTGGGCGATTCTTGCATTGTTCATTCTCACTAACAATATTGCATGTTTTCCTGATGTCACACATGTGCATTAGCCATTACGTTTCACATTAGCACTATGCTGATGCAGTATGGCCAGTCAGAGATTGCTGGAGGGGTGAGTTACCTTAACACCTCTCAGGGGTCACTCTGTTTTACATTTTCTGTGCACAGACATACTGCATGGATGGGCTAAGCAGCAATGCTGCATTTCTCTTAGTGCAGAGATAAGTAAAATGTTAATACATCTCCTATTTGGGCCCCTGTTTATGAAGTTGCAGCTAGCTGCATTTTTTGCCACTTTAGGGGTTGCTGCATCAAGCGATGGAAAGAGTGGAGAAGTAACCAATCAGCTTTGAGGTAGCATTTATCAAGCACATTCTATAAAATGATTAGTAGATGCTGATTGGTTGGTTGCTGTGAGCAACTTTTCCACTGGTCCACTTCTCTGCTCTTTTCATTCCGTGATGCATCAACCCCTTAAAATTTAGAAATGCCTTGTGTGAAACACTTTGGGGTTCAGGGTAAGTAGTTACCATTTTATTGTATGACAACAGCAAAAGCAACATTGTTCAGTTGTCAGGATTGTGGCCAAGAAAGCCGATAGCTGGTACTTTGCGTATGCACCAAACCCGTACTGTACATGTGCAGTATGGGTCCTGCGTGTTTCCCTCCATTTTGGGGGAGTGCCGAGGACAGGATCTCCATCTTCCGATGGAGATTTCCTGGCCTCCCGGTAGGAGCTGTGTCGGCCAGTTTACATACCTTCCAACTGTCCAACTTTCAGCTGGACAATCACTTTTTATGGGACTATCCCACTGTCCCACCGGCGGGCCATAGTGCTCCATGGGGTGGGGGTGGGGGGTTGGGGGTAAGCACTGTCACCACTGCTCTATGCAGGTCAGCGTGTGAATAGGTGCCATGCGATGCGCACATCATTATTCAGGTGCAGGGGGAGGGCCTGGGGGCTACCCAGCACTCTCTGACAGAGAGTGCTTGGCACGCCCCCCACAGTGATGTAAATATGGGTATGCCGCTAGGCTCTGCCCCCTTCATTGCGAGGCTATGCCCCTTTTCAGGCAGACACACCTACGGTGTGCCCAGTGTCCCGTTTTCAATGCACAAGATGTTGGGAGATATACAATTTGCATGACCCCATGGAATGCAGCACTAGATCACAAATGCATGGAGGAGGCATCTACTTATATCAGGCGCCTCCTGCTGCATTATCACATCTGTGTATCACTGCTGCTTCCAAGTAAGCAGCAGCGACGCACTATCCAGTCACATCTGACTCAGGCCCAAAGTGAGTACCCCAGCCTTTGTGCGTTCAGATGCCCGCTTGTACTCCAAGTGAAGGGCATTTACTAACATTGCGCCAAGTAAATTTGCTATGCAGTTAGGTATTTTACTCACGGCATTACGAGGTTTTTTCTTCGTTCTGGTGATCGTAATGTAATTGACAGGAAGTGGGTGTTTCTGGGCGGAAACTGGCCGTTTTATGGGAGTGTTTGAAAAAACGCTACCGTTTCTGGGAAAAACGTGGGAGTGGCTGGAGAAACGGAGGAGTGTCTGGGCGAACGCTGGGTGTGTTTGTGACGTCAAACCAGGAACGACAAGCACTGAACTGATCGCACTGGAAGAGTAAGTCTCGAGCTACTCAGAAACTGCACAGAGAAGTCTTTTCGCGATATTGCGAATCTTTCGTTCGCAATTTTGATAAGCTAAGATTCACTCCCAGTAGGCGGCGGCTTAGCGTGTGCAAAGCTGCTAAAAGCAGCTTGCGAGCGAACAACTCGGAATGAGGGCCATTAGCATAAAGCCGCAGGCGCCACTATGGCAAAAGATAATTGCAGACTTTCTTTGCTGCCTCCTCCGAGAGGGGTAAGAAAGGTTGGCACAGTGGGGGGCATGAGGTCGGTTTGGCGCGGCATAGGAGGGTGGTGTGACAGTGCGATCATGTCATCATGGCTCCTCCCCCTGCTATACAATGCTTTACTCAGGAGGTGGCAGCACCAGGAAGATGGCTGGCAGTTGTGGGAGACTTGAATGCTCTTCCCAGCAGCTGGAAGCACCACCCGAGATTTGGGTGCCTCCTGGCCATTTCGGGAGAGTAAGTCTGTGCTAAAGCAGTCGCAGCAGCTTGTGACTCAATGTCATCTCCTATTGTTTGCATAGTTATGAGTTGTGAAAATATTGTAGTGGGTAGATACTGCATTAGGATTTGGGGGAATATTTGAAATAAAGTATCCAGAAGATTGTTCCAATAGGATGGTGAAAGTGGACTTACCAGACCGCTGCCACATAACTGAGCCTAAAGGAAGGAACTGTCTAAAAGGATACCACGTAACACTTTTCTAATGCAAATAACGTGGCTTGAATGGGAACGGTGGGCCTCAGAGCAGCTGAAAAGAAAATGTCGTAACTAGAGATGAGCGGGTTCGGTTCCCCTTCTGCTGCATCGTGCTGCTCAGTGTCAGTTCTCAGTAGTATCATCAGTGCTCAGTATCACTGCTCATTGTCTTGTGCTGCATCGTGGTGCTCAGTAATACTACATTACTAATACTAGTACAGTGTCTTGTGCTGCATCGTGCTGCTCAGTGTCAGTTCTCAGTAGTATCATCAGTGCTCAGTATCAGTGCTCAGTAGTATAATCAGTGCTCAGTATCACTGCTCATTGTCTTGTGCTGCATTGTGGTGCTAAGTAATACTACATTACTAATATTAGTACAGTGTCTTGTGCTGCATCGTGCTGCTCAGTGTCAGTTCTCAGTAGTATCATCAGTGCTCAGTATCACTGCTCATTGTCTTGTGCTGCATCGTGGTGCTCAGTAATACTACATTACTAATACTAGTACAGTGTCTTGTGCTGCATCGTGCTGCTCAGTGTCAGTTCTCAGTAGTATTATCAGTGCTCAGTATCAGTGCTCAGTAGTATCATCAGTGCTCAGTATCATTGCTCATTGTCTTGTGCTGCATTGTGGTGCTGAGTAATACTACATTACTAATAATAGTACAGTGTCTTGTGCTGCATCGTGCTGCTCAGTATCAGTTCTCAGTAGTATCATCAGTGCTCAGTATCACTGCTCATTGTCTTGTGCTGCATCGTGGTGCTCAGTAATACTACATTACTAATACTAGTACAGTGTCTTGTGCTGCATTGTGCTGCTCAGTGTCAGTTCTCAGTAGTAACATCAGTGCTCAGTATCAGTGCTCAGTAGTATCATCAGTGCTCAGTATCACTGCTCATTGTCTTGTGCTGCATTGTGGTGCTCAGTAATACTACATTACTAATACTAGTACAGTGTTTTCTGCTGCATCGTGCTGCTCAGTGTCAGTTCTCAGTAGTATCATCAGTGCTCAGTATCACTGCTCATTGTCTTGTGCTGCATCATGGTGCTCAGTAATACTACATTACTAATACTAGTACAGTGTCTTGTGCTGCATCGTGCTGCTCAGTGTCAGTTCTCAGTAGTATCATCAGTGCTCAGTATCAGTGTCAGTAGTAATATCAGTGCTCAGTATCACTGCTCATTGTCTTGTGCTGCATTGTGGTGCTGAGTAATACTACATTACTAATAATAGTACAGTGTCTTGTGCTGCATCGTGCTGCTCAGTATCAGTTCTCAGTAGTATCATCAGTGCTCAGTATCAGTGCTCATTGTCTTGTGCTGCATCGTGGTGCTCAGTAATACTACATTACTAATACTAGTACAGTGTCTTGTGCTGCATCGTGCTGCTCAGTGTCAGTTCTCAGTAGTATCATCAGTGCTCAGTATCAGTGCTCAGTAGTATAATCAGTGCTCAGTATCACTGCTCATTGTCTTGTGCTGCATTGTGGTGCTCAGTAATACTACATTACTAATACTAGTACAGTGTCTTGTGCTGCTCAGTGTCAGTTCTCAGTAGTATCATCAGTGCTCAGTATCACTGCTCATTGCCTTGTGCTGCATTGTGGTGCTGAGTAATACTACATTACTAATAATAGTACAGTGTCTTGTGCTGCATCGTGCTGCTCAGTATCAGTTCTCAGTAGTATCATCAGTGCTCAGTATCAGTGCTCATTGTCTTGTGCTGCATCGTGGTGCTCAGTAATACTACATTACTAATACTAGTACAGTGTCTTGTGCTGCATCGTGCTGCTCAGTGTCAGTTCTCAGTAGTATCATCAGTGCTCAGTATCAGTGCTCAGTAGTATAATCAGTGCTCAGTATCACTGCTCATTGTCTTGTGCTGCATTGTGGTGCTCAGTAATACTACATTACTAATACTAGTACAGTGTCTTGTGATGCATCGTGCTGCTCAGTGTCAGTTCTCAGTAGTATCATCAGTGCTCAGTATCACTGCTCATTGTCTTGTGCTGCATCGTGGTGCTCAGTATTACTACATTACTAATACTAGTACAGTGTCTTGTGCTGCATCGTGCTGCTCAGTGTCAGTTCTCAGTAGTATTATCAGTGCTCAGTATCAGTGCTCAGTAGTATCATCAGTGCTCAGTATCACTGCTCATTGTCTTGTGCTGCATTGTGGTGCTGAGTAATACTACATTACTAATAATAGTACAGTGTCTTGTGCTGCTCAGTGTCAGTTCTCAGTAGTATCATCAGTGCTCAGTATCACTGTTCATTGCCTTGTGTTGCATCGTGGTGCTCAGTAATACTACGTTACTAATACTAGTACAGTGTTTTGTGCTGCATCGTGCTGCTCAGTGTCAGTGCTCATTAGTATCATCAGTGCTCAGTATCACTGCTCATTGTCTTGTGCTGCATTGTGGTGCTGAGTAATACTACATTACTAATAATAGTACAGTGTCTTGTGCTGCATCGTGCTGCTCAGTGTCAGTTCTCAGTAGTATCATCAGTGCTCAGTATCACTGCTCATTGTCTTGTGCTGCATCATGGTGCTCAGTAATACTACATTACTAATACTAGTACAGTGTCTTGTGCTGCATCGTGCTGCTCAGTGTCAGTTCTCAGTAGTATTATCAGTGCTCAGTATCAGTGCTCAGTAGCATCATCAGTGCTCAGTATCACTGCTCATTGTCTTGTGCTGCATTGTGGTGCTGAGTAATACTACATTACTAATAATAGTACAGTGTCTTGTGCTGCTCAGTGTCAGTTCTCAGTAGTATCATCAGTGCTCAGTATCACTGCTCATTGCCTTGTGCTGCATCGTGGTGCTCAGTAATACTACATTACTAATACTAGTACAGTGTTTTGTGCTGCATCGTGCTGCTCAGTGTCAGTTCTCAGTAGTATCATCAGTGCTCAGTATCAGTGCTCAGTAGTATCATTCGTGCTCAGTATCACTGCTCATTGTCTTGTGCTGCATTGTGGTGCTCAGTAATACTACATTACTAATACTAGTACAGTGTCTTGTGCTTCTCAGTGTTAGTTCTCAGTAGTATCATCAGTGCTCAGTATCACTGGTCAGTGCTCTGTGTCTTGTGCTGCATCGTGCTGCTCAGTGTCTGCCATTTGATATAATTCCCATGATACTGGCTTGTAATTCTAGTGATTTTGTCATTTTCTTCCAGTGATTTGGACAAATAAATAATACCATTGATTAGAACAAATAATTCCTGTGATATTGAGGTGTTTGTGTCGCTTAGCTTAACCATCCAGCGACCACAGTGCACCTCTTTTTCTCTTTTCTTTGCATCATGTGCTGTTTGGGGACTATTTTTTTAAAAGTGCCATCCTGTCTGACACTTCCGTATATGTCCAGTGATACTGCCATCTCCTATATAATAGCCCTAATCTGTGACCTTGTGATTCATTTGCTAACGCTGGGCGGAGTTACAACAGTGGGCGGAGTTAGTCAAATGAGTCACAGAGATCTGGCCAAATCTACAGGAGACTAGGAGCAGAAGCAGATAGCATGGGCATTGGGCATGTCACAGGCAGGGGTGCAGACCTCCCAGCTTTCTGCAGGAGCTTTCTCCAGGCAGAAGGAGGGACACACACACACTCGGCGAAAAGGGGGCGTGGCTTCATGGGAGGGTCCCCGTTTTCGTCAGTGAGGGAGCATGCCCAGCGCTCTGTGAGCTGCTGGCATGCCCCCAGGGGCTGATTATGAGTCCGGGGGGCCCAGGGCACTTGTGACAGGGGAGCCCTATCTCATTGCTGTGCCTGCTGTGGGTTGGGGGCGTGGCCTAATCGCGCCCCGCGCGGCCACGCCCCCTTATGCAAATTTCGTTTTTTATTTTTATTTTTTTGATGGGATTTTGGCCCCTCAGCTAGGGCTAAATCCAGAGGAGGTGGTCGCTCCCCCCTACACACCCGCACAGGCAGAAGAAAGCAGGGAGACTGCTGCCTCCCTGCAACACCACAGACCTGCCTACACGTAGCAGCGTGCGCTGACTGTAGCACAATGCTGCCGCTGTTACTGGCAGGACGGGGGGGTAGGTTCTGAGCTGGGACAGAGCTACTCCAGCCGGGGGGTCCCCTAAAACTGTGGGGCCAACGGTACGTATCCCCTGCCCCCCCCCCACCTTAATCCGGCTTTGCTGCTGGAACCCCCCCATTAATCCGTACCCCCTGATGCCCCCTCTCCCTCTGTCTCCACTATTCACCGCTGCTCTGCTAAGCAGAACAGCGAGTACAGGAGCTATCCAACTGCCCCCCCCCCCCCCACCGCCGGACACTGCGACCCGCGGGTGGGACAGCGGGACAGACCCCAAAAAATGGGACTGTCCCGCGAAAATCGGGACATTTGGCAGGTATGGGGGTGTGTGAGGGGTATGTCATACAGACAGACGGGCACCGGCTCACTGTGTGCTTGACCCCCCACATCGGCATACTCAGCAGGGTCTCTCTGATGCGGAGGAGCGTCACTTTCTGACACACTCCACGCTTCTTAGCTGCAGTTTAGTGGGGCACCTGCCGCTGTGCAGGTTCCATACTGCCTCTGTTATCTCCAGCCCCGGCAACCCCACCGCTAGCTGCAGCGCTGCCACCCGCAGTGGAGTGCGCCCAGCTCATTCACACACTTTAGCTGGCGGGTAGCGCTGCAGAAATCCGAGCTGCTTGCAGGCTCTGACCCACTCCTCCCTCCAGCCGCAGCGTCTCCTGGGAGCTAACCAGTCACTCCCAGTCTCCCCTTACCACAGTGCCCGGAAGCCGTGAGGTCCGCGCCACGTGCATGCTATGACCCCCTCCTCCCTCCAGCCGCAGCATCTCCTGGGGGCTAACCAGTCATTTCCAGTCTCACCTTACCACAGTGCCCGGCAGCTGCGCGAGGTCTGCGGTGTGTGACTGAGGAGGGGGGGAGGGATGCGGACGGGCAGAGGAAGCAGGACTCCAGCCTGAGAGAGTCAGCCATGCCAAGTCTCCAGCAGCAGCAGATCCCAACAGGTTGGAGTGGAACAGCAGCAGCCAGCAGCAGTGACTCCGGTAAGACACATCTGTCTGTCACCACTGTTTTGTCCCTAATACCAATCTCTCCCGTGCCCTGTGTTCTGTCATGTCCCTGTCACCCCTGGCCTTGCCCTGCCACCCTTATCCTGGCCCTTTCACCCTTATCCTGGCCCTGTCACCCTTATGCTAGCCCTGTTACCCCTATCCTGGCCCTGTCACCCCTGTGCTTGCCCTGTCAACCCTATACTGGCCCCGTCACCCCTGTCCTGGTCCTGCCGCCCCTACCCTGGCCCTGTCACCCCTATCCTGTCCCTATCATTTCTTTCCTGGCCCTGTAACCCCTGTCCTGGCCCTGTCACCCCTGTCCTGGCACCGTCACCCCTGTTCTGACCCTGTCACCCCTGTCCTGGCCCTGTTACTGCATACCCTCCAACTACCTTTTATGGCATGTACAGTACCCGCAGCGCCTCCAGACCTCTCCCCAATGCACCACACCTCCGCACCTTCCCCTCCACCACAAGCGGCACTTCACCCCTCCCCCACATGCTGTGCCTCCAGACCCCCTACACCACCCGTGGCTCCCTCTCCTCCACCCCTTCACCACCCACAGCACCTCCAGGCCCCTTCCACCATTCACCCCCCTTATATGTCTCCCCCCACACCTGCCCCCCTCCATCCGCAGCATCTGCTGACACCCTCCTCCATCAGCGGTCCCCCCCACACCCACCCCTCCCCCACCAATGGCACCCCCGCACCTGCCCCTCCACCACCTGCAGCACCTCCGGACCTCCTTTCCCATCCGCCGCAACACCCGTACCTGACCCTACCCATGGTGCCTGCTGTCCCCTACCCAACCCCCGGCACTCCCTTCCCATCCCACAGCACCTCCGGAACCCTTCACCCATCCACAACATCCCCACACCTGCCCCTCTCCCACCCGTGGCACCCCTGCCCCTCCCCCACCTGCAGTGCCTCCGGACCCCTCCCCCATCTGCATCCCCCACTCCTCTGCCCCTCCACCACCTGCAGCACCTCCGGACCTCCTTTCCCATCCGCCGCAACACCCGTACCTGCCCCTACCCATGGTGCCTGCTGTCCCCTACCCAACCCCCGGCACTCCCGTCCCTTCCCATCCCACAGCACCTCCGGAACCCTTCACCCATCCACAACATCCCCACACCTGCCCCTCTCCCACCCGTGGCACCCCTGCCCCTCCCCCACCTGCAGTGCCTCCGGACCCCTCCCCCATCTGCATCCCCCACTCCTCTGCCCCTCCCCCACACGCAGCACCTCCCGAACCTTCCCCATCCAGGCCCCACCCCCACTTCTGCCTCCCCTCCACCCGCAGCATCTACAGACACCATCCGCAGTCCCCCCCGCACCCGCTACATTCTGTACATCGTGCCCTGCAGGTGCTGTTTACGCCGTCGCAAGGGGCTGCGCCTCCTTCACCATCGCACGCCCTTTCATTGTGCAATATTTAACCACTAACAAAGGAATGCAGGTAATACTCCATATAATACAAATATTAAACCCCAGAAAGGCATGCAAGGGTTAAGGGGGGGTAGCCCCTTGCGACGGTGTGAAGAGCGCCCGTAGGGCGCGATGAAGCACCTAGTTTGATATAATTCCCGACATTATTGCAATTTAATTCCAGTGATTTTGTCATTTTCTTCCAGTGATTTGGACCAATAATACCATTGATTAGAACAAATAATTCCTGTGATACTGGCTTTTAATTCTAGTGATTTTGTCATTTTCTTCAAGTGATTTGGACCAATAATTCCATTGATTATAACGAATAATTCCAGTGATGTTGCCTTATAATTCACATGATACTGGAGTCTAATTCTAGATGGGCCAGGTGTTTGTGTCGCTTAGCTTAGCCATCCAGCGACCTTGGTGCACCTCTTTTTTTCTTTGCATCATGTGCTGTTTGGGGACTATTTTTTTAAGTGCCATCCTGTCTGACACTGCAGTGCCACTCCTAGATGGGCCAGGTGTATGTGCCAGCCACTTGGGTCGCTTAGCTTATTCATCCAGTGACCTTTTTAGGACTAAAAATAATACTGTGAGGTGTGAGGTGTTCAGAATAGACTGGAAATGAGTGGAAATTATGGTTATTGAGGTTAATAATACTATAGGATCAATATTACCCCAAGTTCTATGATTTTAGCTGTTTTTGAGGTTTTTTAAAAATTCACCCGAATCCAAAACACATCCGAATCCAAAACCCGAAAGGGTGGTTTTGCCAAAACGCGTCCGAATCCAAAACACAACCGCGGACCTGAATCCAAAACCAAAACAGAAAACACGAAAAATGCCCGCTGCACATCTCTAGTCGTAACTAGTAGCAGTCGGCAATGTAACAAATGTTTAAGAAAAAGTACACAGATTTACGTTACATGATGGCGGTGTCTGGGAAAGAGACGAAGGATTTGGGCAGAGCGAGAGAGCATTTTTGCTGTATTTATATTAGGATTGGAAACACAGTGACTACAAATATGTTATCCCGCCAAGACACAGGGAAACCATGTCTAGTACTGTATGTCAGCAAATGTAGTGAAAAGGAAGAGCTTACAGGTCTGTGCTATGGCGGTGACTGCTTCTCGTTATCAGTATCTCCCAGTATCCTATAAACAGACAACACCCCACCCTCACCCAATGATTCAGCACATATCTCCCGGGCTCTGGGTGCAAAACAAGGTTGAAGAAATCACACAGTTTGTAATGTTCTCTGCAAAATCTACCGACGTGCAGGGTTGGACTGGCCAACAGGGGTACAGAGAAAAGCATCGGTGGGCCCTACTGCCTGGGGCCCCACCCCCTCCTCTAGGGATCAGGTTCCAGACTATATTGTTACTAATCTAGTACATTATTATGCATGCACTACAGTATTACTGTATATATTTATTTAGGGGACCAACACTTGCAAAATGGTTAGGCAAACCAATGTGGCGGCTGGGCATCTTCCTCTAGAGACTGGCCACACCCCTAAACATGGGCCCCTACCACTGTATTCCCCCGGTGGGCCCTACATGCCCCAGTCCGAAACTGTGGACGTGTGTCCTTGTAGCTAATGCAATACAGCTGATACGATACGTCTTATGTGCAGGAGATTGTTGGGGGGAGCATGTTAGTATTGACATAGTGTCTGATGCTTGCACCTCTGAAAGTCGTTGCAGAGAGCATTTTGGGATACATAAGCCCAGGGTTCTCTTTATATCCATGAAAAGAAAAGAGAAAAAGAAGACTCTTATGTGGGCGCACTCTTGTTCTAAATGTTAAATTCTAGGATATGTAGAAATATTAAAACATATATTTTTTATTGATCTTTTTTTAAAATAACAACCAAACAATTATCCAAAAGCCAATGCCTCGGCAGATAAATCATGTGAAAAAAGGTTAAAATGTTGTCATACTACACAACTGGTAGTTTGAAAAGTTGTGGACACAGTAAGTCCTATACCCTTTTCCTTTGACCAGTACAGAAAAATCTGTATTGATAAGACCAGGAGATTGGTCGATAACAAACAGGGAACGTGATCACTAGTATCTGTAAAAAGCACGGCAAGCAATAGTCATAGTTTCAATTTCATACCACGTAATTAAATAGTGCAAATGGAAGATCTCTGGAATTTATTCGGGTGTGATTTAAATACAACTCCAACAGCAGTATCACCATTTTTTTCCTCTATTTCGTACTATTTAATGAGATGTTCCATTTGCAGTGACCAAACTGAGGGGGTCATTCAGATCTGATCGCTGCTGTGCGTTTTCACACAACGGGCGATCAGATCCGAACTGTGCATGCGTATGCACCGCACTGCACCGGCGTGTCGCACAGCTACAACGGGCTTCGCTGGTCAGCGACGGGATGGTGCGAAGGATCCATTTGCGCTGGCGATCACAAGGAGATTCACAGGAAGAGGCCGTTGGTGGGTGCAACTGACCGTTTCAGGGAGTGTCTGGAAAAACGCAGGCAGGCTCAAGCATTTTCAGGGAGAGTATCTGATGTCAGCTCCAGCCCCGATCAGCAGGATTCCATCGCACTGGAACAGTAAGTCCTGGGCTGCGCAGAGACTGCACAAAATCAGTTTTTGCAGCTCTGCTACACGTGCGTTTGCACACTTGCACAGTGAAAACCACTCCCCCTGTAGGCAGGCGATTTATTTCTTCGCAGGACTGCAAAAATTGCAGCCCAGCGATCAGTTCTCAATTAGGGTTCCGGTATGAATGGTCGACAGTGTTAAGGTTGACACTCATTAGGTCGACCACTATTGGTCGACATTGACATGGTCGAGATGGACTAATGGTCGACACATGAAAAGGTCGACTTGAGTTTTTTTACTTTTTTTGGTGTCGTTTTCTGCGTAAAGTGACGGGGAACCCCAATTAGTACACCACGTCCCCTCGCATGGCTCGCTTCGCTCGCCATGCTTCGGGCAAAGTGCCTCGCTGCGCTCGGCACAGGTTACCGTTCCCAATCGAAGTCCACGTGGATTGTAAAGTATGAAAAAGTTCCAAAAAAGTGGAAAACAAAACAAAACATGTCGGCCTTTTCATGTGTCGACCATTTTCACGTGTCGACTTTGGCCACGTTGACCATGTCAATGTCGACTAATAGTGGTCGACCTAATGAGTGTCGACCTTAACATTGTCGACCATCTGACCGGATACCCTCAATTAGGCCCTGAGCCCATGTTCCACTAAATACTTTTGTACTATATATAAATAGGCACCCGCGAATGCTTGCAGTAGTTACACATGAGTCAGCATTTCTCAGGACACTAAGTTACCTTAAAGTTATATTGCTCTAATTGGGTGTCTTCAGCACACATCTTGAATATCCCTCCTTGGCAGGCTTCTATTCGTGGTTCCTATCCTATGACAGCGTTGACAGCCACAGTGCTTCAGAGAGCAGGGGAGCTGGCCGGACTGTGTCATGTGGAGTAGAATCCTTAGGTTATGGCATTGGATCTGCCGCACTGTGCAGCTGCAGGCCAGCAATCTTAGGTGACTCAATATGCCACCAGCTCAGGTGGCAGATACATCTTGGCCAAGCCCATCTCTGCACTAGAGGGAGGAGGTGCAGAGTAAAACAGCGCTGCACCACACTCAGCATGCAGCGGCGGCTGCCGAGATTATAATGGGCCTTAGTGATGTCACAATGCACGCCCCCCCATGCAGCATAAGAGAGAGCAGGGCAGAAGGTGTCCCGCAGGAGGCAGCACATCTGATCTCACTGCAAGAGCTGAGACCGACTACAGATAGCCTCCCACCACCCCCTTATCTTTATTCAATGACCCCCAATTGCTCCTGAGGCTACTACTGCCCTCCTGGATCATTCCAGCGTCCCCAGGGGGCAATGTCACCAATTTGGGAGTTGAACATTTTAACAGACCTGCGGTGCAATAGCAATTTTAGTGTGGTCTCGGGGGGGTGTCTGATAGCATGCTGGGTGGCCTTGCCCTGCGATGGGCGGCCCCCAGCATGCGATAAAAAATATTAAAAATTCTGCTACTTGGCAGAATTTGCAATCCTTACTGAATCGGGTTCTATGGCTTGAGCTCAGGAGCAGCTGCTCTGAAAATCTAGTTACTAGCAGCAAATCTTTACACTGACAGGCAGATTACGCTGATAGCTACTGTATGTGCACGTAGCAGGACAGGGGATGCGGAGAGATCTGAATGGATCCCTTCTTGCACTCCGGACCTCCTTCCAATGCATCGGTGCGGGGAGTGGGGACATACACCCGAAGATTCCCACAATCGTCAGTCTGAACGGGGTGGCACTGTGGGGTCGGTGACTCTGCATTGGGCAGGCGGGTCGATAGAAACGGGGGCAGATTCCGGGCGGCCGCTACAACCCAAAATATGGCTGCCCTGCATCTGCCTTTGTAGCCTAGCTGCGGGGGGCAGGGGGGCTTCCACAAAACAGCATTGCAATCGATGCAGGGTATTTGCATGCTGGGCAGCCCCTAGAATACGATCGCAGCTAGTTGCAGTTTGTTAAAATCGCAAAACTGCAACTGAAGCTGAATAAGGGCATATGGGGGTCATTCTGACCCGTTCGCTCGCTGCTTTTTATTGCAGCTGTGCGAACAGGTACCCACTGCGCATGCGCTGGCGCCATAGTGCGTAGCTGGGCTGCGATCGCCTCTGCCTGATTGACAGGCAGAGGTGGTCGCTGGGCAGGAGGGGGCGCCATTTTGAGGGTGCGGTCCGGCCAACGCAGGCGTGGCCAGACCGCGCGGGGAGCGGCCTGCAGCGGCTGTATGATGTCACACGCAGTTGCTGCGGGCCAGGGAGCGACGAGTAGCTCCTAGCCAGCACGCTAAAGCTGCGCTGGTCGGGAGCTACTCTTGAAGTGCAAAGACATCGTCGCTGTACAATGCCTTCGCACTTCTGGGGGGAGGGGGGCACTGACATGCGGGGCAGACTAGCCCTGTGTTGGGCGTCTCCCCGCATGTCAGTGTGAATGATCGTAGCTGCGCTAAATTTAGCACAGCTACGATCATCTCGGAATGAGGGCCAATATACAGTATTCTGTAGTACATAGTGTCCTTCCATGAATTCTGCCCCTTATTCTGGAAGGTGATTGACTGCTGACTACCGCACTTCTTTGTGGCTTTTATATTTTAAGCTTTCTCAATGTTTCCTGCCAGGGAATGGTTAATATCGCAGGCATACAGCGTTACTCTATTTCCCCTTCCCATCACTTACTCCTGGCCTGTCTCTGGTGTCCTCAGATGTTGCTGAAAGATAATTTCTGAGGAACACTGGATGACCACAGCTTCAAATCCTTACTGCCACGTCCGGGCAGGACCCTATGGAGAGGGACGATAACTCAGTTATTTTTACATTTCCCTCTGGTTACTGTAAAAGGATTTTGTTGTCCAAGTCAGGAAAATGTCTCTGAAGTTTCACTGTTGTAGAATTCGCACAGTTGTGACAATACAGGTATGGGGCTCAGTTACTTGTATTGACCAAGACTTGACATACTCAGCGGAGGCAGACAGTTGTTGCTCAGTCAGTCACATAACTCAGGGGTAACTGTATAATAAGGCACATATCGTGCCGGTGGGATGCAGTCAATCTCGACGGTCAAAATCCCAACAACCATTGACCGACTGTCAAAATCCCGACATGGTCAAAATAACGACATTTTAAATGCCAACACGGTCAAGATACAGACATTTAAAATGTCGACAGGTCAAAAAAGTCGACATGAGTTTTTCATGATTTTTTTTTTATTGAAACTGACTTATTCATACTTTACTATCCCAGTAGACCTGCAGGGAGAATATAATAGTGTGCCGAGCGCAGCGAGCCATGCGAGGGGACACGGTACACTTATACAGTGTCTATGTCAACCTATGTCGACATACACACCAGAAAAAAACAATGAAAAACTTGTGTCGACTTTTTGACCTGTCGACATTTTAAATGTCAGTATTTTGACTGTGTCAGTACTTTAAATGTCTGTATTTTGACCTTGTCAGTATTTTGACCTTGTAGGGATTTTGACCGTTGGTCGATTGTTGTCTGGATTTTGATTGTAGGTATTTCATACCGATCCCTGTGCCGGTAGCACTCTTCCCGCTTTGCCTCTTTACCTTGGAGAAGCGGGAAGCACTAGGCTGCCGGAGATGGGGAGTGAAAACTGAACCACTTCGGTGATGCCTGTCAGCGGCTACAGAGTCTTTCCCCCCCAGCCGGCCTCACTGAGCATCCGCGAGATCTCGCAAGACTTGCGAGATCTCACATGCAGCCCAGAGCTGGCACCCGCCACAGGCACTGTTTCTGCTGTGGTGTATGGGCAATGACAAATGCAGCTATCTTTTAGATAGCAGCGCCGATATAGATAGGCGCCCCTCTTATGAAGCAAACACCACCAATGTAATGTTGGAGCACACTGATGATATACTGAGGGTACAGTGAGTGGGAACACCGTGATCAGGGCTGCAGAGAGAGTCCATGGGCCTGGGTACTGAGGAGGCTGTGGCCACACCCCTTAAATAAAAATAGTTTTCCTGGCCCCGCAAGGCCGGCCCCTCCAACAAGCCAGGGATGGGTAATTAGTGCTAGCGCCCACACCCCTCTCGATGCCCCTGACCATGATGGTATTATTTGGGGCACAATGATGGAGTTGTAGTGATCACATAATGGGGCAGACGTATTAACCTGGAGAAGGCGTAAAGAAGTGATAAACCAGTGATAAGTGCAAGGTGATAACACACCAGCCAGTCAGCTCCTAACTGACATATAAACCTGTAATCTGACATAGCGATGGAAAAACACAAAGCAAGAAACCAACAAATAACGTAGGACGTGGATGGGGGGCGATTGGGAGACTCGCTATATGCAGACGGGACGGTGAGTCACGGGGAGTGGAAGCCAATTCATGGCTCGATTTACAATGCTGGTAATCACAGCACTCTATAGTGGAGAGCCGTGATGACGCAATGGTCGCCACTCAGTAGCAGTGTTACTTATGGGAGATGTGCCAGCCTTCTGCGCATGCGTGATATGGATTCATGCATGCATACGGCCGCTGGGTACAAGTAGAGAGGTGGCGGAGGGATACGCTCGGATCCCTCTGCGCAGCTCCAGGCCTCTTTCCCTTAGGAAGGTGAGGTGGTCCAGGAACCAGCGGCATCTAAAGTTTTCAGAGTTTCCTGAATACTAGATGGACCCTTGAGGTCCTACTAATGAACAGGACCCAAATGTGCGGAAACTAGCGTTTTCACATCTGTAACGGGCCCTTTAGTGATCATGAATAGGCCCCATAGAGATGAAGTGATGACAAGGGGCCTGATGCATACAGAAAGTAGTGTGTATCATGCAATGCATTCGTTCCCTATATGCACGCTTGGTTTGCTGCTAATAGTCATCATCAGAGCGCAATTGCACCAGCCTATTTTAGATGCAAAAGATACGCTTACGTCCTTAGCCCGCCATTGCGTTCACTCCCCCCCCCCCCCCCCTCTGCCCTGTTACTACGTAGTTACCCTCTTCAGCTGTAAGTGTAGATGTGATTTAAATGCGTACGACTCTGGCATACCCCATACTTGCATATGCTGAGTTGCGTAGCTTGTGCAGTACTGTATGCTTGCGTGTGTGTGTTTATATATTTAGTCAGTGACTTACCCCCAGGGACTTGCTACTTTTCTGCTATCTAGGATAATATTCCATTTTTATCCCTGCCACTCACTCAGTGTTGCATCTGTCACATGAAACATCCCAACAGCATATGAGATGCGACCGCTGTGCCGCACAGTTATGCCAATGTTTTCTGGATATTTAAAGTCAAAAAAAGTTATTTTTACCCCTATTTAAAAATGGGGATATATAGCAGCAAAAAGTTGTGCACCCCTTTTAAGACTTGGTGAGTCAGTTACTGAGTGACCGTGCTTGCCTCGCAATCAGGCTGGGAAAGCTTTACATTTTCCACCAAGCTTCAGCTTCTGATAAACTGTGATGTCTTTTGCCCGACCCCTCCTCCTCCTCAAGGCTGACACTCTACTCGCTGACAGTTAGCAGGCGGTGGGAACAGATAAAGATATCACAGAAGAGCAAAGTCTGGAGTCATCACTGCACTGCTCCTCCCAAGACTCCAGATTTCTGAGACGCATCTCTTTATATCCAGCTTGTCACATACTATATATATATATATATATATATATATAGTTACTGCCCTGACTTGGGGGATCATATGATATATTCCCCCAGCACAGGGGAGGCACGATCCTCAAATACAGTCTTGTGCACAGTTACACCATGGTATCAAAGGTTAAAGCTTTCTCAATGTCTGCTGTTAGTCACACATGGGTAGATCCTGTTGCATGGCCAAGCGACGGGTTTGCTTTCAAATTTGTCCACAATGGCCATTTACCCGGATATTTGTACATGTGCAGCAGGGAAGACCTGAGCATTCCCAATAGATTCTGGCATAATGCCCATTGTGCCACAGACAGGAGGGGGCATGCATGGAGGCTGCACACGGGCCCTCTCCTCCTCTCTTAAACTGTCCTTGGTACACACACATTAGATAGATAGATAGATAGATAGATAGATAGATAGATAGATAGATAGATAGATAGATAGATAGATAGATAGATAGATAGATAGATAGTGTGGTAGAGGGGGTACTTACTACCCGTGTTCCGGGATTGTTGGAGGGGAACAGAGAGGGGCCTGGGTCCACCAGCCCAACGAGTATACTTAAATTGTGACGCAAGCGGGTCCCCCTTCCTCTATGGCTCCATCTTCAAAGTGACATCTTTGGGAAGATGGCGCCGCACAGTGAAAGCAAAGACCCTGGCACTGTGCCAGTCTTCTCCCTAGTTAGTGTACATGCACCATCTTCCCGAATATCACTGGGAAGATGGTGCCGTTGAGGATGAGGGACCCGCTTGCATCACAATGTAAGATGCTGATGCGTCCCCCTCCCAGATCTGCCCCTGGCTGAGGGTCACACTGCGCTTCTCCTTTGCGGCCCCGCAATTACTATTTTATTCATATATATTTCTTGTAGGGGGGTCTGGTTATGCCCCCTCTACAGTACCAGCGCTGTTCTCTACGCCCTGTATACATATACTCAAGGTGTAGTGGAACAAAGATAGGTTTGTAGTGAACCACATACCGTACAGTAACTGTGCCTTGTTTTATGGGTATCCAAGGGTGTAGCTACCATAGGTGCAGGGAGTGCAGCTGCTATGGGGCCCAGAGCTGAGAGGGGCCACCTTCCCTGTCACAGTTAAATGTGTTATAAACATTTTTCACCATTGGTAGATACATAAGAGCCCTTACAAACTTTTGCTTTGAGGCCTACAATGTACTAGAGTGGACCTGCTCATTGTAATTTGGTATAAAATTAACTGGAGGGCATTATAATGTTAAATTTTATGAACTTGGGGCACTGTAATGTAGCACAATATGAAGTGGAGGCACTATAGTGTGGCATAATATGAACTGGGGACACTGTATGTCGTAATGTGAATTGGGGATAGTATATTACATAATATGTATTAGCTGCCCTACAATGTGACATCATGTGAACTAGGGCACTATTATGGTTCATAAAATAAACTACTATGGTGCATAATATTAACTAAGGCACTACTATGGTTCAGAAAATGAACTAGGGCACTAATATAGGGCATAAAATTAACAATTCTTGCAGAGATGTGTCTCTCTAGAAGCATTGAGACAGGGGCCCCTTCAAAATGTTGCTATGGGGCCCACAAAGTTCTGGCTCCGCCCCTGTGTGTATTGTATATGCATACGGGTTGGAAATGGAGTGAGGGCAATTAGGCCGTAATTAGACATGGACACAACCCCAGGGTAAAGCAATATGTTTGTATTCAATTACATTTAATATGGAAAATATATTACTATAATGATAAAGCAAATGACACCACTAATGATGTCAAGCCTCATCTTTATACTCTCCACAGTTCTGCCTTTTCTGATTGTAAGATTTATTTACTTTGCTTTTTCCGTTTGCCGTTAAATCCTTGTAGATGCTATTAATTTAATGCGCTGCATAGTTAATCTATGCATCCTCTGTCATGATAGCACAGACAATGTAGCTCCTATTAGGGACACTGACATATAAAAATACATACGGGTTATTATAGAATACTTTACATGTGACTTCTATGGCTGTACCTTGTAGTACATTACCTGTCATA
This sequence comes from Pseudophryne corroboree, assembly GCF_028390025.1. NCBI lineage: Eukaryota > Metazoa > Chordata > Amphibia > Anura > Myobatrachidae > Pseudophryne > Pseudophryne corroboree. Next base: position 80,525,192 of record NC_086451.1, read on the forward strand.
GCCCCTGGCCTTAAAGTGGAACTTTAAAAAATGAAGCTGAGTAACAGGGAATTTCAGTATATAGAATAAACTGTGATAGATGGCTGATTATGTTATATGTAGGGATGGCCATCACCCATCAATGTATTTGTATTTGTATTCCAAATCATCAATGGTTTATGCCCGATGGTGAATACTTTTGCCGCCAATGGGGGAGAACCAGATGGTTTCCTCCCATCAATGGTACAGAACCACCCAATGGTTCTGTTTTTTTTTTATCTACACGGCGCTGGGACATGGAACATAGCTCCACCACCCCAACACTCATGAAGCCAGGTATTCAGGTTCTGATTGGTTTATGGGCCAGTCAGTGAAAGAACAGAGATAACCATCCATTGGGGAAACCATCGATCCATTGCATAGTTTACAGCTATCGATGGTCACTTGTCATTTCAGCATTGATGGTGAACACGGGGCCTGATTCAGAGTTGATCGCAGCAGCAAATTTGTTAGCTAATGGGCAAAACCATGTGCACTGCAGGTGGGGCAGATATAACGTGTGCAGAGAGAGTTAGATTTGGGTGGGGTGTGTTCAATCTGAAATCTAAATTGCAGTGTAAAAATAAAGCAGCCAGTATTTACCCTGCACAGAGACAATATATCCCACCGAAATCTAACTCTCTCTGCACATGTTATATCTGCCCCCCCCCCTGCAGCGCACATGGTTTTGCCCATTCGCTAACAAATTTGCTGCTGCAATCAGATCTGAATTAGGCCCTATGTTTGTGTCTGTTTATGTACGCAGTGTCGGGCTGGGCATCAAGGGCCCACTGTGGAATGCAGTGATAGAAGCCCTTGTTTAGGGGTGTCGCCAGTCGCCACAGAGGCTTGGCTAACCATTAGCGAGTGCATGGTCTAGGCCCCTTAATAAATATGGATATTACATTTTTGCTAGTGCATGCATGATAATGTACCAGATTAATAATGGCAATGCACTATAGAAAATACACTATAGTCCTGTGCAGTATAAGGCAGTGGTGGGATTCAGCCGGTTCGCACCGGTTCTTCAGAACCAATACCTAATATTAGGTATGGTTCTGAGAACCGTTTGCTAATGAGCGCCGCCAGCATAGGCGCCGATTCCGTTACCCCAGTAGAGCTTGCCGCCGCTGCCCCCGCAGTAGATTGAGAGGCGCTGGGGGCTGCAGAAGCGCTTTTGTACCATAGCAATGAAAAAAAACCAACCAAAAATGGCCGCCGCCAAGGAGGAGACAGACGCTAGAGGTCACATTTGACCTCTAGCGCCTGTCTCCTCGGTGGCGGGCATTTTAAGAATATGGTACAGAAGCGCTTCCACAGCCCCCAGCGTGTCTCAATCTACTGCGGGGGCTAGCAGTAACCACTGATGCCCGCACCCACCCTCCCTACTTTACTGATGCAGCGGCCAGGAGATACCTGGCAATACACAGGAAAGCCCTGGCAACACATATGAAACCCCTGGCAACGCAAAGGAGACCCCTAGCAACGTGCATGAAACCCCTGGCAATGCACAGGAGACCCCCTAGCAACACGTATGAAACCCCTGGCAATGCACAGGAGACCCCCTAGCAACACGTATGAAACCCCTGGCAACGCACAGGAGACCCCTAGCAATGTAAGTGGCATTATTGTGTGTGGGCATAAAATGGTGTCAGGGCCATAACTGTGTGTATCATAATATGTAATTGGCGTTACAGTGTGTGGCATAACGCATAATGGGTGTTATTTGAGTATTAAATGCATTAATTATTAAACTACCTTTCGGTATACTTAAAATGGTCATTAGGACATAGAACCTGTTGTTAATTTATTTGAATCCCACCTCTGGTATAAGGTAACATATTGTGGCGCAGACAGCACAGATCTGACATGAATTTAGAATTGCAGCATTGTGGCCAATGAGAATCCAGGTCAGGTGTTACTGTTGTTCATGGTTGAAGCAGTTGATTACAGGCACCTGTAAGAGTGTGTTAAAATGGTTCCAGGCACAAGTGAACAATGCTTCTGATGGTGACTAGCATCCAGAAGGGGGAGCGGCGATGTTAGGGCCAATGAACCTGTACTAATGTGATCCTGTACTGTTGTGAACTTGTACTGATGTAATCCTGTACTACTTTGAACTTGTACTGATGAGATCCTGTACTGCTATACACCTGTACTGATGTAAACCTGCACTGCTATGCTGAAAGATCCCTGTGCTGTCCTTCCTAACAAAGAAATAAAGAAACTGGTGAAATTTATCCGGTCTGTGACTCCTGTCATGATGTGTATAATGTATAATTCAAGTGCACAGTTTGGAACCCGAGTCCTAAAAGAGTAGGTGGATCCAGGTGGGGCCCTCTGGATGTTTCCCTCGTATCCCTGTGGGCCAGTCCAACCCTATATGCACGGGTGTGGTATGACTTTGCTGATAGTCTTCTCGGATGATATGTTGAACTGCCAACTAACCAACCCTAGTGGTCTAGCAGTCTCTTATTTTCCTTCGGCCACAGCGGCAGCTCCAACATCTTCTTCTGGGTCCTGGCAGTCACGTGAGGATCAGGTCCAGTGCAGGTATTTGAGGATTGGCGTTCCGATGAGTATTGACCACCCCTATCCCTAATCCTAATCCCTAACACTAACCCTCCTCCTAGTGCCTAACCCTAGGGTGGCCAATCCCGGGATCGGCGGGATCCTGGGATTTTGGGCCAGAAATGCCGGGATTTGAATTCACAGGATTAAACTGCGCATGCGCACTATTGATTCTTGACCGGGCAGCACCGCTGAGCACTAGCGGTCAGCTCAGCCTCAGACACTGACATTGATTTTGGATGGGTGTTATGTTTAGAAATATACAAATTATGTTTAATCTTGAAACATCCATCTGATTTACCAAAGAACAACGTGCAAAGCGATAACTTTCTCAGACAGCGACACCAGCTGCTCTGTACTTTCAGCACACAAGTGAGCAGTTGAAGTGTACAGGTATAGGACCATTGTAGGCTTTGGGTGACCTGGAACATCCAGCAAACAGCACATATGATAACTAAAAAGAAAATAATTAATGTATTAAATGAATTAACTTAATGAATGGCTATAATGATCATAATGAATTCCACCTAGTACTGTATTTTATGTCTTAGGTAGCATCCAGAGGTGAGGCTGCAGAGCAGTCCAAAATTTAAACAGGGGAGTTACACCAACTGCCAGTGAGCTCCAGCCTGTGATGTTTGGCAGTGTTTAGAGTAGCTCCCCTATTTGAATTTTGGACTCTGCTGCAGCCCCAGCTCTGGAGCCGCCACTGGTAGCGTCTGTCTTTTAATGCAAAAAAGGTCTCAAATAAATGAAAAGGATGACAAACTCTACCCCCATGTGCAACCTGTGACTTCAGACCAAGGTTATTAGACATGTAGCTTATTCACAGTCCTATAAAGTATTATAGAGCATATTTTATAGCTCAGTCAACCTGGCAGTTAAATATTTATTAGAGATAAGTAAAATACACAAAACAACATATCAAAGAATTGACATATTACCAAAATATGTTATGTCTTGGATAATTTGGGGGGTGAGTTAAAGGAACCACAATGGTCACATTTATTGGGGCAATGAAGAAGAATAAGGAAGAAAGGGATTTGGCCTTCACAGCTCTTAACATGGCAACAGACATAGATTGAGTGGCCCAACACAGTTGCAAATTGGCCACGCATATGAATCATCAATCTAGGCATCATGAATGGTTGTTACATACCTGAATCAGTAGAATGCCCAGTGTAGAAGGACAGGGGCAAATAAAGGGCTCAGGCCACCCCAAGGCACAACATTATCGTCCACCCTCCCTCGTGCCACTGCCCCCCTCATGTGGGGGCTCCCGACTGCCAAAACAGCACCAACCTCACTTCCCTTCCACCACCACCTTTTACTGACCGTTGCCCCCTCCTTCCTCACCAGTTCCAAAATAAAAACATAAGTCAGAATGAAAAAAACAGAAAGAAAAGGAATCACCTAGCCTAGCATGGCTCTTATGTAGGTGAGCATGCTGTGCCCCTTCCCCCAAGCAATGTCACCCCTAGGCATGTGTCTTATATAGTGATGTATACAATTTGCCTAAGAGGGTAACCAAATGTGGGGGGCATAGATTAAATGCAGCCATTGTGCTTTACAGTGTCAATGGGAGAATTGTGTCTTCAGTCTGCATCAGTCCACCATTAGCGGCAGGGAGGAACTTATTGCTTGAGCATGGCTTACTAGGAATTTTGGATGACCCTATTGGAGCAAAGGGCAACAGGAAGTCATTCATGAATAGCAGGCAGTGCAACCTAATATAGCACAGGTTGCTTTTGGTCAGTGCATGACAGCAACCAGTAGGAGTTTGCTAAAGAATAATGAAGCCCCAATTGGCTAATGTGTTGGCTAATGGAGTTCATTGTAGTAACCAGGCAGCTCTGTCATTGGTTGCATTTAATGCTATAGATGTGCAGCAAGCATTACCTCAGTGTTACTGTGCTTGTGTTCCCCAAATGCAGCAGAGTTCATAGGAAAGTGACAAAGATGGGCCAGCCTCTTGCTGGCATCCGGAAGTCTCAAAGCATTTTATAGTGAGGCATTTGTAACAAACATCGGGCCTAATTCAGACCTGATCACTGTGCTGCAAATTACACTGTCCTTCGATCAGATAGTCACCGCCCAGGTGTAGTGAAAATTTGCCCCGTGCAAGTGTGAGAATGCATGTGTACACTGTGCGAAAATTCCCCTCAGTCAGCGGACATCAAAAGTTTTTCCAATTCCATGCAGTGTGTGCAGTCTGTGCGTAGCTCAATACTTACTCCTCCAGTGCGAAGAAATCAGGCTGATCGGGGCTGGAGTTGACGTCACACACCCGCCCTGAAAACGCTTGGGAACACCTGCATTTTTCCGGACACTCCCAGAAAACGACCAGTTACCACCCCCAAACGTCCGCTTCCTGTCAATCACCTTGCGAACTCCTGTGCAAATGAAATTTTCGCACCGTCCTATCGATGTTTGGCGATGCGCCTGTGCATTGCAGTGCATACGCATGCGCAGTAGTTCGATAATCGCCAGCTGTGCGAAAAGGCACAGCAGCGATCAGGTCTGAATTGGGCCCTTTGTAATGCTTGAGTAAGATATTGTCCCAGCTCAATAGATGATAGATCATCTTTAAAAAGAAAACGTATGTATAGATATAAGTATATCACAAAATAAGAGCAAAGAGGAGGGTGGAATACTAAATAAACATGAGTCATATATAATGTGAACTCAAATTGAGCTAATTTAACGTTAACTGGGAGTGTTCCATAATAAACCCATGGGCTGGGCTGATAATAATCATCCTAACCTCTTACAAGCAGCCCGTTTGTTACAGTTAGTTAAAGTCATCAGAAAAATTGCAATTAAATTGCCATAGCTGTGTATAGTATCAATGTAACTACACAGAGGTGGCCACTCACGCCAGTCAGCATAATACACTGGCGATTTTGGGGGGAAATCTCCTGGGAGAGTAGCGAACCCTCTAGGATCCCACCCATTACTCCAGTGTATTCTTTGCTATGAATGAAAGTCACTAAATACATGTGCCTTTCCAGAGGACTGGAAAAGAGCAAATGTAGTTCCACTGTACAAAAGTGGAAGCAAGGAAGAAGCAAGTAACTACAGACCAGTAAGCCTTACATCAGTAGTAGGGAAAGTAATGGAAAAACTATTAAAATAAAGAGTTGTGGAATATATTAAATCAAACAATTTACAGGATCTAAAACAGCATGGATTTACTGGTGGGAGATCATGCCAAACAAATCTTATTGACTTTTTTGACTCTGTGATGAAAATAATGGATCAAGGGGGAGCTGTAGATGTAGCGTATCTAGACTTTACTTTAGTAAGGCATTTGACACTGTCCCACATTGCAGACTGCTAAATAAACTTGTAAGCGTAGGGGTGGATTATAAAACAGTTAAATGGATAAGAACCTGGTTGCAGGATAGGAAACAGACAGTTGTAGTAAATGGAGTGCAATCTATGGAGGGAAATGTTACCAGTGGAGTAACCCAGGGATCTGTACTTGGATCAGTTCTCTTTAATATCTTTGTTGGTGACATTGCAAATGGTAGGACTTTTAGGAGACAGATGGTCACATCCTCACCTCAGTAATGTCAGTGGAAATTTCCCACTGTTATGTGGCCAACTTTCTGATCCTGCGGAACTTCGTCAGCGATCAGCCACAGAACACTTCAAGTTCTGTGTGTGGGTTGGCGGGCCACGGGTGGGAGGACAAGACAGCGCAGGACGGGCGGGCGTGAGGGAGCGTGGTGTGACGTCAGCGCGTCACACCATGACCAGGAACACAGCATAGGGCGGCCAGGAGCACAGTGCAGGGCGGGGAGGAGGGAGCGCGGTGTGACGTCAGCACATCACATCGCGAGCCGGACGGTGCTGGACGGGGCTGTGTCTCGGCAGCGCGACCGTCCATTACCCCCAGGAATTTCATTTTTACCCCATTTGAGGTAATTTACTCCTGTTTCCTGACCACTGCATTAGAAAGTGTACAAACAATGGCAACTAAAATGGTGCATGGCCTACATCACAAAACTTACCAGGAAAGGCTAAAAGATCTAAATATGTATAGTTTGGAGGAGAGACGGGAAAGGGGGGACATGATAGAAACTTTAAAATATACCAAGGGTCTTAACAAAGTTCAGGAGGGAAACATTCTTCAAAGGAAGAGAAGTAATAGAACTCGAGGCCATACACTGAAACTGGAGGGAGGCAGGTTCAGGGGAAATTTAAGGAAAAATTACTTCACAGAAAGGGTAGTGGATAAGTAGAAGAGCCTCACATCAGAGGTGGTAGAGGCTAAGGGGTATATTCAATTGTTCTCGAATCCCGCAGTGGATTCGACAGTTTTTTTATTCGACAGCATTCAACTGTTGAAACCCTCCTTCCCGGGCACTGAATTCAACATATTCAATTTGAAATGGATTCGACATGCCTCCGGTCGGAAAGGGACCAATGGTCAGATTGTGGGCGCCCGGATTCGACTTCCCGCGCTCCTCGACAGCTTAAAAGGCTTGTTTGCTGCGTGCTCAGCAGCCATTTTGGGAACCTGCAGAGTGGAGTGAGGAGCTGCAGAATGAACAATTTGGCTTTCCTTTGCTGTGGTATCGTGCACTTTTGTGAACCTACACCCAGCAGACTTTCATCCAGGGAGGACAGAAGACCTTCAGCCAGCCCGGAGGAGAGTCGTTTTTGGTCCAAATTCGACATTTTTAGGTAAGTACCACATGTGCTATGGCGTTGCATGTAGGTGCTTGTGTAGTGTATGGGTGCTGTTTTGAATGCTTGGCTCCTGTCTTTTATGAGGTTTGAGTGCAGCCATGAGGTGTACATGTGGTGCTGTTTGGGTGTGTTTGGGGTATGTTTAACATGTGTACAGGTGTTTTTATTTTATGCTTAGGTCCTGTTTTATTACAGCATGATTTTTTTTTTTTTATGGGGGGGGGGTGTGTAGGGGTGTCTTTAGTGGACTTTTGGGGTGTTTGGGTGGGGTTTTACTGTTTTTTATGTGCTAATGTGTTTTTTTTTGTCATGCTTGACCACTAGTTTTATTGCAGCATGCCATGTGGTGGTGCAGGGGTGGCTTTAGTGGACTTTAGGGTGGGGTTATATTGTTTTTTGATGTGCTAATGTGTTGGGGTTTTTTGTGTTATGCTTGATGACAGGTTTAATTGCAGCATGCCATGTGGTGGTGCAGGGGTGGCTTTAGTGGACTTTAGGGTGGGGTTACTGTTTTTTGATGTGCTAATGTGTTTTTTTTTGTAAATTTATTTAAAACAGGAATGTCCAGGAAAAAGCGCCCCTGCGTCCCCTCATCCCCCCACTCCTTAGAAGACTTGCTGGACAGCGACGAGGAGTGGGCCCCCGACCCAGGAGGAGGAGATGGCCGACCAGCCAAGGTCATCCAGCGAGCAGCTAAGGTCATCAAGGGACCAAGGCCGTAGGAGGAAAAAGAAAATTAGAAGACAGGTAATTATAAGTAACTTTTTGCACCTGCAGCCACACTAGCATACATTTTACCATGCCCACGGGCCACGTTGTGCACTGCCAGGAACACTGACACACCCTGAGGCACACCAACAGTTCATTGTTAATTGTATGTAATTTATTTTCCTAAAAGCCAACAAGACAGCAGAGGATCAGTCAGACGAGAAAGCCTCTGGAGAAGAAACAGCGCAGAAGATTCCTCGTGGACCCTGGTACACCGAGACAGAAAACTGTGTCCTAGTGGATGGCGTCGACCGGTCCTACAACATTCTGTACGGACCAAAGGCACGGACAACAGCAGCAAAGGCAAAGAGGAAGATCTGGGAGGCCATCGCGGATTAAGTCACTGCAGTATATGGAAACCGTCGGAACACCAGAAACTGCATGAAGTGTTACAGTGACTGCCGTAGACAGACCAAGAAAAAGGTGGGGATTCAGCGCCGAAACGAGACAACAACCGGAGGTGGTCCGGCTTCAAATTTCAAGTGGCTGCACTGGGAGGAACTCATCAAAAGGCGCATGAACCCTGTCATGGTCCAAGGAGTTCCAGGCAATGTGGACTCCACCCGCCCTGCTGGCTCTCCCGAGGAGAAAGAACCGCCCAGAAGATGGAGGATGGTGGGAGCCCAGCAGTCCAAAAGGAGGCGTGATGGTAAGAATTCATTCAAATGTGCTGTGCTAAACTACTATTCATTTTCGTTGATAAAGTGTGTTTCTCCTTTCCCCTAGACACGCCTGCCCAGTGGATGTCACCTGCGCGCCAGACATCACCAGTGCGCAGACAATCACCTGCGCCTGTGCGCCGGACATCACCAGCGCGCAGACCATCACCTGCCTGCCAAACATCATCAGTGCGCAGATCTTCACCTACGCGCAGGGCATCACCAGCTTGGGACCAATCCTCCAGGAGCTCAGAGACTGTGATACAAGAGCCTCAAGAAAGCGTGACTTGTTATACTGTGGACCCATCACCCAACCTGTTTGAGTCCTCAGGATTCACGGATGAGACTTTTCAAGGGTTTGATGCCAGCCGTGCCGCCGCGTCAATCCCAAGCCAAGAAATGTCTCAAGATTTGAGGTCTGGAGAAGCTCCTGGAGCATCGGCACCACAGGATGCAGAAGGTTAATATATGAATCCATTGTGATCTTTTCCATATATTCTAATTATTTACTAACTTTTTATATATAATCGCTCATCACTAATATATATATATATATATATATGCATATATATATATATATATATATATATACTTTTGTAAACAGAGGTGACACAGACCAGCAGTGGATTCGCATCAGGGATCGGTCCCTACTTCAGGCTGGATCTGTTACAGGAAGACGAGGTGGATGTGCAGCAGCCCCAAGTTTCTACACCCCTGTGTAAGTAATTAGATAAATATAACTTTTTTTAATAAACTGAAAAGTTTGTGGTCCTTAACATATGTAGAAATGGACTTTTAAAAAATTTTTTTTACATTTTCTACAGCTGCACAAGTGCAATTGGTGAGAGACATTCAGCAAGGGCAGGTACCCTCAAGAGTTCAAAGGGTAGACAACCTGGCATCAGAGATGCAGCAGCGCCAGGACAGTTTTCGGGATGTCATCAACACCAGACTGGAGGCCATTGAGAAGTCAATGGAGAAGATGGCCTACAGTATGCTTGCAATGCAGTAGACCATAGCCAACACCATGGCTAAAATGTCAAAGACCAGGCACGAAGAACACAGGGCGATTCTGGACGTTCTCCACATTCTGGTGACATCCACAAACAAGCTGGTGGAGAACACGGCATGTCAGTCACAAAGCTTCCAGAACATGTCGGAGAGCCAGTGACAGACAGCTTCCAACTCACAGCTCATCGCAACGGTTCTCCAGTTGATCTACGACAAACTCCCAGGAACAGGTCAACAACATGTTGTTCAACCGCTACTACCAGCCACACTGATGCCTTCTGCCCTTGCTTCACCACAACCCTGGTACGGACAGTCACAGCAGTACCAAGGGTATGCAGGGATGTACCCCGTCTACCAGATGCCTCCACCACCGATACGGACACTGGCACCAGCACACCCATCAAGGGCTACTCAACGCACTCTACAGCCACCAAGGACACCGTCACCCCCTCCAGAGGAAGAGGATCAGGACAGCCCCCACACACAATAGCGCGGTCGTATTTTTTCATTATTTAAAATGTTATTTTTCATTTGCTTTTCTCCCTCCCATTAGTTTGTTTTTTACTTTGTGTTGCTATTTATATGTATCCCCCCCCCCCCACACACACCTGAGCGGGTACTACCAAGGAGCTATCATGTAGCCATACATGCGTGGGCATGTATGATTATGGTAAAGGACGAAAGCTCCTTGTGGTTACATATATGATGGGCCAAAGAGCATATCTGATATCACATTTATTTTTTAAGAAATACTCCTCTGTAAAAATTGTGTAACTTGAGCATTCTCTTTTGTGTAACTTGAGCATTCACATATTTTTTTAATTCTTTAGGGATGGTCGACAAAGAGGCGTGGATAGCAGGACGAAAGCTCCTTGTGGTTACATATATGATGGGCCAAAGAGCATATCTGATATCACATTTATTTTTTAAGAAATACTCCTCTGTAAAAATTGTGTAACTTGAGCATTCTCTTTTGTGTAACTTGAGCATTCACATATTTTTTTAATTCTTTAGGGATGGTCGACAAAGAGGCGTGGATAGCGTTGTTCTAGGTGACTTTACAATGGTGAGTAATAGAGATGAGCGCCTGAAATTTTTCGGGTTTTGGTTTTGGGTTCGGTTCCGCGGCCGTGTTTTGGGTTCGAACGCGTTTTGGCAAAACCTCACCGAATTTTTTTTGTCGGATTCGGGTGTGTTTTGGATTCGGGTGTTTTTTTCAAAAAACACTAAAAAACAGCTTAAATCATAGAATTTGGGGGTCATTTTGATCCCAAAGTATTATTAACCTCAAAAACCATAATTTACACTCATTTTCAGTCTATTCTGAATACCTCACACCTCACAATATTATTTTTAGTCCTAAAATTTGCACCGAGGTCGCTGTGTGAGTAAGATAAGCGACCCTAGTGGCCGACACAAACACCGGGCCCATCTAGGAGTGGCACTGCAGTGTCACGCAGGATGTCCCTTCCAAAAAACCCTCCCCAAACAGCACATGACGCAAAGAAAAAAAGAGGCGCAATGAGGTAGCTGTGTGAGTAAGATTAGCGACCCTAGTGGCCGACACAAACACCGGGCCCATCTAGGAGTGGCACTGCAGTGTCACGCAGGATGGCCCTTCCAAAAAACCCTCCCCAAACAGCACATGACGCAAAGAAAAAAAGAGGCGCAATGAGGTAGCTGTGTGAGTAAGATTAGCGACCCTAGTGGCCGACACAAACACCGGGTCCATCTAGGAGTGGCACTGCAGTGTCACGCAGGATGTCCCTTCCAAAAAACCCTCCCCAAACAGCACATGACGCAAAGAAGAAAAGAGGCGCAATGAGGTAGCTGTGTGAGTAAGATTAGCGACCCTAGTGGCCGACACAAACACCGGGCCCATCTAGGAGTGGCACTGCAGTGTCACGCAGGATGTCCCTTCCAAAAAACCCTCCCCAAACAGCACATGACGCAAAGAAAAAAAGAGGCGCAATGAGGTAGCTGACTGTGTGAGTAAGATTAGCGACCCTAGTGGCCGACACAAACACCGGGCCCATTTAGGAGTGGCACTGCAGTGTCACGCAGGATGTCCCTTCCAAAAAACCCTCCCCAATCAGCACATGATGCAAAGAAAAAGAAAAGAAAAAAGAGGTGCAAGATGGAATTGTCCTTGGGCCCTCCCACCCACCCTTATGTTGTATAAACAAAACAGGACATGCACACTTTAACCAACCCATCATTTCAGTGACAGGGTCTGCCACACGACTGTGACTGATATGACGGGTTGGTTTGGACCCCCCCCAAAAAAGAAGCAATTAATCTCTCCTTGCACAAACTGGCTCTACAGAGCCAGTTTGTGAGTCCACCTCATCATCACCCTCCGATATATCACCGTGTACATCCCCCTCCTCACAGATTATCTTCACGTCCAGTGTTGGGAAGGTCAGGCATCGCAACCGACACAATTGGACTCTCCTTGTGGATTTGGGATTTCGAAGAATGCACAGTTCTTTGCTGTGCTGCTTTTGCCAGCTTGAGTCTTTTCATTTTTCTAGCGAGAGGCTGAGTGCTTCCATCCTCATGTGAAGCTGAACCACTAGCAATGAACATAGGCCAGGGCCTCAGCCGTTCCTTGCCACTCCGTGTCGTAAATGGCATATTGGCAAGTTTACGCTTCTCCTCCGACAATTTTATTTTAGGTTTTGGAGTCCTTTTTTTTCTGATATTTGGTGTTTTGGATTTGACATGCTCTGTACTATGACATTGGGCATCGGCCCTGGCAGACGACGTTGCTGGCATTTCATCGTCTCGGCCATGACTAGTGGCAGCAGCTTCAGCACGAGGTGGAAGTGGATCTTGATCTTTCCCTAATTTTGGAACCTCAACATTTTTGTTCTCCATATTTTAATAGGCACAACTAAAAGGCACCTCAGGTAAACAATGGAGATGGATACTAGTATACAATTATGGACTGCCTGCCGAGTGCAGACACAGAGGTAGCCACAGCCGTGAACTACCGTACTGTACTGTGTCTGCTGCTAATATAGACTGGTTGATAAAGAGATGTCTATGTAACTATGTATGTATAAAGAAGAAAGAAAAAAAAACCACGGTTAGGTGGTATACAATTATGGACGGACTGCCTGCCGAGTGCAGACACAGAGGTAGCCACAGCCGTGAACTACCGTACTGTACTGTGTCTGCTGCTAATATAGACTGGTTGATAAAGAGATGTCTATGTAACTATGTATGTATAAAGAAGAAAGAAAAAAAAACCACGGTTAGGTGGTATACAATTATGGACGGACTGCCTGCCGAGTGCAGACACAGAGGTAGCCACAGCCGTGAACTACCGTACTGTACTGTGTCTGCTGCTAATATAGACTGGTTGATAAAGAGATGTCTATGTAACTATGTATGTATAAAGAAGAAAGAAAAAAAAACCACGGTTAGGTGGTATACAATTATGGACGGACTGCCTGCCGAGTGCAGACACAGAGGTAGCCACAGCCGTGAACTACCGTACTGTACTGTGTCTGCTGCTAATATAGACTGGTTGATAAAGAGATGTCGTAGTAGTATGTATGTATAAAGAAGAAAAAAAAACCACGGTTAGGTGGTATACAATTATGGACGGACTGCCTGCCGAGTGCAGACACAGAGGTAGCCACAGCCGTGAACTACCGTACTGTGTCTGCTGCGACTGGATGATAAATGATATAAAATATATATATATATCACTACTGCAGCCGGACAGGTATATATTATATATTATATAATGACGGACCTGCTGGACACTGTCTGTCAGCAGAATGAGTTTTATTTTTATAGAATAAAAAAAACAACAACACACAAGTGAAGTCACACGACGAGTGTTTAACTTTTTCAGGCAATCACAATATAAGTATACTACTAACTATACTGGTGGTCAGTGTGGTCAGGTCACTGGTCAGTCACACTGGCAGTGGCACTCCTGCAGCAAAAGTGTGCACTGTTTAATTTTAATATAATATTATGTACTCCTGGCTCCTGCTATAACCTATAACTGGCACTGCAGTGCTCCCCAGTCTCCCCCACAATTATAAGCTGTGTGAGCTGAGCAGTCAGACAGATATATAATATATATAGATGATGCAGCACACTGGGCTGAGCCTGAGCAGTGCACACAGATATGGTATGTGACTAAGTCACTGTGTGTATCGCTTTTTTCAGGCAGAGAACGGATATATTAAATAAACTGCACTGTCTGGTGGTCACTCACTATATAATATTATGTACTCCTGGCTCCTGCTATAACCTATAACTGGCACTGCAGTGCTCCCCAGTCTCCCCCACAATTATAAGCTGTGTGAGCTGAGCAGTCAGACAGATATATAATATATATAGATGATGCAGCACACTGGGCTGAGCCTGAGCAGTGCACACAGATATGGTATGTGACTGAGTCACTGTGTGTATCGCTTTTTTCAGGCAGAGAACGGATATATTAAATAAACTGCACTGTCTGGTGGTCACTCACTAGTAAACTCTCTGCACTCTCTACACTTCTACAGTACTCCTCCTAGTCCTAAGCTCCAGTAAATCTCTCTCTCTTATAATCTAAATGGAGAGGACGCCAGCCACGTCCTCTCCCTATCAATCTCAATGCACGTGTGAAAATGGCGGCGACGCGCGGCTCCTTATATAGAATCCGAGTCTCGCGAGAATCCGACAGCGTCATGATGACGTTCGGGCGCGCTCGGGTTAACCGAGCAAGGCGGGAGGATCCGAGTCTGCTCGGACCCGTGAAAAAAACCATGAAGTTCGGGCGGGTTCGGATTCAGAGAAACCGAACCCGCTCATCTCTAGTGAGTAATGGCATGTTTTACTTTACACACACTTACACAAACCTTGACCCGCCTGCACTTGTGGAGCCACACAGTCCAGCATTGGGTTTTGGCTGGGCTATGTGGTTCCACAAGTACGGATGGGTCAAAGTACAGACCACTGACCCCGCGACTCCTCCACCTTGATCTGCCTGCACTTGTGGAGCCACACAGTCCAGCATTGGGTTTTGTCTGGGCCGTGTGGTTCCACAAATGTTCTTGGGAAAGGAATGTGAACGTGACATCATTACAGTGCCCTTTACATAAGTCTGATTTTCTTTTTTTCCCCAGATAGCTACACAAGAACAAGAAATGTATGAAGAAGAACAAACACTTTTTTTTTATTCAAAAACGTATTTTTTATGAACGATAAAAATACAACTGTTTAATTTTCTACAATAAAAATTTAAATTTAGAAGTTTTCTGTTTTTCTTTAAAATATAGTAAATGTAATTTACAAGTGGGCATTTAAGGGGTGTGTGGGTATTGAAGGTCTTGAGGTAGGCCGCCATGGTAGCGGGGATGAGGGTCTTATCTCCACTGTCCACTTTGGTGATCAAGTTCATTGAGGTACATTCCAGGGAAAACCTGTGGAAGAGATAAATAGTATTATTTAGAAGGTACTTCAAAAGGTGACATCCCTCCTGAAAAAGAAGAAGAGTAGCTGCAAGCAACAACACACAGGTAACACTGACATCAGGGAGGTTGGGGTCCAGCATCTCACCAGGAGGGTATAACATCCCAGTGGGGGAAGGTCCACATCACAAGTAGGCCATCATGGTAGAGGGGGGACTTTAGCATCACTTTACACCAGAGAGAGTACTTGGGAGGGCTACTCCGTGAAACCTGTGGAAAAGAAAAATAGTTTTAGTCACAAGGTACTTCAAAGCGGGACATCCCTCCTGAAAAAGAAGAAGAGCAGCTGCAGGCAACAACACACAGGTAACACCGACATCAGGGAGGTTGGGGTCCAGCATCTCACCTGGAGGGTAGAACCAGTGGTGCCGAGAGAGGGGGGGGGAGGGTACAAATTACCTGGGCCCAGGTCTGATGGAGGGGCCCAGTGGGGGCCCCGTCCCATGCCTTCTTTGATTTGGCCATGCCCCCTGAAAAGTAACTGGGCCCAGCCAGGCTCTCTACTGCCCTAGCTGGGAGGCATGCCATGCTCCTGTGAGTGGGTGCTTTTCATGTGCTAGACACCCCACAAAGAGGTGTGGCCATGCCTCCTGCATGCTGTGGTCACAACCCCTCAAGGGGGGTGGACGGACCAGAAAGTTGTTGTACCGGGGCCCAGGATTTCTCTTGGCAGCCCTGGGTAGAACATCGCAGTGGGGGAAGGTCCACATCACAAGTAGGCTGTCATGGTAGAGGGGGGGACTTTATATCACTTTACACAGTAGAGGGTACTTGGAAGGGCTACTCTGTGAAACCTGTGGAAGAGAAAAATAGTATTACAATATTTACAAGGTACTTCAAAAGGTGACATCTCTCCTGAAAAAGAAGATGTGCAGCTGCAAGCAACAACACACAGGTAACACTGACAGCAGGGAGGTTGGGGTCCAGCATCTCACCTAGATGGTATCTTTGGTAGCAACGCAGTGGCGGGAAGGTCCACATCACAAATAGGCCGTCATGATAGAGGGGGCACTTTAGCATCACTTTACACCGGAGAGGGTACTTGGAAGGGCTACTCCGTGAAACCTGTGGAAGAGAAAAATAGGTTTAGTTACAAGGTACTTCAAAGCGTGACATCCCTCCTGAAAAAGAAGAACAGCAGCTGCACGCCTTAATGACCTGGGTTAAATAGCGCGACAGTGTCGGCTGTGAAAAATAGCATGTTTGAGACAAAGTAGGCTGGAATGTGCCTGACGCCAAAAAATGTTATGTAGCCAGCAGTTTCTGGAAACCACTGACTGTCCGTGCCCGAGGTTCCAGGTCAGGCTCCAACAGATCGTACAGCAAATATATTTCACGAGCCAATAAGCGATAATTTTGTATCACCTCGAACTCTGAGAGATCCTCCAGTGCACGCCTAGTGCAATACTGTCGTAGACGTGGAAATGATGCATGCACTGACTCACCCAATGCAGACATTTGCTGACCACAATCCTGATCTTCAAGATCATGTTCCTCCTCCACACTTGCCTGGATCATGAACATCACAATCTTGTCAGAAAAAGGCTCCATTATTGTAGTCAGTGTAAAAAAATATAAATATAAGTTAAAGATGCAGATTGCCCTAAAAAAAACGATTCCACAAGACAGCTGACTGTAATGGCTGCTCTTCTCCCTGAAGTCTCAAGCATAGGAGTGGCTTTGGTGAAGTGTAACCTGGGTAAAAATGGGGAATCATGGGTACATTCCTTCCCTCAGCCCAGTAAAGGAAAAGATATTCAGAAAAAAATCTAAATATAATAATTTGGGTCACAAATACAAACCCAGTAATATAATTACTTAACATATAAATATATATGCTAGAAGAAATGAAAACAAAGTGAAAAAATTCAAGTATAAATTTTTTTATTTTCAGCTCACGAAAGAAAAACTTGTCGAAGTGAAATTGTCAAAAGTCACATCGAAAACCACTGACACCAATTCGACAATCTTCAGTTGAATATGTTTTTTTACCGTTACGGACACTCAAATGTCGAAAAGTCAAATTTCGGAACGGATTCAACAGTAATTTTATTGAAAAGTGGCTTATTAAATTGTCGAAAGCGATTAGACAGTTTTTTTTTTGTCGAAAGTGGGCCGTTTTCCAACAAAATAAGGGATTCGACACAAATTGAATATACCCCTAAGACTGTAGAGCAATTTAAACATGCTTGGGATAGGCATATGAATATCCTTACAAAGAATTAAGGTTCAAAAAGGGTTGAGATTACCTAAAGGATAAATAAAAGGGGGCAGACTAGATGGGCCAAGTTGTTCTTGTCTGCCGTCAAATTCTATGTTTCTATGTTAATGACATCATCATGGCTCCACGATCTGCAATGTAGTGCAGGAAATCACTGCATTATGAAACAGTAGGCTGGAGCTGCTATGGCGTGATTATAGGTGCCGCACACCACTCCCTCCTCTGCTAACTAGAAGGGTGCCTACTGTATATCTATAAAGGGCTGGTTGGAAGCTACACCCAACTAGGCCTTTTATAGCCTTACAAAAAGAAAAGGGAAAATGGAAGGTTTTCCTACTTGGCGCAGAAGCTGCCCGTACACTGAGAGTGGCAAAAATAAATGACACCACATTTATACCAGGGACGTGCAGTCACGGGAGGCAGTGCTTCTCCTGTCATTAATGATTAAATTAAAATAAAGAAGATACTTATGACACATTCTGTGTCATAAGTATCTTCTTTATATTATTAATGTCATATTTTTTTCAGATTAAACCTTGTTTCATTTGATTTAAGAGGCACCGCAAACTGTGCCTCCTGCTGCCAATTATAAATGGCTGGAAGCAGGGGGCAGGGCCAAGCAGAGGGCTGTAAAAGCCCATTAAAAAAAACAGTGTATGCGGCACCTATACAAGTGCCTCAGTGCAGGGACGTGCTTTCAGCCCATATGAAAGCATGCCCCTGTCACTGAAAGCAGATGTGATTGGGCAGCAGATTCAGCACTGACAGTGACTGTATCCGGCTGTCACTGTCCGTGCTGTACAGGGAGGGAGAAAGTCAGTGTCATCTCTAACTTTGGGGCAGATGTATTAACCTGGAGAAGGCATAAGGAAGTGATAAACCAGTGATATGTGCAAGATGATAAAGGCACCAGCCAATCAGCTCCAAACTGTTAATTTACATATTGGAGCTGATTGGCTGGTGCGTTTATCACCCTGCACATATCACTGGTTTATCACTTCCTTATGCCGTCTCCAGGTTAATACATCTGCCCCTATATCACATATGTGGATCCGGTGGGGGAAGGACCGGATGCGGGCCCTGTGCCCCCCTAGTCATTTCTGGTGCTATCTTTAAAAAAAACACAGCAGTCTGGTTCTCGTCCTCTAGTCACTGGCTGTGCCCCTACACTCCCACCACGCCGGGTCGGCCCGATTCACAGAAGGTAACTCCTAACTTGGACCACTTGTTGGTGCCCCTGCCTTCAGCCTCCACTGCCTGTCTCCGGGTTGACCTGTCCCCTGTGGCTGCTGTCTGGAGCCTCGGTAATCTGCTGCAGAGCGAATGGGAGCAGGAGGAGGGAGACGCCGGAGCTGACTTACCCGGCTCTCTTCCTGTGTTGTGTGAGGCTGCAGGTAGCGGCAGTACTGTCCAAAGAGGGAGGCAGAGCGTCCGGGACCCGGTAGCAGCAGATAGGAGGTGACCCCCAGCAGCATAGGCATGACGGCATCACACTGAAGTCAGATAGCCGCTGCCTGCTTTAAATACCGTCAGCCAGCTCCCCGCCCCTGAACACGTACAGCTGGTGAATGCAGAAGAGTGGGATGACAGACTGCAGCGTTAAGGGTAGGTCTCTTCCACTCCATCCTGTCCCCTGCAGCCCACCACTACTCCCATCCTGCTCCCTGCTGTCCACTACAACACCCATCCTGCCCCTTGCTCCTTAATGCTTCACTCATCCTGCCTTCTGCCCCATTACTCCCATCCTGCCCCTGCTCTCCACCACCACTACCCTTATCATGTTCAATAGCCACCTTCTACCCACTACTACCATCATTCTGTCCCCCCACACGCACACATACACGCCATATATCGTAACTAGGCCGGCTTAGAGGTGCCCCAGTCCTCCCTAGAGTGCTGCGACCCATCGAAAGGACAGCGGGTACTAGGTCCCACAGTCCTCCATCTTTGCACTGCCTCCATAAGGAAGGGAAGCCATCGCCGCAGCAGTCGGCAGGCACTAGGACCCAGCAGCAGTCAAATGCATCTTCTTCCGTCCCGACATGAACAGTCTGTGGCTTGCACTGTCTACACATTTGCTTCTTTCTGTTTCTCTCCCTGCATGAGCCTGGAAAAGCTGTTTGAGATGAGCTGAAGTTTTCAAAGACACAAGTTGAGCTTTCCATCAGATTGGCGACCAAAGGAATTGATTAGCAAACCGTATAAGAGGGATGTATTATTATTATTACTTTTAACGTTGCTTTCTTATTTTGTATCCTTATGACATATTGTCACGTTAGAGCGCCCTGGACACAGAGTAGTGTCTACTTTTTTTCTGTCTTTTATAGCCTTAATTGTAAGCTGCCGTGATAGCACTAGGCCACTGGTTTCCAAACTTTTTAGAATCACGGCGCCCTGGAATATCAGAATTTTTTTCACGGCACCCCTAGGCCAAAAATTTTTTATTGAGAAATTTAGAAAGAAATATTACATTAAGTAGATCGTGTTTATATGTCATCCTTAGGGTCAGTTGTGTGGTGAGGGACAAGATTTGATCTGTTTGGCCACATATTTTATGACTGGCAGCCACCAGCACTGGTTTTACCTATTATATTGACCATGAATAATTTGAATTGGTCCTGGACCACCAACCCAGGGCACCCCTGCAAGTGTCCCGAGGCACCCCAGGGAGCCACGGCACACAGTTTGCGAACCTCTACACTAGGCAAAAGTTTTTAAACAGAAAAGAAATATGCCCCCACCGGTTTTACACATATTGTTCATGGTACCAGCTGCGTGGCAGTATTAATGCCATATACAGTGCCTTGCTAAAGTATTCACCCCCCTTGGCTTTTTACCTATTTTGTTACATTACAACCTGTAATTTAAATTTTTTTTTTAATCTGAAGTTTATGTGATGGATCTGCACAAAACAGTTGGTGAAGTGAAATGAGAAAAATTTATATAATTAAGAATTTTTATAAATAAAAAATTTAAAATTGGCATGAAGCCCCTAAGTTCTGGTGCAACCAATTACCTTCATAAGTCACATAATTAGTGAAATGAAGTCCACCTGTGTGCAATCTAAGTGTCACATGATCTGTCAGTATAAACGCACCTTTTCTGAAAGGCCCCAGAGGCTGCAACACCACTAAGCAAGAGGCATCACACCATGAAGACCAAGGAGCTCTCCAAACAAGTCAGGGACAATGTTGTTGAGAAGTACAAGTCAGGGTTGTGTTATAAAAAAATATCCAAATCTTTGATGATCCCCCGCAGCACCATCAAATCCATCATCTTCAAATGGAAAGAACATGGTACCACAACAAACCTGCCAAGAGATGGCCATCCACCATAACTCACAGACCGGGCAAGGAGAGCATTATTCAGAGAGGCAGCACAGAGGCCAAAGGTAACCCTGAAGGAGCTTCAGGGTTCCACAGCAGAGACTGGTGTATCTGCGCATGTGACCACAATAAGCCGTACACTCCATAGAGCTGGGCTTTATGGAAGAGTGGCCAGAAAAAAAGCTATTACTTAGTGTTAAAAATAAGAAGACATGTTATGAGTTTGCCAACTGGCATGTGGATGACTCCACAAATGTATGGAGGAAGGTGCTCTGGTCAGATGAGACTAAAATTTAACTTTTCGGCCACCAAGGAACGCTACGTCTGACGCAAACCCAACACATCCCATCACCCCAATGACACCATCCCCACAGTGAAACATGGTGGTGGCAGCATCATGCTGTTGGGATGTTTTTCAGCAGCACGGACTGGTAAACTCTTTTGAGTCGAGGGAAAGATGGATGGTGCTAAATACAGGGACAATCTTGAGCAAAACCTGTTTCAGTCTGCCTGTGATTTGAGACTGGGACAGAGGTTCACCTTCCAGCAGGACAATGAACCGAAGCATACTGCTAAAGCAACACTCGAGTGGTTTAAGGGGAAACATTTAAAAGTGTTGGAATGGCCTAGTCAAAGCCCAGATCTCAATCCAATTGAGAATCTGTGGTCAGACTTGAAGATTACTGTTCACAAGTGGAAACCATCCAACATGAAGGAGCTGGAGCAGTTTTGCCTTGAGGAATGGGCAAAAATCCCAGTGGCAAGATGTAGCAAGCTCATAGAGACTTAACCAGTGGCGTAACTACTGCCCCCGCAGCCCTCGCGGTGGCTTGGGGGCGAGGGGCTGCGGGGGCGCCACTGATTTAGCACAGATTGACATGCGGACGAGCGTCCGCATGTCAATCTGCTCCTACTAACCCTCCCTGCCGTGTTGGAGGGACACGGAGGGCACAGCGTGCGCCTCTCCTGTGTCCCTCCTGCATCATCTCCGGCGGCTGCGGGTCTAATAGAAGAAGTGCCGGTTCGTGAGCCAATCAGAGCTCACGAATGGCACTTCGTTTATTAGACCCGCGGCCGCCGGAGATGATGCAGGAGGGACACAGGAGAGGCGCGCGCTGTGCCCTCCGTGTCCCTCCAACACAAACCAGCGGGGGAGCAGCAGCGGCGGCGGGGGCATATATGGCACTGGGGGGGAATATCTGGCACTGGGGGCATATGTGGCACTGGGGGGGGTGTGGGAATCTGGCACTGGGAGCATATCTGGCACTGGGGGGGGTAATATCTGGCACTGGGGGCATATGTGGCACTGGGGGGAATATCTGGCACTGGGGGCATATGTGGCACTGGGGGGGGGAAATCTGGCACTGGGAGCAAAGCTGGCACTGGGGGGGAATATCTGGCACTGGGGGCATATGTGGCACTGGGGGGGGATATCTGGCACTGGGGGCATATGTGGCACTGAGGGGGAATATCTGGCACTGGGGGCATATGTGCCACTGGGGGGGTATATGTGTACCTGGCACATAGGGGGGGGGCTATATTGTGCACTGGGGTCATGTGAGTACCTGGCACCGTGGGGTAATATCTGGCACTGGGGACATATGTGGCACTGGGAGCACAGCCCTAGCAACAAGCACTACCCCCTAGCAACGAGCATGACACCCAGTGCATGAAACCCCTAGCAACAAGCATGACACCCAGTGCATGAAACACCTGGCAACGAGCATGACACCCAGTGCATGAAACCCCTGGCAACGAGCATGACACCCTGAGCATGAAAACCCCTGGCAACGAGCAGGTAATTTAAAAGTAATTAGAAGCCTTACTGTAGGACTTAATGTGTAATGGGCATTACGGTGTGTGACATAATGTATCACGGACATTGCGGTGTGTGTCATAATGTGTCACAGGCATTACGGTGTGTGGCATACTGTATCACGGGCATTGTGGTATGTGGTATAATGTCTCAGGGTCATTGCAGTGTGGCATAATGTATAACGGGCATTGCGGTGTGTAGCATAGGGTATAACGGGCATTGCGGTATGTGTCAGGCATTACGGTGTGTTGTATACTATATCACGGGCATTGTGGTATGTGGTATAATGTATCAGGGGCATTGCAGTGTGTAGCATAATGTATAACGGGCATTGCGATTCCTGTCATAATGTGTCAGGCATTACGGTGTGTTGTATACTATATCACGGGCATTGTGGTATGTGGTATAATGTATCAGGGGCATTGCAGTGTGTAGCATAATGTATAACGGGCATTGCGATTCCTGTCATAATGTGTCAGGCATTACGGTGTGTTGTATACTATATCACGGGCATTGTGGTATGTGGTATAATGTATCAGGGGCATTGCGATTCCTGTCATAATGTGTCGGGGGCATTACGGTGTGTGGCATAATGTGTCGGGGGCATTACGGTGTGTGCATATTGTGTAATGGGCTTTATTGTGTGTGGCATAATCTCTAAGGGCCATTGCAGTATGTGGCATAATGTATACTGGGCATTACTATAAGGAGGAAAAATGACAAATAATGTAAGGGGCATGAATCAGGATTATTTTTCTTTCCAGTGGTGGCTAACGTCTGGGCGTGCAGGTTGGAAAACTGGGGTATAACGTAGTCTTTTCCTGCAATGCCACGCCCCTTTATGTGAAGCCACGCCCATCCCAACGAAGCCACACACCCTATTTTGCAGCGCGCACATTTATCCCTTTAATAGTGCCAATTATGGGGGATGGGGGGGGGGGGGCGCCGAAGAATTTTTTGGCTTGGGGGAGAAAAATTTCTAGTTACGCCACTGGACTTAACCAAAGCGACTTGCAGCTGTAATTGCTGCAAAAGGTGGCTCTACAAAGTACTGACTTTAGGGGGGAGAATAGTTATGCATGCTGAACTTTTCTGTTATTTTTTCCTATTTGTTGTTTGCTTCACAATAAAAAAAAAAAAAAAAACACAAAACACTTCTTCAAAGTTGTAGGCATGTTCTGTGAATGAGATGATACAAACCTTCAAACAATCCATTTTAATTCCAGGTTGTGAGGCAACAAAACATGAAAAATGCAAAGGGAGTGAATATTTTATTTTTAGCAAGGCACTGTATGTGTACAAAACATGTATACATGCTCTGTAAATGGGCCTCACACACCAGTGGGTGTTCTACCACTGCCTGCACACACAGTTATGTCAGCACAGCTCTGAAGATCAGAGCAAGAGCCCTAAGTAGATGGACCAAATTTGGCTATGTGGCCCAGCGCTGTAGTATTCCTAGAGCAAACCACCAAGTAGGCGCACAGTACCAATGATGTTGATAAATTATATGAGAGATTAACCCTATCCTACAGAGACGGGCTCTCCCGTATTTCAGCGTCCCTTTCACATATTATTAATACATCTTATGTGTGTATTAGAGGCTTATAATACCTCAGTTATATGCTCTGTGTATTGTTGTGGTCTTTTAATGAGTCTGTTATTGTTTTTATGTCAATAAATTGTTTTTTATCAACATCATTGGTAGAGATGAGCGGGTTCGGTTTCTTTGAATCCGAACCCGCACGAACTTCACTTTTTTTTCCACGGGTCCGAGCGACTCGGATCTTCCCGCCTTGCTCGGTTAACCCGAGCGCGCCCGAACGTCATCATGACGCTGTCGGATTCTCGCGAGGCTCGGATTCTATCGCGAGACTCGGATTCTATATAAGGAGCCGCGCGTCGCCGCCATTTTCACTCGTGCATTGAGATTGATAGGGAGAGGACGTGTCTGGCGTCCTCTCCATTAGAATAGAGATAGATAGATTAGATAGAGAGAGATTGTGCAGAGTCGCAGACAGAGTTAGTTTACCACAGTCAGTGACCAGTGCAGCAGCTAGTTAACTTTTATTTAATATAATATATCCGTTCACTTCTCTCTGCTATATCCGTTCTCTGCCTGAAAAAAAAAACGATACACAGCACAGTCAGTCACACAGTGTGACTCAGTCTGTGTGCACTCAGCTCAGCCCAGTGTGCTGCACAGTCATCAATGTATAAATTAAAAGCTTATAATTAATTGTGGGGGAGACTGGGGAGCACTGCAGGTTGTTAGCAGGAGCCAGGAGTACAATTATATTAATTAACAGTGCACACTTTTGCTGCAGGAGTGGTGACCAGTGCCTGACCACCAGTATAGTATTGTTGTATACTACTAATATCTCTTTAAATATCAACCAGTCTATATTAGCAGCAGACACAGTACAGTGCGGTAGTTCACGGCTGTGGCTACCTCTGTGTCGGCACACGGCAGGCAGTCCGTCCGACCAGAATTGTATTATTTATTATTATATACCTACCACCTAACCGTGGTTTTTTTTTCATTCTTTATACCGTCATAGTGTCATCCTAATTGTTACGAGTATACTACTATCTCTTTATCAACCAGTGTACAGTGCGGTAGTTCACGGCTGTGGCTACCTCTGTGTCGGCACACGGCAGGCAGTCCGTCCGACCAGAATTGTATTATTTATTATTATATACCTACCACCTAACCGTGGTTTTTTTTTCATTCTTTATACCGTCATAGTGTCATCCTAATTGTTACGAGTATACTACTATCTCTTTATCAACCAGTGTACAGTGCGGTAGTTCACGGCTGTGGCTACCTCTGTGTCGGCACACGGCAGGCAGTCCGTCCGACCAGAATTGTATTATTTATTATTATATACCTACCACCTAACCGTGGTTTTTTTTTCATTCTTTATACCGTCATAGTGTCATCCTAATTGTTACGAGTATACTACTATCTCTTTATCAACCAGTGTACAGTGCGGTAGTTCACGGCTGTGGCTACCTCTGTGTCGGCACACGGCAGGCAGTCCGTCCGACCAGAATTGTATTATTTATTATTATATACCTACCACCTAACCGTGGTTTTTTTTTCATTCTTTATACCGTCATAGTGTCATCCTAATTGTTACGAGTATACTACTATCTCTTTATCAACCAGTGTACAGTGCGGTAGTTCACGGCTGTGGCTACCTCTGTGTCGGCACACGGCAGGCAGTCCGTCCGACCAGAATTGTATTATTTATTATTATATACCTACCACCTAACCGTGGTTTTTTTTTCATTCTTTATACCGTCATAGTGTCATCCTAATTGTTACGAGTATACTACTATCTCTTTATCAACCAGTGTACAGTGCGGTAGTTCACGGCTGTGGCTACCTCTGTGTCGGCAGTCGGCAGGCAGTCCGTCCATCCATAATTGTATTATTATTATAATATATACCACCTAACCGTGGTTTTTTTTTCATTCTTTATACCGTCATAGTGTCATACTAGTTGTTACGAGTATACTACTATCTCTTTATCAACCAGTGTACAGTGCGGTAGTTCACGGCTGTGGCTACCTCTGTGTCGGCAGTCGGCAGGCAGTCCGTCCATCCATAATTGTATTATTATTATAATATATACCACCTAACCGTGGTTTTTTTTTCATTCTTTATACCGTCGTCATAGTGTCATACTAGTTGTTACGAGTATACTACTATCTCTTTATCAACCAGTGTACAGTGCGGTAGTTCACGGCTGTGGCTACCTCTGTGTCGGCAGTCGGCAGGCAGTCCGTCCATCCATAATTGTATTATTATTATAATATATACCACCTAACCGTGGTTTTTTTTTCATTCTTTATACCGTCGTCATAGTGTCATACTAGTTGTTACGAGTATACTACTATCTCTTTATCAACCAGTGTACAGTGCGGTAGTTCACGGCTGTGGCTACCTCTGTGTCGGCAGTCGGCAGGCAGTCCGTCCATCCATAATTGTATTATTATTATAATATATACCACCTAACCGTGGTTTTTTTTTCATTCTTTATACCGTCGTCATAGTGTCATACTAGTTGTTACGAGTATACTACTATCTCTTTATCAACCAGTGTACAGTGCGGTAGTTCACGGCTGTGGCTACCTCTGTGTCGGCAGTCGGCAGGCAGTCCGTCCATCCATAATTGTATTATTATTATAATATATACCACCTAACCGTGGTTTTTTTTTCATTCTTTATACCGTCGTCATAGTGTCATACTAGTTGTTACGAGTATACTACTATCTCTTTATCAACCAGTGTACAGTGCGGTAGTTCACGGCTGTGGCTACCTCTGTGTCGGCAGTCGGCAGGCAGTCCGTCCATCCATAATTGTATTATTATTATAATATATACCACCTAACCGTGGTTTTTTTTTCATTCTTTATACCGTCGTCATAGTGTCATACTAGTTGTTACGAGTATACTACTATCTCTTTATCAACCAGTGTACAGTGCGGTAGTTCACGGCTGTGGCTACCTCTGTGTCGGCAGTCGGCAGGCAGTCCGTCCATCCATAATTGTATTATTATTATAATATATACCACCTAACCGTGGTTTTTTTTCCATTCTTTATACCGTCGTCATAGTGTCATACTAGTTGTTACGAGTATACTACTATCTCTTTATCAACCAGTGTACAGTGCGGTAGTTCACGGCTGTGGCTACCTCTGTGTCGGCAGTCGGCAGGCAGTCCGTCCATCCATAATTGTATTATTATTATAATATATACCACCTAACCGTGGTTTTTTTATACCACCTAACCGTGGCAGTCCGTCCATAATTGTATACTAGTATCCAATCCATCCATCTCCATTGTTTACCTGAGGTGCCTTTTAGTTCTGCCTATAAAATATGGAGAACAAAAAAGTTGAGGTTCCAAAATTAGGGAAAGATCAAGATCCACTTCCACCTCGTGCTGAAGCTGCTGCCACTAGTCATGGCCGAGACGATGAAATGCCAGCAACGTCGTCTGCCAAGGCCGATGCCCAATGTCATAGTACAGAGCATGTCAAATCCAAAACACCAAATATCAGAAAAAAAAGGACTCCAAAACCTAAAATAAAATTGTCGGAGGAGAAGCGTAAACTTGCCAATATGCCATTTACCACACGGAGTGGCAAGGAACGGCTGAGGCCCTGGCCTATGTTCATGGCTAGTGGTTCAGCTTCACATGAGGATGGAAGCACTCAGCCTCTCGCTAGAAAACTGAAAAGACTCAAGCTGGCAAAAGCACCGCAAAGAACTGTGCGTTCTTTGAAATCCCAAATCCACAAGGAGAGTCCAATTGTGTCGTTTGCGATGCCTGACCTTCCCAACACTGGACGTGAAGAGCATGCGCCTTCCACTATTTGCATGCCCCCTGCAAGTGCTGGAAGGAGCACCCGCAGTCCAGTTCCTGATAGTCAGATTGAAGATGTCAGTGTTGAAGTACACCAGGATGAGGAGGATATGGGTGTTGCTGGCGCTGGGGAGGAAATTGACCAGGAGGATTCTGATGGTGAGGTGGTTTGTTTAAGTCAGGCACCCGGGGAGACACCTGTTGTCCGTGGGAGGAATATGGCCGTTGACATGCCAGGTGAAAATACCAAAAAAATCAGCTCTTCGGTGTGGAGGTATTTCACCAGAAATGCGGACAACAGGTGTCAAGCCGTGTGTTCCCTTTGTCAAGCTGTAATAAGTAGGGGTAAGGACGTTAACCACCTCGGAACATCCTCCCTTATACGTCACCTGCAGCGCATTCATAATAAGTCAGTGACAAGTTCAAAAACTTTGGGTGACAGCGGAAGCAGTCCACTGACCAGTAAATCCCTTCCTCTTGTAACCAAGCTCACGCAAACCACCCCACCAACTCCCTCAGTGTCAATTTCCTCCTTCCCCAGGAATGCCAATAGTCCTGCAGGCCATGTCACTGGCAAGTCTGACGAGTCCTCTCCTGCCTGGGATTCCTCCGATGCATCCTTGCGTGTAACGCCTACTGCTGCTGGCGCTGCTGTTGTTGCCGCTGGGAGTCGATGGTCATCCCAGAGGGGAAGTCGTAAGCCCACTTGTACTACTTCCAGTAAGCAATTGACTGTTCAACAGTCCTTTGCGAGGAAGATGAAATATCACAGCAGTCATCCTACTGCAAAGCGGATAACTGAGGCCTTGGCATCCTGGGTGGTGAGAAACGTGGTTCCGGTATCCATCATTACTGCAGAGCCAACTAGAGACTTGTTGGAGGTACTGTGTCCCCGGTACCAAATACCATCTAGGTTCCATTTCTCTAGGCAGGCGATACCGAAAATGTACACAGACCTCAGAAAAAGAGTCACCAGTGTCCTAAAAAATGCAGCTGTACCCAATGTCCACTTAACCACGGACATGTGGACAAGTGGAGCAGGGCAGGGTCAGGACTATATGACTGTGACAGCCCACTGGGTAGATGTATGGACTCCCGCCGCAAGAACAGCAGCGGCGGCACCAGTAGCAGCATCTCGCAAACGCCAACTCTTTCCTAGGCAGGCTACGCTTTGTATCACCGCTTTCCAGAATACGCACACAGCTGAAAACCTCTTACGGCAACTGAGGAAGATCATCGCGGAATGGCTTACCCCAATTGGACTCTCCTGTGGATTTGTGGCATCGGACAACGCCAGCAATATTGTGTGTGCATTAAATCTGGGCCAATTCCAGCACGTCCCATGTTTTGCACATACCTTGAATTTGGTGGTGCAGAATTTTTTAAAAAACGACAGGGGCGTGCAAGAGATGCTGTCGGTGGCCAGAAGAATTGCGGGACACTTTCGGCGTACAGGCACCACGTACAGAAAACTGGAGCACCACCAAAAACTACTGAACCTGCCCTGCCATCATCTGAAGCAAGAAGTGGTAACGAGGTGGAATTCAACCCTCTATATGCTTCAGAGGTTGGAGGAGCAGCAAAAGGCCATTCAAGCCTATACAATTGAGCACGATATAGTAGGTGGAATGCACCTGTCTCAAGTGCAGTGGAGAATGATTTCAACGTTGTGCAAGGTTCTGATGCCCTTTGAACTTGCCACACGTGAAGTCAGTTCAGACACTGCCAGCCTGAGTCAGGTCATTCCCCTCATCAGGCTTTTGCAGAAGAAGCTGGAGGCATTGAAGAAGGAGCTAACACGGAGCGATTCCGCTAGGCATGTGGGACTTGTGGATGCAGCCCTTAATTCGCTTAACAAGGATTCACGGGTGGTCAATCTGTTGAAATCAGAGCACTACATTTTGGCCACCGTGCTCGATCCTAGATTTAAAGCCTACCTTGGATCTCTCTTTCCGGCAGACACAGGTCTGCTGGGGTTGAAAGACCTGCTGGTGACAAAATTGTCAAGTCAAGCGGAACGCGACCTGTCAACATCTCCTCCTTCACATTCTCCCGCAACTGGGGGTGCGAGGAAAAGGCTCAGAATTCCGAGCCCACCCGCTGGCGGTGATGCAGGGCAGTCTGGAGCGACTGCTGATGCTGACATCTGGTCCGGACTGAAGGACCTGACAACGATTACGGACATGTCGTCTACTGTCACTGCATATGATTCTCTCAACATTGATAGAATGGTGGAGGATTATATGAGTGACCGCATCCAAGTAGGCACGTCACACAGTCCGTACTTATACTGGCAGGAAAAAGAGGCAATTTGGAGGCCCTTGCACAAACTGGCTTTATTCTACCTAAGTTGCCCTCCCACAAGTGTGTACTCCGAAAGAGTGTTTAGTGCCGCCGCTCACCTTGTCAGCAATCGGCGTACGAGGTTACATCCAGAAAATGTGGAGAAGATGATGTTCATTAAAATGAATTATAATCAATTCCTCCGCGGAGACATTGACCAGCAGCAATTGCCTCCACAAAGTACACAGGGAGCTGAGATGGTGGATTCCAGTGGGGACGAATTGATAATCTGTGAGGAGGGGGATGTACACGGTGATATATCGGAGGGTGAAGATGAGGTGGACATCTTGCCTCTGTAGAGCCAGTTTGTGCAAGGAGAGATTAATTGCTTCTTTTTTGGGGGGGGTCCAAACCAACCCGTCATATCAGTCACAGTCGTGTGGCAGACCCTGTCACTGAAATGATGGGTTGGTTAAAGTGTGCATGTCCTGTTTTGTTTATACAACATAAGGGTGGGTGGGAGGGCCCAAGGATAATTCCATCTTGCACCTCTTTTTTCTTTTCTTTTTCTTTGCATCATGTGCTGATTGGGGAGGGTTTTTTGGAAGGGACATCCTGCGTGACACTGCAGTGCCACTCCTAGATGGGCCCGGTGTTTGTGTCGGCCACTAGGGTCGCTAATCTTACTCACACAGCTACCTCATTGCGCCTCTTTTTTTCTTTGCGTCATGTGCTGTTTGGGGAGGGTTTTTTGGAAGGGACATCCTGCGTGACACTGCAGTGCCACTCCTAGATGTGCCCGGTGTTTGTGTCGGCCACTAGGGTCGCTAATCTTACTCACACAGTCAGCTACCTCATTGCGCCTCTTTTTTTCTTTGCGTCATGTGCTGTTTGGGGAGGGTTTTTTGGAAGGGCCATCCTGCGTGACACTGCAGTGCCACTCCTAGATGGGCCCGGTGTTTGTGTCGGCCACTAGGGTCGCTTATCTTACTCACACAGCGACCTCGGTGCAAATTTTAGGACTAAAAATAATATTGTGAGGTGTGATGTGTTCAGAATAGGCTGAAAATGAGTGTAAATTATGTTTTTTGAGGTTAATAATACTTTGGGATCAAAATTACCCCCAAATTCTATGATTTAAGCTGTTTTTTAGGGTTTTTTTAAAAAAACACCCGAATCCAAAACACACCCGAATCCGACAAAAAAATTCGGTGAGGTTTTGCCAAAACGCGGTCGAACCCAAAACACGGCCGCGGAACCGAACCCAAAACCAAAACACAAAACCCGAAAAATTTCCGGCGCTCATCTCTAATCATTGGTACTGTGCGCCTACTTGGTGGTTTGCTCTAAGTTGTTTTACTCTCAGGAGGCTGGCTACCTCCTTACCAAGTGGCTGCCATTATCAGTGTTATATTTGCACGACCCTGCTCAGCGCCTACAAACCTTTTTTCTGTCTGTAGTATTCCTACCTTGCCAATGCTCTGCCTAACTTCTCCTCATGGCGACTGAAACTTCCGATGCTCTGCCTACAGGGTTATCTTGCTCAAGAAATATAGGCACCCCTGCTTACAGCGTAGCCAAAGCTAAATTTAAGGCCAATTCCTGCCTCATATCTGAACTATATGTGTGGTTGCCAATGATGTTAGGTTCTGTATGGAATCTTTTATCTCAGTTCCTTGTCAGTTCGCAACACAGGTCTACACTAATACCAACCACACTAATACCAATCACAGTTACACTGGCGTATTTACAATGGTTACAGTGTGTGCGGTGCACACAGGCCCCTGTGTACAGGAGGGGCCCAAACCGCACATGCTGCACCCATTTTTGGAATACTTACCCCTCTGGAGTCCCACGCCAACGTCAGCAGCGCTGTTAAAACTCAGTGAAAATAGGGCAGCGCCCATTTTCACAGACTGCAGCGCATGCACAGTAGAGAAATCACTGGGAAAATGGCCACCGTGACATTTTCCCGGAGATCTATGCATGCGCAGTAGAGTCTGAGCCCTCTAGTGCTCAGACTCTCAGCGCTGCTGGCAGAGAGGAGGGGGCGCAATCGGAGTGGATGCGTGTGACGACACGCAGCTGCCCCGAAAATGCCGCCGACATGCCCCCTTTTCCCTGGTGCCGCCCTGAAAACGCTCCGTTTGCAATGCGACTTGAATTGGGCCCAGATTTATCAAGCCTTGGAGAGTGATAAATTGCACCTTGATAAAGTACCAACCAATCAGCTCATAGCTGTCATTTTTCAAACACAGGCTGTAACATGGCAGTCAGGAGCTGGTTGGTTGGTACATTATCACGGTGCAATTATCACTCTCCAAGGCTTAATAAATCTGGGCCTTTAATGCCTAAAATAAAAAAGAATAATACTTTGTACTGAAAGCATTTGCCACCTGCCAAGTTCTCCGGTGATTAGTGATGTTTTGGGATAACTTGTTATAAGATCCGTGTTCAGGTTTCTGTTTAAATTAGACTTGGACACTTTAATACCATTCAGCGCTTACTGTAATCTCTGCTGGTAAACAGGCTCAGATGATGATAACAAATGAAGACAGAGGAAAGAGATAAAACAAAAGGAAGCAGGGAGGCTTCTGAATATCTGAGTGCACATAAAAGGAGAAGAGTGAAAATATATTGGGGGTAATTCTGAGTTGATCGCAGCATCAAGTTTGTTAGCAATTGGGCAAAACCATGTGCACTGCAGGGAGGCAGATATAACATGTGCAGAGAGAGTTAGATTTGGGTGGGGTGTGTTCAATCTGCAATCTAAATTGCAGTGTAAAAATAAAGTAGCCAGTATTTACTAGAGATGAGCGGGTTCGGTTTCTCTGAATCCGAACCCGCCAGAACTTCATGTTTTTTTTCACGGGTCCGAGCGACTCGGATCTTCCCGCCTTGCTCGGTTAACCCGAGCGCGCCCGAACGTCATCATGACGCTGTCGGATTCTCGCGAGGCTCGGATTCTATCGCGAGACTCGGATTCTATATAAGGAGCCGCGCGTCGCCGCCATTTTCACACGTGCATTGAGATTGATAGGGAGAGGACGTGGCTGGCGTCCTCTCCGTTTAGAATTAGAATAGATTAGAGAGACACTTGATTTACTAATTTTGGGGAGCATTAGGAGTACTCAGTAGTGTACAGTGCAGAGTTTTGCTGATAGTGACCAGTGACCACCACTTTTATTTATAATCCGTTCTCTGCCTGAAAAAAGCGATACACAGCACACAGTGACTCAGTCACATACCATATCTGTGTGCACTGCTCAGGCTCAGGCCAGTGTGCTGCATCATCTATTATCTATATATAATATTATATATATCTGTCTGACTGCTCAGCTTACACAGCTTATAATTGTGGGGGAGACTGGGGAGCACTACTGCAGTGCCAGTTATAGGTTATAGCAGGAGCCAGGAGTACATAATATATTATATAGTGAGTGACCACCAGACACACAGTGCAGTTTATTTAATATATCCGTTCTCTGCCTGAAAAAAGCGATACACACAGTGACTCAGTCAGTCACATACCATATCTGTGTGCACTGCTCAGGCTCAGGCCAGTGTGCTGCATCATCTATATATATATTATATATCTGTCTGACTGCTCAGCTCACACAGCTTATAATTGTGGGGGAGACTGGGGAGCACTACTGCAGTGCCAGTTATAGGTTATAGCAGGAGCCAGGAGTACATAATATTATATTAAAATTAAACAGTGCACACTTTTGCTGCAGGAGTGCCACTGCCAGTGTGACTAGTGACCAGTGACCTGACCACCAGTATATAATATTAGTAGTATACTATCTCTTTATCAACCAGTCTATATTAGCAGCAGACACAGTACAGTGCGGTAGTTCACGGCTGTGGCTACCTCTGTGTCGGCACTCGGCAGCCCGTCCATAATTGTATATACCACCTAACCGTGGTTTTTTTTTCTTTCTTTATACATACATACTAGTTACGAGTATACTATCTCTTTATCAACCAGTCTATATATTAGCAGCAGACACAGTACAGTGCGGTAGTTCACGGCTGTGGCTACCTCTGTGTCGGCACTCGGCAGCCCGTCCATAATTGTATATACCACCTAACCGTGGTTTTTTTTTCTTTCTTTATACATACATACTAGTTACGAGTATACTATCTCTTTATCAACCAGTCTATATTAGCAGCAGACACAGTACAGTGCGGTAGTTCACGGCTGTGGCTACCTCTGTGTCGGCACTCGGCAGCCCGTCCATAATTGTATATACCACCTAACCGTGGTTTTTTTTTCTTTCTTTATACATACATACTAGTTACGAGTATACTATCTCTTTATCAACCAGTCTATATATTAGCAGCAGACACAGTACAGTGCGGTAGTTCACGGCTGTGGCTACCTCTGTGTCGGCACTCGGCAGCCCGTCCATAATTGTATATACCACCTAACCGTGGTTTTTTTTTCTTTCTTTATACATACATACTAGTTACGAGTATACTATCTCTTTATCAACCAGTCTATATATTAGCAGCAGACACAGTACAGTGCGGTAGTTCACGGCTGTGGCTACCTCTGTGTCGGCACTCGGCAGCCCGTCCATAATTGTATATACCACCTAACCGTGGTTTTTTTTTCTTTCTTTATACATACATACTAGTTACGAGTATACTATCTCTTTATCAACCAGTCTATATATTAGCAGCAGACACAGTACAGTGCGGTAGTTCACGGCTGTGGCTACCTCTGTGTCGGCACTCGGCAGCCCGTCCATAATTGTATATACCACCTAACCGTGGTTTTTTTTCCTTTCTTTATACATACATACTAGTTACGAGTATACTATCTCTTTATCAACCAGTCTATATATTAGCAGCAGACACAGTACAGTGCGGTAGTTCACGGCTGTGGCTACCTCTGTGTCGGCACTCGGCAGCCCGTCCATAATTGTATATACCACCTAACCGTGGTTTTTTTTTCTTTCTTTATACATACATACTAGTTACGAGTATACTATCTCTTTATCAACCAGTCTATATATTAGCAGCAGACACAGTACAGTGCGGTAGTTCACGGCTGTGGCTACCTCTGTGTCGGCACTCGGCAGCCCGTCCATAATTGTATATACCACCTAACCGTGGTTTTTTTTTCTTTCTTTATACATACATACTAGTTACGAGTATACTATCTCTTTATCAACCAGTCTATATATTAGCAGCAGACACAGTACAGTGCGGTAGTTCACGGCTGTGGCTACCTCTGTGTCGGCACTCGGCAGCCCGTCCATAATTGTATATACCACCTAACCGTGGTTTTTTTTTCTTTCTTTATACATACATACTAGTTACGAGTATACTATCTCTTTATCAACCAGTCTATATATTAGCAGCAGACACAGTACAGTGCGGTAGTTCACGGCTGTGGCTACCTCTGTGTCGGCACTCGGCAGCCCGTCCATAATTGTATATACCACCTAACCGTGGTTTTTTTTTCTTTCTTTATACATACATACTAGTTACGAGTATACTATCTCTTTATCAACCAGTCTATATATTAGCAGCAGACACAGTACAGTGCGGTAGTTCACGGCTGTGGCTACCTCTGTGTCGGCACTCGGCAGCCCGTCCATAATTGTATATACCACCTAACCGTGGTTTTTTTTTCTTTCTTTATACATACATACTAGTTACGAGTATACTATCTCTTTATCAACCAGTCTATATATTAGCAGCAGACACAGTACAGTGCGGTAGTTCACGGCTGTGGCTACCTCTGTGTCGGCACTCGGCAGCCCGTCCATAATTGTATATACCACCTAACCGTGGTTTTTTTTTCTTTCTTTATACATACATACTAGTTACGAGTATACTATCTCTTTATCAACCAGTCTATATATTAGCAGCAGACACAGTACAGTGCGGTAGTTCACGGCTGTGGCTACCTCTGTGTCGGCACTCGGCAGCCCGTCCATAATTGTATACTAGTATCCAATCCATCCATCTCCATTGTTTACCTGAGGTGCCTTTTAGTTGTGCCTATTAAAATATGGAGAACAAAAATGTTGAGGTTCCAAAATTAGGGAAAGATCAAGATCCACTTCCACCTCGTGCTGAAGCTGCTGCCACTAGTCATGGCCGAGACGATGAAATGCCAGCAACGTCGTCTGCCAAGGCCGATGCCCAATGGCATAGTACAGAGCATGTCAAAACCAAAACACCAAATATCAGTAAAAAAAGGACTCCAAAACCTAAAATAAAATTGTCGGAGGAGAAGCGTAAACTTGCCAATATGCCATTTACCACACGGAGTGGCAAGGAACGGCTGAGGCCCTGGCCTATGTTCATGGCTAGTGGTTCAGCTTCACATGAGGATGGAAGCACTCAGCCTCTCGCTAGAAAACTGAAAAGACTCAAGCTGGCAAAAGCACCGCAAAGAACTGTGCGTTCTTTGAAATCCCAAATCCACAAGGAGAGTCCAATTGTGTCGGTTGCGATGCCTGACCTTCCCAACACTGGACGTGAAGAGCATGCGCCTTCCACCATTTGCACGCCCCCTGCAAGTGCTGGAAGGAGCACCCGCAGTCCAGTTCCTGATAGTCAGATTGAAGATGTCAGTGTTGAAGTACACCAGGATGAGGAGGATATGGGTGTTGCTGGCGCTGGGGAGGAAATTGACCAGGAGGATTCTGATGGTGAGGTGGTTTGTTTAAGTCAGGCACCCGGGGAGACACCTGTTGTCCGTGGGAGGAATATGGCCGTTGACATGCCAGGTGAAAATACCAAAAAAATCAGCTCTTCGGTGTGGAGGTATTTCACCAGAAATGCGGACAACAGGTGTCAAGCCGTGTGTTCCCTTTGTCAAGCTGTAATAAGTAGGGGTAAGGACGTTAACCACCTCGGAACATCCTCCCTTATACGTCACCTGCAGCGCATTCATAATAAGTCAGTGACAAGTTCAAAAACTTTGGGTGACAGCGGAAGCAGTCCACTGACCAGTAAATCCCTTCCTCTTGTAACCAAGCTCACGCAAACCACCCCACCAACTCCCTCAGTGTCAATTTCCTCCTTCCCCAGGAATGCCAATAGTCCTGCAGGCCATGTCACTGGCAATTCTGACGAGTCCTCTCCTGCCTGGGATTCCTCCGATGCATCCTTGCGTGTAACGCCTACTGCTGCTGGCGCTGCTGTTGTTGCCGCTGGGAGTCGATGGTCATCCCAGAGGGGAAGTCGTAAGCCCACTTGTACTACTTCCAGTAAGCAATTGACTGTTCAACAGTCCTTTGCGAGGAAGATGAAATATCACAGCAGTCATCCTACTGCAAAGCGGATAACTGAGTCCTTGACAACTATGTTGGTGTTAGACGTGCGTCCGGTATCCGCCGTTAGTTCACAGGGAACTAGACAATTTATTGAGGCAGTGTGCCCCCGTTACCAAATACCATCTAGGTTCCACTTCTCTAGGCAGGCGATACCGAGAATGTACACGGACGTCAGAAAAAGACTCACCAGTGTCCTAAAAAATGCAGTTGTACCCAATGTCCACTTAACCACGGACATGTGGACAAGTGGAGCAGGGCAGGGTCAGGACTATATGACTGTGACAGCCCACTGGGTAGATGTATGGACTCCCGCCGCAAGAACAGCAGCGGCGGCACCAGTAGCAGCATCTCGCAAACGCCAACTCTTTCCTAGGCAGGCTACGCTTTGTATCACCGCTTTCCAGAATACGCACACAGCTGAAAACCTCTTACGGCAACTGAGGAAGATCATCGCGGAATGGCTTACCCCAATTGGACTCTCCTGTGGATTTGTGGCATCGGACAACGCCAGCAATATTGTGTGTGCATTAAATATGGGCAAATTCCAGCACGTCCCATGTTTTGCACATACCTTGAATTTGGTGGTGCAGAATTTTTTAAAAAACGACAGGGGCGTGCAAGAGATGCTGTCGGTGGCCAGAAAAATTGCGGGACACTTTCGGCGTACAGGCACCACGTACAGAAGACTGGAGCACCACCAAAAACTACTGAACCTGCCCTGCCATCATCTGAAGCAAGAAGTGGTAACGAGGTGGAATTCAACCCTCTATATGCTTCAGAGGTTGGAGGAGCAGCAAAAGGCCATTCAAGCCTATACAATTGAGCACGATATAGGAGATGGAATGCACCTGTCTCAAGTGCAGTGGAGAATGATTTCAACGTTGTGCAAGGTTCTGATGCCCTTTGAACTTGCCACACGTGAAGTCAGTTCAGACACTGCCAGCCTGAGTCAGGTCATTCCCCTCATCAGGCTTTTGCAGAAGAAGCTGGAGGCATTGAAGAAGGAGCTAAAAGGGAGCGATTCCGCTAGGCATGTGGGACTTGTGGATGCAGCCCTTAATTCGCTTAACAAGGATTCACGGGTGGTCAATCTGTTGAAATCAGAGCACTACATTTTGGCCACCGTGCTCGATCCTAGATTTAAAGCCTACCTTGGATCTCTCTTTCCGGCAGACACAGGTCTGCTGGGGTTGAAAGACCTGCTGGTGACAAAATTGTCAAGTCAAGCGGAACGCGACCTGTCAACATCTCCTCCTTCACATTCTCCCGCAACTGGGGGTGCGAGGAAAAGGCTCAGAATTCCGAGCCCACCCGCTGGCGGTGATGCAGGGCAGTCTGGAGCGACTGCTGATGCTGACATCTGGTCCGGACTGAAGGACCTGACAACGATTACGGACATGTCGTCTACTGTCACTGCATATGATTCTCTCAACATTGATAGAATGGTGGAGGATTATATGAGTGACCGCATCCAAGTAGGCACGTCACACAGTCCGTACTTATACTGGCAGGAAAAAGAGGCA
The DNA here is from genome assembly GCF_028390025.1 of Pseudophryne corroboree. NCBI lineage: Eukaryota > Metazoa > Chordata > Amphibia > Anura > Myobatrachidae > Pseudophryne > Pseudophryne corroboree. The sequence goes on from NC_086451.1 coordinate 80,564,245, forward strand.
ATTTGGAGGCCCTTGCACAAACTGGCTTTATTCTACCTAAGTTGCCCTCCCACAAGTGTGTACTCCGAAAGAGTGTTTAGTGCCGCCGCTCACCTTGTCAGCAATCGGCGTACGAGGTTACATCCAGAAAATGTGGAGAAGATGATGTTCATTAAAATGAATTATAATCAATTCCTCCGCGGAGACATTGACCAGCAGCAATTGCCACCACAAAGTACACAGGGAGCTGAGATGGTGGATTCCAGTGGGGACGAATTGATAATCTGTGAGGAGGGGGATGTACACGGTGATATATCGGAGGGTGAAGATGAGGTGGACATCTTGCCTCTGTAGAGCCAGTTTGTGCAAGGAGAGATTAATTGCTTCTTTTTTGGGGGGGGTCCAAACCAACCCGTCATATCAGTCACAGTCGTGTGGCAGACCCTGTCACTGAAATGATGGGTTGGTTAAAGTGTGCATGTCCTGTTTTGTTTATACAACATAAGGGTGGGTGGGTGGGAGGGCCCAAGGACAATTCCATCTTGCACCTCTTTTTTCTTTTCTTTTTCTTTGCATCATGTGCTGATTGGGGAGGGTTTTTTTGGAAGGGACATCCTGCGTGACACTGCAGTGCCACTCCTAGATGGGCCCGGTGTTTGTGTCGGCCACTAGGGTCGCTAATCTTACTCACACAGTCAGCTACCTCATTGCGCCTCTTTTTTTCTTTGCGTCATGTGCTGTTTGGGGAGGGTTTTTTGGAAGGGACATCCTGCGTGACACTGCAGTGCCACTCCTAGATGGGCCCGGTGTTTGTGTCGGCCACTAGGGTCGCTAATCTTACTCACACAGCTACCTCATTGCGCCTCTTTTTTTCTTTGCGTCATGTGCTGTTTGGGGAGGGTTTTTTGGAAGGGACATCCTGCGTGACACTGCAGTGCCACTCCTAGATGGGCCCGGTGTTTGTGTCGGCCACTAGGGTCGCTAATCTTACTCACACAGCTACCTCATTGCGCCTCTTTTTTTCTTTGCATCATGTGCTGTTTGGGGAGGGTTTTTTGGAAGGGACATCCTGCGTGACACTGCAGTGCCACTCCTAGATGGGCCCGGTGTTTGTGTCGGCCACTAGGGTCGCTAATCTTACTCACACAGCTACCTCATTGCGCCTCTTTTTTTCTTTGCGTCATGTGCTGTTTGGGGAGGGTTTTTTGGAAGGGCCATCCTGCGTGACACTGCAGTGCCACTCCTAGATGGGCCCGGTGTTTGTGTCGGCCACTAGGGTCGCTAATCTTACTCACACAGCTCCCTCATTGCGCCTCTTTTTTTCTTTGCGTCATGTGCTGTTTGGGGAGGGTTTTTTGGAAGGGCCATCCTGCGTGACACTGCAGTGCCACTCCTAGATGGGCCCGGTGTTTGTGTCGGCCACTAGGGTCGCTAATCTTACTCACACAGCTACCTCATTGCGCCTCTTTTTTTCTTTGCGTCATGTGCTGTTTGGGGAGGGTTTTTTGGAAGGGACATCCTGCGTGACACTGCAGTGCCACTCCTAGATGGGCCCGGTGTTTGTGTCGGCCACTAGGGTCGCTTATCTTACTCACCCAGCGACCTCGGTGCAAATTTTAGGACTAAAAATAATATTGTGAGGTGTGAGGTATTCAGAATAGACTGAAAATGAGTGTAAATTATGGTTTTTGAGGTTAATAATACTTTGGGATCAAAATGACCCCCAAATTCTATGATTTAAGCTGTTTTTTAGTGTTTTTTGAAAAAAACACCCGAATCCAAAACACACCCGAATCCGACAAAAAAAATTCGGTGAGGTTTTGCCAAAACGCGGTCGAACCCAAAACACGGCCGCGGAACCGAACCCAAAACCAAAACACAAAACCCGAAAAATTTCAGGCGCTCATCTCTAGTATTTACCCTGCACAGAAACAAAATAACCCACCCAAATCAGTGGCGGATCTTGCCATGGGCAAGCAGGACTTTTGCCCGGGGCGCCGCCTTCCGGAGGGCGCTGGCGCCATCCGGAGGGCGCCGCACCGTGGCAAGATCCGCCACTGCTGCCCGCTGTGTCCCTGTCCGCCTCCGCTGCCATCCCCGTCCCGATCCCCGTCCCCGTCCGCCTCCTGAAGGGAACTAGACGCTATGCGTCTAGTTTCCCTTCCTGGAGAGTAACTTTGCTGAGCGGTGCGCGATGACGTCATCGCGCACCGCACAGCAAAGGTCCTCTCTACGAAGGGAACTAGACTCATAGCGTCTAGTTTCCCTTCGTGGAGAGGACCTTTTGCTGTGCGGTGCGCGATGACGTCATCGCGCACCGCTCAGCATTCAAGCGGCGCTTTTAATGTACAGGGGGCGTAATTGACCACGCCCCCTGTATTAGGCCACGCTGCATTTCCTGCCCGGGGCGCAGAGCGCCCTTGAACCGGCCCTGACCCAAATCTAACTCTCTCTGCACATGTTATATCTGCCTCCCCTGCAGTGCACATGGTTTTGCCCAATTGCTATCAAAAATCCTGCTGCGATCAACTTGGAATTACCCCCATTGTACATTAACTTGATGCCCAAAACCAGATTAACAAGGAGGTGACTGGGATTACAGGCCCAGGTCGCCACATAAATATATGCCCATCATCCTGACAGCATGCTGCCCAGCTGACCACACAGTTGGGCAAAAATCATAACTAAAATTGTATTTCTATTTTCCTCACAAAAGGATACAATTTCTCTACTTTTACATGTTTACAGAGACATTGGGGCTGATAGCGTAGGGGGTGTACACACCCACATGATAATGGCCGCACCCACACAGCACTGGACACACCTCTGCTTATCACAAGATCATTAACCATTTTCATCCCCAGGCCCATGTGGCCCTTAATCCGGCCCTGCTGATGCATATTGCCATTAGGCTGTTTAGATTTGAATCTGTGCTATAGGTGGTAACCATAGGCTGGTCCAAGAATGGTATCTGTAGAAGTAGCTCTGGAAAGGGTTCTTCATGGGAGTATTCTTAAACTAGCGATGGGTATGCATGTCTACAGTCTTTGAAGCTCAGAAGTTCTCCCTGACACCCATGAGTGAAGGAAACCCTTCCCAAGACCACCCACTTTCTTAGAGGCTTGAGGGCTGTAAGGGGCAGGGCCAGGATGATGCAAATAGCATTGATCTACCCCCTACACTTGCCCTTTAGACCTGTCCTCTTGGAAAAAGGTTCCAAAGCATGGCAAGTATGTCAACAGATGTCCCTCTAACCCTTTACTCGTGGTCCTAGGCTCCTACGTGTTCTATTGTCATAATTCTTTGTTACAGTTTGTAACACTAGTTTAAAGTGCTTGTTGATATATTATTACAGATAGTTTCATCAATCATTTTTTGATTAAATGTATTGTTTGAAACTATTATTAGGGTTAAGGGTACCATGTGTGCTTTTTTAAGGGTTAGAAAGCCCCAATTTGCATTCTGAAGTACCATCCATTTGGTTTCTGCAGTGTACAGTATCAGTTTGGGGGCACCATCTTTCGCCAGAGAATCCGTATGTAAACTACAATTTATTTACAGAGCAACATGGAGTGGTTGGGGCTGCTGGGGAGTGTGGACATCGCACACTGCTGCAAACAGTGTCTGGCATCTGATTGGATGGTGTCTGGCATCTGATTGGATGGCAACTGGCCGCTGTGACACTTCCCTGCTGAGGAGTTATCTCTCACTTCTAGCAAAGAGTCTACCGAAGCCTTGGTGGTCCGGGTTGGTTCAGCAGCTTCCTGGAGTTCTTGGCAAAGCTAATTAGTACAGTACAAATGTCCCAGGGATTGCAACCCCTCTACTTGCAGACAAAATGGTCAGGAGTTGATGCTTTTTTCAATGCTGAGAATGTTTGTCCGTAACAATGTTTCGCTTCACCAAGAGTTAACAGGAACAAGTGATTTTAATGACTCTCTTCTTGAGACCGGAAGAATCTGATCTGCAAAGCAAATGATGGGGAGGTTGAGCTGGATGGATAAAATGCCTCTATTCATTCTTCTCAGGAATGCAAATCTGAGAGAAGGACAGAGTAATCTGACATTTTATCACGCTCATTGTAGGAGCACATCATAAAAACAAATGAATGACATTAAATGATAACCCAACGCAATGTTTTGTTTTCTTAAATCCATATCCCCATTAATCATAATTTGCTATTTATTTTTTTTCCATTCCATCTTATGCTGGATATAAAACACTATCATTTCTGCTGTAGAAACCAGTTTATCTCTATGAGAGTAAATACCTGCTGGGAAGTGAATATTGGATTCTTTCATTATATTTGCAAATCATTTCTGATGCTAGAAATCGTTCTTAGACACATTGTTTTACCGTTCCAACGCATTGGGAAGTTTACACACTATAGGAAAAGAAAACATATCAAATATCAATTAAACCTGTCTGCGTGTGATATGGGATCCGGTCTGAAGATCGACAGTGTTTAGGTCGACAATGGTTAGGTCGACCACTATAGGTCGACAGTCACTAGGTCGACATGAATGGAAGGTCGACAGGGTTTCTATGTCGACATGTGCTAGGTCGACAGGTCTAAAGGTCGACATGAGTTTTTCACATTTTTTATTTTTTCATACTTAACGATCCACGTGGACTATGATTGGAACGGTAAAGTGTGCCGAGCGAAGCGAAGGCACCATGCCCGAAGCATGGCGAGCGAAGCGAGCCATGCAAGGGGACGCGGTGCACTAATTTGAGATCCCGGTCACTTTACGAAGAAAACGACAAAAAAAAAAAAAATCCTCATGTCGACCTTTAGACCTGTCGACCTAGCACATGTCGACCTAGAAACCCTGTCGACATTCCATCCATGTCGACCTAGTGACTGTCGACCTATAGTGGTCGACCTAAACATTGTCGACCTAGATACTGTCGATAAAACGAACCACACCCGTGTGATATATGTCTTTACTAATACACCAGAGGGTGTGTACCATAAGTGAGTTTTACAAGATACAAATCTGGCCTTTCATACATGATGTGCCGTGATGCATCATATGTGACGTGTAAACCATAATGAGTTATGGCTGCAATTCCATGAATGATGATTTCCGTGGGTTTCCTGCCTTCTGACCAGTGGTGGCTCCTTCCTTCTTGTAGGAGGTTGGCTGCCACTGCAGCTACCTGTGCCCAGAGAGTAGACCGCCAGACACTTTCACCCGGGTCTCAGCACCTGTGCAATGGATCTGGAAGGTGCTGAGACCGGCGCATATGCATAACTGTGGGCACCGTGCATGCGCAAGGCTTCCGCCTCTATGGACTGCAACAGCAGCAGTGTATAGAAGTCGGCTAGGGCTGACAATGAGACAGGGAGTGCCTTCCCGCAGGAAGCACACTCTCTGCTAATCGCAGCCTGTATTGGCAGTCCTAGAGGGAGAAAACACCTTGTAATGGGGCTGTCTGTAGTGTCTGTAACTGACAGGTGGCTCTTCCAATAAGAAAGTCACTGCCAGTCACATTGAAGCCAGTGCAGTCATGGATTGCAACTGGCTCACTGAGTGGGTGGATTTTACTGTTAGGGCTGCAAGTAAAATCTGCCACTGCTTATGACTGTTTTGCCAGCAGCCTAATTCAGACCTGATCGCTGCAGCAACATTTTCTCTAATGGGCAAATTAATGTGCACTGCAGGTGGGGCAGATATAACATGTGCAGAGAGAGTTTGATTTGGGTGTGGTGTGTTCAAACTGAAATCTAAATTGCAGAGTAAAAATAAAGCATCCAGTATTTACCCTGCACAGAAACAAAATAACCCACCCAAATCTAACTCTCTCTGCACATGTTATATCTGCCCCCCCCCCCCCCCCTGCAGTGCACATGGTTTTGCCCATTAGAAAAAGATTTTGCTGCTGTGATCAGGTCTGAATTAGGCCCTATATCTTGAGTGACTGGGAGTTGAAGGAGTTTTGAAAACGTGTGAATACTGAGGAGGGCTACACAATTCTACTCGTGGCTTTGGAAATATATATTGGCTGCATAATGTATACAGCCTATATATGTTGTGGGACTATTGTGAATTGGTTATGCCCTCTTATTTGTCTTTTAGGAGTTTATGTGCAGAATTGTTACTTGAGACATTTCTCAGAATACAGGTACCCTAAAGGATGTGCATAATTGCAACTTTTGTTTATATTATGACAAAAGGTTTATCTTGTTGCCTCACAGCACTGAGGTCATGGGTTCAATTCCCTTTAAGTCCCTATCTATTAGAGTTTGTATGTTCTCCCCGTGTTTGCATACATTTCCTCAAGATACTTTGGTTTCCTCTTACAATCCAAAAACATACTGGTAGGTTAATTGTCTTCTGCCAAAACAAAACCCTAGTCTAGAATGTGGTAGGGCAGGAGTGGCCAAACAGTCGATCGTGATCGACTGATCGACCGCGGACATGCAACCAGTCGATCGTGATCTGCCGCCCATCCACAGAGGTGAGGAGAGCGCAGCGCACGCCTCTCCTGCCTGCCACCCTGCCCCTCAGTCTGGTCTCCGGCGGTGACAGCGGAGTGTATATCTCAAATCAGGCGCCAGTTCGTTAGCCAATCAGAGCTCGCGGACCGGCGCCTGATTTGAGATATACACGCTGCCGTCACCGCCGGACTCCAGACCGAGGGGCAGGGTGGCAGGCAGGAGAGGCGTGCGCTGCGCTCTCCTCACCACAGCAGCAAAATGGTGAGCAGCACTATGGGAGCATATCTTGCATCCACTCTGTACAGTCCACACATATCCTCACATGTCTTCTCATTCTTCACTTTCCCTTCCTCTCGAACGCGGTTCATCATTGCTGTGTGACCATATCATAGCCCACCAAGAACCTTTGCAATCTGGTGGACAACTATGCAATAGATAGCACCTTTCCTTGTGTATACATGCCTATTTCCCTATAGATTGTAAGCTTGCGAACAGGGCCTTCCTACCTCTATGACTGTTTGTTATCACCCAGTTTGTTAGATCATTGTTATTTCCAATTGTAAAGCGCAACGGAATTTGCAGCGCTATATAAGAAACTGTTAATAAATAAATAAAAATAAAATATCTGGCACCGTGGTGGCATATGTGGCACTGTGGGGGCATATCTGGCACTGTGGGTACATGGCACTGTGGGGGCATATCTAGCACTGTGGGGGCGTATCTGGCACTGGGCACATGGCATTGTGGATGGCATATATGGCACTGTGGGGGCATATCTAGCACTGTGGGGGCATATCTGGCAGTGTGAGCACATGGCACTGTGGGGGCATATGTGTATCTGGCACTGTGGGGGCATATTATCTGGCACTGTGGGGGAATATGTGTTTGAGGTTTTTACCTGTGGGGGCCAATGCGTGATTTTGTGCGAGACAGTCATTACACCCTGTGCAGTAAGGCCATGCCCCTTTTTTGTTATACTACACCCCCCCCCCCCCCTTTTTTGTTATGCCACGCCCCTTTTTTGGCACAAGCTACTATCCCACCTAGGTAGATCACAAAAGCTTTTCAGCTTTCAAAGTAGATCACCGACTCAAAAAGTCTGGCCACCCCTGTGGTAGGGAATATAGATTATATGCTCTGCTGGGGCAGGGACTGATGTGAGTGATCAAAATATTCTCTGTAAAGCGCTGTGGAATATATGTGCATCATATAAATGACCGTTAATAAATAAATACTTTCGATAAATCCTCTCAATTAACATGGAGTATAAGTGAAGTTCTTAGCACACATTTGCGCAAATATGTGGGCCCATATAATGTGATAGTATTAGAGATGTCAGGGACCCATCTAATGAAGTCACCTGGTCGGGGTGCATGGGCCCACATATTTGCGCACATGTGTGCTAAGAACTTCACTTATACTCCATGTTAATTGTGAGGGTTTATCAAAAATGATTTGTTTATTAACGGTTATTTATATGGTTATTTATAGGGTTTATCAAAATTATTTTACTATCAGTGCTTAGAGCTTAGGGGGTAATTCAGATCTGATCGCAGCAGCAAATTTGTTAGCTAATGGCCAAAATCATGTGCACTGCAGGTGGGGCAGATGTAACATGTGCAGAGACAGTTAGATTTGGGTGGTCTATATTGCTTCTGTGCAGGTTAAATACTGTCTGAATTATTTTTACACTGCAATTTAGATTTCAGTTTGAACACACCCCACCCAAATCTAACTCTCTCTGCACATGTTATAAACCCCCCCCCCCCCCCCCCTTCCCTGCAGTGCACATGGTTTTGCCCGTTAGCTAACAAATTTGCTGCTGCGATCATATCTGAATTCGGCCCTTAGTGCTTAGAGAGTACAGCATACTTGCCTACCTGACCCTCTCCATGAGGCCAAAAATGCTCTGTTCCTGGACTTTCCTGGTAATGTATGATTGCCATCACCTGTGGTCAGCTAGTTAATTGATATGAGAGGTGTTTCACCACAGGTGATGGCAATCATACATTACCAGGAAAGTCCAGGAACAGAGCCTTTCTGGCCCTCATGGAGAGGGTCAGGTAGGCAAGTATGGTATATAGCATACCTCCCAACATTTATTCTTTCTAAAGCGGGACACACGCGCGGCGAAGCTGCGCGCGCTCCCGAAAAAGGGGCGGGACCTAAGGAAAAGGGGGCATGGCTTCACGGAGGACCCGCGATCGCGAGCCACGCCCCCGTTTTCGTTACTGAGGGGGCATGCCCAGCGCTCTGTGAGCCGCTGGCATGCCCCCTCTCCCTCTGACTTCAGTGAATAGACGCTGTGCGCATGCGCACAGCGTCTATTCACCACTGCTCTGCTAAGCAGGGCAGCGACAGACAGAGCCTCCCAACTGCCCCCCCCCCACCGCGGGACACTGCGGCCCGCGGGTGGGACAGCGGGACAGTCCCCAAAAAACGGGACTGTCCCGCAAAAATAGGGACAGTTGGGAGGTATGTATATAGTACATCAGCATTTTTCCTTTCTCCAGCATAGTACTAGAAGTACTAGAAGCCTTAGCATGGTAGCACCTCTTAATATGTTTAGAAATAGGGTGAGCAGTCCAGTCTCCCCCCCCCCCCCCCCCCCACACACACACACACACACACACACCCACCCACACACCATTTTAAAGGCATTATTTTATCAGCTACCCATAAGTAGGACTACTAAACAGTATTTAAGTCAAGGTATAGGAGATAAGGATTGTACATGTCTAACTCATAAAATATTTTATTAAATTAAAATTAATATTACAATAAAGTTTGATATAAATTTGCATACATGTGCAGTAAAAAGGATACTTATAGTTGAGTTTATACATAAATAAAAATGTACAAAGCAAAGTTTTCCCCAGGTGCCATGACTGACAGCTCTTCTGTATTATCTGAGTCCATTGGGGTTATTGGATAAATGGTAGAAGCCACATTTGCTATAGGTCATGGGTCAGGATGTTATATGTTGAACCAAAGAGTTTTACACATAGGCCCTCATTCCGAGTTGTTCGCTCGCTAGCTGCTTTTAGCAGCAGTGCAAACGCTAGCCCGCTGTCCTCTGGGAGTGTATCTTAGCTTAGCAGAATTGCGAACGAAAGATTAGCAGAACTGCTACTAAATATTTTCTTGCAGCTTCTGAGTAGCTCCAGACCTACTCCTAGATTGCGATCACCTCAGTCCGTTTAGTTCCTGGTTTGACGTCACAAACACGCCCTGCGTTCGGCCAGCCACTCCCCCGTTTCTCCAGCCACTCACGGGTTTTTACCTGATACGCCTGCATTTTTTAGCACACTCCCGGAAAACGCTCAGTTACCACCCAGAAATGCCCCTTTCCTGTCAATCATTCACCGATAAGCAGTGCGACTGAAAAGCGCCGCACAAACACCAGCAAATCTACTGTTTTGTGTAAAATAACTTAGCGCATGCGCTCTGCGTACATTTAGCAACAAATCGCAGCATAGCGAAAATCGGCAACGAGCAAACAACTCGGAATGACCCCCATAGTGCAATAATCCTGCATGATGTGGTGCCCCAATCCTTTATGTGGCAAGCCTATTGTGAGTAATGCCCGACCGTGGCATATCTGCACGCAGCCTTATGTGTTTGCACCATCTGTAAGGAGCAATCTGGTCTATGCAGATGTGCAGACAGTCTGGACATAGAATGGCACTGCCATTAACAGCAGTGTGGTCATTTCAGTCCATGCTGGTTTTCCCTGTGTCTCCGTAGGTCCACTTTCCGCTGAAAGCCCTTTCCACACAGGTCGCAGGTGAAAGGTTTGAAGCCCGTGTGCTTCCGGCTGTGTGTGATGAGGTTGGAGCTTTGGCTGAAAGCTTTTCCACAGACCTGGCACTTGTGAGGTTTCTCTCCTGAAAGGACGAGAGGAAGAGAAACTTCAGTTGATTGGATGATTCTTTTCACAGGAGACTTTTTAAAGTGTACCCATCAGCTACACACCGAAGAGGCACCATATTGTGCAGTAAAGTCATATAAGCAGCAGCCTATTCATTTATTGAGAGCTAGCAACATCTCTGAGACATGAGGCACTGTGGCCATGCTAATATCTGATGTAGTGGGTTAGAGCAGGGGTTCTACTTGTACTGTTTTATTAAGGTATTTTATTTCCTCTTTTTCCTCTCTTGCTGCTCAACGAACACTGCAACAATCTGCCAGTCACGACACTGTCTCCCCGTGACCTCCAGAATCCATTCAAAATAAGTTGCTGTTACCTACAAAGCCATCAACACTCTCCCTTCAAACATCTCCAATACTGAAATATTCTCCATACATCTGCCTCCGACCAGTACCTCATCTCATCTCATCTCTTGTAACCGCCTCTCACTACTGCCTACAAGTCCCCCCCATGCCTCTACCAACCTATGAACTTCTGTGAAACGACTGATCAGGCTTCCCACAGCCTTCAAATCTTTAGGCCATCTCATAAAACCGATCTCTTTCCTAGATCCTAAACTGACGCCTCACTCCTATACTACCCACACTGGTACATTATCACACCTACAGTACACTACTCACACTGTTACACCATCACACCTACCATGCTCACACTGGTACATCGTCACACCTACCCTACTCACACTGGTATACTAACACACCTATGCTTCTCACACTGGTACATCATCACACCTACCATAGTCATACTGATACACCATCAAACCTACACTGTTTTCACTGGTATACTAACACACCTATTCTACTAATACTGGTACACTATCACACCTATCCTACTTACACTGGTACACCATCACACCTACACTACTTACACTGGTACACCATCACACCTATCCTTCTCACACTGGTACACCATCACACCTCACCTACTCACTCTGCTACACATCACACATACACTACTCACACTGGTATACTAACACACCTATGCTTCTCACACTGGTACATCATCACACCTACCATAGTCATACTGATACACCATCAAACCTACACTGTTTTCACTGGTATACTAACTAACACACCTATTCTACTAATACTGGTACACTGTCACACCTATCCTACTTACACTGGTACACCATCACACCTACACTACTTACACTGGTACACCATCACACCTATCCTACTCACACTGGTACACCATCACACCTACACTACTTACACTGGTACACCATCACACCTCACCTACTCACTCTGCTACACATCACACCTACACTACTCACACTGGTACACCATAACACCTACATGGTACACCATCACACCTACACTACTCACACTGGTATACCATCACACCTATCCTACTCACACTGTTACACCATCACAGCTACACTAACACTACTCACAATGATACACCATTACACCTATTCTACTCACACTGGTACACCATCACACCTACACTACTCACACTGGTACACCATCACACCTCACCTACTCACACTGGTACGCCATAACACCTACATGGTACACCATCACACCTACATTACTCACACTGGTATACCATCACACCTATCCTACTCACACTGTTACACCATCACAGCTACACTAACACTACTCACAATGGTACACCATTACACCTATTCTACTCACACTGGTACACCATCACACCTACACTACTTACACTCGTACACCATCACACCTACACTACTCACACAGGTACACCATCACACCTATCCTACTCACTCTGGTACACCATCATACCTATCCTACTCACACTGGTACACCATCACACCTACACTACTTACACTCGTACACCATCACACCTACACTACTCACACAGGTACACCATCACACCTATCCTACTCACTCTGGTACACCCTCACACCTATCCTACTCACACTGGAACACCATCACACCTACACTACTCACACTCGTACGCCATCACACCTACACTACTCACACTGGTACACCATCACACCTATCCTACTCACTCTGGTACACCATCACACCTATCCTACTCACTCTGGTACACCCTCACACCTATCCTACTCACACTGGAACACCATCACACCTACACTACTCACACTCGTACGCCATCACACCTACACTACTCACACTGGTACACCATCACACCTACACTACTCACACTGGTACACCATCACACCTCACCTACTCACTCTGCTACACCATCACACCTACACTACTCACACTGGTACACCATCACACCTATCCTACTCACTCTGGTACACCCTCACACCTATCCTACTCACTCTGGTACACCCTCACACCTATCCTACTCACACTGGAACACCATCACACCTACACTACTCACACTCGTACGCCATCACACCTACACTACTCACACTGGTACACCATCACACCTACACTACTCACACTGGTACACCATCACACCTCACCTACTCACTCTGCTACACCATCACACCTACACTACTCACACTGGTACACCATAACACCTACATGGTACACCATCACACCTACACTACTCACACTGGTATACCGTCACACCTATCCTACTCACACTGTTACACCATCACAGCTACACTAACACTATTCACAATGATACGCCATTACACCTATTCTACTCACACTGGTACACCATCACACCTACACTACTTACACTCGTACACCATCACACCTACACTACTCACACAGGTAGACCATCACACCTATCCTACTCACTCTGGTACATCATCACACCTATCCTACTCACACTGGTACACCATCACACCTACACTACTTACACTCGTACACAATCACACCTACACTACTCACACTGGTACGCCATAACACCTACATGGTACATCATCACACCTACATTACTCACACTGGTATACCATCACACCTATTCTACTCACACTGGTACACCATCACACCTACACTACTTACACTCGTACACCATCACACCTACACTACTCACACAGGTAGACCATCACACCTATCCTACTCACACTGGTACACCATCACACCTACACTACTTACACTCGTACACCATCACACCTACACTACTCACACTGGTACACCATCACACCTACCCTACTCACACTGGTACACCATTATACCTATTCTACTCATGCTGGTACATCATCACACCTACACTGCTCACACTGGTACACCATCATATCTACCCTACTTACACTGGTACACCATCACACCTATCCTCTTCACACTGGTACACCATTACACCTGTTCTACTCACACTGGTACACCATCACACCTACACTTCTCACACTGGTACACCATCACAGCTACACTAACACTACTCACAATGGTACACCATTACACCTATTCTACTCACGCTACACCATCACACCTACTCTACTCACACTGGTACACCATCACACCTACCCTACTCACACTGGTACACCATCACACCTACACTACTTACACTGGTACACCATCACACCTACCCTACTCAAACTGGCACACCATTACCTTTGATAAAACAGCAGGAGCTGTGAAACGCGTCAGGTGTGAGCCCCTTCATCACCTCATCACAATCTTCACTGCAATCCTGAACCACCGCGGACCCCAGAATCTGTTAGACTTGAACCATATCCAACAACTAAGGACTGGACTTTCTTGTCAACTAAAACGCAATACTGGTGAGGACTTTCCTTGACTTTATGCTAAAACATTGGAATTGCAGAACCTCCAGCGTTGGGACCTAATCTTCCAGCCCAGGGACTATGCTATAGCCCCAGGATAAAATTGGTTTCAAGCATACAGGGTCATTTTTGGTTCACAAAATAAGCTTATGTGATGTTGAAAAGGTGATTGAAGGTTATCCATTACAGTGTATTTTAATTCAATTGTCCAATGGACGGATTTTAAGTTTAATAAATTTTATATTGTTTTTTAGACAATTCATCTCTCTAAGCGCAGCCTTTTGTTGTTGTATTTTGGCACACCATTACACCTATTCTACTACTGCTGGTACACCATTACACCTACACTACTCACACTGGTACACCATCACACCTACACTACTCACACTGGTACACCATCACACCTACCCTACTCACACTGGTAAACATCCCACCTATCCTACTCACACTGGTACACCATCACACCTACCCTACTCACACTGGTACACATCCCACCTATCCTACTCACACTGGTACACCATCACACCTATCCTACTCACACTGGTACACCATCACACCTACCCTACTCACACTGGTACACCATCAAACCTACCCTACTCCAACTGGTACACCATCACACCTACCCTACTCACACTGGTACACCATCACACCTACCCTACTCACACTGGTACACCATCAAACCTACCCTACTCCAACTGGTACACCATCACAGCTCACCTACTCACAGTGGTACACCATCACACCTACACTACTCACACTGGTACACCATCACAGCTACACTAACACTACTCACAGTGGTACACCATCACACCTACCCTACTCATTTCTGTTTCTGCTCAGTTTGCCTCTGTGTCCTTGACTGTGGAGCCCAATGACTCCTTACAAATTAACAACAATGATAGTAATTATCATTTTTTTATTCTACCCATATTTTAGGTGCGGCATCACTCACCTGTGTGGATGTATGTGTGTTTCTTCATGTCAGACTTCTGATGGAAGCGCTTGCCGCAGAACTGGCAGGGGTAGGGCCGGGTGTCTGAGTGGATGAGCAGGTGGGTGGATAACGTAGAGGAACGCTTGAATGTCTTTCCACACATCTTGCACTCAAAGCTCCTCTCCTGTGGGTTGTCAGCAGTTAGTCAGCAGTTAGGTGTCAGCAGTTAATACATACTGCATGTCAGCAGTTAATACATACTGAGATATAGCACTAACGCTATTCTGCTTATATGTGCATTGTGCTACATTATCTCTTTGCTAATAGAAGTCATAGAAAGCAGCAGGCTGGCAAGCAGGGGTACATATACCCCGCAACACCTTCTACCTCTCCCATCTGGCTGTGTTCATTCATCTACAAAGACTGGACTGACGTGTACACCTGTGCGTCAGGATGTGCAGGGTCTGAGACGCCCGCTGTCAGCATCTGTGTACACAGTAATACTGATTGGTGCATCCGTATACGTCACCATCAGGCACACCATTGAAACTTTCATCAGTCCTACAGTAGGTGCATTTTCTCCTACCGAGTACATACCTTCCAACATCTGTGGCTTCTAATTTGGGACCCCTAGCGCGGCCCGTGCGCCGCCAGAAATAGGGCATGGTTTGTGGGAAGGAGGGCGCGGTGTCGGGACAATGCTTCGATTGCTGGCCATGCCTCCCATTTTAGCCACAGTGGGGGCATAGGCAGCACTTTGTGAGCTGCTGGCCATGCGCCCAGTCCCTCTGCCTCCCGAGAATAGCGCATGCGCACAGCGTCTATTCACCGCTGCTCTGCACTAAGCAGAGCAGCAAGTGATAGGGGGTCGCCCCCCTGCCCCCCCCCCCCCTTCCCCCTTATCCCCACCCCCCCTCACTGTGGGACACTGCGGTCCACCGGAGGGACAGACCCCAAAAAATGGGACTGTCCCGCGAAAATCGAGATGGTTGGGAGTTATGCGAGTATGTCTTCCTATGTGAGCAGCTGAGCGTCTGTGTACACAGCCACTTTCACCTTCACGCCTGCACACTCCCATAACACGCTCATAACCTTTTCTGTGCATTCACTAAGACCCCTCCCTGTCACCACTACATTCTCATTCACTTCTCACTGCGTGCGCCTGAAATTACAATGTGACTCTGCGCAGACACAATAGGGGGGCCTGTGTGGCACGACTTAGACGCATGCTCCACTACGTCCGACCATTGCATACACAATCAGGCCCATTGTGCTTTGCACTGGTGGCACATAGATGCTGTTTGTAGTGTTGTTAATATCTCAGTTTATAAAATGAATAGAGATAAATCATTTCTAGAATCACCTCCGTACTACTTCTGTCTTTCGCGTTGCAGCTCCGCAGGGGGCAGATTTACATTGTTCATGTTTTTTTTTTTTCTGTAGCACAGGTGCTAAAAGTGGGTGTCTCAGTCCTTGCACATTCAGCCACACGGATGTACACAAGGGAAGGAGTATTTAGCTGCATTTGCATAAAGCCGCAGATAGGCGACCGCCATCAGATGCTGCTGCATGTGACTCAGAGTCATGGTCTTTGGGCATCACACACAACCCTGCTATACCTCATTGCCCTGTCTGCAATCGGAAGACTAATGTGAGTATCCCCCTGTATTCTAAGGGTGGGTAAACACTAGGCGATGTGCTCTATGAGCGACATCGCCTAGTCTGTTCCCTTCCCTGCCAGGTCGTCAGCAGTTCGTACACTCTGAGCAATATGCAAACGATATCGCTCAGTTACGTCACGCCACGGCCGGGCCATGCATGCAGTTTTCGGACCACAGTCCAAATTGAGCTGCATGCAGGGCTGACAGCGAGGGTCATTAACGACCCGCAGGGTCACGCATCACTCGTCGTTGGGCAGCATAGACACTGGTCGATGTGGTAACCGACGTAGCTAAGGAATGGCAAACTGAACGACAGCATTTACTTTATAGGCAAGTGTGTACCCACCTTAAGTTACACTGATCCTTGTGAATGTACCACCCCCTAGCCCTCGGTGCGCTAGAGCAGAGGCCATCAAAAAATTTACAGTATTGTGTTTCTGAGATTTTATATTCTTGTATGATAGTTTTTATTTTTGCTGTTACCCAACGAGTTCCGTTATTTCCTTTCATCCACAAATAAGTGGAAAAAGAAATAAACATTATCTGTAAACCATATTATTATTTGAAGGACCCCACCTGTGAGTGGACATTGAGGTGCTGCTCCAGGCTGACTGCATGACCAAAGGATTTCCCACAGATATCACAGACAAAAGGCCGAGTCCCACTGTGAGACCTCCGGACGTGGACTTCCAAACCATGGGATGTAGAGAAAACCTGGAGGATAACAGGCACAAAGATCCTAGAGTCAGTTCCACTGGGGCAGGAACTGATGTGAATGATTATTTATTCTCTGCAAGGCGCTCTATCATATGTAGCTTCTGTATAAATAAAAGGATAATGTAAAGCATGGGTGTATCTACAATGGGTGCAGGGTGTGCGATGTACCCAGGCCCCTGGATACAGGAGGGTCCGCATCAAACACCCTGCACCCATTCATAATACTTTACCCTCCAGTGGTGCTGCAGACATCACGGAAACATGGAGCAAGCACCATATTTCAGAGATCTGTGCCTGTGCACTACAGAAATCACTGGGAAAATGATGGCCGCACCATTTTCTTGGAGACCGGCTCATGTATAGTAGACTCAGAGCCCAAGTCTACAGAGGACGTGCCCCGGTGAGGGGAAAAGGGGAGCACAGAGGCAGCACACCATATTTTCCTACTCTCCTGGAACCTGCAGTAGACACACGATTTTTTAGGTAGTTCCCCACACCCCTGGAAGGGGATGCAGTTGGGATCCCGGCGCTCGGGACCCCGCCAATCAGGGCGGACGTTGTTAGGTTTAGGCTGCGGTGCGGGAGGGTTACGGTTAGGCTTTGGGAGTGGAGGTTAGAGGAAGGAGGGTTAGGGGGAGGAAGAGGATTAGGCTTAGCTGCTTCCTCCACCCCTGTCAGGATTTATTACAGTCAGGATACCGGGTCGGTATTATGACCGCTGCCACCCCGACTGCCGGGATCCTGTACCCAACCCACTGGAACAGTGGGCACCCCTCCGCACCCTGCCAACTTCCTAATGAACTGGGTAGAATGCAAAGAATAATAATAGCAATCCATGGTTACTGAGGAGGGGGCGGGCCTAATGATGCGTTCCTATGGTAATTGTATAATTTTTGCCCCACCTCTATCCTAATATGCGTAAATGGAGCCATTTACTGTGAGGTGCGGGACTTAATGACACAACTAGTCCAGCTGGTCAGAATACCGTCGCCGGGATCCCGACCGATGAGAATGCCGACAGCTGCACTAGGGCTATTCCCACTCGTGGGTGTCCACGACACCCATAGAGTGGGAATAGAACCTGAGGTGAGCCACCGAGCATGCAGAGTGGCGAGCGCAGCGAGACCGCAGTCTTTCTAGCGCTCGCCCCGCTGCCGGCATTCTGGCAGGTGGGATCCCGGTGTCGCTATTCTGACCTCCGGGATCCCAGCCATCGGGATATCATCCCCAACCCTCCAGCTCCATCTACCTGCATCTCCTCTCCAGCCTTCTCCCAGAAAGGAAACTACAATGTAGGTAATGCTGCATTCACACCGCAAATGCCGGGTCCTACCCGGTAAGACAAACGTGTACTTACCGGGTGGGATCCGGCATTTGCGCTCCGTTGCAGGCTTCCCGACCCGGCAATATACCGGGTCGGTTGCCATGACAACGGAGGCCGCAGCAGCAGCAGGGGCGGGGGTGGAGGCGGCGTCGGGAGATGAGCTCATCTCCAGCGCCGCCTCTCCCTATCTTGTGAATGGGAACCGTGTCGCATCGACACGGCTCCCATTCACACCGCACCTGACCCGGTAATCAACCCGGGTAAAACCCTTCTTTTTTACCGGGTTGATTTACCGGGTCAGGCGACCCGCTAAATCACCCAGTGTGCTTTCACATCGCACACTGACCCGGTTCGACACGGCAATATGCCGTGTCGGTACCGGGTTATTTGTGCGATGTGAAAGGGGTATATGCTGCACACAGGCCCTCCCCTCTTTTGATCCGTCCCTGATGGAAAGGTTAGCATATAACTATTGTGAAATTAAAAAAAAAAAAAGCTAGTGATACATAATCACTATGCCCACTGATGTTTATGAAACTTGCATTGTTATTAAGAGCAATCTATGCAGGCAAATGGTACATACAGTATTAGGACGATGATAATAAATGAATCATAGTGAATCAATTATTTGTTTAGAAAATGGAAGATAAGGATCAGCATGAGCTATTAGCAGATTAATGGGTGAACTGTAACTGGGGGAGGGGGGGATTTATCAAACCTTCTAAAGAGGATGAGGTGTTGCCCATAGCAACCAATCTATTCTGGCTGCCATTTTATAGAATGTACTAGGTAAAAGATAGCTAGAACCTGATTGGTTGCTATGGCCAACCAATCAGTTTCTAGTCCTCCTTAAAGGGTTTGATAAATCTAATGAAGAAAATGAAAATTCCAGGGTTACTCTGCATTACTTTTATAAATGCCCCCATCCTCCTACCATTGTGTCTTCACTAGGGATCCGGTACCCGCGGGGGCATCACTTTTATCCCAACTATAAAGCTGACAATGGCTCTAAAGTCTATAATCATGTAAGCGGTCTTAACTTACTTTGCTGCACTTTACACAGTGGTAAGTGTCCATGGCCGGGGAGTATCCCATGCTGTAATTAATGGGGTGGTCATAGTCCGAGTCAGCTGCAGGGGGGCCGCTGTATATGGAGTGCTGCAATATGGAGCGATGTACATGGGAGGGGATCTGCTTGAAGTTATAAGCCGAGTGCAGGGTTTCCCAGGAAAAGTTGTGCTTGTAGAAAGTGGACAGGGGCGGCGAGCTGTAGGCCTTTATAGGGAGTGAGGACAGGGTGATGCCTGCAGAGGGTAATAGAGAATAAGAAATAAAAACATGAGGTTCTCTTTATGTCATTATTTTCTATCATTTAATATACAGGGGCCGGTTACCCTACAAGGGTACTCAGACTCGGCCAGGTTACCTGGGCATGAAGCTGGTGAGTTACTTCTGCTCATAAACAATGGCTTTCCCCTGTCATCTTCTGGATAGTCATGAGACTTATTCTTGGTCAAGTCCTCAGCAGTATTTTCTTTTACTTTTAGGGCATCACACAATGAATGGACTTCAGGTGGTTCCCCGGCATGCTGACCTGTTGTAAGTACAAGGTATTATTATTAGCAGCAATAGTATATACTATATTCATATAACATCAACCTATTGTGCACCGCTGTTCTAGCAATGGGATTTTATTCATGCACAACACACCTCACACGCAGCTAGGCCAATTCAGTTAGGAACCAGTTCTCATGCCAGTAGTTCTTTCTCACCAATATGTCTCTTGTACTAGTATGTCTCTTATTCTAGTATGTCTCTTATACCAGTATGTCTCTTATACTAGTATGTCTCTTGTACCAGTATGTCTTTTGTACCAGTATGTCACTCTTACTCATGCCTGTATGTCCCTTGTATTATTATTCTGTCCCTTGTACCAATATGTCTCTTGTACCAGTATATATCTTCTACTGGTATGTCCCTTGTACCTGTATGTCCCTTGAACCAGTATGTCACTTGTACCCGTATGTCCCTCGTACCTGTATGTCTCTTGTACCACTATCTCCATGTACCTGTATGTATCTTGTACCTGTATGTCCCTCGTACGAGTATGTTCCTCATACCTGTATGTCTCTTGTACCAGTATCTCCCTGTACCTGTATGTATCTTGTACCTGTATGTCCCTCGTACGATTATGTTCCTCATACCTGTATGTCTCTTGTACCAGTATCTCCCTGTACCTGTATGTATCTTGTACCTGTATGTCCCTCGTACCAGTATGTTCCTCATACCTGATTATCTCTTGTAACTGTGTATCCCTCGTACCTGTATAGGCTTTCACACACGGAGCGATGTGTCCTCAAGTGACGGGACCCGGCAATGAATAGCGACCGGAGTGGGGGATGGGTTGCAGGGCCATGCCGCATTAAGCATCATGGCATCATTTGCCACCTTCTCAGATCTTTCTGCATGTTCAAGAGCTCTGAGGGGGTGACACACGACCCACGGGTGCATGCATCACATCATTTACATGCCGACACACAGACTCTTTTTAAATGATGCGTTGTTCCGATTGGTCGGAAACGCCCACATTGTTTAGAGAATCTTACCGTGTGTGTGCACCTTAAGTCTCTTGTACCAGTATGCCCCTCGGACCTGTATGTCCCTGGACCATGAGAGACAACACACAACACAAGGATATAAAATCCTTGCTTAGTGATGTGCACCGGAAATTTTTCGGGTTTTGTGTTTTGGTTCTGGATTCGGTTCCGTGGCCGTGTTTTGGATTCGGACGCGTTTTGGCAAAACCTCCCTGAAAATTTTTTGTCGGATTCGGGTGTGTTTTGGATTCTGGTGTTTTTTTACAAAAAAAACTCAAAAACAGCTTAAATCATAGAATTTGGGGGTCATTTTGATCCCATAGTATTATTAACCTCAATAACCATAATTTCCACTCATTTCCAGTCTATTCTGAACACCTCACACCTCACAATATTATTTTTAGTCCTAAAATTTGCACCGAGATCGCTGGATGACTAAGCTAAGCAACCCAAGTGGCCGACACAAACACCTGGCCCATCTAGGAGTGGCACTGCAGTGTCAGACAGGATGGCAGATTTAAACAATAGTCCCCAAACAGCACATGATGCAAAGAAAAAAAGAGGTGCAATGAGGTAGCTGTGTGACTAAGCTAAGCGACACAAGTGGCCGACACAAACACCTGGCCCATCTAGGAGTGGCACTGCAGTGTCAGACAGGATGGGAGATTTAAAAAATAGTCCCCAAACAGCACATGATGCAAAGAAAAAAAGAGGTGCACCAAGGTCGCTGGATGGCTAAGCTAAGCGACACAAGTGGCCGACACAAACACCTGGCCCATCTAGGAGTGGCACTGCAGTGTCAGACAGGATGGCAGATTTAAAAAATAGTCCCCAAACAGCACATGATGCAAAGAAAAAAAGAGTTGCAATGAGGTAGCTGTGTGACTAAGCTAAGCGACACAAGTGGCCGACACAAACACCTGGCCCATCTAGGAGTGGCACTGCAGTGTCAGACAGGATGGCAGATTTAAAAAATAGTCCCCAAACAGCACATGATGCAAAGAAAAAAAGAGGTGCACCAAGGTCACTGGATGGCTAAGCTAAGCGACACAAGTGGCCAACACAAACACCTGGCCCATCTAGGAGTGGCACTGCAGTGTCAGATAGGATGGCAGATTTAAAAAATAGTCCCCAAACAGCACATGATGCAAAGAAAAAAAGAGGTGCAATGAGGTAGCTGTGTGACTAAGCTAAGCGACACAAGTGGCCGACACAAACACCTGGCCCAACTAGGAGTGGCACTGCAGTTTTCTAGCGAGAGGATGAGTGCTTCCATCCTCATGTGAATCTGAACCACTAGCCATGAACATAGGCCAGGGCCTCAGCCGTTCCTTGCCACTCCATGTCGTAAATGGCATATTGGCAAGTTTACGCTTCTCATCAGACGCTTTTAATTTTGATTTTTGGGTCATTTTACTGAACTTTTGTAGTATACTTGACGACACAGAGGTAGAGCAGTGGACTACTGTACCGTACTGCTATATATTATATACTGGTGGTCAGCAAAATTCTGCACTGTCCTCCTATTATATATACTGCGCACAACTAAAATGCACCACAGGTATGGATGGATAGTATACTTGACGACACAGAGGTAGGTAGAGCAGTGGACTACTGTACCGTACTGCTATATATTATATACTGGTAGTCAGCAAAATTCTGCACTGTCCTCCTACTATATATACTGCGCACAACTAAAATGCACCACAGGTATGGATGGATAGTATACTTGACGACACAGAGGTAGGTAGAACAGTGGACTACTGTACCGTACTGCTATATATTATATACTGGTGGTCAGCAAAATTCTGCACTGTCCTCCTACTATATATACTGCGCACAACTAAAATGCACCACAGGTATGGATGGATAGTATACTTGACGACACAGAGGTAGGTAGAGCAGTGGCCTACTGTACCGTACTGCTATATATTATATACTGGTGGTCAGCAAAATTCTGCACTGTCCTCCTACTATATATATACTGCGCACAACTAAAATGCACCACAGGTACGGATGGATAGTAGTGATGTGCACCGGACATTTTTCGGCTTTTGTGTTTTGGTTTTGGATTCGGCTCTGCGGCCGGGTTTTGGATTCGGACGCGTTTTGGCAAAACCTCCCTGGAAAATTTTTGTCGGATTCGGGTGTGTTTTGGATTTGGGTGTTTTTGCACAAAACCCCCTCAAAAACAGCTTAAATCATAGAATTTGGGGATCATTTTGATCCCATAGTATTATTAACCTCAATAACCATAATTTCCACTAATTTCCAGTCTATTCTGACCACCTCACACCTCACAATATTATTTTTAGTCCTAAAATTTGCACCGAGGTCGCTGGATGACTAAGCTAAGTGACACAAGTGGCCGACACAAACACCTGGCCCATCTAGGAGTGGCACTACAGTGTCAGACAGGATGGCACTTCAAAAAATAGTCCCCAAACAGCACATGATGCAAAGAAAAAAAGAGGTGCACCAAGGTCGCTGGATGGCTAAGCTAAGCGACACAAGTGGCCAACACAAACACCTGGCCCATCTAGGAGTGGCACTGCAGTGTCAGACAGGATGGCAGATTTAAAAAATAGTCCCCAAACAGCACATGATGCAAAAAAAAAAGAGGTGCACCAAGGTCGCTGGATGGCTAAGCTAAGCGACCCAAGTGGCCGACACAAACACCTGGCCCATCTAGGAGTGGCACTGCAGTGTCAGACAGGATGGCACTTCAAAAAAATAGTCCCCAAACAGCACATGATGCAAAGAAAAAAAGAGGTGCACCAAGGTCGCTGTGTGACTAAGCTAAGCGACACAAGTGGCCGACACAAAGACCTGGCCCATCTAGGAGTGGCACTGCAGTGTCAGACAGGATGGCAGATTTAAAAAATAGTCCCCAAACAGCACATGATGCAAAGAAAAAAGAGGTGCACCAAGGTCGCTGGATGGCTAAGCTAAGCGACCCAAGTGGCCGACACAAACACCTGGCCCATCTAGGAGTGGCACTGCAGTGTCAGACAGGATGGCCGATTTAAAAAATAGTCCCCAAACAGCACATGATGCAAAGAAAAAAAGAGGCGCAATGAGGTAGCTGTGTGACTAAGCTAAGCGACACAAGTGGCCGACACAAACACCTGGCCCATCTAGGAGTGCACTGCAGTGTCAGGCAGGATGGCACTTAAAAAAGATAGTCCCCAAACAGCACATGATGCAAATAAAAAAAGAGGTGCACCAAGGTCGCTGTGTGACTAAGCTAAGCGACACAAGTGGCCGACACAAACACCTTGCCCATCTAGGAGTGGCACTACAGTGTCAGACAGGATGGCACTTCAAAAAAATAGTCCCCAAACAGCACATGATGCAAAGGAAAAAAAAAGGTGCACCAAGGTCGCTGGATGGCTAAGCTAAGCGACACAAGTGGCCGACACAAACACCTGGCCCATCTAGGAGTGGCACTGCAGTGTCAGACAGGATGGCACTTCAAAAAAATAGTCCCCAAACAGCACATGATGCAAAGAAAAAAAAAAAGGTGCACCAAGGTCGCTGGATGGCTAAGCTAAGCGACACAAGTGGCCAACACAAACACCTGGCCCATCTAGGAGTGGCACTGCAGTGTCAGATAGGATGGCAGATTTAAAAAATAGTCCCCAACAGCACATGATGCAAAGAAAAAAAGAGGTGCAATGAGGTCGCTGTGTGACTAAGCTAAGCGATACAAGTGGCCGACACAAACACCTGGCCCAACTAGGAGTGGCACTGCAGTTTTCTAGCGAGAGGATGAGTGCTTCCATCCTCATGTGAATCTGAACCACTAGCCATGAACATAGGCCAGGGCCTCAGCCGTTCCTTGCCACTCCATGTCGTAAATGGCATATTGGCAAGTTAACGCTTCTCATCAGACGCTTTTAATTTTGATTTTTGGGTCATTTTACTGAACTTTTGTAGTATACTTGACGACACAGAGGTAGAGCAGTGGACTACTGTACCGTACTGCTATATATTATATACTGGTGGTCAGCAAAATTCTGCACTGTCCTCCTATTATATATACTGCGCACAACTAAAATGCACCACAGGTATGGATGGATAGTATACTTGACGACACAGAGGTAGGTAGAGCAGTGGACTACTGTACCGTACTGCTATATATTATATACTGGTAGTCAGCAAAATTCTGCACTGTCCTCCTACTATATATACTGCGCACAACTAAAATGCACCACAGGTATGGATGGATAGTATACTTGACGACACAGAGGTAGGTAGAACAGTGGACTACTGTACCGTACTGCTATATATTTTATACTGGTGGTCAGCAAAATTCTGCACTGTCCTCCTACTATATATACTGCGCACAACTAAAATGCACCACAGGTATGGATGGATAGTATACTTGACGACACAGAGGTAGGTAGAGCAGTGGCCTACTGTACCGTACTGCTATATATTATATACTGGTGGTCAGCAAAATTCTGCACTGTCCTCCTACTATATATATACTGCGCACAACTAAAATGCACCACAGGTACGGATGGATAGTAGTGATGTGCACCGGACATTTTTCGGCTTTTGTGTTTTGGTTTTGGATTCGGCTCTGCGGCCGGGTTTTGGATTCGGACGCGTTTTGGCAAAACCTCCCTGGAAAATTTTTGTCGGATTCGGGTGTGTTTTGGATTTGGTTGTTTTTGCACAAAAGCCCCTCAAAAACAGCTTAAATCATAGAATTTGGGGATCATTTTGATCCCATAGTATTATTAACCTCAATAACCATAATTTCCACTCATTTCCAGTCTATTCTGACCACCTCACACCTCACAATATTATTTTTAGTCCTAAAATTTGCACCGAGGTCGCTGGATGACTAAGCTAAGTGACACAAGTGGCCGACACAAACACCTGGCCCATCTAGGAGTGGCATTGCAGTGTCAGACAGAATGGCACTTCAAAAAATAGTCCCCAAACAGCACATGATGCAAAGAAAAAAAGAGGTGCACCAAGGTCGCTGGATGGCTAAGCTAAGCGACCCAAGTGGCAGACACAAACACCTGGCCCATCTAGGAGTGGCACTGCAGTGTCAGACAGGATGGCAGATTTAAAAAATAGTCCCCAAACAGCACATGATGCAAAGAAAAAAAGAGGTGCACCAAGGTCGCTGGATGGCTAAGCTAAGCGACCCAAGTGGCCGACACAAACACCTGGCCCATCTAGGAGTGGCACTGCAGTGTCAGATAGGATGGCAGATTTAAAAAATAGTCCCCAAATAGCACATGATGCAAAGAAAAAAAGAGGTGCACCAAGGTCGCTGGATGGCTAAGCTAAGCGACCCAAGTGGCCGACACAAACACCTGGCCCATCTAGGAGTGGCACTGCAGTGTCAGACAGGATGTCACTTCAAAAAAATAGTCCCCAAACAGCACATGATGCAAAGAAAAAAAGAGGCGCAATGAGGTAGCTGTGTGACTAAGCTAAGCGACACAAGTGGCCGACACAAACACCTGGCCCATCTAGGAGGGGCACTGCAGTGTCAGGCAGGATGGCACTTAAAAAAAATAGTCCCCAAACAGCACATGATGCAAAGTAAAAAAGAGGTGCACCAAGGTCGCTGTGTGACTAAGCTAAGCGACACAAGTGGCCGACACAAACACCTGGCCCATCTAGGAGTGGCATTGCAGTGTCAGACAGGATGGCACTTCAAAAAATAGTCCCCAAACAGCACATGATGCAAAGAAAAAAAAAAGGGTGCACCAAGGTCGCTGGATGGCTAAGCTAAGCGACACAAGTGGCCGACACAAACACCTGGCCCATCTAGGAGTGGCACTGCAGTGTCAGACAGGATGGCACTTCAAAAAAATAGTCCCCAAACAGCACATGATGCAAAGAAAAAAAGAGGTGCACCAAGGTCGCTGTATGACTCAGCTAAGCGACACAAGTGGCCGACACAAACACCTGGCCCATCTAGGAGTGGCACTACAGTGTCAGACAGGATGGCACTTCAAAAAATAGTCCCCAAACAGCACATGATGCAAAGAAAAAAAGAGGTGCACCAAGGTTGCTGGATGGCTAAGCTAAGCGACACAAGTGGCCAACACAAACACCTGGCCCATCTAGGAGTGGCACTGCAGTGTCAGACAGGATGGCACTTCAAAAAAATAGTCCCCAAACAGCACATGATGCAAAGAAAAAAAGAGGTGCACCAAGGTCGCTGGATGGCTAAGCTAAGCGACACAAGTGGCCGACACAAACACCTGGCCCATCTAGGAGTGGCACTGCAGTGTCAGACAGGATGGCACTTCAAAAAAATAGTCCCCAAACAGCACATGATGCAAAGAAAAAAAGAGGTGCACCAAGGTCGCTGTGTGACTAAGCTAAGCGACACAAGTGGCCGACACAAACACCTGGCCCATCTAGGAGTGGCACTGCAGTGTCAGACAGGATGGCAGATTTAAAAAATAGTCCCCAAACAGCACATGATGCAAAGAAAAAAGAGGTGCACCAAGGTCGCTGGATGGCTAAGCTAAGCGACCCAAGTGGCCGACACAAACACCTGGCCCATCTAGGAGTGGCACTGCAGGGTCAGACAGGATGGCCGATTTAAAAAATAGTCCCCAAACAGCACATGATGCAAAGAAAAAAAGAGGCGCAATGAGGTAGCTGTGTGACTAAGCTAAGCGACACAAGTGGCCGACACAAACACCTGGCCCATCTAGGAGTGCACTGCAGTGTCAGGCAGAATGGCACTTAAAAAAATAGTCCCCAAACAGCACATGATGCAAAGAAAAAAAGAGGTGCACCAAGGTCGCTGTGTGACTAAGCTAAGCGACACAAGTGGCCGACACAAACACCTGGCCCATCTAGGAGTGGCACTACAGTGTCAGACAGGATGGCACTTCAAAAAAATAGTCCCCAAACAGCACATGATGCAAAGAAAAAGGTGCACCAAGGTCGCTGGATGGCTAAGCTAAGCGACACAAGTGGCCGACACAAACACCTGGCCCATCTAGGAGTGGCACTGCAGTGTCAGACAGGATGGCACTTCAAAAAAATAGTCCCCAAACAGCACATGATGCAAAGAAAAAAAGAGGTGCACCAAGGTCGCTGTGTGACTAAGCTAAGCGACACAAGTGACCGACACAAACACCTGGCCCATCTAGGAGTGGCACTACAGTGTCAGACAGGATGGCACTTCAAAAAATAGTCCCCAAACAACACATGATGCAAAGAAAAAAAGAGGTGCACCAAGGTCGCTGGATGGCTAAGCTAAGCGACACAAGTGGCCGACACAAACACCTGGCCCATCTAGGAGTGGCACTGCAGTGTCAGA
The DNA here is from genome assembly GCF_028390025.1 of Pseudophryne corroboree. Classification (NCBI taxonomy): domain Eukaryota; kingdom Metazoa; phylum Chordata; class Amphibia; order Anura; family Myobatrachidae; genus Pseudophryne; species Pseudophryne corroboree. The sequence goes on from NC_086451.1 coordinate 80,592,761, forward strand.
CAGGATGGCACTTCAAAAAAATAGTCCCCAAACAGCACATGATGCAAAGAAAAAAAGAGGTGCACCAAGGTCGCTGTGTGACTAAGCTAAGCGACACAAGTGGCCGACACAAACACCTGGCCCATCTAGGAGTGGCACTGCAGTGTCAGATAGGATGGCAGATTTAAAAAATAGTCCCCAAATAGCACATGATGCAAAGAAAAAAAGAGGTGCACCAAGGTCGCTGGATGGCTAAGCTAAGCGACCCAAGTGGCCGACACAAACACCTGGCCCATCTAGGAGTGGCACTGCAGTGTCAGACAGGATGGCCGATTTAAAAAATAGTCCCCAAACAGCACATGATGCAAAGAAAAAAGAGGCGCAATGAGGTAGCTGTGTGACTAAGCTAAGCGACACAAGTGGCCAACACAAACACCTGGCCCATCTAGGAGTGGCATTGCAGTGTCAGACAGTATGGCACTTCAAAAAATAGTCCCCAAACAGCACATGATGCAAAGAAAAAAAAAAGGGTGCACCAAGGTCGCTGGATGGCTAAGCTAAGCGACACAAGTGGCCGACACAAACACCTGGCCCATCTAGGAGTGGCACTGCAGTGTCAGACAGGATGGCACTTAAAAAAAATAGTCCCCAAACAGCACATGATGCAAAGAAAAAAAGAGGTGCACCAAGGTCGCTGTATGACTAAGCTAAGCGACACAAGTGGCCGACACAAACACCTGGCCCATCTAGGAGTGGCATTGCAGTGTCAGACAGGATGGCACTTCAAAAAATAGTCCCCAAACAGCACATGATGCAATGAAAAAAAGAGGTGCACCAAGGTCGCTGTGTGACTAAGCTAAGCGACACAAGTGGCCGACACAAACACCTGGCCCATCTAGGAGTGGCACTGCAGTGTCAGACAGGATGGCAGATTTAAAAAATAGTCCCCAAACAGCACATGATGCAAAGAAAAAAGAGGTGCACCAAGGTCGCTGGATGGCTAAGCTAAGCGACCCAAGTGGCCGACACAAACACCTGGCCCATCTAGGAGTGGCACTGCAGTGTCAGACAGGATGGCCGATTTAAAAAATAGTCCCCAAACAGCACATGATGCAAAGAAAAAAAGAGGCACAATGAGGTAGCTGTGTGACTAAGCTAAGCGACACAAGTGGCCGACACAAACACCTGGCCCATCTAGGAGTGCACTGCAGTGTCAGGCAGGATGGCACTTAAAAAAAATAGTCCCCAAACAGCACATGATGCAAAGAAAAAAAGAGGTGCACCAAGGTCGCTGTGTGACTAAGCTAAGCGACACAAGTGGCCGACACAAACACCTGGCCCATCTAGGAGTGGCATTGCAGTGTCAGACAGGATGGCACTTCAAAAAATAGTCCCCAAACAGCACATGATGCAAAGAAAAAAAAAAGGGTGCACCAAGGTCGCTGGATGGCTAAGCTAAGCGACACAAGTGGCCGACACAAACACCTGGCCCATCTAGGAGGGGCACTGCAGTGTCAGACAGGATGGCACTTCAAAAAAATAGTCCCCAAACAGCACATGATGCAAAGGAAAAAAGAGGTGCACCAAGGTCGCTGTGTGACTAAGCTAAGCGACACAAGTGACCGACACAAACACCTGGCCCATCTAGGAGTGGCACTACAGTGTCAGACAGGATGGCACTTCAAAAAAATAGTCCCCAAACAACACATGATGCAAAGAAAAAAAGAGGTGCACCAAGGTCGCTGGATGGCTAAGCTAAGCGACACAAGTGGCCGACACAAACACCTGGCCCATCTAGGAGTGGCACTGCAGTGTCAGACAGGATGGCACTTCAAAAAAATAGTCCCCAAACAGCACATGATGCAAAGAAAAAAAGAGGTGCACCAAGGTCGCTGTGTGACTAAGCTAAGCGACACAAGTGGCCGACACAAACACCTGGCCCATCTAGAAGTGGCACTACAGTGTCAGACAGGATGGCACTTCAAAAAATAGTCCCCAAACAACACATGATGCAAAGAAAAAAAGAGGTGCACCAAGGTCGCTGGATGGCTAAGCTAAGCGACACAAGTGGCCGACACAAACACCTGGCCCATCTAGGAGTGGCACTGCAGTGTCAGACAGGATGCCACTTCCAAAAAATAGTCCCCAAACAGCACATGATGCAAAGAAAAAAAGAGGTGCACCAAGGTCGCTGTGTGACTAAGCTAAGCGACACAAGTGGCCGACACAAACACCTGGCCCATCTAGGAGTGGCACTGCAGTGTCAGACAGGATGGCACTTCAAAAAATAGTCCCCAAACAACACATGATGCAAAGAAAAAAAGAGGTGCACCAAGGTCGCTGGATGGCTAAGCTAAGCGACACAAGTGGCCGACACAAACACCTGGCCCATCTAGGAGTGGCACTGCAGTGTCAGACAGGATGGCACTTCAAAAAAATAGTCCCCAAACAACACATGATGCAAAGAAAAAAAGAGGTGCACCAAGGTCGCTGTGTGACTAAGCTAAGCGACACAAGTGGCCAACACAAACACCTGGCCCATCTAGGAGTGGCACTACAGTGTCAGACAGAATGGCACTTCAAAAAAATAGTCCCAAAACAGCACATGATGCAAAGAAAAAAAGAGGTGCACCAAGGTCGCTGGATGGCTAAGCTAAGCGAGACAAGTGGCCAACACAAACACCTGGCCCATCTAGGAGTGGCACTGCAGTGTCAGACAGGATGGCACTTCAAAAAAATAGTCCCCAAACAGCACATGATGCAAAGAAAAAAAGAGGTGCACCAAGGTCGCTGTGTAACTAAGCTAAGCGAGACAAGTGGCCGACACAAACACCTGGCCCATCTAGGAGTGGTACTGCAGTTTTCTAGCAAGAGGATGAGTGCTTCCATTCTCATGTGAATCTGAACCACTAGCCATAAACATAGGCCAGGGCCTCAGCCGTTCCCTGTCACTCCGTGTCGTAAATGGCATATTGGCAAGTTAACGCTTCTCATCAGACGGTTTTAATTTTTTTTTTGGGGGGGTCATTTTACTGAACTTTTGTTTTTGGGATTTTACATGCTCTCTACTATGACATTGGGCATCGGCCTTGGCAGACGACGTTGATGGCATTTCATCGTCTCGGCCATGACTAGTGGCAGCAGCTTCAGCACGAGGTGGAAGTGGATCTTGATCTTTCCCTATTTTACCCTCCACATTTTTGTTCTCCATTTTTTAATGTGTGGAATTATATGCCAGTAATATATCAATAGCAATGGCCTACTACTATATATACTGCGCACAAAAACTTAAATGCACCACAGGTATGGATGGATAGTATTCTTGACGACACAGAGGTAGGTAGAGCAGTGGCCTACTGTACCGTACTGCTATATATTATATACTGGTGGTCAGCAAAATTATGCACTGTCCTACTACTATATATATACTGCGCACACAAACTTAAATGCACCACAGGTATGGATGGATAGTATACTTGACGACACAGAGGTAGGTAGAGCAGTGGACTACTGTACCGTACTGATATAATTCTGGTGGTCACTGGTCAGCAAAATTCTGCACTGTCCTCCTACTATATACTACAATGCAGCATGGATATGGAGCGTTTTTCAGGCAGAAAACGTATAATACTGGTGGTCACTGGTCAGCAAAACTCTGCACTGTCCTACTATATACTGGTGGTCCCCAGTTCCCACAATAAAGCACACTGAGCACAGATATTTGCAGCACACTGAGCACAGATATGGAGCGTTTTTCAGGCAGAGAACGTAGATATTTGCAGCACACTGAGCACAGATATTTGCAGCACACTGAGCACAGATATTTGCAGAACACAGAGCACAGATATTTGCAGCACACTGTACAAAGAAAGAACTGAGAGGACGCAGACACGTCCTCTCGTTATCATCTCCAAAGCACGAGTGAAAATGGCGGCGACGCGCGGCTCCTTATATAGAATACGAATCTCGCCAGAAACCGACAGCGGGATGATGACGTTCGGGCGCGCTCGTGTTAACCGAGCAAGGCGGGAAGATTCGAGTCCGCCTCAGAACCGTGTAAAATGGGTGAAGTTTGGGGGGGTTCGGCTCCCGAGGAACCGAACCCGCTCATCACTAATGGATAGTATACTTGACGACACAGAGGTAGGTAGAGCAGTGGACTACTGTACCGTACTGATATAATACTGGTGGTCACTGGTCAGCAAAATTCTGCGCTGTCCTCCTACTATATACTACAATGCAGCACAGATATGGAGCGTTTTTCAGGCAGAGAACGTAGATATTTTCAGCACACTGAGCACAGATATTTGCAGCACACTGAGCACAGATATTTGCAGCACACTGAACACAACTGAGAGAACGCTGCACGTCCTCTCCCTATCATCTCCATTGCACGAGTGAAAATGGCGGCGACGCGCGGCTCCTTATATAGAATACGAATATCGCGAGAATCCGACAGCGGGATGATGACGTTCGGGCGCGCTCGGGTTAACCGAGCAAGGTGGGAGGATCCGAGTCTGCCTCGGAACCGTGTAAAATGGGTGAAGTTCGGGGGGGTTCGGATTCCGAGGAACCGAACCCGCTCATCACTAGCTTAGACCCGTAGTCGGGGACACCCCTGGGCACTGTCACAAACCACAGCCGAGCCTTAGAATATTATTATTTTAAAGCAAAACTCTGTATTTGTAACAGACATATTTTCATTTAAAAACACACAACAATAGATGTTTAACTCGTAGCTAGGTTTAGGTTTAAAGAAATAAACATGGCCGTAGACATTCATACTTACAAGGTAGAAAGAGCGATCAAGAGGTTAATATTAATAAACCCCAAACTTCTATCTTGTTTGCCTATTTACATATACAGATATCTATTTAGATCTGCAGGTCATACGGTTTATTCTGAGTAATATAATGCCAAAATAGTTGTGCATAAGTGATTTTATTATTTATCAAAATGGTGGTAAAATGGCAAAATTAATGTGCTAATAGTGTGTTTCTATCATAATGAGTGGGCCCCGGTTCTCTGAGAAATGAGCCCACCCAAAATTCCGAGATTCAAGTGAATCCGAGTGGCGGTTCTGGTTTCCCCACTCATGGGTTTTGTACTCTGTATAAAAGTCCCTTCTGTGGTGATTCAGGCACCATTTCATACTAACTTCAGTCCATGCTGCTGTGCTGTGTCCGGTGACTGCTACTGTGTCCACCCACTCCCGTGTTCATCCACTCAGGTGGCTGTGCTGTGTCCAGTGGCTGCTGTGCTGTGTCCATACACTCAAGTGGCTGCTCTATCCATCCTCTCCTGTGGCTTCTGCTATGCTGTGTCCATCCAGTCCAGTGGCTGCTGTGTCCATCCTCTCCTGTGGCTTCTGCTGTACTGTGTCCATCCAGTCCAGTGGCTGCTGTGTCCATCCTCTCCTATGGCTTCTGCTATGCTGTGTCCATCCAGTCCAGTGGCTGCTGTGTCCATCCTCTCCTGTGGCTTCTGCTGTACTGTGTCCATCCAGTCCAGTGGCTGCTGTGTCCATCCTCTCCTGTGGCTTCTGCTGTACTGTGTCCATCCAGTCCAGTGGCTGCTGTGTCCATCCTCTCCTATGGCTTCTGCTATGCTGTGTCCATCCAGTCCAGTGGCTGCTGTGTCCATCCTCTCCTGTGGCTTCTGCTGTACTGTGTCCATCCAGTCCAGTGGCTGAGCTGACCAGAACTACTGTATTTGTCCACTCCAGTCCCCTGACTGTTAATATTGGCTGAGCTAGATTCACAGTACAGGCAGATAGCAAATCATTGTTTATTATTTTTTATAGTGCAGGAATTATTACTAGTCTGATCAGTCTGTCACACTGTGGTGCTGTACTGTGACACCGAAGGCCATACCCTACTGTGTTCACAGAAATATAAGTAGTGTGCAGGCCCGGGCAGTGGCGTAACAAGGGCGGGGCGAGTAGGGTGCTTGCCCTGGCGCCATGGAGGACACACAGACAATGGGGGAAATGGGATGGTGGAGAATGAAGAGTAATTCAAAGGGGAGGGGGGGACTGCCTTGACGCATACTGTAGATTGAATGGGGGTGGGGGGATTGACACAATTGAGACAGAATAAATGCAGAAAGAAGAGACACAGGGGAGATACAGTTTGTGTTGGTTGGGAGGGGAGACAATGAATGTGGGGGAAGAGACACAGTGAGACATAGAATGAAGGGGATGACGACAAAGAGACAGAATGAAGGGGGGATGAGACTAAGGATCTGTACACACTAGGCGATATCACACACAATATTGCTCATTTTCTGCCTTTTGAGCGATATTGTTTGTGATTTCGCCCAGTGTGTATGCTATGGACGATGAACAATGTGTAATACAGCACATCATTATCGTCCCCCTCTGTCGGCTGTGCATGCAGCTAAATTTGGACTTATCGTCCAAAACTGCATACATGCGCTTGCAATAACGTACAGTGTGTATGCACTATGTTGGCAGCCCAGGAGGGGAGGGGAAACCCTATGCGATATCGCTCATGGAGCGTATCTCATAGTGTGTACGGACCTAAAGACTGAAGGGGGGAGAGAGACATAGAATAAAGGGCTGGAGATGATGGCGTGGCTGAGAAACTATGCAGGGGGGAGATGGTGTGGCTGAGAGACACGGGAGAGATGATGGTGTGCTGAAAGGTAATGCGGTGGGGAAATGATGACGTGCTGAGAGATGTAGGGGGAGATAATGGTGTGGCTGAGAGATGCAATGGGGCAATGATGGTGTGGCTGAGACATGCATGGGAAGATGGTGGTGGCTGAGAGACGCAGGGGAGAGATGGTATGGCGGAGAGATGCAGGGGGGAGATGATGATGTGCTGAGAGATGATGCGGTGGGGAGGTGATGGTGTGCTGAGAGATACAGGGGAAAGATGGTGTGCTGAGAGATGCAGGGGGAGATGGTGTGGCAGAGAGACGTAGGGGGGAGATTATGGTGTGCTGAGCGATGATACGGTGGGGAGATAATGGTGTGCTGAGAAGCAACGCGGTGGGGAGGTGATGGTGTGCTCAGACATGCAGGGGGAGGTGATGGTGTGGCTGAGAGATGCAGGCAGGAGATGGTATGGCTGAGAGATGCAGGGGTCAGGAGATTATATGGGGGGTACAAGTCTGGTTGTACCGCTATTGTATGATAATGACCTTGTTAATATTCCTACACAAACAGGCATCTTCTGGACGATGTGACTTACATGTATAGTGAATACCGACTGAAGACGCTGTCTTCCCAGGGAGGATGCATTTCTTGAGATGTACAACATTGTGAGAAACCATCATATAGGTAAGGTGCACATGCAATGGAAACAAATGTTCCCAGAGAGACAGGTGGGGTGTCCTGTTTGCACGGCCCATTTTCAATGGATACGCCCTTTCCTGAGTGTGGCAACACCCACTTTTTCGCAGTGTGCTTTCAGTGCGCGCACATAGGGTGCTTTGTATTTGTGTCTGCGTGAGGGGGGAGCCATTCTTCATTTTGCCCTGGGCACCGAAGACCCTAGTTTCACATCTGGGCCCGGATTTCCCACACGGCAACCTAGGTGCCTGCCTAGGATCCATCACAAAGGCTAGCTTCTACTTGAATATTTTACAGAGGCTCAGTAATGGGGCTCAGACCAGTATTAATGTTTCCAGAGGAACACTGTGTGACCACCGAATGACATCATGACACAGTGCGATAACACAGCTGGACGTCGTCAGGTAAATAAAGTCTCCTCACACCTTATATATAGTCACCGACCTTGTTTCCCTCTTTGCCTGTGAGTACAGTGTCTGTTTCCCACGGAATGAGCATGTGGAGCTTTTTCCAACCCCCATCCCCCCTACCCCCCCAAGTATGGCGGTACGTGGCAGTAATGTGTACCGGTAAGAAACTGCCAGCTGCTGTGCTGTGTGTGATGCCGGGAAGGAGAGCGCAGCACGCGCCTCTCCTGTGTCCCTCAGTGCTCATCCGGTCAACGGCGGCAGCAGGGTGTCTCTCAAATGAGGCACCGGTTTGTGAGCTAATCGGAGCTGCGGCCCCTGATTGGTTGCTGGTCTGCGATGAGTACTGAGGGACACAGGATAGGCGCTTGCAGTGCTCTACATCCCGGTCTCACACACAGCACAGCAGCAGTGAGCAGGTTGGGGGGGGGGGGGGCATATGTACCTGGCACTGGGGGGGCATATCTGGCACTGGGAGCATATGTGTATCTGGCACTGTGGGGGCATATGTGTATCTGGCACTATGGGGACATATCTGGCACTGGGAGCATATGTGTCTCTGGTACTGTGGGGGCATATGTGTATCTGGCACTGTATTACTGGGGGCATATGTGTATCTGGCACTCCACTATTGGGGGCATATGTGTATCTGGCACAATTAGGTGTATATGTGTATCTGGTACTGTGTTATTGGGGTCATATGTGTATCTGGCCCCCCATATATGTATCACGCGCCTATTTTCATTGGCCACACTCCATGTGGCATGTGGCCACACCCTTCGGCGTGTGCACACAGTACCACTAAAAAAAATTTTGTACTTGCACCACTGCCCCACCCTTGTATCTGCTTTCCCGCGTTACCCCAAAACTAAAGCTATCAAAATGAACATGATGCAGTGTCAGAGTGGGGCGTGAAGGGCCCACCGGGGAATACCGTGTACGGGTGCCCATGCTTAAGGATGAGGCCAGCCTCCTGTAACAGGTAAATAACAGTAATGTGCTGTAGAGCATACACCATAGGTCTGTGCAGTATAATGTAACATATGTATAATTTATAATTCAAGTGCACAATGTGGAACCTGATCCCTAGAGAAGAAGGTGGACCCCTCAGGTAGTGCAGCCCACCAGGGTTTCCCCTGTACCCCTGTAGGCCAGTTCAACCTTGACATGAGGAGTATCCTTCTATGATAACTTTTGATTAGTAACCATGTCGGTGTAAAATAATGGGCATCCTTGCTGCTATATTGCAAGTAGCACCACAGTAATGTGAAGGATACACGGCCAAGTAATGTGATGGGTGCCTTTGCTGGTGTTATATGTAGGTCACAGCAGCTAGTATAATATACAGTCTTTTGTTTTTTTTTCTGTCGGGGGCCAATGTGTTTTATTTATTCCTGTGGAGGATAATGTGTACCTGTCGGGGGTCATTGTGTTTTATTTGTTTCTTATTGAGGCCAATGTGTTTTATTGTTTTCTGTATTATAAGGCAATCCTGTCCACTCCCCACCTACCTCAGAAAATAAATCCTATAATGTATTTGAAAATAATGGGGGAGGGGGAAAGGGTCCCAAACTGGTATCTTGCCTAGGGCCCCATGAGGTCTAAATCCGGCTCTAGCAGTGTTACTCCTCAGTGTCAGTTGGCATTTGCAAACAAAGTTAAAAAAAAAAAAAAGTATAAAAAGATAAAATAAATAGGGGTTTTTTTCTACAAATTGTTGTGTGTGCTGTACCCCAGTGCATTTGATCTAGGACATATAAAAGCGCTGGGACTCCATGCAGTGTGAGATGAGTGTGTGCTGTACCCCAGTGCGTTTGTTCAAGTACATATAAGACTACGTGAAAAAAATACAGATCCAAAACCAGAGCATGTGAGACCAAAACCAGAGCATGTGAGGGCGTTTTCGTCAAAACCAAAAAACAACGTTAATAAAGACCCAAAGCAAAAACACAGGGTCGGCGCACATCCCTGATTAAAAGTATTTGTATTGCATTTGCAGTAGGGGCACTTTAAGGGTTATTCTGCCTTCAAATAACTTACACGTGCCCATCTGAAACTTTTTACTAAAAAAAAACCTTCTACTGTCTTCCTATGTGCTTTTCAGCTATGTTTATACATAATCAGGTAACACTGTTTATTTTCATTGCATCTAACTAAAATGCTAGGCTGTTATTTGCATACAGTTGTCTCCAGTGCAGAGACTAGCGTATCTGTGTCATGGTCAAGGACCACAGAAGTAAAAGTATTTGTCTGATGATATAAATACATGAATTGTTTGCAGAGAGGAGCATATAATTCAAATCAAGAATCCTTCAAGAGATAATTCAAGTTCATGGTAGGTTGCCTCTCTAGTATATATGTAAGGCAGACATGTCCAAACTGCGGCCCTCCAGCTGTTGTGAAACTACACATCCCAGCATGCCCTGACACAGCTTTAGCATTCTCTGACAGCAAAACTGTGTCAGGGCATGCTGGGATATGTAGTTTCACAACAGCTGGAGGGCCGCAGTTTGGACATGCCTGATGTAAGGGATGCCTCTCTAATCTCCTGATGCCTTGTACAAGTCTAGCCCATATTACTGACCCCCATGAAAGTATATAGTCTGTGTGGACATATGCTATGACCCAGATTTATCAAGCCTTGGAGAATGATAAATATCACTGTGATAAAGTACCAGCCAGTCAGCCCCTAACTGCCATGTTACAGGGTGTGTTTGAAAAATGACAGTTAGGAGATGTTTGGTTGGCACTTTATCACCGTGCAATTTATCTCTCTCTGAGGGTTGATAAATCTGGGCAATAATCTTTCCATTGGTTACTGTCTCCAGCCAATACAGAATCTAAAAGTTGTGCCTTTCTCTTAATACTCTATGGCATACAAAGACAACAGCAGCCATTTTGTATGCCAAGCCATTATTCAGCCTATCGTTTCACAAGGAACTGGTTGTGTCAACACTAACAAAGCTTGTGTGCCCCAGTGACATTGATAGTTCCTAGTAAACTGATAGGCTGCATTGTTTGTATATCATTTTGGGTGAATAGGCTTAATAATGTGTAATGTTGGTTATGCGGACGGCTTTAAAACTACAGTGAAGCGTTCCATTTGTATGTCATTTTTCCAAAATACAAAACCCATCTATTGACACAGTGTGTGCATGTGTAAGGGAAACCACAATGTTTATATAGACACTCAGCCAAGTTATGTCTTAAAATCCGGCTTTGATTGAGCTGAGAAAACACATCCTAGCAGTGCATCCTTATAATGGATGTAACGAACCCGGTCTACACTGTCTTAGCAGCAACATCCCATTACTGCCTATTACTGCCTCTATTTGGAAGAATAAAAATGTATATGGCCGCCATTTTGTTAAAGTCAGACCTCATCAGAGGTACAACGGGGGACATTTCTAAAACCTCAAGTAATTGCATTGGAACAATGGTACACATTTCTCCCACAGTTTTATCGCATTTTGGGCCTAAGTCGCATGCAGTCTGAGCGCAAAGCCGATATTCACGTAGCTGGACGATTTTTTGCAGCTGCGCATGCGTGAAATATTCTGAAAACCCAGACGGCGCATATGTTACCTGTAGTGCGCGCACAAAAGCGCTGCAGCAGTTGGGGGAGAGTGTATCAGAAATGTGGCGGGAAAGTGATGGACGTTCCTGGGCAGTGACTGGGAGGGGGTAGTAGTGCACGCAGACATGGTCCATTCAGTGAGCATGTTATGGGACTGTTAATGAAAGCATCTGCGTTCCTAGATGCAGGGCCACAGGCATAGGAGGCCATTGTCAGACGGAGAAACAGCACCTGCCATAGGGCTATATATGGTGGCGTACACGGATGTTCCAATCGGTATTACAGCGTGCATGGACACAGCTTGCACAGTCGGGCGAATGTATGTCTACAAGGTCAGGCGTTCGTAGTGACATTTACATTAACTCGTGCTGCATGTGCCCTACGTTCTGTCAAAAGATGAGTATATACCATAACCATAAGCGTCCACAGGAGCCGACACGGGGTAACACTCTGGGATTCCCCCAACACAGCATTATGGACTACCTCCCCCCCCCCCCCCCCCCCCCGCCCTAGGACATAGACTGCTTACCTGGGTGGCCCAGAAGACGGAGAAGCTAGTCTGTTGCCCGGTGGAGGGGTGAAGTCCCAGAGCAGCACACCTGTGTCGACTCCTGCACACGTATATGACCATAACATAATATTATCGGGGCAATTTATCATAAGCCCCTGTATTCAATGATAAGGCCAATTATATGGCAACAATTCTTCAGTTGCGCTGGTGAAACTAGCCCAGAGTCGTAAGGGTTTTCTTATTGCTTTGCTGGGCCGGTCTCTGCAGTCTATGCGCATACTGTATGTGGGCCGACTAGCGTGTTTGTGCTAATAGAAAATAATAGATAGAAAATAGCATTGTCTGTCCCAGAGCCGTCTGCTGCGATGGTGAGCCAGGTGAAGGAGATGAGTGAGATGCCATTTAACAGCTGCGACCTCAGCAGCGCCGGCTAACAGGTGGCGGCTTGGCTTGATCGGGTTCCCCGAACCCAACTACCCCCTGTAGTGGGGCCTTTGAGTTGTCTGAGTGACAAAACATTGGTGTGGTGCCGCAGTGTACATTGCACAAATTAGTAAATATGAGTTTTGAATAGCTCCTCTGCCTCTCCAGCCTACCGTAAATGAATATCATAAAAAGAATGACTGAGTCAATAATAATAATAATAATAATAATAATAATAGATTTTACATCTTAAATTAGTATTAAGGGGCTAATTCAGGTCGGATCGCAAATTGCAATCCGGACAGAATTTTTGCAGGGGGGCCGCGATCGCATGCGCAGTGGGACCTACTGCGCATGCGTCCGCATTTTCTGCGGGGGGCCGCAGAAAATGCCGTCGCCTCTGCCTGTCAATCAGGCTGAGGCGGTCACGGGGCGGCAACGCTCTGTTTTCAGGGAGGAAACGGAGCGTTGCGGGGGCAGGGCAACCCGAAAGGGTGGGCTGTGCGGCGTGAATGGGGGCATGACAGGGGCGCGGTCGCAGCGGCTGCATGACGTCACAGGTAAGATGGCGCTGGGACTTCTGCGGCCGCAGCTGAGCTGCGCCGGCAGGAGTCAACCTTAGTTTCTGCTAAGCAGAAATTGCGAGGCGATCGCAATTTCTGCTTGTAGCAGGGGGAGGCACCGGTCAGCATGCTGGGCGGCCTTGGCCAGCGCTGGGCGGCCCCCAGCATGCATGCAAAAGGATAGCAAATTCTGCTATCCTTACTGAATTGGCCCCTAAATTAGGATAACACTGGTCGTGATTTTTTTCACAAGAAATCTGGATATTGGCTCTAGGGCAGTTTTAAATTTTGAATTCAAAAATGTGATTAGGATTTTTCCAGTGTGTTTGTGACAGTTAATTTTCTTTTTCTGATTTTAGTGTTCTTTATGGTCTGTCGTTCACACACACACTACATTAGAAAAGAATGGCCTAACCGTGAATCACTTTTCCTGGGCAGAAAAATTTGTTAAATACCCCTTTAGTGGATCCTGAAAAAGTGTATTTACCTCCACTGCATTTTAAACTAGGACTGATTAAACAATTTGTAAAAGCAATTGATAATTCCAAAAGTAAGTGTTGCAAACCTGAAAACAAATAAGATTAGTAATGGATGATGAACATTTCCAGGAACTGTTAAATCCACTGGGGGGGGGAGAGGGATGAAGCAGCCTGGTTGTCATTCAAAAATATCTGTTCTTGTTTTCTTGGAAATCATAAAGCAGAAACTATCATGCTATAGGGCCTTATTCAGAGCGTCCATTTCCAGCATTCTGAGGGTCGCCCAACACAGGGCAAAACCGCCCAGCATGTTTGAGACCGCCTCCCGATGAGTCCGCAATTAGATTGCAGATGCATCGGAACTAAGATTGACCTCTTGTGCTACCAGGCGGTTGGTCATCATTTGTAAATTGGAGCGGCTGTGTGGGACGTCACTCACTCGCCCCAAAACCGGTCCCGAACCGCACCCAATCGGGCCATCCTGCCTCCCCAACGACGTGTTGCCGCCACGTGAACACCCACCATTGTCAATCACATTGCAGTCATTTCCATCGGGGATGCGACCGCAATGTGTGTGTCCACACAGCCGCAATGCCGATGGAAGCAGACAGCGCTGCGAGCTGCATCAGCGGCCGGGTCTGGATGACCCCCAAAGTGAGTGATCTAGTGAATTCATGCAAAGCTATGGGATGGGCTGCAACGTCTTTTAAACATCACTTCTTGGACTTCCACCTAGACTTCTTCCCAGTAAATCTTGATGAGAATGGTGAGCGTTTCCATCAGCAGATTTCTACGATGGAAAAGAGGTACCAAGCAAATGGCGTTCCTGTATGCTGGCTGACTATGGCTAGACCATAAAGTGAGACATCCCAAAGGCAAAATATATCTGAAAATCACCATCTACAAATGTTTAGGTTAGCCTGAATGAGATGTATATTTATTAAACTTAGGGTGTGTACACACGGTGAGAACCCTGCTATGTTCGACTTTGACTATGCGATTTCCCTTGAACTCCCCCAGAGCCCATATAGCACAGATTGTACAGATTTTGACTATCTGTGCTTGAGATTTTGTCTATGTACGATTTTGACTAAGTTCCAATTTTGACTATACTATGTACTAGATTGTACACTAGATAGTCAAGATTGACTTGCCTGCACAGTCTATCTAGCCTTACGATACCGACCCCACGGGAGCGAGCATCGGGATCGAATCTGTATCGCAAGCTGCCTAGCACCATGAGATATGCACTAACTTTTCATAAGATTTTGACTATATAGTCAAGATCTCACAGATTTATCTCACCGTGTGTACACACCCTTACATTTAGATTCAGTTTATTTAGTCCTTGTAAAAGAAAAAAGTTTATTTTTGTAGACCAGTGTAATTTTATTGATAGGGATCCCCACAAGTTTGTTGCCCAGGCAGTGTCGGACTGTGGCATGTAGGGCCCACCGGGGGAATACAGTGGTAGAGGCCCATGTTTAGGGGTGTGGCCAGTCTCTAGAGGGGCTGTGCCCAGTCACCACATTGGTTTGCCTAACCATTTTGCATGAGTTGGTCCCCTAGATAAATATATACAGTATGCATGATAATGTACTAGATTAGTTAACAGCACAGTTTGGAACCTGATCCCGAGAGTAGGGTGTGGGCCCCCAGGCAGTAAGGCCCACCGGTGGTTTCCCCTGTACCCCAGAGGGCCAGTCCAACCCTGTGCCCAGGGGACCCCACAGACCTTAATCCGGCTCAGTTTGGTACTTATTGTAGCTGCTGACCATTGTTCTTGATCACGTAGCACAACCAAATCACAGACAAACGTGATCCTGTTTATACAACATGACAATGTTTTCTGCAGAACTGAGATCCGGACAGACAGACAGGCCAGTTCCCGGGAAACAGCTACGCTTGCTTACAGATTAGACAGAAAACTGACACACAATGGTGTATTTGAATAAACTTCATTTGAATGAGCCTGAAGGGTTAGGAATAACTGTTGGCACTCGGCATTCTGTTCATGAATCACAAAACCACCACACCTCATAGAACAGTATTTAATGCTGTTCTAATAAAATGATATATAGTTAAGGCTAATCAGTGCTTTTCAGAAGTCCATGGGATTAGCATGCAATATATAGCTATAGACGTGAGCTGATTATTTCAGGTACTCAGGGGTCTATTTACTAAGCCTTGGGTGGAGATAAAGTTGACGGAGATGAAGTACCAGCCAACCAGCACCTAACTGCCATGCCACAGGCTGTGCTTGAAAAATGACAGCTGATTGGTTGGTACTTTATCTCCGTCCACTTTATCTCCATCCAAGGCTTAGTAAATAGACCCCATAATCACAGATCATTTGAACATCTTGGAAAGTGGGAATTTTTAATTCCACGATCAGCAGCTCAAGTAGAAAAAAATGATCTCAGCCATACTGTATGAGAAAGTAAGACTCGGAGCCATATATATCATTGTACAAGGGAGAGAACCAGGAGAAGATGTCCAGTTGGGAGGTATTATGCAGGGCGCGTGGGGAGGGGCGGGGAGGGGGGGTGACAGACACTCTAACGCGATTCACCATAAATTCCATCATTAAGCCAGCCGATTGCCCAGAGCCTGGTCCACTCTCCTGCGAGTATTGGGACAGCTCCCTGGAATTCCATACAGTCTGGGAGAATATACGTTACCTCAGAGCTTCATGTACTTTCCATACAGTCTGGGAGAATATACGTTACCTCAGAGCTTCATGTACTTTCCATACAGTCTGGGAGAATATACGTTACCTCAGAGCTTCATGTACTTTCCATACAGTCTGGGAGAATATACGTTACCTCAGAGCTTCATGTACTTTCCATACAGTCTGGGAGAATATACGTTACCTCAGAGCTTTATGTACTTTCCATACAGTCTGGGAGAATATACGTTACCTCAGAGCTTCATGTACTTTCCATACAGTCTGGGAGAATATACGTTACCTCAGAGCTTCATGTACTTTCCATACAGTCTGGGAGAATATACGTTACCTCAGAGCTTCATGTACTTTCCATACAGTCTGGGAGAATATACGTTACCTCAGAGCTTCATGTACTTTTTAGGGAGATGTATCAAACAGAGAAAATGCTGGAAACATGGACCAGTGGAGAAGTTGCCCATAGAACCAAACATCTTTTATGAAGGACATTCCATACAATGAAAGGCAGACATTGATTGGTTGCTATGGGCAACTTCTCCACTTCGCCACTTTCACTGCATGATACACTCCCCCCCCCCCCCCCCCTTTGTTGTCAAGCAAAAGGTTAATTTGCATATTTCGGAAACAAAAGTAATCATTAGCCCAATACCAGATGGACACCTGGGAGTAGCAGCCATCTTGCCTCAGTGTAGACCAGAGCTCTTTGAGGGTTACGTGTAATATAAATAGGGAAGTCATGATGAATATACTTAAGGACTTTTTTTCTTATAAATCACATTATGGACATTATGTTCTTGAAGAGGAAATTGTTGTAAGATTTATTTCCGTGTTTGTACACAGTCGTTGCATCCACAGTACATTATGCAGACAAATGCCCAATCTACAGCTGTATCTTTTATAAGTGTTGCAGAGGCTGTGACTGCAGCTTACCATGATACAATGCTGTGAGAGTACTTTCTCCAGGCCGCAACGTGTCCTCTGTGTAGCGGTGCTGCTGGTAAGTGTGAGTCTTCTTACTCTTTACCAAAAAGGAACGTGGCATTATCTGAAATAATACAAGTGACAGGAATGTATGTGAAAACTCCAGCCAAACACATCCTTTGGCCACTAGTAATATCATCATTTATATTTGGAGAACAGTGATGTCATTCCTTAATAAAAACAAAATCCAGGGCCTAATTCAGACTGGATCGCAGTCTGAAGCCCTTTGCGGAGTGCGCTTAGGCACCCCAGGAGCCAGTGGCGCAAGTAGAAAAAATGTCTTATAGGTACTTTAGTGGGCGTGGGCAAATGCCACATGGGGCGTGGCCAATGAAAATGGGGGCGTGATACACATATGGGGGGGCCAGATACACATATGACCTCAATAGTGCCATATATACGTTGCCCTACAGTGCCAGATATACATTTTCCCCACAGTGCCAGATATACATTGCCCCCACAGTGCCAGATACACAAATGCCCCTACAGTGCCAGATACACAAATGCCTCCACAGTGCCAGATACACAAATGCCCCCACTGTTCCAGATACACAAATGCCCCCACTGTGCCAGATACACAAATGCCCCCACTGTGCCAGATACACATTGCCCCACAGTGACAGATACACATTGCCCCACTGTGCCATATATACATTGCCCCACTGTGCCAGATATACAATGCCCCACTGTGCCAGATATACAGTACATTGTCCCACTGTGCCAGATATACAGTGCCCCACTGTGCCAGATATACAGTGCCCCACTGTGCCAGATATACATTGCCCCACTGTGCCAGATATACAGTAAATTGCACTACTGTGCCAGATATACATTACATTGCCCCACTGTGCCCCCCCTGCTCACCGCTGCCTCTGTTACTGCTATGTGAGGGGAGGAGAGCACAGTGCCTCTCCCGCCCCTCAATGCTCAAGACGTCCGGTGAGGTCTCAGGCGGTTGATATCTCAAATGAGGCGCCGGTTCATTAGCCAATCAGAGCTTGCGTACCGGCAGTCAATCAGGAGCCGTGGCTGCCGGTCCGCAAGCTCTGATTGGCTAGCAAACCGATGCCTTATTGAGATTGACCCCGCCACCACCGCTGGAGAGTGAGAAGGTGAGACAGGTCATCACAGAGAATTGAGGGGCAGGATGGTGGACGACATGGCGTACCGGCTGGGAATTTCTTACCGGTACGCCGTATCGCCCCATACCGCTATACTTGCAGTGCTGCCGGGAGCCCAGTGAGATGCTAAAAGCATCACAGGGTTGTGATCACCTCTGTCTATTGATAGGCAGAGGTGGTCGCAGGGCGGGAGGGGGCGTGCCAATGGCGTTAGAACGCCATTGGCGGGGCGCGGTCCGGACATTGCAGGTCGAGGGGGCAGGCCGCAGTGGCTGCATGAAGACACACGCACTCGCTGCAACCCGGGATGCGGCCGGTAGCCCCTTGCTAATGCGCAGGAGCTGCGCAGGCAGGGAGCTACATCGCCGTACAGGTGGCGGCAGAGCCAAACAAATGGGGGGGGGGGGGGGCGGACTAGCCCTGTGCTGGGCGTCCCCCCGCATGTCTGAGAAACTGATCGTAGATGTGCTAAATTTAGCACATCTACGATCAGATCTGAATTACCCCCCATGTCATTTATTTGCTGAGCAGTGATGTCACCTGTATCACATGACTTAGGAGCCTGTTTATCCAACGGACTGTAATAAGCAAAAATTATCTTCCAACGTGGTTTACAAATAAATTAGCTATTCAGAGCCATAAGGTTGCATATCGCTAGTATAGCTCTGGGCATGGTAAAGAGGGGATATGGTCCTTTGGTCAACCTTACTTAGGTCGACACTCAATAGGTTGACCACTATTGGTCGACACACATTAGGTCGACACCTGGAGACGGTCGACGTGAGCACTGGGTCGACGTGGCAAAGGTCGACACATGAAAAGGTCGATATGAGCTTTTCCAATTTGTTTTTCATTTGTTTTAAACTTGTTCATACTTTACGATCCACATGGACTACGACTGGGAATAGTAACCCGAAGCATGGTGAGCGAAGCGAGCCATGCGAGGGGACACGGTGCACTATTTGGGGTTCCCGGTCACTTTCCGAACAAAACAACACCCCAAAATTGTAAAAAAAAAATCATGTAGACCTTTTTCCACGTCGACCCCTTTTCCATGTCGACCTGCCGACAATGTCGACCTTTTCAGGGTGTCGACCTACTGCCTGTCGTCCAATAGTGGTCAACCTAATGAGTGTCGACCTTAATAGGGTCGATCCAACAAACCCATTCTTTAAAGAGATGGACACAATGTAGATTCTGTACACAGTGGAGCGACTTTTTGCCACTGCGTATGCATATAAGTCGCAATCAGTAGCGGATCTTGCTACGGACACATAGGATTTGCCTTGCCTTGGCAAGATCCGCTACTGGTGGTGCTCCCGGTGCAGTCCGGTGCTGTGCGGTGTTGTGCGGTGCGCGATGACGGCATCGCGCATCGCATGCCATTGTGGGCCCGGCACATAGACGCTAGGGGTCATAATTGACCTCTAGTGTCTGTGCTGTGTTATGGGAGAGACGTCATGACGTCTCTCCCATAAATCCAAGGAGCGGCGCCGGCGGCCGGAGACGGAGGACAGCAGCGGTCGGGAAGCAGGAGCAGGGATTGTGAGTATTTATTTGTTTATTTATTTTTTGGTGATCGGCACCACTGGGGGCACAGTATTGGGGGCACAGTTTTGTTGGCACAGTACAGGGGGCACAGTACAGGGGGCACAGTACTGGGGGCACAGTACTGGGGGCACAGTATTGGGGGCACAACTGCTGAGGGCACAGCTACAGGGGACATAATGGACCACACCCCTTCTCCGCAGCCACGCCCCTATTTTTCACCCTGGGCGCAACAAGGCCTAGATCCGGCCGTGATCGCAATGCGCATGTTCCGCAATGTCATGGTGGTCTCAGTCATAGAGAGGATTTATTGGCAAACTGATTGACAGTAAGGGACCGTTTGTGGGTAGTAATGGAGGAGGGGATGCAGTCAAAATCCAGACAGTCTGAAGACCGACAGTGTGTGTCTGTGTATCTGACTGATCAATCATTGCGCCAGAGAGAGAATCAGGTAGGTGGCTTACTGTGATCATTGGGCCTGCATATGCCTGAAGTACTACATAAAATGCACTTTGTTTGGGGGTGACAATAGTTTGTTACATGCTAATTATGCATCCTTCATGGGTTGGCAACAATTACTATAAATTCAAACATTTGGAAGTCCCCCTCCAGAAATCCTGCGTTTGCCCCTGTACATCTCCACCTCTGCTGTATGTTATCCTATAGTTGCGATCTATAAATCTGCAAAATCTTACAATGGGGCAGACAAAACTCATCCTTAATTGGCACAAGACCTCAGGTACAGGTGACAACTCATTTGTTTGACATTTGCATTTGTCCTGCAAGGATTTAGTATTGTATTAGCCAGACACAGTCCAGCATTGATGTGAAAACATAGGGCTGGCAGGCTGCCCAGAGAAACTTTTATTTGTCTTTGGAAAATGATGCAGGAAAAAGTCTTTTAACAAAGAAGGCAGAACAGACAGTAATTTCAGAGTTATTGCTACCCCCTACGTAAAAAAATAACACGTTAAAATAGATCATCTTTAGATGGCGTTAGCTGCCTGGGCCAAACTCCAGAATGCGTGTGCCGAAACCTTATTTGTGTACTAGAACTTTGCATATTTCTGTTTGCGTCCCATAAAAGCATGAACAAAATTAAGCGTGGTCTTAATTACCTACCGTAATACCGGGAAATATGCAAAGCCACACATCACGCACGTTTACAATGGAACCTCGCCGCTGATTGAGTCTCCCCTAGAAGTTCCTGAATGCGCCGATCAATTGGAGTAATATTTGTTATCACCGCACAGTCATGTTCAGAAATGGGACCATAATCACTCTCTGGTGATTATGTAACAGCATGCGAACTGCGTGCTCCAGATACTATGGCAAGTCTACCCATATTTTTAAAGCGGCAATCATTTAAAAGCAACGGCAAAGATTTGCCTTTTAAATGATTGCCGCTTTCAAAATACGGGCAGGCTTGCCTGAATGTCCGCAGCGCATGCAGCTCGCAGGCTATTACATAAGTACCTCGATCTGACAATCAGCAGTATGCTACATTAATAATAATCATCATCATCATCATCATTTATCATTATCATTAATCATCATCCCTGTCTTCTACCACCCCCAGCTCTGCGAATGAGCCCTATCAGCAAATATAAACCGTATTATTACTGTCATGGAGGAACAAGCTTATAATCCCTTGTGGCGCCAGCTAAATAAAATATAATAATAATAATAATAATAATAATAAATAAATATATACACACACACACATATACACACACACACACACGGAGCAATATATGCACTTTATTAACAATTGGACCTACAATATAGACGTGGCCACAGAGTTTTGTACACACACACACACACACACACACACACACACACACACACACACACACGCACACACACACATAAAGTATATATATATATATATATATCAGGTGTGGTTTCAATTTTTGCTTTTTATTTATGATATGTGTATTTTATAAATATTCTCTATTTACTTTCGAATCAGCAGCTTTGCAGAAGCACCCTTATTACTTGTATTAGCCTCCATACATTGACTGTTTAAATACATTATGGATTCTATAGTAAGTACATGATTTAGCAGCTTAGAATGTAGTATTTATTTATTTTTATTTTTTAAATACTGGACATAAAAAAGACTGAAAGATAATTTACATATTTTAGCAACGAGAAACAGAAAAATCCAGTATATTATTTCTGGATAGGTACCAAATATATTAGACGATTATTACACCAAGTTTTTTTATTTTATATAGTACTTTTTAGTGGTGGTAACTAGTTTCAGAAACAGAAAAACATAAATCTGCAAAATAATTTCAGAAATAAAATAAGCATCTGATTATGGAAGCTACTACAACTTTTTTTTTATCAACGTTTAACTTTAGGGGTTAGTACCGCCACCTACTGAGTACTGGTACCTCTTTTCATAGAAAAGCCCCCACTGATTTTATATATTATATATATTAGTTAGAG
Source organism: Pseudophryne corroboree (assembly GCF_028390025.1). NCBI lineage: Eukaryota > Metazoa > Chordata > Amphibia > Anura > Myobatrachidae > Pseudophryne > Pseudophryne corroboree. Next base: position 80,614,811 of record NC_086451.1, read on the forward strand.
TCTATTTGAATTAATTTTGTATTTTGTGTCTTATTATTATGGATTTTATATTCCTATTTGATAGACTGTAATTAAAGCTTTTGACTCACATCCAGAACTTTTAAATAATCACATAAGTTGTATTTTATTGTTCATCATTAACATATCAAATTAGTTATATTTGTCAAACTAATGTGTCTTCTAGAGCTATAGAGATTTCCTATTGGAATTCCCACACAACTTATGTAAATACACCTACTAAATTAAATAAAGGTTGATTAAATAATTCCACCTGGTGTGTATTGTTATTCAATATACATTTCCTAGAGCTTTATATTATAAGTAAATATTTTTGTTGATTTTAGATACTTTTGTAAAAGTAGGTTATAACAGAAGGATTAAAACATTTGTTATGTAAGGAGTATGCTGATTCCATATCTATCTATCTATTTCATATATATATATATTATATATATACACACACGCCACAAGAAGCAGAAGTGGAGTATACATTTTATATTTTGTAAACTCTTTTCTATATTTCAGATTGTATTAGTAGTTTTCCAAATGCACAAATAAACTATTTTACTCGTATGATTCGTCCGTTCTTTTTTTATTTAATGTAGTTTAAAAATAAGCTCCATGTATTTATCATGTGACCTCATACAGTTTCAGAGAATCTATTATATAAAAACATACATACAAAACAGACCTGGTTCTCAAGATCCTTGTCCAAATCTATTGCACTACAACACATGACATTTGGCCACATTCATAGTAAAAATCACTTTTTTTGTGGCTAATTAAAATATGGATAAGTATTTGTCATCCAAATATTGTCCAACATGTTTCTGTATATGTGTGATTTGTCTGTTATAATAAGCTACTTTCAAACCAGGCAACTTTATGCCTCACTAGTTTTCTCCAAATATATGTACTGCCAATATTCACTTCAGTTGCAGATATATGTCATAATAAACAGGCAAAAATTACAAAAATATATTAGACAACATACCAAAAAAATAAAATAAAATAAAAAAAAATATATATATATATATATATATACACACACACACACACACACACACACACACACACACACACACACACACACACACACACACATATATATACACACACACATACATACTTTTTTTTTGTAAGCTCCAAAATTTATTTCTAGTAAAAAGTCAGAGCTGTTAAAGTTGGAACTGATAATGAGCAAAGTAGCACTGAGTATTTCCAGTACAGTACCTGGCTGTTCTAGATGCAGGTATACTGTAGCTGCAGAATTCCTCCTACGACTGCTGGTATTACACTGATGTTTAACACAGCTGTCCACACACCCTTCTATTTAGCCTGTGTGTCTCTCCCCCCCGCCCTGATTTTTCAATCTGATTACTTGTGTCAAAATCTGGTGGTACTGTAGCCAATAGGGAAACTGTCAGCAATGACAATATTTGCTTATCAAAACTGCAGCAGGCTCAAGAGTTTAACACAACCAGCAAGGCAACTTCTCCTTAATGTGTGAACATGATAAACAGAACCTTCTCTACAGTCGGTATTTACAGTTGGACGTTATCGCCGGCTGGCGCAGACTTGGTATTTTTCACGCAGAAATTGTCTGGGGGTTTTTTTTTTCTGAAATGCAATAAACACTTAAATATCTGGAAATACTTATTTTATAGCTACTAGAGTACATTTTCTGTATTGTGTTTGATATTTATATACTATTATGCTTGTTTTGTCACTTTAGCTGTTTGCTTCTCACTCGTATTGAGATCTTCATGCTGAATATATAGTAATTTAAGCTCTCTCTGGCCTGCCCATCTTGAGACTGGCACAATTAAGGGAGGGGTGCTCAGCTGAAGAGGGTGATAAATATCTTGGCTCATCTGGCCAAAGTGGAAGATGCATCCTGCTGTATGGCAGAGTTACAGGTGATGGTCTCTGGCTGAGGGAGAAGTCAGTTTTCTGGTTGTAGGGTTCAGGGAGCTACTTCCCAAACTCAGTCCAACTCATTCCTCCGGAACCCTCCCCGACAATGCCATGCAAATGCGTGGTCTGTAGAATGCGCTTGCACAGGAGCCCTGGCACTGATGTGAGCACATCGCAGGGATGGGCTCCTGTGCGGGTGTATGCTCCTTCTTACATCTGGCCGGTATAATCGCATCCTGCAATGCCATTTTGGCAACTAATATTGAACCCAGATGTACTTATTGATAGATGGGCATCCTAGAGACTTATGTATAACACCCAACGCTCCCAATTATCATATAACTGTTATCCCATGACACCCATATAGGTATATTCACACATGATGGAGGAGATTTACTAAACATTTTTTTGCAATCTTGCCATCGGTTTGAAACTACCAGATTCACTAAAGGCAAACCACTGTTGCGAAAAATCCGGGTGTATATATAGACAGTCAATAGGTCGACACCTTATGGTTGACATGGTAAATAAGTCAATGGGGTCAACAGTTAAAAGGCAGACAGTGCTTAAGTTCGACAGGTACAAAGCGTCGACAAGACAATGGTTGACACACACGGTCGACACAAGGTTTTTGTGGGGGCTTTCACATATTTTTCAACTTTTGCTTCATCTACCATCCACATGGACTATGATTGGGAATAATAACTTGAGCCATGCGCAGCAGTAGCAGAGTGCTGTGCCATGTCAAGAGACAAAGGCAAAGGCAAAAATGACACTCAATTTTTTTTAAAAAATTGTGTCAACCTTTTTTTGTGTCGACCTTTTGATCCTGTTGACCTTTTGTACCTGTCAACCTTTTCTACTGTCTTCCTTTTCCATGTCAATCTTCTCTACTGTCTTCCTTTTCCATGTCAACCTTTTCTACTGTCTTCCTTTTCCATGTCAACATTTTCTACTGTCTTCCTTTTCCATGTCAATCTTTTCTACTGTCTTCCTTTTCCATGTCAGTCATATCTACTATCTTCCTTTTCCATGTCAACCTTTTCTACTGTCTTCCTTTTCCATGTCAACCTTTTCTATTGTCTTCCTTTTCCATGTCAGTCTTTTCTACTGTCTTCCTTTTCCATGTCAATCTTTTCTACTGTCTTCCTTTTCCATGTCAGTCATATCTACTATCTTCCTTTTCCATGTCAACCTTTTCTACTGTCTTCCTTTTCCATGTCAACATTTTCTATTGTCTTCCTTTTCCATGTCAGTCTTTTCTACTGTCTTCCTTTTCCATGTCAATCTTTTCTACTGTCTTCCTTTTCCATGTCAGTCATATCTACTGTCTTCCTTTTCCATGTCAACCTTTTCTACTGTCTTCCTTTTCCATGTCAGTCTTTTCTACTGTCTTCCTTTTCCATGTCAACCTTTTCTACTGTCTTGCCTGTCGGGGTCCGCGGATCTCAGCCAGCAAGTTTTCCTCAGGCCAGTATAATATCTGAAGAGCGGAAAGACAGCGTCATTAAGGGGGCGGAGATTCTCCTCAGAGCGGATCCAGTACCGTTCCAGCGCCATTTTCCTGCCTGGACAGCGCTGGATGGAAGAACAGGTCCCTCCACAGCAGCTCCAACTGTCAGTACACGGTACCAGGGGGTTGTAGAAAGGAGGGGAGGCTGTAAAACGGCAGTGTCTCCTATTAAGGGACACAGTCTGCGCTGGTAAGAGGTCTCCATTTACTGAAAGAGCTGTACTGTGGGTTGGCTCCGATCTCTGTGTCTCTCTTGCCTTTTTTGGGGTGGAAACACTGCCCCCACGTGTGTGTGTGTGTGTGTGTGTGTGTGTGTGTGTGTGTGTGTGTGTGTGTGGAGTGTTTGGTGGTCACCTTTAGCTATATCCAGGGACACTGTGTCAAATGCTGCAGAGGATTTATCCTCCCAGGATGATCCCATTCCATGTAATCAGGATAGCACTGGTTTAGCACAGATACCAGCAAGAGAACCAGAGTGGGTTTCCTCTATCAAATCTTTGATTTATCATATTTCTGACAGGGTTGCTATTAATGAATCTGCAACCCAGGTATTACAGAGCTCTATGGCTGTATGGCCTGTTTCTGGTACCTCAGGACACCCCGCTATCTACCCCCACAAACGTGTGCTTGTGCATGTCACACAAGACTACACGGATACCAATTCTGACACTACAGATGGTGATGGGGATGTGTTGCGGGGGTCCGCATCTCTTGCAAAGGGGGTGCAATTGTTGATAGAGGCTATCAGGGATGTGTTAAATGTTAATGATACCACACCTGAGCAGGTTGAGGATGCTTTTTTCACTGAAAATAAAAAAGCCTCGCTAACCTTCCCTGCGTCAAAGGAGTTTAATGCTATATTTGAAAAAGCAAGGGTAAACCCTGAGAAAAAGTTCCAGATCCCTAAAAGGGTCCAGGTGGCTTTTCCTTTCCCTGAGGAGGATAGGAAAAAGTGGGAAAACCCTCTGATTGTTGACGCATCTGTGTCCAGACTCTCAAAGAAGGTGGTTTTGCCTGTTCCGGTTTCTACCGCCTTAAAGAAGCCGGCAGATAGAAAGATTGATAACACGCTTAAATCAATGTACACTGCTTCTGGGGCCATATTACGTCCCACTATTGCTAGTGCATGGATTATTTACTTGAGGATTTGGATACGATGGATAGGAATGACGTTGCATTGTATTTACGCAACATACATGATTCTGCAGGTTTTATGGTAGAATCCATGAAAGACTTGGGTTCCACGGCTGCGGGAATTTCTTCCATGTCTGTTTCAGCTCGTCGGGGACTGTGGCTGCGCCAGTGGTCGGCCGACGTGGAATCCAGAAGAAGTGTGGAGTCCCTACCCTATACAGGTCAGGCTCTCTTTGGGGAAGCTCTAGACGTGTTGATATCCACCGCTACAGCGGGTAAGTCTCCGTTTCTTCCCTCAGCAGCACCTGCTCCGAAGAAATCCTTCTCTTCAGCTGCACCACAGTCCTTTCGGCCTAACAAGCCTAGAAAGGCCAGAGCATCCAATACCTTCTTTAGGGGAGGTCAGATTAAGTCCAGGAAACCTGCCGCTGCAGGTTCCCAGGAACAAAAGCCTGCTTCGGGTACGCCAAAGTCCTCCGCATGACGGTGGACTGCACGCCCCGGTGGTGGGGCCAGTGGGAGTGAGACTCAGACTCTTCAGTCATGTCTGGGTATCGTCTGGCCTGGATCCCTGGGTGGTAGATATTGTGTCTCAGGGATACATCCTGGAATTTCAAAGTCTCCCTTCTCATCGCTTTTTCAAGTCGGGCTTACCAACTCTGTTGGAGGACAGCACGGTACTACAAGACGCTGTCCAGAAGCTGGTGGAGGCACAAGTCATTATGCCAGTGTCAGCTCACATGCTGACCAAAGGTTACTATTCAAACCTTTTCATGGTACCGAAACCGGATGGTTCGGTCAAGCCCATTCTGAACCTAAAATCATTGAACCCCTTTCTAAGGGAGTTCAAGTTCAAGATGGAGTCTCTCAGGGTGGTGATATAAGGTCTGGAAGAGGAGGAATTCCTGGTATCACTGGATATCAAGGATGCATACCTCCACATTACGATCTGGCTGCCGCATCAGGCTTATCTCTGCTTTGCACTGCAGGACTGTCATTTCCAGTTCCAGGCCCTGCCATTCGGCCTCTCCACAGCACCGAGGGTGTTTACCGAGGTAATGGTGAAAATGATGATTCTCCTCCGCAAGCAGGGGGTGAACATCATTCCATATCTGGATGATCTGCTGATAAAGGCATCGTCCAAGGAGAAGCTACTGCAGTCCATTGTTCTCACAACACGACTGCTCCAGAGTCACGGTTGGATTCTGAATCTTCCAAAGTCACATTTGGAACCAACCCAGAGGTTGTAATTTCTGGGAATGATCCTGGATACGGAAGTGCAGAGGGTGTTTCTTCCGCAGGAAAAGGCGTTGGTGATACAAGCTATGGTCTGGGGTGTCCTGAAGCCACCCCGGGTGTCGGTTCATCAATGCATTCGCCTATTGGGAAAGATGGTGGCCTCTTACGAGGCTCTCCAGTACGGGAGGTTCCACGCTCGGACCTTCCAACTGGATCTCCTGGACAAGTGGTCGGGATCTCACCTCCACATGCACCAGAGAATTCGTCTGTCGCCAAAGGCCAGGATTTCACTCCTCTGGTGGCTCCAGTTGCCTCACCTTCTGGAGGGCCGCAGGTTCGGGATTCAGGACTGGGTCCTTCTAACCACGGATGCGAGCCTTCGGACCTGGGGAGCAGTCACTCAAGGAGTAACCTTCCAAGGATGGTGGTCAAGCCTGGAAGCCGGGCTGCCCATCAACATCCTGGAACTAAGAGTCGTCTACAACGGTCTTCTTCAGGCGGCCCCTCCTCTGAGAAATCGGGCCATTCAAGTACAGTCGGACAACGTAACAACAGTGGCTTACATAAACAGACAAGGCAGAACGAAGAGCAGAGCGGCAATGTCAGAGGTGACAAGAATACTCCTCTGGACAGAAAAACACGCATTAGCGCTGTCAACCATCTTCATTCCGGGAGTAGACAACTGGGAAGCAGACTTCCTCAGCAGACACGATCTCCATCCTGGAGAGTGGGGACGCCATCCGGAGGTGTTCAAGGAAATAACAGATCTATGGGGCTTACCGCAAATAGACATGATGGCCTCTCGTCTCAACAGGAAGCTACAGCGTTATTGTTCCAGGTCGAGGGACCCACAGGCAGTGGCAGTGGACGCTCTGGTGTCTCCGTGGGTGTTCCAGTCAGTGTACGTGTTTCCACCACTCCCACTCATCCCAAGAATCCTAAAGCTCATAAGAAGAACAAGGGTTCAAGCGATCCTCATTGCCCCAGACTGGCCAAAAAGGGCTTGGTACGCGGACCTTCTGAATCTACTGCAAGAAGAGCCGAGGCCTCTTCCTCATCGGGAGGCCCTGCTGCAGCAGGGGCCGTTCACCTATCAAGACTTACCGCGGCTACGTTTGACAGCATGGAAGTTGAGCGCCTGATTCTTGCTTGGAAGGGCATTCCGAAAAAGGTTATTCCTACCCTCATACAGGCTAGGAAAGGGGTAACGTCTAAGCATTACCATCGTATTTGGAAGAAATATGTCTCTTGGTGTGAGTCCAAGAAGTTTCCTACGGTGGAGTTTCAACTGGGACGTTTCCTCCTCTTCCTGCAAGCAGGAGTGGCTATGGGTCTGCGTTTGGGATCTGTGAAGGTCCAGATTTCAGCCCTATCCATTTTCTTTCAGAAACAATTGGCTGCCCTCCCTGAGGTTCAGACCTTTTTGAAGGGAGTTCTGCATATCCAACCTCCCTTTGTACTGCCTACGGCACCTTGGGACCTTAACATGGTGTTGCAGTTCCTCCAGTTGGATTGGTTTGAACCTCTACATGAGGCAGAGGTCAAATTTCTTACATGGAAGGCGGTCACGTTGTTGGCCTTAGCTTCTGCTAGATGTGTGTCCGAGCTGGGGGCTTTATCCTGTAAAAGCCCTTATTTGATCTTCCATGAAGATAGAGCTGAGCTCCGGACATGTCAGTAGTTTCTTCCGAAGGTTGTGTCGGCATTTCATATCAACCAACCTATTGTGGTGCCAGTGGCTACTGACTCCTCAATGACATCTAAGTCCTTGGATGTCGTAAGGGCTCTGAAGGTATATGTGAAGAGAACTTCTCGTCACAGAAAGTCGGACTCTCTGTTTGTCCTATATGATCCCAAGAAGATTGGGTGTCCTGGTTCTAAGCAGACGATCTCTCGCTGGATCAGGTTCACTATCCAGCACGCTTATTCTATGGCAGGACTGCTGTGTCCAAAATCTGTTAAGGCCCACTCTACTCGTAAGGTGGGGTCTTCCTGGGCGGCTGCCCGGGGTGTCTCGGCAGTACAACTTTGCCGAGCTGCAACTTGGTCTAAGTCGAACACGTTTGCGAAGTTTTACAAGTTCGATACTTTGGCCTCTGATGATCTGAGGTTCAGTCAATCAGTTCTGCAGGAGCCTCTGCGCTCTCCCTCCCGTTGTGGGAGCTTTGGTACATCCCCACGGTACTAATGTGGACCCCAGCATTCTCTAGGACGTAAGACAAAGATTTTGGTACCTACTGGTAAATCCTTTTCTCATAGTCCGTAGAGGATGCTGGGCGCCCGCCCAGCGCTTCGTTTTCCTGCAAAATGTTTTTTTGGTTCAGTACAACTTCATTTTAGTTGAGTACTGCATTGTTACTTGGTAAGTAATGTTTCAGCTGTTGCTGAGTAGTTCAAGCTCTTTGGCTTGACGCGCCTTGTATGTGTGAGCTGGTATGAATCTCACCACTATCTGTGTATAATCCTTCTCTCGAAGATGTCTGTCTCCTCAGCACAGTTTCTAGACTGAGTCTGGTAGGAGAGGCATAGAGGGAGGAGCCAGCCCACACTCTCAAACTCTTAAAGTGCCAATGGCTCCTGGTGGACCCGTCTATACCCCATGGTACTAATGTGGACCCCAGCATCCTCTACGGACTACAAGAAAAGGATTTACCGGTAGGTACCAAAATCCTATTTTCCATGTCAACCTTTTCTACTGTCTTCCTTTTCCCTGTCACCTTTTCTACTGTAATCCTTTTCCATGTCAATCTTTTCTACTGTCTTCCTTTTCCATGTCAATCTTTTCTACTGTCTTCCTTTTCCATGTCAACCTTTTGATCCTGTCAACCTAATGCATGTCGACCATATGGGGTCGACCCAATGACTGTCTATCTACTGTAATTGCTGTAGATCTATTATACCACACCTGAAAAATCCATATGGTGATCGGATGACTGTACATTTCAGCTACAGTATGTACGTGGAATGAACATGATCTGGCTGTTCAGCCCTCAGGACAAGAACCTGCATCACTTCTGTAATGGAGCATTGGAAGATGACTGTGGACATGCAATTCGGTAGCAGGAAGCAATGTCAGTAGGGTTAACAGGTTTTGAGGTAATTTTGGAATCTCAGACTGCGACATTGCTGATCATCAGAAAAAAAGAAGAAGCATTTAGTAATAACTTTCAGCAATGCATAAGATACAAGAACAATATTCACAACAATATTAAACCATACTGTACATTGAAGGCTAATTATAAAGTGTAAATATGCAGCAAACCACAGTAACTGAACAGAAACTTGCTTTAATTACCTATCAGTAGCTTGACCCAGCCTTATTGCTGAATGTTTGATATAAGTTACCGTACCTTTGACAATATGGTGTCATGGAGTCTCATGATTACTTTTCCTCTTGCTGCGTATGAATTTGTTACACTAAGGTAAGTGCCGCCTCCAGGGCCCTACGCATCTCATTGTACCCTTCCCCCCCACACAGCAAAATGAAGCACTCCTTAGGGGAAGTTTACGAAAAGTTGATTTTGGGAGATGTGCCATTTTTTGTTGAAAAAAGCAACGATTTTGCTAATTGCGAATTTACTAAGGACCAATTTGCGAGGAAGTCATGTAAAATACAACTTCGCACTCTACATCGTGGCAAATCACCATTGGTACAAATATCATCAAAATCACAATGGAAATCACAAATTTACTAAGAATTTGCTTTGCAAAAACACTAAAAATCGCACCTCAATGCATGAAATCAATGCACAGGATTGTTGTTGGGTTTTTTTAGGGAGTCGACATGAGAAAACCATTTTTTCCCTAAGTTCCATCAAAAACCCCGCCAAAATCACTCAAAACTTCTCAGGCATTCTAGTGCGAATTAAAATGTCGCTTACAGCCTCCAACAGCGATCGCAGCCTGAAGCCCTTTCTGGAGTGCTCACCCAGTAAGATCCAGTGAGACAGGAAGAGGCGGTCGCAGGGCAGGAGGGAGCCGCTGGTGGGGCGCGGTCCGGACAACGCAGGCATGTATGGACCGCTGCGGGGGAGGGCCGCGGCTGCTGCGTGATTTCACACGCAGCTACTGCGACCCAGAACGCGGGCGGGTAGACACTTGCTAGGTAGGAAGCTATTTGATGGGAGCGAAAGCATCGCTGCTGTGCGGTACTTTCGAACCTGTGCGCGGAGGGTAAGGCCTGACATGCGCAGCGGACTAGCCCTGTGCTGGGCGTCCCCTTGCATGTCAGAGAAACTGATAGTTAGCACATCTACGATCAGGTCTGAATCACCACCTAAGGACGATAAGGGGTGACTATGGTTGAATTGCCAACTCTCCCAAGAACTATTCTTAGTAAATGTCCCTTTCTGGATGTACAGCATTTGTGGTGTTTGCTTAGGTTGGAAAACTCTGACCAATGTTTGACTTGACCAATATCCCAATGCTACAAGGCATTGGGCCTAATTCAGACCTGATCGCTGTTGTGCAAAATCGCACAGTGGCAGATTATCAAATGACTGCGCATGCGTATGTATCGTAATGCGCAGGCATGAGGACAAAACTGTGAAACAATCCTGCGTCTTTTTTGATCGATAGGAGAACACAGGCTGATTGACAGGAAGTGGGCATTTGGGGGGTGGTAACTGCCCGTTTTCTGGGAGTGCCTGGAAAAACGCAGGCATTCTCAAGCGTTTTCAAGGAGGGCATGTGACGTCAGCCCCGGCCCCAATCAGCCTGTAGGAGTAGGTCCTGGGCTATGTACAGACTGGAAAAATAATTCCACGGGGCGGATTTTCACTCTGTCTGGGTGGCAACTATCCAATCACAAACCTCGGCAAATTCGCAGATCAGCGATCAGGTCTGAATTAGAGACGTGCGGTTGGCACTCTTCGTGCTTTGTGTTTTGGTTTTGGATCTAATTCCACTTTCGTGTTTTGTTTTGGCTTGGTTTTGGCAAAACCACCCTTTCTTGTTTTGGTTTTGGATCTAGATGATTTTTGAAAAAAACACAGAATTTTGGGGTAATTTTGATCCTACGGTATTATTAACCTCAATAACATTAATTTCCACTCATTTCCAGTCTATTCTGAACACCTCACAATATTGTTTTTAAGCCAAAAGGTTGCTCCAAGGTTGCTGGATGACTAAGCTAAGCGACACAAGTGGACAACACAAACAATTGGCCCATCTAGGCATGGCACTGCAGTGTCAGACAGGAGGGCAGATATAAAAAAAAAGGCCCCAAACAGCACCTCATGCAAAGATGTAGAAGAGGTGCAATGAGGTAGTTGTATGACTAAGCCAAGCGACACAAACAATTGGCCCATCTAGGAGTGGCACTGCAGTGGCAGACAGGAGGGCAGATATAAAAAAGGCCCCAAATAGCACCTCATGCAAAGATGTAGAAGAGGTGCAATGAGGTAGCTGCATGACTAAGCCAAGCGACACAAACAATTGGCCTATCTAGGAGTGGCACTGCAGTGGCAGACAGGAAGGCAGATATGAAAAAAAGGCCCCAGACAGCACCTCATGCAAAGATGTAGAAGAGGTGCAATGAGGTAGCTATATGACTAAACCAAGCAACACAAACAATTCCCACTGGAATTATACAGCAATATCACTGGAATTATACGGCAATATCACTGGAATTATATGGCTGTACCACTGGACATATACGGCAGTATCACTGGAATTATATGGCAGTACCACTGGACATATACGGAAGTGTCAGACAGGATGGCACTTTAAAAAAAATAGTCCACAAACAGCACATGATTCAAAGAAGAAAAAGAGGTGCAAGATGGAATTGTCCTTGGGCCCACCCTTATGTTGTATAAACAGGACATGCACACTGTAACAAACTGTCATTTCAGCGACAGGGTCTCCCACACGACTGTGGCTGAAATTACTGGTTTGTTTGGGCCCCCACCAAAAAAGAAGCAATTTATCTCTCCTTGCACAAACTGGCTCTACAGAGGCAAGATGTCAACCTCATCCTCATCCTCCAATTCCTCACTCCTTTCACTGTGTACATCCCCCTCCTCACAGAGTATTAATTCGTCCCCACTGGAATCCACCATCACAGGTACCTGTGAACTTTCTGAAGACAATTGCTGGTCGAGGTCTTCCTCGAGGAATTTATAATTAATTTTGATGAACATCATCTTCTCCAGATTTTGTGGAAGTAACCTCCTACGCCGATCGCTGACAAGGTTACCGGCTGCACTAAACACTATTTCAGAGTACACACTGGGGGGGGTGCAACTTAGGTAAAATAAAGCCAGTTTGTGCATCCAAATTGCCTCTTTTTCCTGCCAGTATACATACAAACTGTCTGACATGCCTACTTGGATGCTGTCACTGATATAATTCTCCACCATTCTTTCATTGGTGACAGAATCATATGCAGTGACAGTAGACATGTCAGAAATCGTTGGCTGGTCCTTCAGTCCGGACCAGATGTCAACTTTCGCTCCTGACTGCCCTGAATCACAGCCAGCGGGTGGGCTAGGAAATCTTATCCTTTTCCTTCCAGCCCCAGTGGTGGGAGAAATTGAAGGAGGAGCTGTTGACGGGTCACATTCCACCTTAGTTGACAATTTACTCACCAGCAGGTCTTTGTGCCTCTGCACACTTGTGTATGCCGGATAGAGAGATACAAAGTAGGCTTTAAACCTAGGATCGAGCACGGTGGCCAAAATGTAGTGCTCTGATTTCAACAGATTGACCAACCTTGAATCCTGGCAAAGCGAATGAAGGGCTCATCCACAAGTCCCACATACTTAGCAGAATCGCTCCATCTTAGCTCCTCCTTTAATGTCTCCAGCTGCTTCTGCAAAAGCCTGATGAGGGTAATGACCTGACTCAAACTGGCAGTGTCTGAACTGACTTCACGTGTGGCAAGTTCAAAGGGTTGGAGAACCTTGCACAAGATGGAAATCATTCTCCACTGCGCTTGAGTCAGGTGCATTCCCCCTCCTTTGCCTATATCATAGGTGGATGTATAGGCTTTAATGGCATTTTGCTGCTCCTCCATCCTCTGAAGCATATAGAGTGTTGAATTCCACCTCGTTACCACCTCTTGCTTCAGGTGATGGCAGGGCAGGTTCAGGACTGTTTGCTGGTGCTCCAGTCTTCGGCACGCAGTGGCAGAATGTCGAAAGTGGCCCACAATTTTTCGGGCCACCGACAGCATCCCCTGTACACCCGTCATTTTTCAAAAAATTCTGCACCACCAAATTAATTGTATGTGCAAAACATGGGACGTGCTGGAATTTGCCCAGTTGTAATGCACGCACAATATTGGTGGCGTTGTCCGATATAACACAAATCCCCAGGAGAGTCTAAGTGGGGTAAGCCAATGCGCGATGATGTCCCTCAGTTTCCGTAAGAGGTTGTCAGCTGTGTGCCTCTTACGGAAAGCGGTGATACACAGCGTAGCCTGCCTAGAAACGAGTTTCGATTTGCGAGATGGTGCTACTGGTGCCGCTGCTGCTGTTATTGCTGCAGGAGGCCATACATCTACCCAGTGGGCTGTCACAGTCATATAGTCCTTAGTCTGCCCTGTTCCACTTGTCCGTGGTTAAGTGGACACTGGATACAACCGCATTTTTTAGGACACTGGCGACACTTTTTCTGACATCTCTGTACATTCTCGGTATCGCCTGACTAGTGAAGTGGAATCTAGATGGGATTTGGTACCGGGGACACAATACCTCCATCAATTGTATAAATCCCACTGCATTAATGGCGGATACCAGATGCACGTCTAACACCAACATAAGCGTCAAGGCATCAGTTATCTGCTTTGCAACAGGATGACTGCTGTCATATATGATCTTCCTCAGAAAGGACTATTGGACAGTCAATTGCCTAGTTGAAGTAGTACAAGTGGTCTTCCGACTTCCCCTCTGGGATGACGATCGACTCCCAGTAGCAACAACAGCAGCGGCGGCAGCAAAAGCAGCAGTAGGCGTACCACTCAAGGATCCTCCCGAGGAATCCCGGTTAGGAGAGGACTCGTCAGTCTTGCCACTTTGCCAGGGACATGGCCTGCAGGACTACTGACGTTCATGGCTGAGGAGGAAGTTGGCGTTCAGGGGGTTGGTGGTGTGGATTGCAGGAGCTTGGGTACAACAGGAAGAAGGGATTTAGGTGTCAGTGGACTGCTTACGCTCTTACCCAAAGTTTCACAACTTGACACTGACTTCTGATGAATGCGCTGCAGGTGACGTATAAGGGAGGATGTTCCTAGGGGGTTAACATCCTTATCCTTACTTATTACAGATTGACAGAGGCAACACATGGCTTGACACCTGTTGTCCGGACTTGTGGAGAAGTAATTCCACACCGAGAGGTGTCTTTTTTGGTATTTTGCCCAGGCATTACAATGGGCTTCTTCATCCCATGGACAACAGGTGTCTCCCCCGGTACCTCATTTAAACAAACCACATCACCATCAGAATCCTCATCGTCAACTTCCTCCTCAGCGCCAGCAACACCCATATCCTCATCCTGGTGTACTTCAACAGTGACATCTTCAATTTGAATATCAGAAACTGGACTGTGGGTGCTCCTTCCAGCACTTGCAGGGGGCGTGCAAATGGTGGAAGGAGCCACCTCTTCCCGTCCAGTGTTGGGAAGGTCAGGCCTCGCAACCGCCGACACACTTGGACTCTCCTTGGGGATTTGTGATACCATCTTAGAATGCACAGTTTTTTTCTGTGCTTTATCCAGCTTAACTGTTTTCATTTTTCTAGTGGGAGGATGAAGGCTTCCATCATCATGTGAAGCTGAACCACTAGTCATGAACATAGGACAGGGCCTTAGCCGTTCCTTGCCACTTTGTGTCGTAAATGGCATATTGGCAAGTTTACGTTTCTCCTCAGACGATTTAAATTTCTTTTTTGGAGTCTTTTTACTGAACTTTGGCTTTTTGGATTTTACATGCCCTCTACTATCACATTGGGCATTGGCCTTGGCAGACGACGTTGATGGCATTTTATCGTCTATGTCATGACTAGTGGCAGCAGCTTCAGCACTAGGAGGAAGTTGTTCTTGATCTTTCCCTATTTTATCCTCCAAATTTTTGTTCTCCATTATTTATCTGGAGTTATATAACACAATATGTGGCACAGGAGCACTGGACATATGGCAGCAGAGGACACCACTGTGACTGGTCACTGGAATGACTGATGCACAGGACACTACCACTGGTCTGATGCAGCACAACACAGCAACACTGTAAGGGACTTGTTATTATTATTATACAGCAGCACTGGACATATGGCAGCAGAGGACACCACTGTGACTGGTCACTGGAATGACTGATGCACAGGACACTACCACTGGTCTGATGTAGCACAACACGGCAACACTATAAGGGACTTGTTATTATACAGCAGCACTGGACATATAGCAGCAGAAGATACCACTGTGACTGGACTGATGCAGCACAATACGGTATCCGTTCACATGGTCGACCATGTTATGGTCGACAGTCATTAGGTCGACCACTATTGGTCGACATTGACATGGTCGAAATGGACACATGGTCGACACATGAAAATGGTCGACACATGAAAATGTCGACATGAGTTTTTTTAACCTTTTTTTTCTTTTGGGGAACTTTTCCATACTTTACAATCCACATGGACTACGATTGGAACGGTAAAGTGTGCCGAGCGAAGCGAAGGCACCATGCCCGAAGCATGGCGAGCGAAGCGAGCCATGCGAGGGGACGCGGTGCACTAATTGGGGTACCCAGTCACTTTACGCAAAAAACGACACCAAAAAAAGTTAAAAAACTCATGTCGACCTTTTCATATGTCGACCTTTCATGTGTCGACCATTTTCATGTTTAGACCATGTGTCCATGTCGACCATGTCAATGTCGACTAATAGTGGTCGACCTAATGACTGTCGACCATAACATGGTCGACCATTCATACCGGAACCGCACAATACACCACCACTGAACTGATGCAGCACAACACAGCACCCTATACAGCAGCACTGGACATATGGCAGCAGAGGACACAACCACTGTGACTGGACTGATGCAGCACAATACACCACCACTGAACTGATGCAGCACAACACAGCACCCTATACAGCAGCACTGGACATATGGCAGCAGAGGACACAACCACTGTGACTGGACTGATGCAGCACAATACACCACCACTGAACTGATGCAGCACAACACAGCACCCTATACAGCAGCACTGGACATATGGCAGCAGAGGACACAACCACTGTGACTGGACTGATGCAGCACAATACACCACCACTGAACTAATGCAGCACAACACAGCACCCTATACAGCAGCACTGGACATATGGCAGCAGAGGACACAACCACTGTGACTGGACTGATGCAGCACAATACACCACCACTGAACTGATGCAGCACAACACAGCACCCTATACAGCAGCACTGGACATATGGCAGCAGAGGACACAACCACTGTGACTGGACTGATGCAGCACAATACACCACCACTGAACTGATGCAGCACAACACAGCACCCTATACAGCAGCACTGGACATATGGCAGCAGAGGACACAACCACTGTGACTGGACTGATGCAGCACAATACACCACCACTGAACTGATGCAGCACAACACAGCACCCTATACAGCAGCACTGGACATATGGCAGCAGAGGACACAACCACTGTGACTGGACTGATGCAGCACAATACACCACCACTGAACTGATGCAGCACAACACAGCACCCTATACAGCAGCACTGGACATATGGCTGCAGAGGACACAACCACTGTGACTGGACAGATGCAGCACAAAACACGGACACTGAGAGAATGGAGACAAGTCCTCTCTGTACACTCTCCAATGCCGGAGTGAAAATGGCGGTGACGCGCGGCTCCTTATATGGAATCCAAACCCGCGAGAATCCGACAGCGGGATGATGATGTTTTGCCTCGTTCTAGTTTCCGAGTCAGGTGAGAAAACCCGACCCTGACTCGGATCCGGGCTCGGAGCGTGAAGTCCAGTAGGGTTCGGTTCTCTGAGAAACGAACCCGCTCATCTCTAGTCTGAATTAGGCCCATTGTACAATGAGCATTGTACATTGGCACCTCAAAACAAAAATGGAAGAAAAACTGCAACATCGGGCCTGATTCAGAGATTTACATAAGTCTGATATTTGTGTAAATCTCTGATGTTTAATGACCTGCGCATGCTGAGGAGACGAACTGCACATGTACGACGTTGGCCACAGTGCCACAAAAGCTGCAGCATGATTGACATGCTGATGGCATTTGGTGGTTACGGCGTGAAGCATTCTAAGACACTTTCCCATTTTCTGGGTATGACGAAGCCATGATTTAGATGCACATTCTGAGTAACCTGAGGGTCTCTCAGATGTCCAGTATTCACGCAGTTGATCCAATGCTGCATCTTCGGATGCAGCAGTGAATCATAGAAGCTGGCAGTGGGGGTGTATTTACTTAAGATGCCTCATTCGGCTCCTGCATAAATTTGTGCAGCTGCTGCGTATAAAGATGCAGGAGCTGTGCCATTAGCGTCCACTACTGAACCAGCCCCATAATACAGTATATACTCTGTCTGGCCAAGAAATCATTGAAGGAAAATTGTCTGATGGGCATCTGTACATAGCCATGTTTGGTGGCTTCGTTAATTACCATTCAGCGGCACTAGGATGGTTAAGAGGAACGTGTATTTTTTAGCCCTTGGGTTGGTTGTGATATTTTTTTTTAAGAGGCTTTCTTTCAATTTTTACCATTACAAAGGTGTGTGGCTGGGCAAATGCCCAATTCCCAAATACCAGAGTCACCAGTGACACCCGAGTAAGCTACAAAGAGACATCGGGGCCATTTATTATAGATCACAATTGCAAATGCGTTCTGCGCACAATTGTGGCTCCCAATAAATCATTGGAAAATGCAATCACATCGGCGGTATGAATTATTATGCATCCAAAGTGACAGGGGCTCCGTCCCTGCCATGTGCGGACTGTAGTGCCAAAGGTGCTGCACATGCGCTGTCCTTCTGCCTGCACATGCACAGCGGCCATTTCCAGTGAGGACTCTGGAGAATCCCTCTGCCAGGTACAAATGCAAAGTAGCCCATAGGCTACAACGGGCTATCGCCATCTTGAGATGGCATTTGATTAACCTGGCAGCATCGCATAATCCATAGAAACCTATGGGGGATGCTGCTGCAGGCGGGAATGGAGGGATCACAGCAGGTATCGGGGATATCTGCTGCAGTCCATCTGTCATATATTCAGGGGATACTTAATATTTGCAGCTAACAGTAACACCCTATTTTGGGGGAAATAGCTGCAAATATTGTTTGATCAATGGGTCCCTTTGTGTTGGGCCTGGATGAGTAGCTTTCAGAAATGATAACACAAACTAGGCACTGGCAAGTTAGTGGGGTCCCGTGGGCTGTGGCATCGACCAAGCATTGCACGGGGGAGGGGAAAGGGGGGTGCCGGGTAGCTGGTTAACACATATAAACATACATGTCACTTTGTAATATATCTCTAGTACATTTCACTCTTCACATCATGACACTGGGCCTTTCATATCTATCTTTACACATGCGCATTGATGGACTGGAAAGTGCTTCCCGAATAGGACTGCCAGCGCTGGAGCAGGGTGACCTGGGGCGGGGCTGCTGGCACCAGGAAGAATTGCGCTGCGGAGGGGTGTGTCTGTTGAGGCACCCCCTGTGCCTGTTCCTGCGCATGCCTATGCACCTCTAGTTATTACCCTGAAGGCTGCAAAGATATCGAGCCACCCCTGGTACTAGGGGATGATGATAGTAAGTGTGTGGCCTCGCCATCTTATCATGGTTAGGTGTACTTTTCAGGCATGGGCCTCTGTACTCAGTGTGTATTTATAATGGGTGCAGGGTGCACACGTGTCCCTCGGTCCTGGGCCTCAACACCGCACACCCTGTACCATTTCTTCTGTAATTACCTCTCCGTAGTTCCACAACAGCAGTGGCACAAATCACAGGGAAAATGTTGTGGTGGCTTTTTTCCGGGCGTGTTGAGCCTGCGCCGTAGGAAAATCACAGGGAAATTGTCCACCACACCATTTTCTTGGAGACCTGAACAGTATACCCTGTCACACTACCAGAGTCTACTCACTTGTGTTGCCAGTAAAAGAGGAGGGGGGCCAGATGGAGATTGCACATGGGCCCCCCCTCTCTTAATACGTCCCTGTCTGTACTCCCCAATCTCTGCACCTCTGTTCCAACAAGACCTCCTGAGACAATCTGCAAGGACATCGCAGACCAGCAGGAATTGAAAAGTTAATACAATGTACAAACACACCTTAAAAAATATTCCTTTTTTTTTTTTTTTTTTTTTTTTATAAATGGTTACCAAGGCTATAATTAAATTTTAAACAAATGTGTATTGATTTTACATATTTCACCCAAAGTCCTATTGATAAGGATCTTTACCATGGAATGTACACCACATTTTATAGATATAGTAAGTTCACATGTGAATCCGTGCTACACTGAGCTGGCAATCTTTATGTAGATAGCTGAACTTAGAGAGATAACAGTCCTGTCATGGGGTAACTTGGAGATAAAATGGACGACATGACATGTTCAAAACCACAGCACTCTGAAACCTCCCAGTCACACACCCTGATTAAAGGGTATCTCTGTATTATCAACCAAATCTTATAAAGCCAGCCATGGTACACAGTCTATCATAGGGCAGTATATAGCTATTTACCATTGTAAAGAAAGTTTATGGTCTATGTACTAAGGGGGTCATTCCGAGTTGATCACTCGCTAGCAGTTTTTAGCAGCCGTGCAAATGCTATGCCGCCGCCCACTGGGAGTGTATTTTAGCTTAGCAGAAGTGCGAACGAATGGATCGCAGAGCACCAGCAAAAAAAATTTGTGCAGTTTCAGAGTAGCTCAAAACCTACTCCGCACTTGCGATCACTTCAGACCATTCAGTTCTGGATTTGACGTCGCAAACCCGCCCTGCGTTCGCCCAGCCACGCCTGCGATTTTCCTGGCACGCCTGCTTTTTTTCGACCACTCCCTGAAAACGGTTAGTGGACACCCAGAAATGCCCACTTCATGTCAATCAGTCTGCGGCAGCCAGTGCGACTGAAATGCATCGCTAGACCCAGTGTGAAAATACATCGTTTGTTGTACCCGTACTGCCGTTTTTTAGTCTGATCGCTGCGCTGCGAACAAATGCAGCTAGCGATCAACTCGGAATGACCCCCTAAGCCTTGGAGAGAGCTAAAGTAAACTGAGATAATGTACCAGCCAATCAGCTCCTGTCATTTTTCAAACACAGCCTGTGACATGGCAGTTAGGAGCTGATTGGCTGGTACTTTATCTGGCATATAGACCCTACTACTTTAAACTCCCCTTAACGTAAAGTTGCTGAGATGAAACTGTCTGTGGCGCTGTTTATACTCAGATATTCCTGCTTGTGATCCGGTATGAAATACCGG
Source organism: Pseudophryne corroboree (assembly GCF_028390025.1). Lineage (NCBI taxonomy): Eukaryota > Metazoa > Chordata > Amphibia > Anura > Myobatrachidae > Pseudophryne > Pseudophryne corroboree. The sequence continues at coordinate 80,635,088 of NC_086451.1, forward strand.
CAGACGGGAGGCCGACAGCGGCATCCCGTCTGCTGGAGTCCCGGCAGCAAAGCAGTGAGTCCCCTTGTGGGCTCGCTGCGCTCTGCCGGCTTTGGGTCTGGTGGTGAGCTGTGCTCGCAGACTGTACATACAAAGGTTCCACTGTGATGGGGACAGATGTATCAGAAACGGAGCGGCAAAGAACTGGACTGAAAGGAACTCAAACCAGTCTGTGTAATGGCCATGTTATGGGAAAGTTGTAGGTGTGTTAGTAGGGCCATAGAGATAAACTGCATACTTGATGGAGAGCTGATGGTGGCGTGTCAAGAATCACCGGCAGTGGGCGTCTCAGTCCTTGCACATTCAGGCACACTCTGGCCCTCATTCCGAGTTGTTCGCTCGTTATTTTTCTTCGCATCGGTGCGATTTTCCGCTAACTGAGCATGCGCAATGTTCGCACTGCGGCTGCGTCAAGTAAATTTGCTAAGAAGTTTGGTATTTTACTCACGGCATTACGAGGTTTTTTCTTCGTTCTGGTGATCGGAGTGTGATTGACAGGAAGTGGGTGTTTCTGGGCGGAAACTGACCGTTTTATGGGTGTGTGTGAAAAAACGCTACCGTTTCTGGGAAAAACGCGGGAGTGGCTGAAGAAACGGGGGAGTGCCTGGGCGAACGCTGGGTGTGTTTGTGACGTCAAACCAGGAACGAAACTGACTGAACTGATCGCAGTGGCAGAGTAAGTCTCGAGCTACTCAGAAACTGCTAAGAAATTTCTATTCGCAATTTTGAGAATCTTTCGTTCGCAATTCTGCTAAGCTAAGATTCACTCCCAGTAGGCGGCGGCTTAGCGTGTGCAATTCTGCTAAAAGCAGCTTGCGAGCGAACAACTCGGAATGAGGGCCTCTGTTAAGACTAGGGGATGGGCTGAAACAAGCATTTACATTATATTATCGCAGCCGCGACTCCAGCAACAGGCACAAGAGTGAATGCAGCAGCGGGCACCTCTAATCCGGCCCAACAGCTGTACGGGCCTAGACAAAAGCTACAGTATATGAAAGTTTATTAAAACCGCTAACGGCTCCCATCAATGGGCCTGACTCTAAGTAGGGCACATCTGCAGGGTATCCGTTCACATGGTCGACCATGTTATGGTCGACAGTCATTAGGTCGACCACTATTGGTCGACATTGACATGGTCGACATGGACACATGGTCGACACATGAAAATGGTCGACATGAGTTTTTTAACTTTTTTTTTTCTTTTGGGGAACTTTTCCATACTTTACGATCCACGTGGACTACGATTGGAACGGTAATCTGTGCCGAGCGAAGCGGTAGCGGAGCGAAGGCACCATGCCCGAAGCATGGCAAGCGAAGCGAGCCATGCGAGGGGACGCGGTGCACTGATTGGGGTACCCAGTCACTTTACGCAAAAAACCACACCAAAAAAAGTTAAAAAACTCATGTCGACCTTTTCATGTGTCGACCATTTTAATGTGTCGACCATGTGTCCATGTCGACCATGTCAATGTCGACCAATAGTGGTCGACCTAATGACTGTCGACCATAACATGGTCGACCATTCATACCGGAACCCATCTGCAGCCATCTCTCCCTCAGTCGGTGGCAGTCTGCATGCTCCCATGCTAATTATTTATTACCAGTTACTTATATAGCACACACACATGTAAAAACATTGGGCTGGTTGGGCTTCCACATGCAGACGCACAGATCATCAGCATATACGGGTGGATTTTTGCATCAGCATAAGGAAGCAAGCAGCCTGCCTCAGCTGTACAGAAAAGTGGGCCACGGATGTGTCTAGCCAGAATCAGGCCCATTATCTTGTGGAAAGTCCCAGCATCTACCAAACAAGGGAAGCTTTCCTAATCTATCCTACGTGTAATTCAGTAGTGATATTAACCTGAATATTCTTTATTGCTGACTGGTAAATTTAGCCTTATTTTGAGTCACTAATACCTCTTTCACATCTCCAATGCCAGATCCCACCCGGGAATTGGGAACGGGTCCTTTCCGGGTGGGATCCGGCATTGGACCCTAACAGCAGGCTTTATTGCCGGGTCGGGTTGCCATAGCGGCAGAGGCGGGGGTTGGGCCGAGGCAGCGCTGGGAGATTAGCACATCTGCGCGCCGCATCTCTCTATGTAGCGAATGGGTCCCAGGTCGCATCGACCTGGCAACCTGTTCACACTGTGCCTGACCCGGTATTCACCCCGGGAATAACCCTTCTTATTACCAGGGTTGAATTACCGGATTAGGCGACACAGGAATTCTCCATGGACCTTATCACATCGCACACTGACCCGTGTTGGCCTGGCAATATGCCGAGTCAATACCGGGTTATTTTTGCAATGTGGAAGGGGTAAAGATGAACCAATAGTTCATATCTATGTTAAACAGCATGCATTGCAAGTGGTAAAAATCGGAGGTGCAGACTGGTACACATACATAACCATGTGACGATAAGGTTGTACTGTACGGTCTCTAAACTTCCTGTGTACAACATTTCATCCTGTAGTTACAGACATGCCAGACCTACATTTCAGAACACATAACTTTCATCCAGTGGTGGGATTCAAATAAATTAACAACCGGTTCTATGTCCTAATGACCATTTTAAGTATACCGAAAGGTAGTTTAATAATTCATGCATTTAATACTCAAATAACACCCATTGGGCGGGATGTACTAATGTACATAGCCGCCCATCGCCTCCTTGCGCCACGATGCTGATCGCATATGTACTAACATATGCGATCAGCATTGCGGAGGACAGCTCTTCCGATAAGAGCTGTCCTCCGCGATGCGCAGCGGCAGCCTGTCTTCCGGGATTCGGCCCCAGAAGTCAGTCTGCGCATGCGCGGGGTGACGGGGGCGGCCGCAGGGCATGCTGGGAGGTATCCGATCGGATCCCTCACACAGCGCCGCGGAGAGAAGCCCATAGGCTTCTATGGACGTACGCCACGCGGCGCTGTCCTGCCGGCCGGGGGTTAGTACATCAGGAAAATGTGGTAAACAGATGTTTACCGCATTTTCCGCTTAGTACATCCCGCCCACAATGCGTTATGCCACACACTGTAATGCCAATTACATATTATGATACACACAGTTATGGTCCTGACACCATTTTATGCCCACACACAATAATGCCACTTACATTGCCTGGGGTCTCCTGTGCGTTGCCAGGGGTTTCATGCGCGTTGCTAGGGGTCTCCTGGCTTGCCAGGGGTTTCATGCATGTTGCTAGGGGTCTCCTGTGCGTTGCCAGGGGTTTCATGCGCGTTGCTAGGGGTCTCCTGTGCGTTGTCAGGGGTTTCCTGCGTGTTGCCAGGTATCTCCTGGCCGCTGCCCCAGTAAAGTTAAGAAGGGTGGGTGCGGACTTCAGTGGTTACTGCTAGCCCCCGCAGTAGATTGAGACGCGCTGGGGGCTGCGGAAGCGCTTCTGTAATAGCAGTCACAGCAGTGTAAAAAAAACACCCTCTTAAAATGCCCGCCGCCGAGGAGACAAATGTGATCTTTAGCATCTGTCTCCTCCTTGGCGGCGGCCATTTTTTTTTTTTACATTGCTATGGTACAGAAGCACTTCCGCAGCCCCCAGCGCGTCTCAATCTACTGCGGGGGCAGCGGCGGCTATCGCTACTGGGGCAGCGGCTGGTTCCATGGGTGCTCCTCGCGGTCCATGGGTGCTCGGGCCCGGGAGCACCCACGCAATTAGCAACCGGTTCTAAGAACCATACCTAACTTTAGGTATCGGTTCTGAAGGACCGGTGCGAACCGGCTGAATCCCACCACTGCTTTCATCTAAATAATCATCTATCATGAAGTGTAATGCTTGAGACTGACTCCCCCTAGTGGTAAATTAAACAATTTAGCTGTGCAGGATAAAGTGATATGTAAACTGCATAATGGGACTACGGCCTAATTCAAGGTTGATTGCAAAAGTAAAATCTTCCTCTAATGGGCAAAACCATGGGGGTCATTCCGAGTTGTTCGCTCGTTATTTTTTTCTCGCAACGGAGCGATTAGTCGCTAATGCGCATGCGCAATGTCCGCAGTGCGACTGCGCCAAGTAAATTTGCTATGCAGTTAGGTATTTTACTCACGGCATTACGAGGTTTTTTCTTAGTTCTGCTGATCGGAGTGTGATTGACGGGAAGTGGGTGTTTCTGGGCGGAAACTGGCCGTTTTATGGGTGTGTGTGAAAAAACGCTGCCGTTTCTGGGAAAAACGCGGGAGTGGCTGGAGAAACGGAGGAGTGTCTGGGCGAACGCTGGGTGTGTTTGTGCCGTCAAACCAGGAACGACAAGCACTGAACTGATCGCAGATGCCGAGTAAGTCTGAAGCTACTCAGAAACTGCTAAGAAGTGTCTATTCGCAATTCTGCTAATCTTTCGTTCGCAATTTTGCTAAGCTAAGATTCACTCCCAGTAGGCGGCGGCTTAGCGTGTGCAAAGCTGCTAAAAGCAGCTTGCGAGCGAACAACTCGGAATGACCCCCCATGTGCACTTAATATACCGGCTGTCGATCCCGACCGATGGGATACCGGCAACTATTCTCCCTCTTGGGGTGTCCATGATCCCCTCGGAGAGAGAATAAATAGCGTGACGCACGCAGCGCGCCATCGTGCCCGCAAGCATGGTGAGCGCAGCGAGGACGCAAGGGGCTCTTTTGCGCTCGCCCTGCTGCCGGCATTCTGGCGGTCAGGATCCCGGCGCTGGTATGCTGGGCGCCAGGATCCCGACAGCCGGCCAATCGTAGTACACCCACAGATATAGCATGTGCAGAGAGAGTTAGATTTGGGTGGGGTGTATTCAAACTGAAATCTAAATTGCAGTGTAAAAATAAAGCAGCCGGTATTTACCCTGCACAGAAACAATATAACCCACCCAAATCTAACACTCTCTGCACATGTTATATCTGCCCTACCTCAGAGCCGGATTAAGGGGGGGTCCAGGGGGTATGTACTCCTGGGTCCCCCGCTGTGACAGGGCCCCCCACCAGCCGCCACAGATCGGATCTTATCACCAATCTGCAGCGCTACGCTGGTAGTCACTGACCTCATAGCTGTGCTGCCCGCGCCGGCACGTCACTACTAGAGATGAGCGCCGGAAATTTTTCGGGTTTTGTGTTTTGGTTTTGGGTTCGGTTCCGCGGCCGTGTTTTGGGTTCGACCGCGTTTTGGCAAAACCTCACCGATTTTTTTTTTTGTCGGATTCGGGTGTGTTTTGGATTCGGGTGTTTTTTTCAAAAAACACTAAAAAACAGCTTAAATCATAGAATTTGGGGGTCATTTTGATCCCAAAGTATTATTAACCTCAAAAACCATAATTTACACTCATTTTCAGTCTATTCTGAATACCTCACACCTCACAATATTATTTTTAGTCCTAAAATTTGCACCGAGGTCGCTGGATGACTAAGCTAAGCGACCCTAGTGGCCGACACAAACACCTGGCCCATCTAGGAGTGGCACTGCAGTGTCACGCAGGATGTCCCTTCCAAAAAACCCTCCCCAAACAGCACATGACGCAAAGAAAAAAAGAGGCGCAATGAGGTAGCTGTGTGAGTAAGCTAAGCGACCCTAGTGGCCGACACAAACACCTGGCCCATCTAGGAGTGGCACTGCAGTGTCACGCAGGATGTCCCTTCCAAAAAACCCTCCCCAAACAGCACATGACGCAAAGAAAAAAAGAGGCGCAATGAGGTAGCTGTGTGAGTAAGATAAGCGACCCTAGTGGCCGACACAAACACCGGGCCCATCTAGGAGTGGCACTGCAGTGGCACGCAGGATGTCCCTTCCAAAAAACCCTCCCCAAACAGCACATGACGCAAAGAAAAAAAGAGGCGCAATGAGGTAGCTGTGTGAGTAAGCTAAGCGACCCTAGTGGCCGACACAAACACCTGGCCCATCTAGGAGTGGCACTGCAGTGTCACGCAGGATGTCCCTTCCAAAAAACCCTCCCCAAACAGCACATGACGCAAAGAAAAAAAGAGGCGCAATGAGGTAGCTGTGTGAGTAAGCTAAGCGACCCTAGTGGCCGACACAAACACCTGGCCCATCTAGGAGTGGCACTGCAGTGTCACGCAGGATGTCCCTTCCAAAAAACCCTCCCCAAACAGCACATGACGCAAAGAAAAAAAGAGGCGCAATGAGGTAGCTGTGTGAGTAAGATAAGCGACCCTAGTGGCCGACACAAACACCGGGCCCATCTAGGAGTGGCACTGCAGTGGCACGCAGGATGGCCCTTCCAAAAAACCCTCCCCAAACAGCACATGACGCAAAGAAAAAAAGAGGCGCAATGAGGTAGCTGTGTGAGTAAGCTAAGCGACCCTAGTGGCCGACACAAACACCGGGCCCATCTAGGAGTGGCACTGCAGTGTCACGCAGGATGTCCCTTCCAAAAAACCCTCCCCAAACAGCACATGACGCAAAGAAAAAAAGAGGCGCAATGAGGTAGCTGTGTGAGTAAGATAAGCGACCCTAGTGGCCGACACAAACACCGGGCCCATCTAGGAGTGGCACTGCAGTGGCACGCAGGATGGCCCTTCCAAAAAACCCTCCCCAAACAGCACATGACGCAAAGAAAAAAAGAGGCGCAATGAGGTAGCTGTGTGAGTAAGATAAGCGACCCTAGTGGCCGACACAAACACCGGGCCCATCTAGGAGTGGCACTGCAGTGTCACGCAGGATGTCCCTTCCAAAAAACCCTCCCCAAACAGCACATGACGCAAAGAAAAAAAGAGGCGCAATGAGGTAGCTGTGTGAGTAAGCTAAGCGACCCTAGTGGCCGACACAAACACCGGGCCCATCTAGGAGTGGCACTGCAGTGTCACGCAGGATGTCCCTTCCAAAAAACCCTCCCCAAACAGCACATGACGCAAAGAAAAAAAGAGGCGCAATGAGGTAGCTGTGTGAGTAAGCTAAGCGACCCTAGTGGCCGACACAAACACCGGGCCCATCTAGGAGTGGCACTGCAGTGTCACGCAGGATGTCCCTTCCAAAAAACCCTCCCCAAACAGCACATTGCGCAAAAAATTAAATTAAGAAAAATTAATTAATTAATTAAATTAAGAAAAATTAAAGAAAAAAAAGGTGCAAGATGGAATTGTCCTTGGGCCCTCCCACCCACCCTTATGTTGTATAAACAGGACATGCACACTTTAACCAACCCATCATTTCAGTGACAGGGTCTGCCACACGACTGTGACTAAAATGACGGGTTGGTTTGGACCCCCACCAAAAAAGAAGCAATTAATCGCTCCTTGCACAAACTGGCTCTACAGAGGCACGATCTCCACCTCATCATCATCCTCCGATATATCACCGTGTACATCCCCCTCCTCACAGATTATCAATTCGTCCCCACTGGAATCCACCATCTCAGCTCCCTGTGTACTTTGTGGAGGCAATTGCTGCTGGTGAATGTCTCCACGGAGGAATTGATTATAATTCATTTTAATGAACATCATCTTCTCCACATTTTCTGGATGTAACCTCGTACGCCGATTGCTGACAAGGTGAGCGGCGGCACTAAACACTCTTTCGGAGTACACACTTGTGGGAGGGCAACTTAGGTAGAATAAAGCCAGTTTGTGCAAGGGCCTCCAAATTGCCTCTTTTTCCTGCCAGTATAAGTACGGACTGTGTGATGTGCCTACTTGGATGCGGTCACTCATATAATCCTCCACCATTCTTTCAATGGTGAGAGAATCATATGCAGTGACAGTAGACGACATGTCCGTAATCGTTGTCAGGTCCTTCAGTCCGGACCAGATGTCAGCATCAGCAGTCGCTCCAGACTGCCCTGCATCACCGCCAGCGGGTGGGCTCGGAATTCTGAGCCTTTTCCTCGCACCCCTAGTTGCGGGAGAATGTGAAGGAGGAGATGTTGACAGGTCGCGTTCCGCTTGACTTGACAATTTTGTCACCAGCAGGTCTTTGAACCCCAGCAGACTTGTGTCTGCCGGAAAGAGAGATCCAAGGTAGGCTTTAAATCTAGGATCGAGCACGGTGGCCAAAATGTAGTGCTCTGATTTCAACAGATTGACCACCCGTGAATCCTTGTTAAGCGAATTAAGGGCTCCATCCACAAGTCCCACATACCTAGCGGAATCGCTCCGTGTTAGCTCCTCCTTCAATGTCTCCAGCTTCTTCTGCAAAAGCCTGATGAGGGGAATGACCTGACTCAGGCTGGAAGTGTCTGAACTGACTTCACGTGTGGCAAGTTCAAAGGGCATCAGAACCTTGCACAATGTTGAAATCATTCTCCACTGCGCTTGAGACAGGTGCATTCCACCTCCTATATCGTGCTCAATTGTATAGGCTTGAATGGCCTTTTGCTGCTCCTCCAACCTCTGAAGCATATACAGGGTTGAATTCCACCTCGTTACCACTTCTTGCTTCAGATGATGGCAGGGCAGGTTCAGTTGTTTTTGGTGGTGCTCCAGTCTTCTGTACGTGGTGCCTGTACGCCGAAAGTGTCCCGCAATTCTTCTGGCCACCGACAGCATCTCTTGCACGCCCCTGTCGTTTTTTAAAAAATTCTGCACCACCAAATTCAAGGTTTGTGCAAAACATGGGACGTGCTGGAATTTGCCCATATTTAATGCACACACAATATTGCTGGCGTTGTCCGATGCCACAAATCCACAGGAGAGTCCAATTGGGGTAAGCCATTCCGCGATGATCTTCCTCAGTTGCCGTAAGAGGTTTTCAGCTGTGTGCGTATTCTGGAAAGCGGTGATACAAAGCGTAGCCTGCCTAGGAAAGAGTTGGCGTTTGCGAGATGCTGCTACTGGTGCCGCCGCTGCTGTTCTTGCGGCGGGAGTCCATACATCTACCCAGTGGGCTGTCACAGTCATATAGTCCTGACCCTGCCCTGCTCCACTTGTCCACATGTCCGTGGTTAAGTGGACATTGGGTACAACTGCATTTTTTAGGACACTGGTGAGTCTTTTTCTGACGTCCGTGTACATTATCGGTATCGCCTGCCTAGAGAAGTGGAACCTAGATGGTATTTGGTAACGGGGGCACACTACCTCAAGAAATTGTCTAGTTCCCTGTGAACTAACGGCGGATACCGGACGCACGTCTAACACCAACATAGTTGTCAAGGCCTCAGTTATCCGCTTTGCAGCAGGATGACTGCTGTGATATTTCATCTTCCTCGCAAAGGACTGTTGGACAGTCAATTGCTTACTGGAAGTAGTACAAGTGGGCTTACGACTTCCCCTCTGGGATGACCATCGACTCCCAGCAGCAACAACAGCAGCGCCAGCAGCAGTAGGCGTTACACGCAAGGATGCATCGGAGGAATCCCAGGCAGGAGAGGAATCGTCAGAATTGCCAGTGACATGGCCTGCAGGACTATTGGCATTCCTGGGGAAGGAGGAAAGTGACACTGAGGGAGTTGGTGGGGTGGTTTGCGTGAGCTTGGTTACAAGAGGAAGGGATTTACTGGTCAGTGGACTGCTTCCGCTGTCGCCCAAAGTTTTTGAACTTGTCACTGACTTATTATGAATGCGCTGCAGGTGACGTATAAGGGAGGATGTTCCGAGGTGGTTAACGTCCTTACCCCTACTTATTACAGCTTGACAAAGGCAACACACGGCTTGACAAATGTTGTCCGCATTTCTGGTGAAATACTTCCACACCGAAGAGCTGATTTTTTTGGTATTTTGACCAGGCATGTCAATGGCCCTATTCCTCCCACGGACAACAGGTGTCTCCCCGGGTGCCTGACTTAAACAAACCACCTCACCATCAGAATCCTCCTGGTCAACTTCCTCCCCAGCGCCAGCAACACCCATATCCTCCTCATCCTGGTGTACTTCAACACTGACATCTTCAATCTGACTATCAGGAACTGGACTGCGGGTGCTCCTTCCAGCACTTGCAGGGGGCGTGCAAATGGTGGAAGGCGCATGCTCTTCACGTCCAGTGTTGGGAAGGTCAGGCATCGCAACCGACACAATTGGAGTCGGACTCTCCTTGTGGATTTGGGATTTCGAAGAACGCACAGTTCTTTGCGGTGCTTTTGCCAGCTTGAGTCTTTTCATTTTTCTAGCGAGAGGCTGAGTGCTTCCATCCTCATGTGAAGCTGAACCACTAGCCATGAACATAGGCCAGGGCCTCAGCCGTTCCTTGCCACTCCGTGTGGTAAATGGCATATTGGCAAGTTTACGCTTCTCCTCCGACAATTTTATTTTAGATTTTGGAGTCCTTTTTTTACTGATATTTGGTGTTTTGGATTTTACATGCTCTGTACTATGACATTGGGCATCGGCCTTGGCAGACGACGTTGCTGGCATTTCATCGTCTCGGCCATGACTAGTGGCAGCAGCTTCAGCACGAGGTGGAAGTGGATCTTGATCTTTCCCTAATTTTGGAACCTCAACATTTTTGTTCTCCATATTTTAATAGGCACAACTAAAAGGCACCTCAGGTAAACAATGGAGATGGATGGATACTAGTATACAATTATGGATGGACTGCCGAGTGCCGACACAGAGGTAGCTACAGCCGTGGACTACCGTACTGTGTCTGCTGCTAATATAGACTGGATGATAATGAGATGAAATCAATATAATATCACTAGTACTGCAGCCGGACAGGTATGTATATTTATTATGTAATGACTGATGACGGACCTGCTGGACACTGTCAGCTCAGCAGCACCACAGACTGCTACAGTAAGCTACTATACTATAGTAGTATGTACAAAGAAGAAAGAAAAAAAAAAACCACGGGGAGGTGGTATACAATTATGGATGGACTGCCGAGTGCCGACACAGAGGTAGCTACAGCCGTGGACTACCGTACTGTGTCTGCTGCTAATATAGACTGGATGATAGTGAGATGAAATCAATATAATATCACTAGTACTGCAGCCGGACAGGTATGTATATTTATTATGTAATGACTGATGACGGACCTGCTGGACACTGTCAGCTCAGCAGCACCCCAGACTGCTACAGTAAGCTACTATACTATAGTAGTATGTACAAAGAAGAAAGAAAAGAAAAAAAACACGGGGAGGTGGTATACAATTATGGATGGACTGCCGAGTGCCGACACAGAGGTAGCTACAGCCGTGGACTACCGTACTGTGTCTGCTGCTAATATAGACTGGTTGATAATGAGATGAAATCAATATAATATCACTAGTACTGCAGCCGGACAGGTATGTATATTTATTATGTAATGACTGATGACGGACCTGCTGGACACTGTCAGCTCAGCAGCACCGCAGACTGCTACAGTAAGCTACTATACTATAGTAGTATGTACAAAGAAGAAAGAAAAAAAAAACCACGGGGAGGTGGTATACAATTATGGATGGACTGCCGAGTGCCGACACAGAGGTAGCTACAGCCGTGGACTAACGTACTGTGTCTGCTGCTAATATAGACTGGATGATAATGAGATGAAATCAATATAATATCACTAGTACTGCAGCCGGACAGGTATGTATATTTATTATGTAATGACTGATGACGGACCTGCTGGACACTGTCAGCTCAGCAGCACCGCAGACTGCTACAGTAAGCTACTATACTATAGTAGTATGTACAAAGAAGAAAGAAAAAAAAAACCACGGGGAGGTGGTATACAATTATGGATGGACTGCCGAGTGCCGACACAGAGGTAGCTACAGCCGTGGACTACCGTACTGTGTCTGCTGCTAATATAGACTGGATGATAGTGAGATGAAATCAATATAATATCACTAGTACTGCAGCCGGACAGGTATATATATTTATTATGTAATGACTGATGACGGACCTGCTGGACACTGTCAGCTCAGCAGCACCGCAGACTGCTACAGTAAGCTACTATAGTAGTATGTATAAAGAAGAATGAAAAAAAAAAAAACCACGGGTAGGTGGTATACAATATTATATATATATATATATTATATACAATTATATATATATATATATATATATATATATATTAAACTGGTGGTGGTGATTGATTATTATTAAACTGGTGGTCAGGTCACTGGTCACACTATCAGCAACTTGCAAGTAGTACTCCTAAGCAGACAATCACAAAATATATTATACTGGTCTGGTGGTCAGTGTGGTCACAATGGCAGTGTGGCACTGACTCTGGCAGCAAAAGTGTGCACTGTACGTTATATGTACTCCTGAGTCCTGCTCTCAGACTCTAACTGCTCCCCACTGTCAGTGTCTCCCCCACAAGTCAGATAATTAATACAGTCACACTATCTAATCTATATCACTTCAGCAAGTAGTAGTAGTATAGTAGTACTCCTCCTAATAATGCTCCCCAAAATTACTACTACTGTGTCTCTCTCTACTGTCTCACTCTCTTCTCTAAACGGAGAGGACGCCAGCCACGTCCTCTCCCTATGAATCTCAATGCACGTGTGAAAATGGCGGCGACGCGCGGCTCCTTATATAGAATCCGAGTCTCGCGATAGAATCCGAGCCTCGCGAGAATCCGACAGCGGGATGATGACGTTCGGGCGCGCTCGGGTTAACCGAGCAAGGCGGGAAGATCCGACTCGCTCGGACCCGTGTAAAAAAACCTGAAGTTCGGGCGGGTTCGGTTTCCGAGGAACCGAACCCGCTCATCTCTAGTCACTACACAGCATCGCTGGGCTGCCAGTAGCGGCAGTCATTCACTGGGGAGGATTCAAAGTGAAAGCCTGCATCTGCGCAGTGTGCAGACTTTCAATATAACCAGATTGACTGGCTGTCTCGTGGGCTGCAGGGAGGAGCCGCGGAGGCAGCAGGAACATGAAGGGGTAATGGCAAAGGAACGTGCTGCAGGCACTGCTGTGTTTGCAGCCAAGCAGCTCAAAGTAAGCCAGAAGTCATTTTTTATTCTTTATGTTTTAATCAAAATTAAATGGTCATGCAATATAAATATATATATATATATATATATATATACACACACACACACACATATATAAAAACATAAATATACTGTATGTACTATATTTAGTCCTTAGGGGCCACTTGCCTTCTGTACCCCGGGCCCCCCAGAGCCTTAATCCGGCTCTGCCCCACCTGCAGTGCACATGGTTTTGCCTATTAGGGGAAGATTTTGCTTTTGCAATCAACCTTGAATTAGGCTCTAACTTCCTAACATTGCTTTGTGGTGGGTCCAAATTTGTAAGTAATGGCAAACAATCATACAACCGTTTTATTTCTCTAACAGATCAAAGCTAGTTGCTGATTGGTCATGCAATCATCTAATGTTAACCATACACAGGTTCTAATTTATGTTCGTATGCAATGGGCGATGTTCACACAACGGAGCAGTTATTGGCAAACTGCGCATGTGATGCAATGCACATGCGCGAGGGAGCCGCTGAGATCCCACACGCAGAGAGAACTTTGTCGCTGTTGACAGCAAGCGGATGTTTGGATGTGGTAAGGAAAGTGGTTGGGAAAACGGAGGCGTGTCACGTTTTCACTGGGGGTGTAGTTTCTGATGGCTGCGTGATCATACATGCAAATGGGTTCTGACTAGTCCTGTGGCCAGTCTGCGTAGCCATAGACCAACCATTAACTTCGATGTTCTCTGTTATTGCGTATAGTCCGCTAATGAGTATGCCCAGCCTTGAGGTGTAACGCTTGAGACTCACACCCCCTAGAGGCCTGCGGGGGGATTCACCGGTGGACCCTGGTTGTGTACAGCCACGCCCACTTCTGCATGGGGGTAGGGCTTAGCCAGGCAAAAGAAGGCAGGCGCAGGCTCCTTTCCAGAGGAGCACTGCGGTGGGCGGCGTCATGATGACACGCTGCGCTGCACAGTCAGGAGGGTCCCACCGTCACAGTCCGGAGAAGGACGAGGAGGCATGCCCTAGAGCTGGTGAGTGTGGTCAGTGTACACTACCCGGCGGTGGGGGGCGACGACACTGTTGAGGGGGTGCGCCGGTGCTGTAAATATCTTGAGCCCCAGCCAGCGGCAGCCCCAACTACTGTTAGCTGTCCACATGTGTATGACGTTTATATGTTTGGGTACACATATGTAAGTGGCACTACTACGTGTGGGCATTGTGTAAGTGACACTAGTACTATGGGAATTGTATAAGGGGCACTACTATGTGCGGGCATTGTGTAAGGGGCACTACTACTTGTGGCCATTGTGTAAGGGGCACTACTGCGTGTGGTCATTGTGTAAGAGGCACTGCTACGTGTGGTCATTGTGTAAGTGACACTAGTACTATGGGAATTGTGTAAGGGGCACTACTATGTGTGGGCATTGTGTAAGGGGCACTACTACTTGTGGCCATTGTGTAAGGGGCACTGCTACGTGTGATCATTGTGTAAGGGGCACTGCTACATGTGGGCATTGTGTAAGGGGCACTGCTACGTGTGGTCATTGTGTAAGGGGCACTGCTACATGTGGTCATTGTGTAAGGGGCACTACTACTTGTGGCCATTGTGTAAGGGGCACTGCTACGTGTGGTCATTGTGTAAGGGGCACTGCTACATGTGGTCATTGTGTAAGGGGCACAGCTACATGTGGGCATTGTGTAAGGGGCACTACTACTTGTGGCCATTGTGTAAGGGGCACTACTACTTGTGGCCATTGTATAAGGGGCACTGCTACGTGTGGTCATTGTGTAAGGGGCACTGCTACATGTGGTCATTGTGTAAGGGGCACAGCTACATGTGGGCATTGTGTAAGGGGCACTACTACTTGTGGCCATTGTGTAAGGGGCACTACTACTTGTGGCCATTGTGTAAGGGGCACTGCTACGTGTGGTCATTGTGTAAGGGGCACTGCTACGTGTGGTCATTGTGTAAGGGGCATAGCTACATGTGGGCATTGTGTAAGAGGCACTGCTACATGTGGGCATTGTGTAAGGGGCACTACTACTTGTGGCCATTGTGTAAGGGGCACTGCTACGTGTGGTCATTGTGTAAGGGGCACTGCTACATGTGGTCATTGTGTAAGGGGCACAGCTACATGTGGGCATTGTGTAAGGGGCACTACTACTTGTGGCCATTGTGTAAGGGGCACTGCTACGTGTGGTCATTGTGTAAGGGGCACAGCTACATGTGGGCATTGTGTAAGGGGCACAGCTACATGTGGGCATTGTGTAAGGGGCACTACTACTTGTGGTCATTGTGTAAGGGGCACTGCTACGTGTGGTCATTGTGTAAGGGGCACTGCTACGTGTGGTCATTGTGTAAGGGGCACAGCTACATGTGGGCATTGTGTAAGAGGCACTGCTACATGTGGGCATTGTGTAAGGGGCACTACTACTTGTGGCCATTGTGTAAGGGGCACTGCTACGTGTGGTCATTGTGTAAGGGGCACTGCTACATGTGGTCATTGTGTAAGGGGCACAGCTACATGTGGGCATTGTGTAAGGGGCACTACTACTTGTGGCCATTGTGTAAGGGGCACTGCTACGTGTGGTCATTGTGTAAGGGGCACAGCTACATGTGGGCATTGTGTAAGGGGCAAAGCTACATGTGGGCATTGTGTAAGGGGCACTACTACTTGTGGTCATTGTGTAAGGGGCACTGCTACGTGTGGTCATTGTGTAAGGGGCACTGCTACATGTGGTCATTGTGTAAGGGGCACAGCTACATGTGGTCATTGTGTAAGGGGCACAATTACTGTGTGGGCATTGTGTAAGGGGCACTGCTACATGTGGTCATTGTGTAAGGGGCACAGCTACATGTGGGCATTGTGTAAGGGGCACAATTACTGTGTGGGCATTGGCCCTCATTCTGAGTCGTTCGCTCGGTATTTTTCATCGCATCGCAATGAAAATCCGCTTAGTACGCATGCGCAATATTCGCACTGCGACTGCGCCAAGTAATTTAACAATGAAGATAGTATTTTTACTCACGGCTTTTTCATCGCTCCAGCGATCGTAATGTGATTGACAGGAAATGGGTGTTACTGGGCGGAAACACGGCGTTTTATGGGCGTGTGGTTGAAAACGCTACCGTTTCCGGAAAAAACGCAGGAGTGGCTGGAGAAACGGGGGAGTGTCTGAGCGAACGCTGGGTGTGTTTGTGACGTCAAACCAGGAACGACAAGCACTGAACTGATCGCACAGGCAGAGTAAGGTTGAAGTTACTCAGAAACTGCAAAGTAGTTTGTAATCGCAATATTGCGATTACATCGGTCGCAATTTTAAGAAGCTAAGATACACTCCCAGTAGGCGTAGGCTTAGCGTGTGTAACTCTGCTAAATTCGCCTTGCGACCGATCAACTCGGAATGAGGGCCATTGTGTAAGGGGCACAACTAAGGGGCCATGTGGTTCTTATCTGCCGTCAAAGTCTATGTTAAGATCATTTCATTAATTTGTGGACTAAAGCTTTTACTTCAGTTGTACAGGTTGTATTGTCCCTTTTTTATGTCTTTGTGAATGTCTCAGTATGTGTATCTTCATGTTTCTAATTCACTTTGTCATTTTGGGCGTTTTAGAATTGTTGCATGTGGTATTTGAGAACTTTATCCATCCCATTTATTAAAATACAATATTTGCTAGTGAGTGGGGTATCGCTTGTGGGCTCTGAATTACAGGTGTAGAATACCCCTTGATGTCTATGGGGCTAATTCAGACCTGATCGCAGCTGTGCGTGTTCACACAGCAGCGATCAGGTCTGAACTGCGCATGTGCCAATGGCTGTCTTAGCCCTGCGATCGCCTCTGCCTGATTGACAGGCAGAGGCGGTCGCCTCACGGGAGAGGGCCGGCCGGCGGCGTTTGCCCGCCGCTTAGGGGGCGCGTTCCCGGCAACGCAGGTGAGCCCAGACCATTGGGGGGTCAGGCTGCGGCAGGACCTGCGCTGGTGGGGAGCTACTCTACCAGTACAAAAGCATTTCCGCTGTGCGATGCTTTTGTACTTGTGCAACGGGGCAGGGCCTGACATGCGGGACGGACTAGCCCTGTGCTGGGCGTCCTCCCACATGTCAGGGAAATTTAGCACATCTATGATCAGGTCTGAATCACCCCTATTTACAGATGCTTCTGATGTGTAGAGTGAGCCTTGACCCTCCCGCTGAACCTATTGCTGTTAATAGTGTGATTGTTGCGACCTATTCCCATTTCTGCCAAGGTCTCAAAAGAAGAATCCCATGCATTTTTTTTTTATTAATACCTTAATGCCATATTTGCATCTGTATATTTTATATGATAAATGTTACATCTTATTTGTTAGCAACACTCTCCAGATGGGTGTGGTATGCGTGACCAACGGTCAGGAGACCGCCGATCAGCATACCGACGCCGGGATCCTGGCAGTGGAATCCCGGCGGGGGGTGGCGCGGGTTCTAGTCCTACTTTATGGGTATCGTGGACACCTACGAGTGGGAATAGTCCCTGTTGGTTGGTCAGGATTGTGAGGGGGTTGGATGTAGGCGGAGGTTATGTGACCGTTGATCTCCTGACTGCCGGTCACATAACTACATCCCCTCCAGACACAGACAGACAGTCTTTTATGTATATGATTTATTAAAGTACAATATTGTTGATCTAACTTTAGCATTTTGCTACTAACACTGTCAAGACCCATCTTCTGGCGCATAAATTACTGTTCTCTCCCAGTGTAACCCAGGCACCAAGGGCGTAGCTACCATAGGTGCAGGGAGTGCAGTTGCTATGGGGCCCAGAGCTGAGAGGGGCCCACCTTCCCTGTCAAAGTCAAATGTGTTATGGTAATTTTTCACAGATACAAAGGGGCCCTTACAACCTTTTGCCTTGATGCCTACAACATACTGTATCTAGGTATGCCCCTGGACCTGCTCATCGTAATGTGGTATAAAATGAACTGGAGGGCATTATAATGTTACATAATATGAACTAGGGCAGTGGTTCCCAAACTTTTGTGAATCACGGCGCCCTACAGTATCTGAATTATATTCATGGCACCTCTAGGTCAAAAGTTTCTTACTGAGAAATTAAAAAAATATATATTACATGAAGTAAATTGTGTTTACATGTCATCCTTAGCTTTAATTATATGGTGGGTGACACGATTTTATTCTTTTTGTCCACATATTTATGATTGGAAGCCAGCAGCACTGGTTTTGCCCATTACATGGACCATAACTAATTTGAATTGGTCCTTGACCGCCAACCCAAGGCACCCCTGCAAGTGTCCTGAGGCACCCCAGGGTGCCACGGCACACAGTTTGAGAACCACTGAACTAGGGCATTGCAATGTGGCACAATATGAATTAATACTATGGCATAATATGAACTGGGGACACTGTATGTAATAATGTGGGGGTACTGTGGAAACACTGTATGTAATAATGTGGGGGTACTGTGTTATGTAATGTGTACAGGCAGCAATACAATATTACATAACATGAACTAAGACACTACTATGGCTCAGAAAATTTACTAGGGCACTATTATGGAGCATAAAATCAACATCTGCAGGGGAGAGGTGTCTCTCTAGAAGCATTGGAAAAGGGGCCCCTTCAAAATGTTGCTATGGGGCCCAGAAAGTTCTGCCTACGCCCCTGCCAGGCACATATACTACTGTTTTCTCCTGGTGTAACCCAGGCACATATGCTACTGTTCTCTCCTGGTGTAACCCAGGCACATATACTACTGTTCTCTCCCGGTGTAACCCAGGCACATATACTACTGTTCTCTCCCGGTGTAACCCAAAACACATATACTACTGTTCTCTCCCGATGTAACCCGGGCGCATATACTACTGTTCTCTCCTGGTGTAACCCAGGCGCATATTCTACTGTTCTCTCCCGGTGTAACCCAGGCACATATACTACTGCTCTCTCCTGGTGTGCAGACGTATGTGCAGGAGCTCCTGAGCTCCAGAGCCTAGCAGTGCAGCAGAGTGAGAGTGCCCGCCCCCCTGCAGGATTCCTGGGCAGGAGTTGCTGCTCTTAGTAGGGGGAGAGTGGAAGTTTCAGCAGGTGGAAGGCCCGGGCCCGGGGCTGCTGCCTTCGGGTCCCAGAGGTATGAAGAAGGGGCAGGCATCCCTCACGCCACCCCCTTCCCCAGCTATAGGGGTTGGGGGACAGGAAGGGATGGTGGAATCAGCCAGCCAGCCACGGATTACAAGGAGTACCAGCAGTGTTGCCGGAGCCCCTGTGAAGCAGCACGGATCGGCAGGAAGATTGTGTACCCCTAAGCCTGTGGAAGGCACCTCTGCCAGTAAGATTACTGGTGGGGACGGTACAGTCGCCACAGCGGCTGAGCCTCCAGGCAAGGAAGGGGTTAATGTCAATGTAACAGAAGATATCTCAGATACAGAGGACTCAGACTGTGATGATGATGATGTTTCAGAGGAAGATTACTGGGTCCATTTAGGCCTAAAGGAATTAATGGCAGAAGCTGCTAAACTTAAATCCCGGTATTATGCTCGCAAGAGAAAGTGTAATACAATTGGCAATTTGGAGCGGGTCAGGATCCAGGGTGAAATGGATGAAATACAAGCAACCATGTGTAATATAAAGGGCAGAATAACATCTCTGAAGGAATCTGAAGGAAAGAAAAAAAAGGCAAAAGTTTCCATACCAGCAGGGAAGGAGTTAACTGCAGTGCATAGAAATCAGGTTACACCCTCATCAAAGGAGTTGATTCACCTGGAAAAGGAAGAGGGTGTGGAGATGGAGGAATCCCCAGCTATTGATGAGCTCCAGAGTGTGACTGTCCAGGAAGAGGCTGTGGTTTTTCTGGATACAGCATCATCGGCTGCTATGGAGACGGAAGCAGAGGCGAGGGGAGCAGACGGCGGCTCGGGAATCCCTGGTGGTGCACCAAGCAAGGTAAGATCTGTGCAGGTGTTGTCAGGAGGGGATTCCCGGGGGTTACCCGTGGCTTCCAAGGTGCCGGGCAATGGTAGCAGTAATGAAAATGCTGTTATAGGTGACAGGCCGGTGAGGACCGGAGGGCAGGATCCGGCGTCGGGTCTATGCAGGGCGCAGGGTGGCATGGAGGATGAGCCTGTTAACATTTTGCTTGAATCTGATGCAGGTCCTAGTGTAATTGTGCAGGCTGTGTCCAAAGAAGTGCAGGGAGGTGTGGGAATGGCAGTGAGGAAAACTGTAATAACTAATGGTTTGGCTCAAGGTCTGTCAGCTCTAGATCCAGAGACTTTGGATGCTGGTGAGAAAGTAGTTGCAGAGTCAATGTATGGGAACATTCCAGCTCCTGCCAGGGTGAAGGAAGCATTGTCGTTAATCAGTGCAGAAGTAAAGAAAAAGAATTCTAAAGACATTCCAGAAGGAAAGGATAAACATGTGGGGGGAAAACTGCAAAGTGAAAATGTCAATTTAGCTCCTCTTGTTTCTTTGTCAGTGACAGAGGGTGGAGGGAGTGCGGGTAAGCCTAACCCTGATGAAATGTCTTATGCACAGAAGGCGGCAGATATGGGGAAAAATTCTGGAAATAAGAATACAAGATTTGGTGGTGGTAGTGGTGGCCAGAGAGTGAGACGGAACCTAGTACAGTTTAGGTGGGTGGGTGATGGTGACCCCCCACCTAAGACTGATTTTCTAAGGTTAATTTTTTCTCTTGGGGTTACTTACAGAGATTTACATGCCTGTATTCACCCTATAAAATCTGTTGAGTATGATGTCAGCTTTTATAATAAGGAAATATTGTTTATTTTTTGGAGAAAGTGGTCTGTAAACAAGGACAAGAATGGTTACTGTAAGTATGAGGCGGAATTGATGGAGAAGCAAAATGACATAAAAGTGACCATCCTGGTCCGCAATGAATCTATACCTATGGAAGATATCAGGTTTTGGTTAAGCAGGCAATGTGAATTGCAATCTGACATAAGGAAAACGGACCACACAATGGGAGTGTGGGGAGGTGCTTGGTTGGCCAGTGTACGTCTGTATCCTGGGGAGACCGGTATGCGTCATATTCAATCTGCTGCGTACATAGGTCGAGACCGGGTGCAGATATTTTATACTGGTCAACCAAGGACATGTTTTAAGTGTGGTGAGGCTGGCCACCTCAGTGGTGACTGTGGGGGTGTGAAATGTTCGATGTGTGGAGAGAGTGGACATACATCTAGAACATGTAATAAGGTGAAATGTAACCTTTGTGGGGAGATGGGACATCCCTACAGTCGTTGCCCCATGGCAAATCATAACAACAGGGGTTGCATGAATTTTGAGGAAGGTAGTAGTTCAGAAATGGGAATTACTAGGGGTGGAGTAGTTAAAGTGAACAAAGAGAAAGAAATGTCATGGGAAATTGGCAAAATAGTGTCAGAAGGAAGCAAAGTTCAGCCTCAGGCCCAATCCCAGCCTCAATCCCAGTCCCAATCCTGGTTTCAGGTGGGAAAAAAAGGTGTAAAAACAACAAAGAGGAAAGTGGAGGAAGAGGTGATTCTTTCAAATAGGTTTGGTGTATTGACAGATGAGGAAGATGAGGGAGAAGTGGTTCTAGAAAAAGGAGAACCAAGACTTAAACCTAGAAGACAGAGAAGAAAGAACAAAGAAAGGAAAGAAGTAATTAAGATGGTAGGGAAGAGAAGGAGGGAGGAGGGAGAAGGGAATACAGACAGTGAAATAGAGGATGTTGCAGCAGAAAGTTTAGAGTGGGATCCAATAGGGATTGAATTGGAGCAAAGAAAAGAGGAGGAGGAGTTTGGGAAGCCACTGTTTGAGGATGAGGAGGTAGGTGTGGAGGTGGTTGCTGCTGAGGAGGAAGTGATGGTGATAGGGAAAGAGGCAGAGAGTGAATCTGAGAGTCAGAGCAATCAAAATAATGTGTCTGGCCCTGGGTCACTGGATGCAAGGGAACCCCCTGACCCTGGTCCTAAAGAGGCTGGTGCGGGTGTGGATGTGGTTGTGATTGAGGAAGTGAATGGGGTGGCATGTATGGATTGTGGTGTTGGTGGTGGGGGTGGTGGTGATAACTAGAGTAATGTATGTGCATAGTCCATTTCAACAATCTGGAACCATGGATCCCCATCCTATTCGATGTGCCACAATGAATGTGGCTTCCGTGTTATCCGTACGTGCTCGGTATCTGGCTTTTGAGTTTTTTGACAACCAGAACGTGGACATTTTGTTCTTACAAGAGACCCGGATCAACAGATTAGCAGCCCTTTACAAAGCTAAAAGTGAGTGGAGGCGCGGGCCCTCTTTTTGGTCTCTTGCTGCTGAGCCGTACGGTGGGGTGGCGGTACTTTTTACCGACATGGTAACCGTGCGCAAGGTTGTTGAGTTACAAGTGGGAAGGTGTATGATTTTGGATGTCACTTTAAGAGGACATAACCTTAGGCTTATCAATATCTATGGCCCCCAGTCTCGCTGGGATAGGAAATGTCTTTTTGAAATGGTTAAACCCTTTCTTTTTACGACCCAGCAAGTCATCTTTGGGGGCGATTTCAACGCCATCATTAGGCCAAAAGACAGGGGAGGCTCCAGAGGACTGAGGCTGGGCTATGATGAGAATTTTTTAGTTAGTATGGCTAGTCAGGCAGGTATGGTTGATGTACACGTTAAACATCAACCAGACCTCACGGGGTACACTTACTTTTGTGGTCAGCGCAGATCTAGAATAGACAGGTTTTTTGTTAAGGAGTCCTCAAGCACTTTACCTTCAGAGGTAAAGTTTGTAGAGTTCTCCGATCACGGGTACTTAAGTTTTGTTTTGAATGCCTCGCAATCCTTCCAGAAAGGAAGGGGTTTGTGGCGTCTGAATGCTGAGCTTCTCAAGGAAGAGGAAGTGAGACAGTCTTTCAGGGAGTTTTTTCAGGCGCAGGAGTCACTGTTGGAGGCTGGTTGGAGTAGATCGGAGTGGTGGGAGGAAGTAAAAAAGAGAGCCCGAAGTCTTTTCAGGAGGCTAGTAGTCAAAAGAAACTTGGTTAAAAAAAATACCTACTATACTCTAAGAAGGAGATTAGATTTCCTGATCTCTGAACAGGGGGATAGTGGGGAAATCTCCCGGGTGAAATCACAGATGAGAGAACATCAGTATAGCCGTCTATCTTCTTTGATTTTGGAGAGGGATTACGGAAAGTACCACTCCCCGGATCCCTACCAGAGTTGTAGAAGGGGGATTGATGTTAAAGAGATAAGAGGGCTTGTTGATGGAGAGGGTGTGCTTCAGAAGGGCGAAGAAGGCATCCTAAAAGTCATCAGGTCCTATTACGCTGAACTCTTGTCTGCGAAGGCACTTGACAGAGAAACGATGGAGGCATTTCTGAGGGAGACACCTGGTCTTGTGGAGCCAGATGCTTATTTTGTCTGTTTGAACAGCGAAATAGGTGTGGAGGAGGTCAGAGAGGCAATTGGCGGGTTAACTCCCAAAAAATCTCCAGGACCAGATGGTTTAACAGCTGAATTCTATAAAGAATTCTCAGATATCCTGGCTCCTCGTCTTACGGAAATATATAATACTAGCCTGGGTGAGGGTGAACTCCCTCCTTCCATGAGACAGTCAGCTCTTATTTTGCTGTCCAAAGGTAAGGACCCGGTCCATATTGAGAACTGGCGCCCCATCGCTCTTCTCAATACGGACAGAAAGATTCTGGCAAAAATCTTTTTCAACAGGCTAAGGGAATTTTCAGAGCTTGTACTTTCGCCTTTCCAGCACCCTACTGTAAAGGGCCGCAGTACCTTTACTGCTGTCCTTGGTGTCCGGGAGGCTCTTGAAAGGTGCAGGGCTGGAAAGTTGAATAAGTTTCTGCTGGCATTGGATCAGTCTAAGGCTTTTGATCGGGTCAATCATGAGTACCTGTGGGCCTTACTTGAAAGGTATGGTTTCCCTATAAGGGCGGTAAATTGGTTGAAAGTTTTGTATAAAAAGGCAGAGAGCTTCCCACTTGTGAATGGTTGGGTAGGGCCTGCATTTCCAGTAGACTCTGGTGTTCGTCAGGGGTGTCCCCTGAGCCCTCTTTTGTACGTGTTTGCAATCGATCCTTTTATAAGAAGGGTTGAGGGCGGCATGTTGGAAGGGGTGCAGCATAACCCAGAGTTTCCTTTGAGTGTAGTAGCCTATGCTGATGATGTCACAGTAGTCCTGTCATCGGTGGCAGAGGCATGTGATGTAGACCAACTGATCATGGAATATTCAAGTGCTTCGGGTTCCATAATCAATCAGGACAAGTGTGAAGCTTTCTGGATGGGGGAGGAAGGCAACGAGTTTGATCTTCCGGACAGCCTCCCCAGGGCCAGTCAATGTATAAAAATCTTGGGCATCAAATTTGATCATGGTGACTATGCAAGTACAAATTGGGTCGGGAAACTGGATGGTGCAACCCGTAAAGTAAAGAGCTGGATAGGATGGAAGTTCTCTCTGAGGGAAAGGGTGGACCTGTGTAAAACTTACCTGATCCCAATGTTTTTGTATGTCAGCTATGTATGTTTTTTGCCGCAATCTTTGTGGACTAGAATGAATTCCTTGTTTTTTCTACTTTTGTGGGGGAACAAGATGAACATTGTGAAAAGAAGTATCACTTACAGACCGAGGGCAGAAGGGGGCTTGGATATGGTAAACCCCGTAGTCTTCTTTGTAACAGCTTTTTTAAAGCTAAATGTCGGTGGTCTCTGCTTAGAGACGCCCCCTCGGTGGGTAAATGGCTTTAGGGAATGGGTGTCTCCCTTTATTAGAGTATGGTTAGAGGATGGCAGACTGAGAATTTTTCGGGCTCAGAGAGGCTACCTCCCGATCTATGTGATCCAGTGTCTGAAAGTGATTAGGCGATGGGGCCTGCAGGTGGGTGATATAAGAGATCTCTCGAGAAAGGAGTTGGGGAAGAGGGTCTTGTGTTCCCACTTTTATGTCCCATTGGCCCTGAAAGACTGCCCAGGTAATGTTCTCACAGAAGGATTGAATCTGGTAAATTCCCAGAGGGTGCCTCTGAAGTTTAGGGATATTGCCTGGTTCTCTTTTCAAGGGAAGCTTTATGTTAGGGGAAACATCAAATTTAGAAGTGCCGATGAACGTGTTTGCCCACGAGAGGAATGTCAAGGGGAGGAGGAGACCATGGACCACTTCTTCTGTAGATGTCCCTTTAACATAAAGGTTTACAAAACAGTGTCGGGTGCCATAGGCATCCCTTGCCTTTCGGGGCTCAGTTACCCGGAATGGGTCTACGGGGCATTCAAAGGGTATGGGGGCTTTGATTTAGGCACAATTTTTTTAGTCAGCTTAGCGGTTAGGTTCCACACGTGGCAGGCACGGTGTCTGGTTAGTTTGAGAGGAAAAGTCCTTCCCTGTGAAGAGGTGGTGGGTCGTATTCTTCATGAGGTGAGTCGGATGATGGATCTAGAGAAGAAGAGATTGGACACTGTCAGCTGGTCCAGATTGTGGCGCCAGTTGAAACCCCCTTAATGGGTGGTGGAAGATATCCTCTTTTCCGTCTCAGGTTCTTTTCTGTCCTGGTCACTTTTTCTCAGCTGATTAGGTTTTGTAGTTTCTTTTTTTTTTAAAGAAGGGGTTTGCATACACCTTAAAATATGCAGATATGTCACTCTAGTTATAATTATTTGTTGGTAGTCCGGCATGTATGGAGGGTGAAAGGTATGAATGAAGGTAGGATTGTGGATAAATGTGGGAGTGTATGGAGGTGGAGGGTTTATGATAGATGGATAAATGTGTGTTAAATGTTGAGTCAGCTAAGTGGGAAATGTTGGGGGAGTTCCCTGAAATGGATTCACAGAAATTATGTGGATCAAGGAAAATGTTTAAAATGAAAGTATGATAAAGTGATGGAAAACATATTTGAGTTATGTAAACGGTAAATATCATGATGTAATGATCTCTATTTATTTATTATGTATATAATTGTAAATATGATTATAATGTTTATATTTTGTTATAAAATGGAAGCTGTGCATAAATAAAAACATGCCCAGACACATATACTACTGTTCTCTCCCGGTGTAACCCGGGCGCATATACTACTGTTCTCTCCTGGTGTAACCCAGACGCATATTCTACTGTTCTCCTGGTGTAACCCAGGTGCATATACTACTGTTCTTCTGGTGTAACCCAGGCACATATACTACTGTTCTCCCCTGTTGTAACCCAGGCACATATACTACTGTTCTCTCCCGATGTAACCCGGGCGCATATACTACTGTTCTCTCCTGGTGTAACCCAGGCGCATATTCTACTGTTCTCTCCCGGTGTAACCCAGACACATATACTACTGTTCTCTCCCGGTGTAACCCGGGCGCATATACTACTGTTCTCTCCTGGTGTAACCCAGGCGCATATTCTACTCTTCTCTCCTGGTGTAACCCAGGCACATATACTACTGTTCTCTTCTGGTGTAACCCAGGCACATATACTACTGTTCTCTCCTGGTGTAACCCAGGCACATATTCTACTGTTCTCTCCTGGTGTAACCCAGGCACATACAGAATACTACTGTTCTCTTCTGTTGTAACCCAGGCACATATACTACTGTTCTCTCCTGGAGTAACACAGACGCATATACTACTGTTCTCTCCCGATGTAACCCAGGCGCATATTCTACTGTTCTCTCCTGGTGTAACCCAGGCACATATACTACTGTTCTCTCCCGGTGTAACCCAGGCACATATTCTACTGTTCTCTCCCGGTGTAACCCAGGCACACATTCTACTGTTCTCTCCTGGAGTAACCCAGGCACATATACTACTGTTCTCTCCTGGTTGATTCTTTTATTAGAAAACTTGCAACATACAATAAATAAATAAATAAAGCATAAAACCAAGCCAAAACACAATTATGGCTGAAAATAACATATCATAAATGTAAATCAACAGAATCTTACACATATAATTTCCATGGCTTAACAATTTGTTAAGCCTAACAGCCTATACTAGACAACACACAACTATACACAACATACAAATGTAACCACAGCACTACAAACCACTTACATTAAATTCAAGTAGAGAGAAAGTAAAGGGCTTTTAGCTGCATGTAAACCATTTTAAACAAAAAAAACCAAGTCCAAAATCTACAGGGAGTGAGAAAAATAGATAGCTAAAAGATGGAGGAGAAGATGTCTGCCACCCACTCAAGGAGGCTTCAGGTGGCGCCAAAGCCTGGACCACCCAACAGCATCCATCCTCTCCTTATCCATATCCATCAACCTCTTCAGCTCGTGTAGAATGCTTTCCACCACCACTTCGCAGGGGAGAACTTTCTGTCTAAGGGATACCTGACACCGTGCTCTCCACGTGTGATGTCTAACAGCTAAGCTAACTATAAAAATAGTGGTCAAATCAAATCTCCTATACCCTTTAAATGCCCCATAAGCCCACTCAGGGTAACTAAGCCCCGAGAGGCACGGGATGCGTAAGGCTCTTGAAACTCCCTTATAAACTTTTACATTGAAAGGACACTCAAGAAAAAAATGGTCTAACGTCTCCTCCTCCCCTAGACATTCCTCACGCGGGCAGCCACGATCACCGGCACTTTTAAACTTGAGATTACCCTTCACGTAAAGCTTCCCATGAAAGGAGAGCCAAGCAATGTCCCTAAACTTCAGTGGGATCCTTTGAGAATTGATCAGAGATAACCCATCTGAGCAAACATTACCCGGGCAGTCCCTTAGCGACAGCGGAACAAAGAAGTGAGTTCGCAAAATTCTTCTCTCCAACTCCCTTCTGGAGAAGTTTTTAACTTCACCCTCTTCCAGCCCCCAACGCCTTGTCATCTTCAAGCACAAGATGACGTAGATCGGGAGGTAGCCATGCCGGAGCCGAAAATTTTTCACTTGACCACCATCAAACCAGAGCTCAAGGAAGGGAAATACCCAGGCCCAAAAGCTCTCTACCCATCGAGGGGGGGAATCTAAAAATAAACTCCCAAGGTTATGTTTTATAAAGGTAGAAGCAAAAAACACCACAGGGTTGACCATACTTAGGCCACCCTGTTCCTTCGACATGTAAGTAATCCTCCTCTTGACTGGATTCATTCTATTCCCCCATAATAATAGGAAGAATAAAGAATTCATCCTGGTCCACAAGGATTCTGGCAAAAAGCACACGTAGCTGACATAGAGAAACAAAGAGATCAGGTAAGTTTTGCACAGGTCAATCCTCTGCCTGTAAGAAAGCTGCCACTTTCTCCAAGACTGTACCTTCTTGGTAGCATCTTCAAGACTTTTCTCCCAATTTTGAGTGGCATAATCACCATGGCCAAATCGTATACCTAAAATTTTGATCACTGGGCTGGCCTGGGGGAGGCTGTCCAGAAGGGCAAACTCGTCACCTTCCTCTCCCATCCAGAAAGCTTCACACTTGTCCTGGTTGACTCTGGAACACGAAGCTTCAGAGTACTCACAGATAAGATGTTCCACGTCACGTGCCTCTGCCACAGATGACAGGACAAGAGTGACATCATCTGCATAGGCCACCACCCTCAATGGAGACTCAGGGCCCAGCTGCACCCCCTCTACAGTGCCACTCTCAATCCTCCTCACAAAAGGATCAATTGCAAACACATATAAAAGGGGGCTCAGAGGACATCCCTGACGGACACCCGAATCAACAGTGAAAGCAGGGCCTACCCAGCCATTAACCAGTGGGAAGCTCTCGGCCTGATTATAAATAACACACAGCCAATCTACCACCCGCACATGAAGACCATACCTTTCCAATACAGTCCACAAATACTGATGATTCACACGGTCAAAAGCTTTGGACTGATCCAATGCCAGCAAATACTTCCCCCACTTTTCAGCACAACATCGTTCCATGGCCTCCCGGACGCCAAGGACAGCACTAAAGGTGCTACGGCCCTTCACGGTGCAATGCTGAGATGGGGAAAGCAACAGTCCGGAAACTTCCATCAACCGATTGAAGAGTACCTTTGCCAGAATCTTTCTGTCCGTATTTAGAAGAGCGATGGGGCGCCAATTTTCAATATGGGCTGGGTCCTTACCTTTGGACAAC
The DNA here is from genome assembly GCF_028390025.1 of Pseudophryne corroboree. Lineage (NCBI taxonomy): Eukaryota > Metazoa > Chordata > Amphibia > Anura > Myobatrachidae > Pseudophryne > Pseudophryne corroboree. The sequence continues at coordinate 80,663,937 of NC_086451.1, forward strand.
AATATAAGAGCAGAAGATCTCATAGAGGGAGGGAGCAACCCCTCACCCAGGCTTTCATTAAATACCTCTACAAGATGAGGAGCCAAGATGTCAGAAAACACTTTATAAAATTCCGATGGTAATCCATCTGGGCCTGGAGACTTCTTCATAGACAGACTGTCTATGGCATTCTTGACTTCCTCCACTGTTACATCACTACCCAAAGAGTCAAAAGAGGGATCAAGCCCTTCAAGCCCAGGTGTTTCCCTCAGAAAATGCTCCATCCTCTCTCTGATAAGTGGCTGCTCAGATAAGAGGTTGGAGTAGTAGGACCTAATGACTCCCAAGATACCTTCCTTATCCTCACGAAGAGTACCCTGTTCATCATACAGGCCCCGGACCACCCTCAGATCGACTGATCTTCTGCAACTCTGGTAGGGATCCGGTGAGTGGTATTTACCGTAATCCCTCTCCAGAATCAATGAAGACAGACGATTGTACTGGTATTCCTTCATCTGAGCCTTCACTCGAAAGATTTGCCCACTATCTCCACGCTCAGAAATCAAGAGATCAAGTTTCCTTCTCAAGCTCTGGTTGATGCACCTTTTTGACAAGCTTTTCCTGGCTACCAGCCATTGGAAAAATTTCCGGTTCCTCTTTTTACACTCCTCCCACCACTCAGACCTACTCCAGCTAGCCTCCAGAAGTGTCTCTTGTAATTGAAGAAAGTCTCTAAAGGACTGTCTGACCCTCTCCTCCTTTAGGAGCTCGGAGTTCAAACGCCAAAGGCCCCGCCTTTTCTGAGGGGTTTCTGAGGCATTTAAAGTAACACTCAGAAAAACGTGATCGGAGAACTCTACTGGCTTTGTCTCTGGAGGCAAAGTTTTCGAGGACTCCTTAACAAAAATCCTGTCTATCCTAGATCTACGACTACCACTATGAAAGGTGTAACCTGTGAGGTCTGTGAAATGGCGAACATGCACATCCACCAGACCTGCCTCTCTAATCATACCAACTAAAAAGTTGGAATCATAGCCCAGGCTCTGGTGTCTCCTCTGTCTTTAGGCCTAATGATGGTGTTAAAATCACCTCCAAAAACAATCTGCTGGGCTGTAAAAAGAAACGGCTTTATCTCCCTGAAAAGACATTTCCTGTCCCACTTTGACTGGGGCCCATAGATATTAATCAGCCTTAGGTCATGTCCTCTCAAGTTGACATCCAGAACCATGCACCTACCTACCTGCAACTCTATAATCCTGTGCACAGTTACCATACCAGTAAAAAGAACTGCCAACCCAGCCGCAAGAGACCAGAAAGAAGACCCCCTCCTCCACTGAGATTTGGCCCGATGGAGTGTGGCCAAATCGCCTACCCTGGTCTCTTGCAAAAATAAAAAATCGACATCAACCGCATCGAAAAAATCAAAGGCCATAAATCGAGCTTGTTCGGAAAGCACGGAAGCCACATTAATGGTGGCACATCGTATAGGTTGGGGATCCATGGTTCTTGGATTATAGAAGTAGGACCCATTTACTTTCTCTTTACTTCTTTCTCACAGTCCTCATCGGAGGACCCTACCCTCTTACAAGACAAACCAAAGGGAATTACATCATCATCCTCCACAACAACCTCTTCCCCAGCACTTTCTTCCACCCCACACCCACCACCAGAATCAGAAGCCACAACCCCATCATGTGGGCTCTTAGGTCCCACTGTTCCAGGAACCTCCCTGGTATCAGTTTCAACCCCACACCCAACCTTTTCTGGGGGAGGATCCGGATCAGGAGGCTTTGGGACTACACCTGGGTCACCCCCACCATCAATCCCCTTAAGGGGGTCCAGTGAAGAAAATCCCTGGCATCCAAGTTCTTGACTAGGAGTTTCCTCCACCACCATCTGGCTCTCGTTCCCTTCTTCACCCTGTCTACCTTTAGCCTGCTCATCCAACAAGGATTCCAATGCCTGGCTAAGCTTCGTCCCAGCTGAATCCCACTCTAGATCATTTTGAGTGGACTCTCGCTTAGCCTTCTTAGTATTTCTACCATTCCTCCCCCTCTTATCCTTAGACTCCACCCGCACAGCCACATCACTTACTAGTAAGCTGGAGCTCTTCTTCACATTTTTAGGTCTGGGTTTACTGGGGACAAAGATAAGCTCCTTGCCACCTACCATCACAATCTCACCTTCACCCTCCCCCTCATCCTCAAAGAAGCCAAGATATTGAATTTATTTGCACAAATAACATCTATGTTCTTTGTCTTTGCCTTCTTCTTTCCTCCATTCTTCACAGTCTGAAAGGGCACTTCACTAGACTCTGGCTGCATCTTGCTTCCACCTCCCACCTGTTTCTGTGACTTACTAGCCCTCTCCTCCAATTGCTGTAACATTTCCTGGTGCAAAATTGCCTCCAACATGCTATTATCACCAATATCATTTACAGTCTTATCTACCGTCACATTTACATTGTGTGATGCATTTGGGCATCTGCTGTAGGGGTGCCCTTCAGTGCCACAAAGGTTGCACTTGACCTTTACACATTCCTTTGAAACATGGCCTGTCTGATTGCATAAAGCACACTTAACAACTGTGCAATCTCCACTAAGATGCCTAAAATCCCCGCACTTGTGGTAGGTCCTCGGCTGCCCCGGGTAGAAACATTGAAGCCTGTCTCTACCGGTATAGGCAGCCGAGGGCAAATGCTGGGTCTCCGCACCACTAGAATGAAGACGCACAAATGTAGAGTAGGCACCCCCCCAAACACCCTTGGTATGGTCAAACTTGATCAGTGGAGACAACACAGAACAATATCTAGACAGCCAGAAGACAATATCAGCAGTAGGTAATGATTCATTCCTCACTAATATGGTGATTTTAACCTTATCCGGCCTAGTGACTGTGTTTGTTTTGAAAAATATGTAAGGCTCTTCCAGCCTGTTCTGCTCCCATTTTGTACAGAAAGCTTGGAGACCATTTAATGACACAAAACGTAAGTCATATTCCGGGGACTTCACCGGGTGTATGCAGGCATAAAGATCAGCTGCTTCAAACCCTAAAGAAAAATTAAGTCCAGAAAATCAGATTTAGAAGGGGGAACCCCATCACCAACCCATCTAAACTGTATTACATTCCTCCTTTTAATTGACTGACCCCCACTTGCTCTCACCTGAGGCACAACACCTATAGCCTCAGACACCGCTCGAGCATAAGATGCAGGGTCGGGTTTTACTGGACCAGAAGAAAATTGAGGAAGGGATAAAGAAGTCTGTACATTGACCCCCTCCCTTTCTTTATTTACTGCACTAGCAGGCTTCTGATAACCTAGCCTGATTGGCACAGATAAGGTTGACAGCTGCCATTACCCTGGCTGGGGCAATCATATCACCATAAATAGTCTCTGTAACAGCAGACTTCTCAGGGGTTAATACACGTTTGTCCAGTGCAGGCAGTCCTTGTGCCTTAGCTTCCATACACCCGGGCTGCTTAACAGTCTCTCTGCTACCCAATGACATCACCACTTGTGCGTCTTTGGCCACGCCCCTTACCGCCTCCGCAACGACCAAGCCGGAGCTGGCCACTACAGGCATATGGAGGGGACCAGCCTCAGCACTGCCTACCCTTCCAGGCAGACTACCAGCCCGCGCTGGACCCTCACTCGCAGCCTTCGGGTTAGGCACCGGCGGAGACAGACCCTGGGAAGCTGCTACAACTGAAATGGATCCGGTGCTAGCCATTACCATATCAATTGCTGCGCCCCCCACCCCGCTACCGCCCGACACTGCCCCCAGGAGAGACGCCTCCCCTCCACCGTGGAACGCACTGCAAACCGCATCTGCCGCCATTTTGGGTTCCTCAGCATTCCGGTTTACACTGCTTTTTGCTGCCTCTTCCAGGTTGCCTGTCTCCATTGGTATACTGACTTCCATCATTGGCTCCCCAGGAACATGGTCACTGTCCTGCACAGGCAATTCAGCTTTCCTCTGTTCTTTCTGTTTCTGCAGAAATGCTTCTGCTTGCAGAGTAGTGCACCTGCTTTTAGCTTGAAACAACATTTCATTTAACTGCTCCAGCTCCTCTCTCAAAATGGGCTGCTCCCAGGTACGGCAGGAGTTCCTTTTTCTCTTTTTAGTACTGATTTTAGTTTGTATTTTCCTTATTTCTTTCTTTAGCTCATCCAAATTTAAATGAGAAAACATTTCTTCACAGGGCTCAGATTCATCTGGGCTGCTACAAGCATCCTGCATGTTTTCCACACAATTCCCCACTTCACTACAGGCAAATGTAGATGTCATTTCTCTTACCTGAGTTACTTCACTCAAAGAGTCAGCAACCTGCAGTTTGGGGGGATCCAATTGGGGATCCTGTTCCTTCACAGGACCCGAAGTCATCAGACCACATTGCACAGATGCACTGTCCCCATCAACATCAGACTGGGCTGTTGCCATCACAGCCTTTGCCAGGCCCAGATCACTAGGGCCTCCACCAGACCCTGAAGCCAGGGGATCGCCTTCATCATCCTCCCCAGGGGGATCCATCCTCTCCTGGGAGACCTTCCAGGAAACACTGCAGGCTCCAAAAACTTCCAGAGGCCTAGGAGCTCAGTAGCACAGGTCTGCCCCTGGTGTAACCCAGGCACATATACTATTGTTCTCTCCCGGTGTAACCCAGGCACATATTCTACTGTTCTCTCCCGGCTTAACACAGGCGCATATTCTACTGGTTTCTCTTGGTGTAACCCAGGCGCATATTCTACTGGTCTCTCCTGGTGTAACCCAGGCACATACACAACAGCTTAAAGTGGGCAGCGAGGTAGAGCTCTTTTTCTTTATATACTATGCTAGGTAGCCACCTATAATGGCTGGCCACTCCTCTCTGGTCAGATGGCTACACCCTTTCCAGCATATGGCAACGCCCCTTAATGGGCCCCTGTGATTGCATTTCACTGGTGGGTCCTTCATGCCTCTGTCCAACACAGAGCCGGATTAAGGGGGGGGCCCGGGGGATACGTACCCCGGGCCCCCCTTTCCAAAAGGGCCCCCTGCCACACCGCAGATCGGATCTCTCTTCCGATCTGATCTGCGGTGCTGTGCTCCCCGGCTCCCGTCCTCACTGCAGCAGCAGCTGCGCACAGACAGGACAGCTGAGCTGAGCGACGGCTCAGCTGTCCAATAATGTATCAATGAAACAGCCTGCGTGCCCAGCCAATGACTAAGCGGCAGGCTGCTTCATTCATACTTTATTGGACAGCTGAGCCGTCGCTCAGCTCAGCTGTCCTGTCTGTGCGCAGCTGCTGCTGCAGTGAGGACGGGAGCCGGGGAGCACAGCACCGCAGATCGGATCGGAAGAGAGATCCGATCTGCGGTGTGGCAGGGGGGACGGGAGTGCAGGGCACATACATCCCATAGCGCTCTACCTCCCAACATACCCTGCTCCAGTCCCCCCATACAATACACCCCATAACCCTCTACCCCTGCCACACACCCTATTCCCCCACATACAACCCATAATCCTCTACACCCCACAGCCTAGTCCCCGTGTTCACCCCACATACACTCAAATTCTCTAACCCCACCACACATCCTACTCCCACTGTCTCCCACATTCACACCCCATAAACTCCCTCCTAACCCCCGCACCTGGGAAGGGACCTCCTCTGGGATATACAGTGGAGGGACGGGGACCAAAGGGGTGTCAGGTACAGGAGGCACAGGGGAGTGGGTATGTGAGGCTGACAAGGGGCATGGTAAACAGCCGGCTCTAGGCTTGTGTTGTACCCTACTAGTCCCTGCGAGGCCCTGGGTGTGTGTGTGTGTGTGTGTGTGTGTGTGTGTATATATATATATATACTAGGTGCTTCATCGCGCCCTACGGGCGCTCTTCACACCGTCGCAAGGGGCTACGCCCCCTTAATCCTTGCATGCCTTTCTGGGGTTTAATATTTGTATTATATGGAGTATTACCTGCATTCCTTTGTTAGTGGTTAAATATTGCACAATGAAAGGGCGTGCGATGGTGAAGGAGGCGCAGCCCCTTGCGACGGCGTGAACAGCACCTGCAGGGCACGATGTACAGAATGTAGCGAGTGCGGGGGGGACTGCGGATGGTGTCTGTAGATGCTGCGGGTGGAGGGGAGGCAGAAGTGGGGGTGGGGCCCGGATGGGGAAGGTTCGGGAGGTGCTGCGCGTGGGGGAGGGGCAGATGAGTGGGGGATGCAGATGGGGGAGGGGTCCGGAGGCACCGCAGGTGGGGGAGGGGCAGGGGTGCCACGGGTGGGAGAGGGGCAGGTGTGGGGATGTTGTGGATGGGTGAAGGGTTCCGGAGGTGCTGTGGGATGGGAAGGGACGGGTGTGCCGGGGGTTGGGTAGGGGACCGCAGGCACCATGGGTAGGGTAGGGGCAGGTACGGGTGTTGCGGCGGATGGGAAAAGAGGTCCGGAGGTGCTGCAGGTGGTGGAGGGGCAGGTGCAGGGGTGCCATTGGTGGGGGAGGGGTGGGTGAGGGGGGGACCGCTGATGGAGGAGGGTGTCTGCAGATGCTGCGGGTGGAGGGGGGCAGGTGTGGGGGGAGACGTATAAGGGGGGTGAATGGTGGAAGGGGCCTGGAGGTGCTGTGGGTGGTGAAGGGGTGGAGGAGTGGGAGCCACGGGTGGTGTAGGGGGTCTGGAGGCACAGCATGTGGGGGAGGGGTGGAGTGCCGCATGTGGTGGAGGGGAAGGTGCGGAGGTGTGGTGCATTGGGGAGAGGTCTGGAGGCGCTGCGGGTACTGTACATGCCATAAAAGGTAGTTGGAGGGTATGCAGTAACAGGGCCAGGACAGGGGTGACAGGGTCAGTACAGGGTTGACGGGGCCAGGACAGGGGTGACGGTGCCAGGATAGGGGTGACGGGGCCAGGACAGGGGTGACGGGGCCAGGACAGGGGTGACGGGGCCAGGACAGAAATGATAGGGACAGGATAGGGGTGACAGGGCCAGGGTAGGGGCGGCAGGACCAGGACAGGGGTGACGGGGCCAGTATAGGGTTCACAGGGCAAGCACAGGGGTGACAGGGCCAGGATAGGGGTAACAGGGCCAGCATAAGGGTGACAGGGCCAGGATAAGGGTGAAAGGGCCAGAATAAGGGTGGCAGGGCAAGGCCAGGGAAATGACAGAACACAGGGCATGGGAGAGATTGGTATTAGGGACAAAACAGTGGTGACAGACAGATGTGTCTTACCGGAGTCACTGCTGCTGGCTGCTGCTGTTCCATTCCAACCTGTTGGGATCTGCTGCTGCTGGAGACTTGGCATGGCTGACTCTCTCAGGCTGGAGTCCTGCTTTCTCTGCCAGTCCGCATCCCTCCCCCCCCTCCTCAGTCACACACCGCAGACCTCGCGCAGCTGCCGGGCACTGTGGTAAGGTGAGACTGGAAATGACTGGTTAGCCCCCAGGAGATGCTGCGGCTGGAGGGAGGAGGGGGTCATAGCATGCACGTGGCGCGGACCTCACGGCTTCCGGGCACTGTGGTAAGGGGAGACTGGGAGTGACTGGTTAGCTCCCAGGAGACGCTGCGGCTGGAGGGAGGAGTGGGTCAGAGCCTGCAAGCAGCTCGGATTTCTGCAGCGCTACCCGCCAGCTAAAGTGTGTGAATGAGCTGGGCGCACTCCACTGCGGGTGGCAGCGCTGCAGCTAGCGGTGGGGTTGCCGGGGCTGGAGATAACAGAGGCAGTATGGAACCTGCACAGCGGCAGGTGCCTCACTAAACTGCAGCTAAGAAGCGTGGAGTGTGTCAGAAAGTGACGCTCCTCCGCACCAGAGAGACCCTGCTGAGTATGCCGATGTAGGGGGTCAAGCACACAGTGAGCCGGTGCCCGTCTGTCTGTATGACATACCCCTCACACACCCCCATACCTCCCAAATGTCCCGATTTTCGCGGGACAGTCCCATTTTTTGGGGTCTGTCCCGCTGTCCCACCCGCGGGTCGCAGTGTCCGGCGGTGGGGGGGGGCAGTTGGAAAGCTCCTGTACTCGCTGTTCTGCTTAGCAGAGCAGCGGTGAATAGTGGAGACAGAGGGAGAGGGGGCATCAGGGGGTACGGATTAATGGGGGGGTTCCAGCAGCAGAGCCGGATTAAGGGGGGGGGGGGGGCGGGGGATATGTTCCGTTGGCCCCACAGTTTTAGAGGCCCCCCCGGCTGGAGTAGCTCTGTCCCAGCTCAGAAGCTCCCCCCCCCCCGTCCTGCCAGCAACAGTGGCAGCATTGTGCTACAGTCAGCACACGCTGCTGCATAATGGCAGGTCTGTGGTGTTGCAGGGAGGCAGCAGTCTCCCTGCTTTCTTCTCCCTGTGCGGGTGTGTAGGGGGGAGCGACCACCTCCTCTGGATTTAGCCCTAGCTGAGGGGCCAAAATCCCATTAAAAAAATAAAAACAAAAATCGGAATTTGCATAAGGGGGCGTGGCCGCGCGGGCCGCGATTAGGCCACGCCCCCAACCCCCAGCAGGCACAGCAATGAGATAGGGCTCCCCTGTCTCAAGTGCCCTGGGCCCCCCGGACTCATAATCAGCCCCTGGGGGCATGCCAGCAGCTCACAGAGCGCTGGGCATGCCCCCTCACTGACGAAAACGGGGACCCTCCCGTGAAGCCACGCCCCCTTTTCGCTGAGTGTTTCCCTCCTTCTGCCTGGAGAAAGCTCCTGCAGAAAGCTGGGAGGTATGCAGCCCTGTCTGTGACATGCCCAATGTCCATGCTATCTGCTTCTGCTCCTAGTCTCCTGTAGATTTGGCCAGATCTCTGTGACTCATTTGAATAACTCCGCCCACTGTTGTGACTCCGCCCAGCGTTAGCAAATGAATCACAAGGTCACAGAATAGGGCTATTATATAGGAGATATATATATATATTCTGCCTTCTCTATTAGGGGCCCCACTCTCTTAAGTGCCCCGGGCCCCCCATGGTCTTAATCCGGCTCTGGTCCAACACTGTGTACGCCATTACGATTGAGTATGCGATGAGTCCGGTGGGCCTCTGTAGCCTAGAGAATCCCAATTGCAATTCCGTACAAACATGAATTATGCCCACAATATAATATCTGCATGTTGAGAAATTCAATAGATAACTCTATAGGCCCATCTGCGCCGTCACCTTCCTACTGCAGTAAAATACTCCAGTGACGCTGTAAGTGATGCTCAAGTATGGAATATCATTCAGATTGGCCACTTAAGGACAAGGCCAAACTGGACTCTGAACGTCTCACTTATGGACTGGGCTACGCTTGCATGGCCAGTATAACTTACAGTTGGCTAAGGTAAACTGTTGATAATTATTACTGCATTTTAACTGAGAAACCCATTTTAAGAAAGGCCTACAGCAAATCGAAACAAATTCCTAGTATACGCATGTATTACCTAGCCAATAAAGCTAATTCTGATTCGAGATGGAGCCGCGCTCACCTGAGGTGGTTCCGTGCACACCCGGCGTGACTAGGTGATCCGTCCTAGTCACTCTGGGAGTGCACAGAGACACTCCCATTCAGAGCGTCTCCATCCGGGCGCACAACGGAGACGCTCTCCCATTCTAGTGACTAGTGTGGCCTCATCTGTACCTCGATTCAATGGGAGTATTGATTTTTATGATATTCAAATGAAAATTGTTTTATTTTTCATATATATGATTGATACAGGTCCCATATAGGACCAAATTGTGCTATCGTCATAAAATACATTGTGGATTTCCAAGCCCTGAGGTTTTTTTTTGTTTGTTTTTTCATTTTCTTATACAGCCCCCAAAACTGATGTCCAGGCTAGACTTCAAATATCTAATATCTAGTGGGCCATTTATCAATCATTTCATTTGTAATGCAATCTCGGCGCAGTGTTAGCACCCAAGATCGCATTACAGAATGAACGGGCTCCAAAAAAAGCTTGTTCCTGCGATATGCCTGCTTCTAAGATGAAACTCCTGCGCATGCATGGTCGGATGGCCAGAGAAGTGCAGCAGCCAATGCCAGGGAGTAGGGAGGCCAATCCCGGGATTCTGGCCCAAAAATGCTGGGATTTGAATCCCGGGATTAGAGCCTCCAATCCCGGGATTTACAGGATTAGATTGTGCATGTGCAGCGAGGGAGGGTGGGTGTAAGTAATACTTACTATTAGGCGGGCAGGAGCCATGAACACACAGACCGCGCCGGCGGCATTTCAAATGTAGCGTCAGCCGCCAGCCAATCAGGCCTGGTGGACCGGCAGCCAATCAGGGAGGCCACAGCAGCGGCTCCTGATTGGCTGCCGGACTGCCCGTTCTGATTGGCTGGCGGCCAGTGCTACAATTTGAAAGGCTGCTGGAGCGTTCAGGCTGTGTGTCCATGGCTGCCACCCACCTAATTATTAGTATTACTTACACCCGCCCTCCCTCACTGGCACTGATCCCTACAGCCTCCTTCCCACTTTCTACACCCACCCTCCGGCGCTGCTCCCTATACCCTTCTTCACTGCCATCCACATCCACTCTCTCTGATCCCTACACTGATCTATACTGCAATCCCAGGAATCCCGGGATTAATCGTTTTTCAATCCCGAATCCCGGGATTGAAAAAATGGCCCGGGACTGGCCTCCCTACCGGGAAGGGTTGTGGAACCCATAGGCTACAATGGGCTAACGCCATCTTTAGATGTTACCTGTGGGAGCCAACCTCTGGAATGCGAATTTGGTAATTCTGGCAGCATGATTTACCCCATAGAAACCTACGGGGCTTGCGACTGATATTGGAAATAGAGTGATCACAGCAGGTATCAGAGATATCTGCTGCGGTCCCTCAGTCATACAGGTGGTACTAAATATTTTCGGTTACCCCCTGAAAAGGGGTGTTTTTAGGTAATAAGCCACAAATATTTATGGATAAATGGCCTCCTTAGTAAGGAAATAAATTGTGGAGCTATACATCTGAAAGACCTGGCCAAGTGGTGGTGATATTGGATAAGTTAAAATCAGATAAGCCTAAATGTCTTTATTGAAAAGTAGGTGCTCATTTGCCTGTGTAAAAATGAAATTGTGAAACAAGGGACAAGGATCACATACACTGGGTAAAAGTTCCAAGTGAAAGGTTTATTTTCCACAGCTTTCCACAGACTGGCAGATCTTAGCAGAATGTCAGCAGTTTACAAGCAAGTCACAGGTCACATAACAGATCACAGCAGGTCTTGTGCAAACAGTGTGTAAACTTCTCCAGAGACCACTCAGTTCCAGAACCCATAACAGAAACTACCCTCTGGCCTATCACCTGGGCTACTAGTTCACCATCAGGAGCTCTGTTCCTTTTGTCTAATACCTTTTTAAAACAATCTGACAGGTGTCTGCAATCATGCTTGCTGTTTCCTAGACTTGACCACACTGAATACCTGGCCTGGATTCTTTCCAACCACACCCTGCTGTTCTATATCCATGCAAGGTATGTTCATACGATGCATGCGAGGTATGTTCACAATATATACAGTATATGTAGTACTCAGAACTATAAACTGTAGCCAAATGCATCTGTAACTTAAGACCTCTTTGGTCTTATATGACATCTCTAAAAGGTGTTCCTCCAAATCATAATGTGTATCTCCACATCAGGGTATAGATGACCATCCATACGTGAGGCGTAGGAATCTTCAAGATCGGATTGGCAGACCGAGAAGGCAGCAATCAGGAACGGAGTGATCACTACAGCCACCACCTGTAAAACCATGAGCAGCTCTAGAGAGGCAATTGCCCATTATTCCCCGTTGCCATCTCTCACTGAATGTTGCACAGTATGTAGCTACAGGCCTGGTGCGTGTGAAGGCCACAGAATCCAAAAATGTATGTGGCTTTCCCACCCGTCTACTTTACCTACATTTACATATCTGTACTTGCGCTACAGCTGAGATCTAAGATGTGCTGGCTTGTGTCACCATACAGTATTAAAAAGCATCATAATTTGCTATTACTGGTATAATACATTTATTTATTCTGCAAAGATGGGAGGATGGGCCATAGAGCTAAGTAGACAGAACAGCGACAATGGGGGAGATTTATCAAAGCTTGTGTGAGAAATAAAGAAGAGAGGGATAAAAAAAAAGTACCAATCAGCTCCTGTCATTTTTTAAATAGAGGTTACAGATGTAATAAGCCTGGAGAAGTGATAAAGTGGAAGGTGATAATGCACCAGCCAATCAGCTTCTAACTGTTAAGTTACAGACTGGGGAGCAGATTTATTAAGCCTGGTGAAGTGATAAAGGGGAAGCCAATCAGCTCTTAACTTCCATGTTACAGGCTGGGTTTGAAAATGGCAGTTAGGAGCTGACTGGCTGGTGCGTTATCACCTTCCACTTTATCACTTCAGCAGGCTTAATAAATCTGCCGCTGGGTTTGTAAAAAATGTCAGGAGCTTATCACATTCCACTTATCACTTCTCCAGGCTTAATACAATTTACCCCACAGCCTGTAACATGGCAGTTAGAAGCTGATTAGTTAGTACTTTTTCTCTCTACAAGCTTTGATAAATCTTTCCCAATGTCCTGTAGGGATTAGGGCAAAAAATGTAAATAAGGGCCTGAGACAAGTTCTTTTTTCTTTTCTTTCAGAGAGCACAGTGCATCTCAGCTATTAGATTTAGGCTAACACAAGACCAAGAGCTGGTGAAAATATGTGTACCCTCTTTTAGGGCGAATGCAAATTTTACCCTTACCATTAGCTGTCATGCCAAGGGTCACCTCACCACTAACATGTTATCCACTCCACAGGCAGGGAACATGCTCCAACAGACGGCGAGTCAAAGTTATTCTATACTAGGAAGTTCGTGATGTCGCCCTGACTGGAATTTGATATAGCTGCACAGTGAGACTGCTTTGCATGAAAGAAACGGTGAATTATCAGCTCCCAGAAAACTTTGCATAAAACAAGAGTCTTACAGTTCCAGCCTTGGCTACAAAACACCTATTGTTATGTATACATATATTTAAAGGAGAGGAAAAAATGATTAAGCACATTATTTTAACTCTTTGATTGGTAATGTCACCCACACCATACACTGAGTTGTGAAGGTCTCTTAACAGAACGGTGTTTTATTCTAAAATCCCTAAACCAGGGTTTGGTGCCTAATGAAAAGTTAGCTGGGCTCCGCTGCCCCCTCCGCAACAGAACAAACTGGCCCTGAAATTTGCACTGGAATCTAACAGCAGCCAAGGACCCCGAGATTCAGCTGAAACTTGTGAGGGGGACACATACAGTATGGTGAAAAGGCAGAAAGAACAAAAGGCAGAGCTGATGAGGGGAAGTGAGCCAAATGTTGACCGCAGCAGGGATGTATATTATATTAGTGAGTCAGGCTTCTTGTATGAAGATGCAAAAATATACTTGTCAACTCTCCCTGAGTGTCAGGGAGACTCCCTGCACTAGTAGCATGGTAACTTCACGGTGTAGCATACATGATACAGGGAGGCACTGTGGCCATACTGGGAGGTGGGGATTTTATTGGAGGGAGCCTTCACGATTTATTTGCCCCTGGGCGCCCTCAAACCTTAATCTGACTCTGATTATTATGATTCCTATGGCTACATGCATTACCAAATAAGGTTTCTCATGGTCACTTATATGGAATCCCATGTAAATCACAATGCATAACCAATCCCTGAAAAGTAGCTCTTACTAACTAGTATATCTTACTAACTGCTTCAGGGCTCATTTACATTTGGACATATTTTTATGACACGCTTCTCCTGAGAAGCCGTACACGTCCACTTTAACGCCGTGCTTATAGGTGTTGCTTTCACAAACTCCTTGAAATAGTTTTTCAAAAAGTAGGCAAGTGTGTGCAGAAACCCCTGGAGTCATTAGGCAGTGTGGTGTATATAGTTCCCATTGCTGTATATGTGTTCTGGTGGAAGGTTACAACAGATCTTATTTTGTATTTGTATTAGTTGGTGTATGAACCAAAAAAACCTCTCTTCACTCAAAAGAGTGGGTGTACCCCGCGCTTGACAGAGCTGGTTCTCCTAAGCAGCTGTAGAAACCTTAGACAGTCACTCCAAATTAAACATAAAACACAATAGTACTAGAAGTACCAATACAGCGCTGAGAATAATTGTTGCAGACAGGTGGGAAGGATTAATCAACAATTTAATATAAATTAAAATTTAAAAATGGGTATAATAATGTCTAAATGACAATTAATACACATCGAGAGCAGTTAAAAAGCCATGGCTCATTTAGGACAGCCAAATAGAATCAGCAACAGGACAGGGATTTTTTAATATCCAGTGGTTGGTGGACCTCAATTTTCCTTTTACCATAAAGGATGTACGTCTCTCCACAAATAGTTACCAATCCTGGAGGTACACTTGCAGACTTCCCTGATGATTTCTCAGCAAATGAGGATGGCAGCACATCAGTTGAGGGAAGTGGGTTAGTCCTCCATTAGCAGTAGGATGGTTGTGGAAAAATGGTTCCAAGTTTCTTTAAAGGTCCACCGTCCAAATGATCCTGGATGGTCTATGTCCCAGTGTCCAACAGGTAAGTGCTTACGCGTTTCGCTGTCTTCAGGGGGCAGCTTTGATAAAGCTGCCCCCTGAAGACAGCGAAACGCGTAAGAACTTACCTGTTGGACACTGGGACATAGACCATCCAGGATCATTTGGACGGTGGACCTTTAAAGAAACTTGGAACCATTTTTCCACAACCATCCTACTGCTAATGGAGGACTAACCCACTTCCCTCAACTGATGTGCTGCCATCCTCATTTGCTGAGAAATCATCAGGGAAGTCTGCAAGTGTATCTCCAGGATTGGTAACTATTTGTGGAGAGACGTACATCCTTTATGGTAAAAGGAAAATTGAGGTCCACCAACCACTGGATATTAAAAAATCCCTGTCCTGTTGCTGATTCTATTTGACTGTCCTAAATGAGCCATGGCTTTTTAACTGCTCTCGATGTGTATTAATTGTCATTTAGACATTATTATACCCATTTTTAAATTTTAATTTATATTAAATTGTTGATTAATCCTTCCCACCTGTCTGCAACAATTATTCTCAGCGCTGTATTGGTACTTCTAGTACTATTGTGTTTTATGTTTAGTTGGTGTATGAATCTATTTCTGTGTTCTTTAGTTTCCTGTTCTTCTCCAGTAAAGAAGCATGCAACACTCCCTGTGTCCTGGTTACATTAAATACTCTTATTTAAATATAAGTAACAGATTTAACACTGGCGACGAGGATTAAACTGTTCTTTAGCATGGCTCCAGGTATCAGTGGAGCACCAGTGGGCTGACACAGCACAATTGTGGGGTGCAAACAGGAACAACTCATTCAGACTGCCAGCAGCACCTAACTTGAATAAAAGGAGCACGTGAGTTATATATCTTCATTTTCTAAGGAAGGCAGGATTAAGTATAAAGAAAAAAAAATGTCAGGATATATTGGCACAATAGCTGCATTTGATGGTATTATAGAGGACTGGGCTACATATATTGAGAGAGTGGAGTTGTATTGTGTTGTTAACGCAGGAAGGTTCCAGTATTACTCAGTGTAATGGGTGCCCAAACATACATTCTGCTGAGGAGTTTAATAGCACCTGAGAAGCCAGCCAACAAGTCCTTTACTGACATTGTGGACATTTTACAAAAGTATTTAAACCCTAAACCAGTGGTTACCAAACTTTTGTGAGTCACGGCACCCTGGAGTGTCAGATTTTTTTTTCACGGCACCCCTAGGCCACAAGTTTCTTATTGAGAAATTTAGAAAAAAATATTAGATTAAGTAAATTATTTTTATATGTCATCCTTAGGGTCAGTTGTGTGGTGAGGGACAAGATTTGCTTCTGTATGTCCACTTATTTTATAATTGGCAGCCACCAGCACTGGTTTTGCCTATTAAATTGACAATAAATAGTTTGAATTGGTCCTTGACAACCAACCTGAGGCACCCCTGCAAGTGTCCCGCGGCACCCCAGGGTGCCACGGCACACAGTTTGGGAACCACTGCCCTAAACCATTAGTGATTGCTGAAAGATTCAGGTTTCACAGAAGGAATCAATCTGAAAGTGAAAGTATTTCTAAATACATTGCAGAGCTGAGGAAGTTATCTGAACACTGTGCATTTGGAGCAGGGTTATCAGATGCTCTAAGAGACCATTTAGTTTGTGGGATGAAAAGTGCAAGTACACAAAAGAAATTGCTGGCTGAGCCTGACCTGACCTTAGAGCAAGCACTGTCCATAGCTATTTCACTGGAGAACGCAACCAGGGATGCATCAGAATTGCAGCAAAAGGCACCAGAATGTACTCCCAATCCAGTTTATTGGTATCAGAAACAGTCCTGTGTTTGCTGTGGGAAGTCCTCACATGATGCCAGTCAGTGCTGGTTTAAAGACAAAGTGTGTAGAAAATGTAAGAAAAGAGGACCTATTGAAAGGGTGTGCCAGTCAGGGAAAACACCAAACCGCTCACAAGTATCCAAAGTTCCCGGGAGAAAATATACAACATCCCAGGTGCATAAAGTAGCCAACAATGAATCAGACTCTACTGATAGTACTGGTACAGAAAAAAGGGTTATGCAGCCTAGAGATGCACTCTATGACAGCAAAAGAGCGTCAAGTGATTTGGGTCACTTTGGAAGTAGCAGGTATTGACTTAAAAATGGAATTAGACACAGGCTCTGCTCTGTCAGTGCTAAATGCAAGTGATTACAAACGTCTGTTTGCTGCTATTCCTTTAAAGAAAACATCCGTAACACTCCGCACATATACGGGTGAACTGGTGTCCCCATTGGGAAAAATAAAAGTTTGTGTGAAATACAAAGGCAATACTCATAAGCTGTACTTGTACATACTTCCACATGGTGGACCAGCTTTATTGGGCCGCGAATGGATAAGGAATATCCAACTTGACTGGCATTCCATTCACAGGCTACAATCTACTGCATCTGATGTATCCAACAATGACGCAGCTATTAAGGAACTTTCTAAATTGTTAGCTGCCGCACAACCCATTTTCCAACCAGGGATAGGCACGTTAAAGGACATTAAGGCCAGTATAGAGTTGGATCCACATGCCGTTCCAAAGTTTTGTAAAGCTCGCACAGTACCTTATGCCATCCGACCAGCGGTTGAGGAGGAACTGCGGAAACTGGAAGACTCTGCTATACTCTTCCCAGTGGAATGGAGTGAATGGGCTACGCCCATAGTTCCGATAGTAAAGAAAGACAAAATGGGAAGTATCCGTATTTGCGGAGATTTCAAAATGACAATAAATCCAGTACTACGGACTGTGCAGTATCCTTTGCCTAAAACAGAGAACATCATTGCAGCTCTCTCAGGGGGTGACCACTTCTCCAAAATTGACCTAGCTCAAGCGTACTTGCAAATGGAAATTGAGGAGGCATCTAAGAAATATTTAACCATCAATACTCACAAAGGTTTATTACAATATAACCGTCTGGTGTTTGGACTTTCTTCTGCCCCAGCATTATGGCAGAGAGCAATGGATCAAGTCCTACAAGGAATACCAGCTACGCAATGTTACCTGGATGATATAATTGTAACAGGCAAAGATGATGTGGACCATTTAAATAATTTGGACAAAGTATTAACCCGACTACAGGAATATGGACTCAGAGTAAATAAAGATAAATGTGCATTTTTCCAAGAAAGCATTTCCTATTGTGGACATGTGATTGATAGAGAAGGCCTGCACAAATCAAATGATAAAACTGAGGCAGTACTACAAGCACCCTAGCCACAGTCTGTGTCACAACTGAGATCTTACCTGGGCCTAGTTAATTATTATCACAAGTTCTTACCAGACCTCTGCACAGTAATACACCCGCTAAATGCCCTACTACAGAAAAATGCACGATGGAAGTGGACAAAAGACTGTGAGAAAGCATTCTCAGAAACAAAAAGATTGATTACATCTGATAAAGTCCTTACTCATTTTGATCCGAAACTACCCATCAGGCTGGCGTGTGATGCGTCACCGTACGGCATTGGAGCAGTGTTATCACATCAACTGAGAGATGGTAGCGAGAAGCCAATAGCGTTTGCTTCACGGTCTTTGACAGTGGCAGAGAAGAATTATGCGCAAATTGACCGAGAGGCCTTAAGTTTAGTATGGAGAGTCAAGAAATTTCATAAATTTTTGTATGGGCAAAGGTTTACATTAATTATGGATCATCAACCACTGGTATCAATTTTTAACCCCCACAAGGGAGTCCCAGCCAATGACTGCAGCTCGGCTTCAACATTGGTCATTATTCCTGGGTGCTCATACATATGACATTGAGTTTAAAGGAACAAAACGACATGGCAACGCTGATGGTCTGTCGCGTTCTCCCTTGCCCAAAAGTGAGGAGGACAGTGATGGAGACCCCCTGGAAGTGTATCACAATATGTTGATGGAACAGCTACCTATTACCAATGCCACGATCAATCGGGAAACAAGGAAAGACCCGGTACTATCAAAAGTAATGGACTTAACTCTCAAAGGTTGGCCTAAACATGGCGATGCTCAATATTACGGGTTTTCGGGCAGGAGAGATCAGCTTTCTGTCTGTCAAGGAACTCTATTGTGTGGGTCACGAGTGGTAATACCACCTAAACTGCGAAACAGAGTTTTGGAAAATATGCATGAGGATCATCTAGGCACAGTAAAAATGAAGAATCTTGCTAGAAGCTATGTGTGGTGGCCAGGAATCGATGGTCAAATTGAAACTTTGACAAAAGGGTGTGAAGGATGTAAAAGAGTTCAAAATGCACCACCTTTAGCCCCGTTACACCCCTGGGAATGGCCTTCATCTCCATGGCAGCGGGTACATATTGACTTTGCTGGTCCATTCATGGATTGTATGTTTCTTATTGCAGTGGACGCTCATTCAAACTGGCCAGAGGTAATAAAGATGAAATCCACTACTTCTGAGAAAACAATTGCTGTGCTGCGAACCATCTTTGCTAGAAATGGTCTACCGGAGCAAGTGTGCAGTGACAATGGGCCACAGTTTGTGTCCATGGAATTCAAAAAGTTCATGCAAGACAATGGAATTAAACATTTTACATCAGCTCCACACCATCCAGCCACTAACGGTTTGGCTGAGAGATTTGTCCAAACATTCAAAAAAGCTATCAAGTCCATGCACCATGAACATCTACCTTTGCAACACAAGATTGACAACTTCTTGTTTATATATCGTAGGACTGAGCACTCCACTACCGGTCAGCCTTCTGCGGTGCTATTTATGCAACGGAACTTACGGTCTCAGTGGGACTTGATAAAACCGGATGTAAGGTACATAACAAACAGTTTCAATCAGTTTATCAGAAACCTACTCGGTTCTTTCACATTGGCCAAGAGGTTCTGGTCCGTGATTATAGAGGAGACAAATGGCAACCGGGAATAGTTTCTTCCAAATCCGGCCCTCTGATGTACGTGATTAAAGTTGGAGGAGAATTGTGGCGTCGCCACATTGATCAAATCATTGAGGCTGGGAGTCAAACTGACTGTACGTCGACAGCTGGACATAGTCAAGCCAGTGATGTGGGGGTTTATGTATACCCCTCTGGAACTGATACAGAGATTGTTCCTGACACTGTGGAGGAAATGTACCCCTCTGGGTCAGATACAGAGACTGTTCCCAAGCCTGTTATGGAGTCACCTGAGCATGAGGTTCCCTTAGTAACAACTGATCCTGAACCTTCTAGTGTGATTTCTGTGGAGCTGCCAGTCACTCTGGGAGTTAAACATCGGTATCCAGACAGAGTTTGTAAGGCACGTCAAAGGCTTGATTTGTAGCCTCCTGGGGTAACGTATACATTGCTTCGTGCTAACATTTTCATGTCTGTATTTATCTAAGTTGGGAGGAGTGTGGTGCATATAGTTCCCATTGCTGTATATGTGTTCTGGTGGAAGGTTACAACGGATCTTATTTTGTATTTGTATTAGTTGGTGTATGAATCTATTTCTGTGTTCTTTAGTTTCCTGTTCTTCTCCAGTAAAGAAGCATGCAACACTCCCTGTGTCCTGGTTACATGAAATACTCTTATTTAAATATAAGTAACAGATTTAACAGGCAGGATGGTCATCACTAACTTACAAACACCTGCTGGAATCTATGGGGGTCATTCTGACCCGATCGCACACTGCAGTTTATCGCAGCACAGCGATCGGGTCAGAACTGTGTAAGCGCCGGCGCTGAGCTATGATCGCCTCTGCCTGATCGACAGGCAGAGGCGGTCGCTGGGCAGGGGGGCGGAACGGCGGCATTTGGCCGCCGTTCCGTGGGCGCGGTCTGGCCAACGCAGGTGTGGCCGGACTGTGCAGGGGGCGACAAGTAGCTCCGGCCAGCACGCTAAAGCTGAGCTGGCCGGGAGCTACTCCTAAAGTGCAAAAGCATCGCCGCTGTGCGATGCTTTTGCACTTCTGCGGGGGAAGAGGAGGTTCTGACATGCGGGGCAGGATAGCCCTGTGCCGGGCGCATGTCCCCCGCATGTCTATTGTCATGATCGTAGCCCTGCAAAATTTTGCAGGGCTCTGATCAACTCGGAATGACCCCTGTCAAAGTCGAAAAATATCATGATTCACTATTGCCTTGTACTAACCCCAATGCACGTGCCCGCTGCTCGT
Source organism: Pseudophryne corroboree (assembly GCF_028390025.1). Lineage (NCBI taxonomy): Eukaryota > Metazoa > Chordata > Amphibia > Anura > Myobatrachidae > Pseudophryne > Pseudophryne corroboree. Next base: position 80,684,513 of record NC_086451.1, read on the forward strand.
GCACCGACTCCCCCGTGCGTACGCATCCCCTCAGGTTGCGTAAGGGACGCTCCAACGTCGCCTGCGCATGGGGATGTGTAGTTACGGTGGAGTTTGTGGGCTTGTAGCGGGCGACTCGATCGCAGCATATTTTACCTTTATAGTGTGTTTTGTAGATAATATTCCCCTTAATAATGTCTGCAAGTATGTTTAGTGTAAATGGTTCAGGGACTTGGGAATTCCTCTTTGCATAATACGTAGGGTCTGACAAAGGTTGAACAGTGGTGTCTAGTACCTAACTGAAGAGTATTTTATTAGAAACAATCCGGTGTTGGTTAGGAAGAGATTAATCGCTCCTGCGTATAGTTATGTCTATGAGTAGTTTATGGACATTTACTGTATTTGCAGTTCATTATCCATGCGGCGGGAATCCTGAGGATACCTCCCATCTGAGCAGTTTGAAATAGTCACAGCCCACCTGTTCGAATCCACCTATGACCTTTTGTTATAATGCAGAGGGACATTCCCGTGTCCAATGAACAATGAGATTATAGGACCATTGTATTGTACAGTATACTGTGTATATAAAGACCCCCATAGCCAGACCACTTCTCTCCACAAACGTTTTCCCAGTGATGACTGAGAGCTGGTTTCCAGATAGCGCCTGCGAGTCATTCCCACGTGTGTTAGTTTCTCTGTGGCCATTTCGTTACTCTGTGTGTATGCTATTGTTCTCTTTTTGTTATCCTATAAGTATTTGCCATTTATTCTCTTTGTGTTTATTCTATTTGTGATCGTTCGCTAGTGTTTATATTTCTGTTTAGTTATTGTGTTTAGGTATTAATGTTAGGTCTGTAGTGTATAAGCTGTAAACTGTTTTTTTTCTTTTCCCTTTTTACTTACTAATATCGTCTATAAAGGTGTTGGAACCTTAGCAAGTAGTGTGTGTTTTACTAGTTATTATATAGGGTTTCTGAGCGTCTCAATCGCTCAAACAGCTTTCATATCATCCAGGTTAATCAGCGTTACATTGTGGTAATATTACAGTACTAAGGTTTACAGCATAAGCATACCCTTTCAGTGTGTTGTTAACAAGATTTTCTGTGTGTAATTCAGTGAGCGTCAGCGCCGCTCGTATCCTACTCTCGCGGTACAGCGTCCGCTACGCCAATAGCGTAGCATTACGGTACTCGGGCCGCCTATAGCGTGCTCGATACTAAGCGTAAGTCGTGAGCGAATGTGCCGCTCGTGCATCTCGACCACGGCCTAGCGTCTGCTACGCTAAGTGCGTACCATTACGGCACTTCGTGCGCCTATTGCGTACATTGTCTATAATAAGTATATAGCTTATGTTAAAAGGTAAATATTTAGCTTTATCAATTGGGGGCTAGTCCGGTCCACCTCATATCCGCAGTCAGGCGAAAACACGCAGACTTTATCGATCAGCAAAGGGCGGATAGGTAGTATCCTGCAGTGCTGATCGGATGTGCGTCTGCGTCTGATTCTCTTGGTTTGTAGGGATGCTGGTGGAATCCGAGGAAGGTAAGAACATACAGCTATTGTTTTAAATCTGTTTTCTTTCTTTCTCTCTCTCTCTCTCTCTCTGTTTGGCGCCAATTGCGCACACAATACACGCACACACACCTGTATTTTTATTTTGTGCATTTTCGCATAGTCACTCTCTTGTTGCCATAAGAATTGATTGTTAGACACGTGCTGAGGAAATTTGGTGCTATTCAGTTAATATTATAAGGAATAATATTTTAAAGGAGTAATTATAAAAAGCACGCACGCAGCATAGCAGATACTGTGTGGTGCTCGGTAAGCGATTACAGTTGAACATTGTTTACATTTATAGAACAGTGTTATTTGCGTTACTGTGAGCGTATCTGGACTTTGTGCATACGTGTCTCGGGCAACGTGCGAGATTACGTACATGACGCAAAGGCGTACACACGTAGCGTATATTACGCAACCTGCGTACAGATACGCCCACTAAACTCAAATCACACGATAGCATTGTTTTAGTGTGGGCGGTATAGTAGCCACGCGATAATAGCACAAGTTTGTTCAGTGTCCAAAAGTTTTAGTTTAAAGAGAACCTTTTTCTATTGCAAAACCCGGGGATTGAACTGTTTGCCTGAATGAAAGTAATTTCTGTACAGAAAAATCAGTGTGCATATGAGTGAATAGGAGTGAGTGTGCAAATAAAGGTATTCTTTTGTGAACCCAGAAATCGGGATCCCGTCGGAGACCACATCAGGTGAGTGGACACTTGGTGGCGTGGGACTGGCTTGCCCACGTTAACATTATATAAGGTAAAGTAGCAAGTAGTAAGGTTAGAAAGCGCAGCCCGGGGGGTTGGCGTATTACCCATATTCCGTTCAATAATAAAGCTCCGGCTGAAGGTTTCGCAGCCTAAACAACCGATTCCGTTGGACGTACAGCGTATAAATAATAGTTATTTATACGAAGTGCGACTGTACCGCATGGAATTGTGTGCATTAGTTTGTTACCTTGATACCCATTAAAAATTTGCTGTGGGATCATAAACGCTATTTGTACATTCTAACGTGATTTGTGTAGGTTTTTGTTATTTTAAGGGAGTTTCGCTGTTCACTCAGGAAATCTCCAACAACCAATACTTACTGGGGAGGGTGGCATACTCCCACAAGCCCCAGTAAATAGCGGTTCACAGGGGCCCTGGGTTGAGTACAGCAGCGCTAAAGCAGTTTCTGCGTGTATTGGTCAACGTGGGCGTGAGTGAGTGAAGGCACTCGTTGAACTTTCACCGTCGCCTTATCTCGGGAAACTTGGTTTGTTTTGTAAGAATTCGCTGAGACAGCAATATCTGCAAACGATGGGGGCCAGTTGCTCAAGTGAGGGACGACCAACAAGGGTTCACGTTGGTGTTTGTTGGCCCAAAGGGTCAGCACGGTATATAATGTGTGAGAAATACGGATCACACACACAGGTATTATGCAAAGAATGGGAACGAATGACTGAGGATGATGGAGAACAGTTCCCCAGGGTGGGCAGTTTGAATCCTGAGGTATTGCAAAATCTAAGAAAAAGGATAAGTTTAATAAAATCTGCAAAACAGAGGATTAGACATTATGATTGTTCACATTTATGGCAACAGGAAAGTGAGATACAAAGGGAATTAACTTACACAGGTTGTTCTCACTCTAATAGGAAACATATGGCAACTGGAGAACAAATGGCTGCAGAGAATGACATACTGGGATATGATGATAATTGTGCACTTAGTAACTGTATTAGTAATGATAACAGTAAATGTGATAAATGTAATAATTGTAATAAAGGTAATAATGATAGAAGGAAAACTGATAAATATACAAATTCTAACCCGTGCAAGTCGCACCCCATGTTAAACTTCCTTCATTATTACAAGCAAGAAAGTGAGCCCAGCACGATGTCGGCACCTCTTCCAGCAGCCATCATACGAGACACCCAGGTGGGCACGGCCCAATCGGTAAAGGCAGTAGTCAAGCCCCCTAACGGAGGGTCAGGTGAGGTTGTGTCCACAGGTAAGTATGGTATTGTATATCATGCACAGACAACTGCACCTCACATTGTAGAGTCAACACAAGATGGTGTAATTGAACTAAATCCTGTCAGGGTGATCACAGCCCCCAATAGGAGTACTGACGCTCAGGGAATCACTCCCGTCAGAGACATTGCTATGCATTGTCCCTGGTCCCGGATGGAATTGAGGACAATTATGTCTGAATTCCCTGATCCCAGGAGAGATCTAGCCGCATGTCAGAGGTTTATTAAAGAACTGGGTAACTCCTCAGAACCCACTAACAAGGATTGGCAGACCGTACTGCGGGCATGTTTGCCCTCCACTATTGACCCTTTGAAATTCATTTCTGATTGTAGGTTAGACAAAGTGAGACCTCTCACTGATGCATACAATCAGGAAAATATTAAGCAGATCAACATTCAATTAGGAGTATATTTCCCAGCTGTTGTTAAGTGGAACAACATCTTCTCCATAAGACAAAAAGAAGGTGAAACTGCTCCTAATTATTTCAATCGAGCACTGCAAGTAATGGCTAGATACACTGGGGTCGCGGACATTGAGGAAAATGTACATCATAGAGAAGTAGTGGTTTATGTATTAATGGAAGGTTTAACAAAAGTGTTGAGAACAAGGGTACAGACCACTCAACCTAACTGGAGAAATATCTCGGTGGCTGCATTAAGAAAGTCCGCTGTTGGGCACGATCGAAATATCAGCAAGCACAGGGAGTCACAGGGGGGGTAAGAAGCCCCAGACCCCTGTGGGTAAGTCGAATGTGTTAAGATGTTATAGTTGCCAGAGGGAAGGTCATTTTGCACGAAATTGTAGGTTTTGAAGACACACACAAGGTAGATAAACCCCCTAGACAAGAACACGAGCAGAGTTATGACACTCGAAAGTGTAATCAGGGATCACATATGACGAATTTTTGGGCCGCACCTGTAATTTGCAGCCAGTAAAGTTGATCATTAGCCTTGATAGTAAGCCTGAGTTTACAGTCAATGTAATTGGGAGGTCAGTTCCTCGTAGACACAGGGACAACCGGGTAAACTTTGTAATTTATCTTTAAATGTTTTCTTCTCATCTGTAACTTTCACCAGCAGACCTCAAACGTCACATGACTACTTGGTCTTTTCAGAGGTCTACCTAACCCCAGTATGTCTTACCAGCATCATTGTGTTTGGCCAGACGCAAAGGGTGGAGCGGGGAAATACTGGTGGGGGGGAGACTATGCAGAGATACTGGTGGACATGTTGATGCGACAGCCTGCTGATGAAAATCTGATAATGTTTTTTTTTCTCTTGTCAAATTGTTCTCTCTCTTTTTGTTCTTTCATGTTTACGGATGGTATGTCACACATCAGTTAGACAAATGGTAATGCAAGATTTTATGCTCCTTACAGAAGGATCGCTGATTTGGAAAGAATATTGTATCACCGGAGTGTTCGTTTTGGGAAGACTGAGAGACAGCACCTTTGAGATGACATCTGAGCAAGAAGAACAACAAGACTAGAGGACAAGTCGTCATAACAAGTTATTTCCCCCCTTCAATTATTATCTGTACCCCCATTACAACTTTCTCTTTCTCCTCCTGTAAGATGGACTCGGCCCAAGAGACTGCAGTCCGTGTTTTCCTGTTGACCCTGTTGTTGACCAGAGCAGTCTGTTTCGGTGAGAGTACCAGTGAGGTCGAGAAAGGATCTGGAATGGATCTGATGATCAGGATGGAGGCGTAGAGTTCCAAGAACAACACAATCACCGAGCAAAGGCGAGTATCAGAAAACGATCTGGTAGCCATGTTATTAATAGACATTGTGAAGGATTGTTAGCTGAAGAGAATTCTATCTGTAGGAATTGTGACAACGTAGTTGAGGACGGCTGCATCAAGGAATGTCAGTCCCGTTTTAATATCAATATGGACCGGCATCCATTGAGTGACTACCACTCATTGGTGGGTAAAGTGTTAAACCAGACAGACTGTTGGGTATGCTCACAAGTACCTCAAGGTCATAGAAAGTCAGGACTAGTGCCATACCCTTTAACGGAAGATGAGGTACTTGAGTTAAAGGGTGGGAGACCGGTGGACAAGAGATTTAATATTTCTAGTCCTCCTAGTTTGAAGCTCCATCAATACCATGTAGATCGGTCCCTAATATGTTTTAACATTTCCAATCCCCGAAAGCCGGGAAATTGGGAGGTGTCATGGAACAACCAAACCATGACATTTTCACACAGAGCCGACAGAATGGCCATAGATTCAGAGCTTATACGCCACATAGCCGACAGTGGAAAATATTTCCAGTATAGGTACACTCTAGGAAATAGGATCATGCGAGTTGGAGAAGTATCACCAGGATACTGTGCACATGTCATACAGCCTGATACGTGTACTAGACAAATGAGAGAGTTAGGGATAGGACTGTTCCCCTGGAAGGTTCGTAATATGGTTATGTCATATTCTGTCCCATATGTTCTCCCCGATGATTCATATTTCATATGTGGGAGAAAGGCGTATAGGTTCCTTGCCCCAAACTCAGAGGGATTGTGTTACGTTGGAAAAGTGTTGCCTGAAGTGAATTTATGACCCGTCAATCGAGACAATGTTGTGATAAAATGTGATTCCACGGTCCGTTTCTTTCACCCGTTTCTCCTTTGATTTTCTCCGAGGTACCAAGAGATCCACCTGGAAGAAGAATGTGATGACCATTTATACAAGACCACTGATGAACTGTGTCACAGACACCTAATGAGCTTTTTAGAGACTGTAATTCTTTTTATGGACACTTGAAGAAGCTTTTGTTTGCCAATAAACCTTAAAGCTACAGTAAAGATACGACAATCCGGACAAGACGTCAGACAAGACATCAACAAGACCCCAATCGGCGACTGCATACTAAATCTCACATAGTTATATGACTGCATTTATAACGCTTGTTTCTTATCTTCATCTCTACAACCTCCAGGTAGTATCCCACATAGTCGACAGGTGATTTTCACATATTAGCATCCACATACTCTCCCCCTTCATGTATCATCAACTAATGTGCACCCCATTTGTTGTAACCAAAAGCCGAAAAGAGCTTGGTAGAGTTTGACAGCCCATCCACAGACCCTTAATACGGGATAAGAAGGATTCAAATGTATACTTCGCAATACCTCGAAGCTTGATTTAGAACACGTACGGCACGATGATACATGACCCCTCAGACATGGATTTCATACACACATGCTTTCACTATCTCATTAGGTCATATCTTTCCCACCTTCTCCTCTCCTCCCTCTACCCAATCATAAAAAGGTATGCCATGATGACATATATATTTTTCTATTTGACTTGTTTAGGAAGTGGCAGTTATTGGTGACTGCCAAAGGGTGGACTGTCAAAGTCGAAAAATATCATGATTCACTATTGCCTTGTACTAACCCCAATGCACGTGCCCGCTGCTCGTGCACCGACTCCCCCGTGCGTACGCATCCCCTCAGGTTGCGTAAGGGACGCTCCAACGTCGCCTGCGCATGGGGATGTGTAGTTACGGTGGAGTTTGTGGGCTTGTAGCGGGCGACTCGATCGCAGCATATTTTACCTTTATAGTGTGTTTTGTAGATAATATTCCCCTTAATAATGTCTGCAAGTATGTTTAGTGTAAATGGTTCAGGGACTTGGGAATTCCTCTTTGCATATTACGTAGGGTCTGACAAAGGTTGAACAGTGGTGTCTAGTACCTAACTGAAGAGTATTTTATTAGAAACAATCCGGTGTTGGTTAGGAAGAGATTAATCGCTCCTGCGTATAGTTATGTCTATGAGTAGTTTATGGACATTTACTGTATTTGCAGTTCATTATCCATGCGGCGGGAATCCTGAGGATACCTCCCATCTGAGCAGTTTGAAATAGTCACAGCCCACCTGTTCGAATCCACCTATGACCTTTTGTTATAATGCAGAGGGACATTCCCGTGTCCAATGAACAATGAGATTATAGGACCATTGTATTGTACAGTATACTGTGTATATAAAGACCCCCATAGCCAGACCATCTCACTTCTCTCCACAAAGGTTTTCCCAGTGATGACTGAGAGCTGGTTTCCAGATAGCGCCTGCGAGTCATTCCCACGTGTGTAAGTTTCTCTGTGGCCATTTCGTTACTCTGTGTGTATGCTATTGTTCTCTTTTTGTTATCCTATAAGTATTTGCCATTTATTCTCTTTGTGTTTATTCTATTTGTGATCGTTCGCTAGTGTTTATATTTCTGTTTAGTTATTGTGTTTAGGTATTAATGTCAGGTCTGTAGTGTATAAGCTGTAAACTGTTTTTTTTCTTTTCCCTTTTTACTTACTAATATCGTCTATAAAGGTGTTGGAACCTTAGCAAGTAGTGTGTGTTTTACTAGTTATTATATAGGGTTTCTGAGCGTCTCAATCGCTCAAACAGCTTTCATATCATCCAGGTTAATCAGCGTTACATTGTGGTAATATTACAGTACTAAGGTTTACAGCATAAGCATACCCTTTCAGTGTGTTGTTAACAAGATTTTCTGTGTGTAATTCAGTGAGCGTCAGCGCCGCTCGTATCCCACTCTCGCGGTACAGCGTCCGCTACGCCAATAGCGTAGCATTACGGTACTCGGGCCGCCTATAGCGTGCTCGATACTAAGCGTAAGCCGTGAGCGAACGTGCCGCTCGTGCGTCTCGACCACGGCCTAGCGTCTGCTACGCTAAGTGCGTACCATTACGGCACCTCGTGCGCCTATTGCGTACATTGTCTATAATAAGTATATAGCTTATGTTAAAAGGTAAATATTTAGCTTTATCACCCCCTATAGCCACAGAACCTGAGCAGAATAGCTACAATTATTAATAGCGAAATACACAAAAACAACCTATAAAGAAAAAGTTGCAACAACATTCCCCCAGGTTAGATTGGATTAAACAACAATCCTCTATGATTGCAGATGAATTGGAAGACCTGCATACTCACTTCCAATGCAGTATTGCACGATCCTAGTAAAGGTTTACAAAAGAAAATGATCCGGCTAGTGGACCTACCACAGGGATGGAAAGCGGGTACAGATTACATGGGTTTGGGCCTTTGTAGGAACTGGAGAATCTGTACCAGACTTGCCTACTCTCCCGGAATGGCCGGGAGGCTCCCGAAAATCGGGTGACCCTCCTGGCCCCCCGGAAGAGCAGGCAAGTCTCCCGATTACAGAGGTCCCCCCCTGCCCGGCCGCCCACTTAGCGAGTAAAGTGGGCGGTCCGGACAGGCGATGACGCGATTCTTGTTGAATCGCGTCATCATAGCCACTCCCCCTGCTGTATAGTGCCGGTAATAGCGGCATTACACAGCGGGGGCGGGGCTTACACTGGACGATCCCGTAGCCACGCCCCTGGCCGCCCCCGTCACGCCCCCGGCCCACCTGCACCACGCCTCCGGCCCGACCCCCTCTGCACTCACATCGCAGCCTGCCCCCCCCTGCCGAGCCGACCTGGCTGCTCTCTCCTGGAGAGAACAGCCAAAAAGTCGGTAAGTATGATCTGTACCCCCCCTGGCCGTTTAAACTATCTCTGATAGTAAATGAAGATTTTGGTTGCAAAGGAAGGATGCGGATTAGATGCAGGCTGTCGGGATCCCTCAGCTGTCAGAATACCAATGCCAGGATACTGCCGACATAATCAGCAGGTGTGGGGGAGGGGAGAGTAGGTTAGAGTTAGGCTGTGGGGAGGGAGGGTTAGGCAGTTGATTGACCAATTTAAAAAAATAAAGGAAACCAGCGATGGGAGCATAAACACTACACAATATAGTTTTGTTCCAAATGAGCTCTTCAACCAAATCGTATACTAATGCCCACAAAGGTGACGTTTTAGGATGATCTATTGGAGGACATCGGAGGAAATATGTACATACTGCACTTTCAGAAGAATTCCATTTTGACGGGACCGATATAGCTTGTGCAGCACACACTATGGGCCTCATTCAGGTTGGATCGCAGTGTGCGATCCAACCGCAAAAATTACCAAAAAGATGAGGGCGCATGCACCCGCATTTTCTTCGACATTTCCTCTGCCTGTCAATCAAGCAGTCACAGGGCGGGTTAGCAATGCTCCGTTTCCGAGACGGAGCGTTGAGGCGGCGGAGGCCAACAAACGAGGGGCGGTGCGGCGTGAACAGGGGCGTGGTGGGGGCGTGATTGTGGTGGCTGCATGGCGGCGGGTCTCCTGCAGGCACAGCTAAACTGCACTGGCAGGAGGCATCCTTAATTTATGCTAATAAGCAGAAATTGCAATGCGATCGCAATTTCTGTTTGTTGAAGGGGGGGATGTGGCGGTCAACATGCTGAGCGGCCTTGCCCTGCGATGGGTGGCCCCCAGCATGCTAACAATACACAAAAGTCCTGTAGTGCCATTTGGAGGATACAGGGGTGACTCCAGGTAAGCAAGCTCTTAATCTGGATATATTTTGTATGTGCCTTTATCATGTGGCCTTACATTAAGTAATTATATGACCCATAGTGGATATAATTATTATTGCTGTGTGTGAGTTTGGGGTGTGGTGCCCCCCTGGATTTGGTGTGGCTGGGCTGCCTTGGGGTAGCACACCATAATATTTATTTAGCACTTTTGTATTACTCCTATTTATTTTTCCACTAATACTACTCTTTTCAGTATTTTACTAACACCCTTATTTTTGTATCACTTTCTAACATAAAGCTCCTGTTTTTTTTTCTTATTAACACATATTAACACTTTAGTATTGCCCTGGGGTGGTTGGGCCTGAGGCAGCTTTGTGTGGTCCGCACCCTGGATTTATACTTAGTATTAGGGACCTCCAGCAATAGAGACGCCTTGAAGTGGCCAAGATCTCTAAATTTTCTATTATCGTATAGTGTACAGGTCTTGTTACTAATAGCCCTTAGGAAGTATGGAATAAGTCCTGGTGAACATTCCTATCTTAACTGAAAATTACACACTTTGATAAACAGAGACTCTGATCATTTAAGTTAATACATAACCAATTTTAATAAAAAATGATTTTGCTGCCACCCTCAGCCAGGGGCGTAGGGAGGGTAGAACAAGTGGAGCTCGAGCTCCAGGTGCCGCTGGGGACAGAATGCGCCGGCTCCCTGTAACTAGGGCCGGTGCAAGGTTTCTCGCCACCCTAGGCAAAAAATCTGCGCACTCTCCCCCCACTCCTCCCCCTCAGGTGAAAATGTGGAGGTGGCGTCTCAGAAGTTCCACAGCTGATTTTGTTAAATAGAGAACACCACCTACAAAAAAAAAAAAAAATGCTAAGCACGACTTTTGCGGGGACCCCATGTAGGCTGTATTGTGGGAAAGGGGGACAACACAGGCAGGAGATATACAGAGATATACAGCATATGGACTATAGTTGTGGGGGTGGGGGAGGGAGGGTTCTTTGCTCGGAATGTGGTTAACATCCCGACTGTTGGGATCCCGTGGTCAGGATACTGATGTCGGAATCCGAACACTTGGCGGAATACCGACACAAGCCCAGAATTGACCCTTGGGTGGTGGTCCACGTCACCACCCAAGAGGGAATATAATAGTGTGGCCAAAGGTCGCCACCAGAGCCGACGAGTGGCAACCGCAGCGAGCAAGAGGGGATTCGCTGTGCTCGCTGCTGGGATTCCGCCTGTCGGGATCCCGGCGTCGGTCTTCTGACCGCCGGGATCCCATACCGATCCTCTTTGCTCATTATGATGAGCAGATCAGATTATGCCACATTACAGTACCCTCACTTCATATTATGTCACATTACAGCGCTCTCACTTCATATTATGTCACATTACAGCGCCCCCCTACCATTATAACATCCACTACACACTGCTCTCACTGACAGTGTCACACAGCTCAGGCTGGGGATGGATCAGACCCTATTACTTAGCAGCCAAAACTAGGGAAATTGCTATGCAACTTTATAACTTGGGTCCAGGCCCCCCTAAGCCTCTGTGCCCCATAACAATGGCACCCCCTGCACCCACAATAGTTACACCCATGATTATAGGCATCAATGCAGTGACAGACCATACAATACTGACATCACTGCAGTGACCGCAATGCTGCACATTCACTGTCCCAATGACTACCATACCACATAGACAGCATGCCAGTAATTGCCGTACCACACAGAGGGGGTAATTCAGACCTGGTCGCTGGGCTGTGTTTTTTGCTGTCCTGCGATCAGATAGTCGCCTACAGGGGGAGTGCATTTTCGCTGTGCAAGTGTGCGTTCCTATGTGTAGCAGAGCTGCTAAAAATCAGTTTGTGAAGTCTCTGCGCAGCTCGGGACTTACTCTTCCAATGCGATTGAATCAGGCTGATCGGAGCCGAAGCTGACGTCAGACACCCTCCCTCAAAACGCTTGGACACGCCTACATTTTTCCGGACACTCCCTGTATACGGCCAGTTGCCCCCCACAAACAGCCTCTTCCTGTCAATCACCTTGCGTATGCCTGTGCGAACGGATCCTTTGCACCATCCCATCGCTGACCGGCGATGCCCGTTGTAGCTGTCCGACGCGCCTGCGGATTGCGGTGCATACACATGCGCAGTTTGAACCTGATCGCAGGTCCAGCAGCGATCAGATCTGAATTACCCCCAGAGAACATTCTATCATCTGCCGTATTGCACAGACTGCACACGGTATCAGTGACCACCATACCATACAGACTGCACACGGTATCAGTGACCACCATACCATACAGACTGCACACGGTATCAGTGACCACCATACCATACAGACTGCACACGGTATCAGTGACCACCATACCATACAGACTGCACACGGTATCAGTGACCACCATACCATACAGACTGCACACGGTATCAGTGACCACCATACCATACAGACGACACCTTTGGGATTGCAATACTGCAATACAGTCCACTGAGTACAAAGGCCCTCATTCCGAGTCGTTCGCTCGGTATATTTCATCGCATCGCAGTGAAATTCCGCTTAGTACGCATGCGCAATATTCGCACTGCGACTGCGCCAAGTAATTTAACAATGAAGATAGTATTTTTACTCACGGCTTTTTCTTCGCTCGGGCGATCGTAATGTGATTGACAGGAAATGGGTGTTACTGGGCGGAAACACGGCGTTTCAGGGGCGTGTGGTTAAAAACGCTACCGTTTCCGGAAAAAACGCAGGAGTGGCCGGAGAAACGGAGGAGTGTCTGGGCGAACGCTGGGTGTGTTTATGACGTCAAACCAGGAACGACAAGCACTGAACTGATCGCAGATGCCGAGTAAGTCTGAAGCTACTCTGAAACTGCAAAGTAGTTTGTAATCGCAATATTGCGAATACATCGGTCGCAATTTTAAGAAGCTAAGATTCACTCCCAGTAGGCGGCGGCTTAGCGTGTGTAACTCTGCTAAAATCGCCTTGCGAGCGATCAACTCGGAATGAGGGCCAATGTGTGCTGGGACTTGTAGTACCTCTACTGCTGGATACTTGTGGTCCCTCTGCTAGCTGGGCATAGGCATGCCAGTCAGTTACGTGTATTAATACGGGATTCACAAAATTCCCATTATCCGCAGCTGCAGTTGCCAAATGTGGTGACATGCACCAGAAACAAAAGGGGTGGGATAATTCATTGCTGACCAGGAGGAAATGGAGAGACTACAGCCAGGGAGGAGCCACCCGAGAACAGGTGCTGTGCTGTACGGGCAGGTGACATCACAGCACACGACAGTCATGTGACTGTCAGTGCCGATGCTGTATCCACGCTGAGACCAGCACCTAGAGCCAGGATGGCAGTTTAGTCATATGTGCAGGCAGTGCCGTAACTAGACATTTTAGTGCTGTGTGCAAAAAACAGCATTGGCGCCCCCCTTACGTAATATAAGGGCAGTGCGCGCCGCAGGTATGCAAAAATATATAGGGGCGTGGCTTCATGGGGAAGGGGTGTGGCCACAAAATAATACCAATTCCAATTACGGTGCACAGTAGTCTCCATTATTCAAATTACTCCACACAGTAGCGCCACTACACCATGTAGAGACCCTTTTACACATTACGGCGGACAGATTCCCCTTTTTACACATTACGGCAGACAGCGTCCCCTTTTTACACATTACGGCAGACAGCGTCCCCTTATTACACATTACGGCAGACAGCGTCCCCTTATTACACATTACGGCAGACAGAGACCCCCTTTTTACTCATTACGGCAGACAGCGTCCCGCTTTTTACACGTTACGGCAGACAGTGTCCCCCTTATTACACATTACAAGCTGCTGATGATTTTAGGGAAAGTGGGCAGTTGCGCCCTCAGGGCGACTGCGCTGTCGCGTAGTTACGGCTCTGTGTGCAGGGCAAATGCAGAATTCGTGCCGGGGTGTTTCCAAAGATGGGATGGAGACACCTATATGCTGGGTTTGTTAGTGTTTGTGTGTATGTATTTTATTTATATAAATATATATATATATATATATATACACCCCCATAAGTACACTGGCAGCAATAATTACAAGTCAGACTGTACACACACCCCGTCCTTCATGCTTAACTTACCACTGAGGTCAGCAGCAGGAACAGCACAGCAGAAAGCTTAGTACAGTAGTTCACTACTGGAACGGGAGCCGGCCGGGTGCCTAACTTAATGAAGCCCTGCCCCCTTGCAATGTGTTCTGGTCAGTAGAGAGGGGGCGGAGCCAAATGCTGAGAGAGGCGGGGCTTAAATAGCGGGTCTGGGCTGGCGACTTTATTGCATGAAAAACAATGCTAGCCTGTGGGGAAGGGGTTGGAGGGTTTGTGAGGGAGGGTTGATAAGTCCCGCGGCCTGCAGCTGCTGGCCCATTATCTAAATGGAAGGATGTCTCGATGTCTCTCAGCCAAGAGACATCCTTCTGTGTTGTTTGTTAAGTGGCTCAGCGGCGCCCTCCAGTGGCTGGCGCTCTAGGCAGCTGCCTAAAGCTGCCTAGTGGTAGCGCCGGCCCTGCCTGTAACACAGCTGAGAGACGGGATCTCGGGGTAGGGGGAGATGACTAGAAGAGACGGAAGGGGTTGCCACCACACTGCCTGCATGTTCCATGTCACTGATTGCAGTGCAGAGAGTCCAGTGCAGTGTAGTGTGGTGTGTTGTTAGGGAAGTGGGGAAGTTTGGAGGCTTGTCAGAAGATGCTTCCTGGCTGTCAGGCATTGGCGTATCTATAATGGGTGCAGTGTGTGCGAGGCACACGGGCCCCCAGGGTCCAGGGGAGCCCACACCGCACACAATGCTCCCATTTGTTTAATACTTACCTCTCTGGAGTCCCCCGTCGGAGCCATTCCTTCTCAGCAGCGTAATAGAGTTTGAACACTAGAGGGAACAAACTCTATTGCGCTTGCTGCAAACTCCAGAAAGATGGCACGGCGCCCATTTTTCCGGAGTTTTGCGCATGCGCATTAGCAAAATCTTCGGGAAAATGGCCGCCGCGCCGTGTTCCCGGTGGTTTGTGCATGCGCAATAGAGTCTGTTCTCAGACTCTATTGCGCTGCGGAGAGGGATGGCACCACCGGGGGACCCAGGAGAGGCAAGTATTAAAATACCTGTGCATCAGCCAGAGAGGAGGGGGCCCATGAAGCAGAAGGCTGCACACGGGCCTCCTCCTCTCTTAAAACGCTCCTGCTGTCAGGTATCTGCATTCAGTGATCTGGAACATGCAGGCAGTGTGGTGGCCACCCCTTCCCTTTCCTCAGTCCTTTTCTTCTACCCACGGAGGCCCAGCCTGTCAATCACATAGAAGCTCTGCCCCTCCAGGCTAGAACGAGGAGCTGCTGCCCACTTGGTGAGAATTAATGTGTGTATACTGTATGTATGTATATGTGTATGTATGTATGTATGTGTTTATGTCTGTGTATACTGGGTGTTTATTTGTATATGTCTGTGTTTGTGTGTGTAAATGTGTTTGTTTGTTTGTAAATGTGTGTATACAGTATGTCTGTGTGCATATGTGTGTTTATGTGTATACATGTATGTGTGTGTTTATGTGTATATATCTTTGTATACAGTATATGTGTGTGTATATTTGTGTTTGTGTGTGTATATATCTGTGTATATGTGTGTGTTTATGTATGTCTGTATATCTGTGTATATATTTGTGTGTTGTGTGTGTGTGTGTGTGTGTGTGTGTGTGTGTGTGTGTGTGTGTGTGTGTGTGTATATATATGAGTGTGTGTATGTGTGTGTTAATATATGTCTGTGTATATCTATGTATATTTGTGTGTATATATGTGTGTGTGAATATATCAGTGTATATGTGTGTGTTTATGTATGTCTGTGCCTAAATGTGTGTGAATCTATGTATGTATGTATGTATGTATGTATGTATGTATGTGTGTGTGGTGGTAGGTGAGAGCGCCGTGACATGGCCCTGCTCCGGGTGTCATGTCTCCACGCTACGCCTCTGCCCTCAGCTCTGTAACAGGGCTTTACGTTGCCCTGTGCCAGCCACGCTCCCTAAGCGCATGATGTCATGACATCCTTAGGATGCTCCGGGTGACACTGCACCAGCGATCCAGGCTGCAGGGTGCCTACTAGCCAATTGCAGCAACCGTTGTACAGTGATGGTGCCACCCATAGAGCCCTGAGCTCTGTGCTATGGCTCCAGTCACACACACCTAGTTACAGCCCTGGCCACTCTGGCAATAGACACATAATAGATTCTTCTTTGTTGCTGTCCAGATGTCCTGTATATGGGGTAGAGAAATAGAGAGAAGAATTAGTGCACAGGGCATGATGCAGAGGCAAAGGGGTTCAACGTGTAAGCGAGAAGACAATGGAGAGGATAAGAATGAAAGGGTGTAGTATGAAACATCGACATTCTGAACATATACCAAATGAAAGCTACCAGGAGTGTACAAGACAAATAAGGAGAGGTGTCAACATGTTGGCATCTTTATGTTACCCGCCCATGCCCTATGGCTACTACTGTGACACTGGAAAACTTTACATATGGTAAAGTTTGCTGCCTGTGATGCGTTAAACTGCTGTTATGTTGCTATTGTAATCCCCAAAATACTGCAATGTTTTTTACTAGAACACATGCTGGTTTTGAAAAACTGAAATTCTAAAAGTAATAATAAAAGCTAAATAAGACAAAACATGTAACAAAATCCAGGCGCTGGAATCAGTGCTCAGTAGAACTCCTAGAAACAAAAACATATTTAATATCACAAAGCTTAAAAAGCGAGTCATGTAGCACACTACTGGATTTGTTTTGACAGTGGAAATGATTTTAAGGGCCCCAAAAGTATGTTCTATAACCCACCTGAGAGTGATGTGCAATACTTGGTAACTAATCACTCTGGGTATTTCCAATGTCCCGGCTAAGTATCGCTCACTTGCCACGGAGAAAGGGCCGGTTCTAGACCTTTAGGGCGCCCAGGGCGAAAGTTTCCTTTGGTGACCATTAGTTGTGGCCCC
Organism: Pseudophryne corroboree; assembly: GCF_028390025.1. Lineage (NCBI taxonomy): Eukaryota > Metazoa > Chordata > Amphibia > Anura > Myobatrachidae > Pseudophryne > Pseudophryne corroboree. Next base: position 80,701,467 of record NC_086451.1, read on the forward strand.
ATTAGTTGTGCCCCCTGCAGCTGTGCTCCCATTAGTTGTGGCCCCAGTAGTTGTGCCCCCTTAGTATGCCCCCTGCAGCTGTGCCCCCATTAGTTGTGGCCCCAGTAGTTGTGCCCACCAGTTGCTGTGCACCTAGTAAAAAAAAAAAATACTTACCAGCCCCGTTCCTGCTTCCCGACCACTGCACTCTGTCTCCGCCGCCGGCGCCGCTCCTCTGATCTATGGGAGAGACTTCATGACATCTCTCCCATAGCGCTGCACAGAAAGGTCCTCTCCGCGAAGGGAATCTAGACGCTACTGCGTCTAGAGTCCCTTCATGGAGAGGACCTTTTCACAACCGCTGCCGCCATCCTAGTTAGTAGCGGCTCTTGCCATGGTGGCGGCGCCCCCAGGACAGCGGCGCCCCGGGCAAAAGTACTGCTTGCCCGTGGCAAGAGCCGCTACTGCACGGAGATAACATAACGGTAGTTCTAGGACAGTGGTTCTCAAACTGTGTACCGTGGTACACTGGGGTGCCGCAAGGATCTAATTCAAGGACCAATTCAATTCAAGTCAAGGACCAATTCAAATGACTGTATTTATGGTCAATGTAATAGGCAACAACAGTGCTTGTGGTTGCCAGTCATAAAATATGTGGGCAAACAGAAACAAATCCCACCCCTCACCACACAACTGACCTAAGGATGACATATAAACATAATTTACTTTATTTAATATTTTTTTTCTAAATTTCTCAATAAGAAACTTTTGGCCTAGGGGTGCTGTGAAAAAAATTGTGATATTCTAGGGCGCCATGATTCAAAAAAGTTTGAGAACCACTGACCTAGGAGATTAGTCATTTTTTAAGGAGACAGTAATATATACAGTATATACTAGACAATGTACCCGATATGTCGGTCTGATCCGCTATATTGGACGGCATACTGTATCGTCTAGTGAAGGCTTTTTCAACCAGTGTGCCGTGGCACACTAGTGTGCCGCGACCAGTTGCAAGGTGTGCCGCGGAGTCAGAGTCGCTGCCTGGACCTTCAGAGTGAACTATGGCCCAGGTTTTTCTTAGAAGATCAGTCGTGCCCCGCCTGTGACCTATGCCTTGAAGACATGGCGATGTGACATCATAGGTCATGGCCGCCGCGTCTCACCACCCAGCCAGCCCACTCGCCTGCATACACATCTTCGATTTCCCGCCCGCATCCACAACTTTCTTTGCCCACCCACATCCACACCTGCCCGACCACCCGCTGCTCAGTATTCGCAGCACTCCACTATAAACAACCCCTGCTACTGAGGGACAGGGAGTAGGACAGCTGACAGGTATGGGCTAATATTTGTTATTTTATTTCTCCTGTGGGGAGCAATAGGATTTATGTGGGGAGCAAAAGGATTTTTGGGGGGAACAATGTGAATAATTTATGTGGGGAGCAAAAGGATTTATGTTGGGAGCAATGGGACTAATTTATGTGGGGAGCAATGTGATTGATTTATGTGGGGAGCAATAGGATTTATGTAGGGAGCAAAGTGATTTATGTGGGAGCAATGTGATTGTTTTTTCTGTGTAGGCCAATGTATGTGTGGATTATTTGTTACTGTGAGGGCCAATGTGTGTGGGTTTTTTTCTGTGGGGAACTGATGGTGTGCCTTGCCAATTTTAAAATATTGTTCGATGTGCCGCGAGTAAAAAGGTTGAAAATCACTGGTCTAGTGTGTGCCTAGCTTAATGAATGTAAGTGATGGGCATTTCTTACATACAGTATGGCTATAATTAAAAGTCCCCCATTCAGAACTGTCTGTAGCTCAATATAACAACCAGAATGTCACCAATTTTGGTAGGAAGACTAATTAGGACATAGGAAAAAGGATTCCATGAAAAAAAGTTTTAGTGTAAAAAGTCACGATAGGGTGATTATGGTGCTGCGCAACATGAAAGCTACGCTCTATTACTCAATAGGGAGTAGGCCAATCAGAGTTGGGGACAGGGCTTTGTGGGTCATGCCAGGGGGTGGAGCTAGGCTCCAGGTCCAGGCACCAGGTAGTAAAAAAAATAGAAAAATTGTGGGGCTCTATGTTATCAATGGCAGAGAACCACTGAGTCTTCGCCATCAATGGCAAAACCATTGCCCATGGCTATCGATGGTCAATGGCCATACCTAGTCCCTTGTTGGCTAATGCTTGAGGTGGTTGTTGATGATCACATCTCTGCACTGTGGTCCCTGTATATTCTGTTATATTATACATCCTCCTACAATCCCCTTTCTGTGCTTTAGATTTGTATGCAGACTTCTACTTGGTGACCACACTTTAGAATATAGCCATATAGAACAAGGCAGCACAACTAAGATATTTGAAATCAAACAATTACGTAAACACTCCCCAAGAAAGATACTGTATGTTCTCACAGATATGGACATAATAGCCTTTCTTCATTTACACAAGCAAGAATGCTGCTCTCGTTTCCTGACACTTCTCTATTAATGACTACACAAATTCTCTGGAATATATATGTTCATAAATACAAAATGAATTCATACAATTATATATCATTGATCTGTTTGGGACTCTCTGACTTTCAGAAGGTTAGGGCAGCTCACTAGGGTGGCCACCTCTTTCGCAATCTGAGGGAGAATAGGACAGGATACGGTCATTAGGTTGACCACACTTAGGTCGACAGTCATTAGGTCGACCACTATTGGTCGACATGCATTAGGCTGACATGGTCACTAGGCTGACATGAAAAGAGGTCGACATGAGTTTTTCACGTTTTTTTTTTACTTTTTCATACTTTACGATCCACGTGGACTGTGATTGGGAACGGTAACCTGTGCCGAGCGCCGCAGTAGCGGCACAAGGGGACATGGTGCACTAATTGGGGTTTCCCCATCATTTTACAAAGAAAACAACACCCAAAAAAGTAAAAAAACTCATGTCGACCTTTTTCCATGTCAACATTGTTCATGTCGACATAATGACCATGTTGACCTAGTGACCATGTCAACTTAATGCATGTCGACCAATAGCAGTCAACCTAATGACTGTCGACCTAAGTGTGGTCGACCTAATGACCCATACCCAATAGGAGTATGGGGTAATTCTGACTTGATCGTAGATGTGCAAAAAAAGGCATTTCTGTAATCATTTTCTCTGACATGCGAGGGGATTCCCAGCACACGGCAAGTCCGCCCCGCATGCCGGGTCAAGCATCGGATGGCGGCGATGCTTTCGCATAGTTCGAGTAGCCCTCTGCCTATGCAGCATAGCTGCGAAAGCAGATGGTTACATGCCATGTTTTGGGTTGCAGCGGCTGCTTGTGACGGCACGCAGCTGCTGCGACCTGCCCCAGCAATGGTACAGACACGCCTGCGTTGCTCGGACCACACCCCTTAAATGGAGCAACGATGCCCACAAAACGCAGCATCGACGCCCTGCTCCCACCCCCTCCAGGTCTTAAACTGCATTCTGGAGAGAACACAGTTTAGTACCTTGCACATGCGCATACCGGCGTACACACATATGCACATGAGCAAAAATTGCTTCATAGCGATTTTTGCACCATTGTGACAGGGTCTGAATTAGGCACTAAAATCTGTTGGCTAACTAGGGTTGCCGCCTTTTTATGGGCGGTGGCTAAAACCACAGTAGGGTTACAACCATTTTATTTCTCAGATTTCAGTCTCACATAGGGACCAGAGGAGAGGCAGCACAGACCATTGAGGAAGGTGGCACGAACTTGAGAAAAGATGGCAGGACCAAGGGGGTGGCAGCATGGACCAGGAGAGAGGTGCCACGGACCATGGGCTTGATGGACGAGCCAAAGAACGGTACAAAGCAGTGACTGAGGGGTGGGGCTGGCTGATGCTGTGAATTCTGACCACTACCTGTATTTATAAGTCTGTGAGTTCATGTCCTGATTTCCAGACTGTCAGGACGGGGGGCCAGCTGCTGAACAATTATACAAAAAACTATCCCGGTATATTGAAATTAGTGCTGGTATTGATTGATCTAGCCTTTTAGAGGCACATCACTATGCAAGCAGTGCGTTAAAAATATGGACACAAGCACACTCATGAGATACATTGGTTCAAAACATCTGCGTTCGCTTTTCTGTCCAGCTGAAATAGTCAACTTAGAGGTCTATTTACTAAGCCTTGGATGGAAATAAAGTCAACGGAGATAAAGTACCAACCAATCCGCTCCTCACTAACATGTCACAGGCTGGGTTTGAAAAATGACAGGAGCTGGTTGGCTGGTACTTTATCTGCGCCGACTTTATCTCCACCCAAGGCTTAGTAAATAGACACCTTACTTCCTGTGCGTCTGCGTGTAAAAGTCTGTCCTGCCCACTGTTCTATCATCATTACTATTTGTACTTGCAGTTACTACCCAAGTACAGAAATATTATGGATCATGCGTTCCATTGATGGATGGATACATTTGGAAATCAAGCAAACCAGCGAATTCTGTCTTTGTACATATACCTGATCCGGCAGATGCTGATTTCTCGCTTTGGCACATGAACATTATGTTGTAATCGGTGAGTTCATCAGACCAGAATCCGACCCTTGTTATGAGCTGCTGCGGCTCACTTCTTCAGCAGGTCCCGGTCGTTGCCAGGAGACTGAGATGCCGTGTCACTTGCTGATGGTCCCGACGGTTGCTAGGCAACCGAGACTCTGGACAGTCACTGTGAATCCTGGTCACGGGTGTTGCCTAGCAGCTGGGATGTTTGTAGTAAATGCAACTTTTCAGGTCATTTTTTAATGTTATTAGGAGCTGGTCTGTTTGGTTATTGATTGATTGGCCCCTGTTCTTGTTAAAAGTCAGCCAGTCCTGCTCCACACTGCTGGTGATAGTTTCTAGTTCCTTGCTGGAAGCCTTGTCATTTGGTCCCTGTTCCTTAAAGAGTTTCTGATATACTAGCCATGTTTCTGAAGTTATTCTCTCAGCTAGGAGCCTGATTCAGACCTGATCGCTGTTGTGCGAATCTGAACAGCGGCTGATTATCAAATGATTGCACATGCGTATGCACTGCATGCGCAGGCGCATCACCAAACAGCGACAGTATGGTGTGAAAATTTTGATCGCAAGGTGATTGACAGGAAGCGGACGTTTGTGGGTGATAGCTGCCCGTTTTCTGGGAGTGTCAGGAAAAACGCAGGCGTTCCCAAGCGTTTTCAGCGCGTGTGTGTGACGTCAGCTCCGGCCCTGAACAGCCTGTTTGTATCGCATTGTAGGAGTAAGTCTTGGGCTACACAAAGACTGCACAGAATGGAAAAATAATTTGATGGTGAGTGAGTTGCAAACAGATTTACAGCTGCCCACTGTCTGGCGGAATTTTTGCACGGCGTACACATGCATTTGCATACATTTGCACGGGCCGTGTTTTCACTCTTCCTGTATCTGATCGCATACCTCTGCAGATTTGCAGCACAACGATCAGGTCTGATTAAGGTCCTTAGTGCTGGAATTTGCTAACCTTGCTTTAGTTGCTAGACTTGCTGTGTGCTCAGTGCAGTTATTAGCTGCTGTGAATTCCACCTGTGCTTTGCTGGAATCTCTGGTAATTACCATTGCTATTTCTCATTGGATTTCTGTGCAAACACTATATACCTCTCAGCCTTGGACTACAACTGTGTTTTTTAGTTTGATACGTATTACACTGCTGTTCTACTATAAGTGACTGTGCATATCTCTATTGCCCTGGATATGTATTGTGACCCACAAGAGCCATTGTATTACCATTGCTACTGCATTCAAAGCTCTGGTGCAGATCTGTGTATTCACTACTCATTTGCATTCCACTAGTAGTTAAGTGTTGTACTGCGCTCCTGGATTAATACAACTCTTGTGGTTAAGGGGGCTCATTCAGACCTGATCGGTGCTGTGCGTTTTTGTACAGCAGCGATCAGGTCTGAACTGTGCATGCGCCGGCGCATGGCAGACAGCCGACGGCTGCCGTAGCCCTGCGATCGCCTCTGCCTGATTGACAGGCAGAGGTGGTTGCTGGGCGGGAGGGGGTGGTCCGGCGGCGTTTAGCCGCCGTTTAGGGGGAGCGGTCCGGGCAACGCAGGCGTACCCAGACCGTTGGGGGGGCGGGCCGCAGCGGCTGTGTGACGTCACACGCAGCCGCTGCGACCCGGGCAGTGACAAGTAGCTCCCTGCCAGCGTGCATCTACTCCTGAAAAAAAACATTGCCGCTGTGCGATGCTTTTGTACTTGTGCGACGGGTCAGGGACTGACATGTGGGGCGGACTAGCCCTGTGCTGGGCGTCCCCCCGCATGTCAGTGGGACTGATCATAGATGTGCTAAATTTAGCACATCTACGCTCAGGTCTGAATTAGCCCCAATGTCCATATCCATTGCATGCATACTACTGCACTGAGATATATTTGCTACTACTTGCTCCAGAGTCCTGAGCACACCTAGTATTTTACAGTTATACCCTGTTAACAATTGTCCTGCCACTCTGCATCTGCCTTTAATTTCTACTTGAGCCAATTATCGAGTGGTCTCCAGCCAACTGTATGAGCCCTTACTGCTTGAGGCCTAAGACCTGGCAGCATCCTAAGTACCGGTGTGTACACAATACACTAAGGGAACAACAGGCGGCTGTTGTAGGTGGAAGATACTTACAGTGGCTCTAGGAGTCTCATGCAATTGTGTTGAAGTTCCATAACAGTCCTAAAAATCCGTAACATGTCCAAAAATCTCAAATCTCTATCAGGAAGTTATTTCCCTCAGATCCCATGTCCTCCAGATTCCAGCCCTGTGCTAGCCCAAGTTCTTTCTCCTCCCTTTGGGCCTACCAATAGCCACTAAATATCAAAACAAACTAATACACCACATAGCATCTGCTACCACTTGTCAGAAAGAACAGCTAGCCCCTCCTTCGTTAAATTTCATAATATCCTGAATTTGGTACACACCGTATAGAATAGATTACCAGTATAATTAATAACTCTTCCAAATCCTTTGATAAGGTATGAGGTCCCTGGCTCGCATCACAAAATGCACCCTTCCCATTAGACTTAGGTTTAGCTATCTCAATCTTTTGTTTCGTATCCACCCTCCAGGATTTATTTACCTTTCTCTCATCTTTTTTGTCCTCATCTATATCTGACTCTTTTCTTCCTTCTTTCTTTGCAGCCTGCCACGCCGCCAGTGTCGGAATGGGGCATGAAGGAACCACCGGGGAGGGGGGATGCTGTTGTAGGCCCATGCTTAAGAGCGTGGCCAGCCACCAGAGACGTTTGGCTAACCATTACAGAGTACATGATCCTTGGTAAATAATAGGATTTTAATAACCTACCAGTAAATCCCTTTCTCGTAGTCCGTAGAGGATGCTGGGGTCCATTTTAGTACCATGGGTTATAGACGGTTACGCAGGAGCCTTCGGCACTTTAAGACTTTTTAACAGTGTGAACTGGCTCCTCCCTCTATGCCCCTCCTCCAGACCCCAGTATAGGAACTGTGCCCGAGGAGACGTACATATTCGAGAGAGGAATTACTCATAAACTTGTGTCGAGATTCACACCAGCTCACACCATACACAAAAAACATGTCGGCTAACATGGCCTTTAACATAACTCATGCCAACCAGCATGTATAACTCAACAGCAACAGCTGTCAACATCTAAACACTTGTGTGCAAAAAGATAAACGTAATCAGCAGGAAAAAATGAGCACTGGGCTAGTGCCCAGCATCCTCTACGGACTACGAGAAAAGGATTTACCGGTAGGTTATTAAAATCCTATTTTCTCTTACGTCCTAGAGGATGCTGGGGTCAATTTTATTACCATGGGGATGTACCAAAGCTCCCAGTACGGGCAGGAAAGTGCTAATGTTCCTGCAAAACTGACTGACCAAATTTTATGTCATCAGCAGCCAAGGTGTCAAACTTATAAAACATAGCAAACGTGTTTGCACCTGACCAAGTAGCAGCTCGGCAAATTTGCAAAGCCGAGACACCCCGGGCAGCCGCCCAAGATGAACCCACTTTCCTTGTAGAGTGGGCTTTTACCAAAGTTGGTAACGGCAATCCTGCCATGGAATGAGCATGCTGAATGGTACCCCTGATCCAGCGCGCAATAGTCTGCTTAGAAGCAGGACCCCCGATCTTGTTGGGGTCATAGAGGACAAACAAAGATTCTGTTTTCCTTATCCTAGCCATTCTTGCAACATAAGTCCTTAACGCTCTGACAACATCCAAGGACTTTGAGACGGCTGGGGTGTCAGACGCCACTGGCACCACCATTGGTTGGTTGATATGAAAAGAAGACACAACCTTCGGAAGAAAATGCTGAAGTGTTCTTAGTTCAGCCATATCTTCATGAAATATTAAGTAAGGACTCTTGTGTGACAGAGCTCCTAACTCAGACACTCGTCTGCCTGAGGCCAAGGCCAACAGCATGACCACTTTCCAAGTGAGAAACTTCAACTCTACCTCTTGTAGAGGCTCAAACCAGTCCGATTTAAGGAACTGCAACACCACGTTAAGATCCCATGGCGCGGCAGGAGGCGCAAAGGGAGGCTGGATGCGCAGAACCCCCTTCACGAACGTCTGGACCTCAGGAAGAGAAGCCAATTGTTTCTGAAAGAAAACTGACAAGGCCGAAATCTAAACCTTGATAGATCCTAATCTCAATCCAGCATCCACACCCGCCTGTAGAAATAGGAGAAGTCGTCCTAATTGAAACTCCACCGGAGGAGACTTCTTGGATTCACACCAAGATACATATTTTCTCCAAATACGATGGTAATGTTTGGACGTTACCCCTTTCCTGGCCAGAATAAGTGTGGGAATGACTTCATTGGGAATACCCTTACGGGCTAGGATCTGGCGCTCAACAGCCATGCCATCAAACACAGCCGCGGTAAGTCCTGATAAACTAACGGCCCCTGCTGAAGCAGGTCCTCGCGAAGAGGAAGAGGCCGAGGATCTTCCAGTAATAACTCTTGAAGATCTGGATACCAAGCCCTCCTTGGCCAGTCTGGAGCAATGAGTATTGCTCGAACCCTTGTACTTCTGATGATCTTGAGAACTTTTGGAATAAGTGGAAGTGGAGGGAACAGATACACTGACTGAAACACCCACTGGGTCACCAGTGCATCCACTGCTATTGCTTGTGGGTCTCTCGACCTGGAACAATATTTCTGAAGCTTCTTGTTGAGGCGTGATGCCATCATATCCACTTGAGGAATGCCCCAACGACTTGTCACCTCCGCAAAGACTTCTGGGTGGAGGCCCCATTCTCCTGGATGGAGATCGTGTCTGCTGAGAAAGTCTGCTTCCCAGTTGTCCACTCCCGGAATGAAAATTGCCGACAGAGATTTTGCATGTCTTTCTGCCCAGAGGAGTATCTTTGTCACCTCTGCCATTGCCGCTCTGCTTTTTGTTCTGCCTTGATGGTTTATGTAAGCTACTGCCGTTACATTCTCTGACTGGATCTGTATGGGACGACCTTGAAGAAGGTGTGCCGCCTGATGAAGACAATTGTACACAGCTCTCAATTCCAGAATGTTTATGTGAAGGCGAGTTTCTTGACTTGACCACCTTCCCTGGAAGCTTTCACCTTGCGTGATTGCTCCCCATCCTCGTAGAATTGCATCCGTGGTCACCAGGATCCAGGCCTGAATCCCGAACCTGAGTCCCTCGAGGAGGTGAGACATTTGTAGCCACCACAGGAGCGAAATTCTGGCTTTTGCTGACAAGATTAACTTTTGATGCATGTGGAGATGCGACCCGGACCACATGTCCAGTAGGTCCCACTGGAAGACCATGGCATGGAATCGGCCATATTGTAGCGCCTCATAAGCCGCTACCATTTTCCCCAACAGGCGAATGCACTGATGAATTGATACTGTTCTTGGTCTCAAAAGTTGTTTGACCATGCTCTGGATCTCCTGAGCCTTTTCCACCGGTAGAAATACTCTCTGTACCTTGGTGTCCAGTATCATTCCCAAAAATGATAACCTCATCGTCGGTTCCAACTAAGATTTTGGAAAGTTGATGATCCAACCGTGCTGTTGAAGTACCGTCAGGGATAACGCTATGTTTTTGATTAGCTTGTCCCTGAATCTCGCTTTTATGAGGAGATCGTCCAAGTATGGAATTATGTTGACTCCTTGTTTGCGAAGGAGAACCATCATCTCCACCATCACCTTGGTGAATATTCTCGGAGCCGTTGAGAGCCCGAATGGTAATGTCTGGAATTGGTAGTGGCAATCCTGAACTGCAAACCTCAGGTATGCTTGATGTGTCGGGTAAATGGGGACATGCAAGTAAGCATCCTTGATGTCCACTGACACCAGAAATTCCTTTTCTTCCAAGCTGGAAATCACCGCTCTCAAGGATTCCATCTTGAATTTGAATCTTTTCAAATAAAGATTCAGAGATTTTAGGTTTAAAATCAGTTTGACCGAGCCATCCGGCTTCGGTACAACAAACAGGCTTGAATAAAAGCCTTGATTCCTTTGTTCGGCAGGAACCAAGGCAATTACTTTGTCTTGACATAATTTTTGTATCGCGTTCAGGACATTTGTGCTGTCTTGAGCAGAAACTGGTAAGGCTGATTTGAAAAATCGGCATGGGGGAAGGTCTTGAAATTCCAACTTGTAACCTTGGGATATTGGGGGTAATTCTGAGTTGATCGCAGCAGGAACTTTGTTAGCAGTTGGGCAAAACCATGTGCACTGCAGGGGAGGCAGATATAGCATGTGCAGAGAGAGTTAGATTTGGGTGGGTTATTTTGTTTCTGTGCAGGGTAAATACTGGCTGCTTTATTTTTACACTGCAATTTAGATTGCAGATTGAACACACCACACCCAAATCTAACTCTCTCTGCACATGTTATATCTGCCTCCCCTGCAGTGCACATGGTTTTGCCCAACTGCTAACAAAGTTCCTGCTGCGATCAACTCAGAATTACCCCCATTATCTGTAAAATCCAAGGATCCAGGTCTGAGCGAAACCAGACCTGGCTGAAAAATAGTAGACGTGCCCCCACCCGATCGCACTCCCGCAGAGGAGCCCCAGCGTCATGCTGTGGCTTTTGCAGAAGTAGTTGCTGACTTCTGCTCCTGGGAGCCTGACGGTGTTGTAGGTTTTCTACCTTTTCCTCTCCCTTTTCCTGTGAAAAAAAGGGGTACTTTTTGCCTTTTTGTACTTGTTGGGCCGAAATGACTGCATAGTATGAGAATGATATACTTTTTTAGCCGGTGTAGCTACCAACGGCAGAAATGCTGATTTGCCAGATGTAGTAGTAGATATCATGGCATCTAGTTTCTCTCCAAAGAGTGCCTCACCATTATAGGGGAGCGCCTCAATATTTCTTTTGGATTCTGCGTCAGCATTCCATTGGCGTATCCAGAGCGCCCTGCGAGCTGAAATCGCCATAGCAGAGGCCCGTGAGCCCAGTAAGCCTATGTCCTTCATAGCCTCAACCAAGTAACCTGCAGAATCTTTGATATGACCTAGAATTTGCAGCATGTCATCTATATCGACCGTGTCAATATTAACAATCAAGTTATCTACCCACTTTTCGACTGCGTTACTTACCCACGCAGAAGCAATTGTGGGCCTAAGCAACGTACCCGTAGCAACATAGAAGGACTTTAAAGTCGTCTCTAATTTGCGGTCAGCAGGTTCTTTTAATGAAGCTGACCCTGGGGCAGGTAAAATGATTTTCTTTGACAACCTTGAGACTGAGGTGTCTATCATTGGGGGTGACTCCCACTTACGCCTATCCTCTTCAGGGAAAGGGTATGCTACCCGCAACCTTCAAAAAATGTATTTAAGTCCTTAGACGGAGGAAAAGTCACCACGTTTTTTATTTAATTTAAAATAATCTTTTTCCTCAGGTGGAGGTGTTGTGTCAGGAAATTCCAACACCTCTTTTATAGCGACTATCGTACATTGAATGCTCTTAGCCGGGTTTGGGGTCTACCCCCCTCAAATCCCCAGTGTCGATGTCAGTTTTGGAATCTGTGTCAGTGTCCCTTTGCATAATTTGGGCCAGGGACCTTTTCTGGGAACTGGAGGGGTCCCGAGTGGATGATGTGGAACAATCAGCAAAGAGAGCATCTTCCACAGACTGTCTCCAATGCTTTGTCTCTTCCTCAGACTCAGAGAATTTCTTCGCTAGTTTAGCTATATTTCTCTGCAGCTTTCTCACCCACACAGGCTCAGAACACTCTTGTGCCTCTAAAATGGGTTCCCCTGGGAAAAAGCTTTCTCTAGACATGGTACACGCGTGTACAGTCACACCACTCACACACACATGAGAGCTAATGTCTGTCAGAGGGACCCAGAGGGAATTGCCAGTCCACACCACGCGCCCTATATGTATTGCATACAATGAATATACATATATATACCAACACAGCGCTTTATGTCCAATGTGAAGCCCGCCGACTTCAATAAAGTATGTGCTCCCCTCCCCTCTACAACACCCTGGTACTTGTATCAGCGATGTGTGAGGAGAAGCAGCGCTCCGGCGTCTCTGTGAGGAGAAAATGGCGCCAATTGAGTGTTACAAGCAAACCTGAGGAGAAGCTCCGCCCCCTGTAATGGCGCGGTTCATCCACAGTAACATAATATTTATACTGGCAGGGGTATGTACACCAGCAGCTCCCTTGTGTGTACTTTAATGCCAGTGAGAGTAAGGATTTATCATGTCCCTCAGAGCGCCCCCGCACGCGCTCTGCACCCTGTGCTGAGACTTGTTTTTGCGCAGCATCCCGCGCTGCGCTGGTACCTTTATGCCGCCATGATGACTGGAGGGCTCCGGTAAATACTCACCAGCCTTCTGACTTCTGGCTCTGTTAGGGGGTGGCGACAGTGCTGTGGGAGTGAGCAGCAGCCAGGCAAGGGCTGTGTTCAGTACCCTTCAGGAGCTAATGGTGTCCTGTCAGCGGAAGCGGAGCCATTAAACTGAGAAGTTGGTTCCTAGTTTTCCCCCTAAGTCCCACGAAGCAGGGAAGCTGTTGCCAGCAGCTTCCCTGTAAAATAAAAAAAACTAACAAAGTATTTTCCAGCAGAACTCTGTAGAGCTTCACCGGTGTGCATCCAGTCTCCCGGGCACATTTTCTAAACTGGGGTCTGGAGGAGGGGCATAGAGGGAGGAGCCAGTCCACACTGTTAAAAAGTCTTATAGTGCCGAAGGCTCCTGTGGAACCGTCTATACCCCATGGCACTAAAATGGACCCCAGCATCCTCTAGGACGTAAGAGAAATATAATAAACCATATTCTTGTGAAGTATAATGTAACATAAGTATAAGGCATAGTTCAAGTGCACTAGGAAAGAGTCTGAAACCTGATCCCTAGAGGAGGAGGAGGGCCCACAGGCAGTGGTGCCCATCGGTGGTTTCCCCTGTTCCCCTGTGTGCCAGTCCGACCCTGTACGCCGCCCTTTTTTACATTGAGTCCGTTCCTCCCCTCTCTTGCCCTTTGTTTGTTATCCATAAACCTGGTCACTTTATTAGAATCTATATTTTGATTATTCTTGGCTATATTCCATTTTTGGTTTTCTTCTGATGACTGATATGTATAAATGTCTGTATTCACTGTGAACTTTCAATACATTTGATATAAATAAATAAAATAAAGCTAAGTGCTGCTAAAAATGATGTCAGTATATCAGTGCATGCGCATACACACTGGACCTAACATTCACAACACATACCCGCTAATGTTACTGCACAGACTGCCAAACAAAGCAGCCTCCAAGGTGACCCTGCACTGAGACAGACGGACATACACGGGGGATGGGATGAGAGACAGAAAAGGGGGCAGGGCAGGGGGAGAGATACAGAGACCCCGAAAGAGAAGTGAAAGAGACACTGTGGAGGAGTGGGAAGATAGGACAGATTAACAAAACAAAACAAAAAAACGTAAAAACCCGAGCGACGCATGGGCCAAAAGCTAGTGTGCCATAAAGGCCAGTCACTGACACTAAATGTATTCCTTTGCCTGTGAACCTGTCTTATGATTATGTGTCTGGATATTATTTTCCTTTTACCTCAGAACATACACTGCACTAGATTCAGACATGGATGCAATGCCGCTATTGTACACAGTGTAGCGATTTCTGTCACTGCGCATGTATCTGAGTCGCACTGCGCATGTTCCGAAACAGTCTTGCAACATCAGTGCAGAGAGGATTTATTCACAAAGTGATTGACAGGAACTGTTACAGGGAAGTGGCGACTAAAATGCAGGTGTCTGAGGCGTGCCACAGTTTGTGACTTCGATTCCATCCAATGTCTCACTGACAGCAGCCATGCTGCGACCATATGTCCTCTCGGATGATCAATGTTCGTCTGCTGTGCATCCAGCGGTTGTGGCTTTGTACGCAAGTAGTGGCTCAGAGATGCAGATTATGGGCATCTCTATACAGCTCCCGGATGATGACACATTTGCACAGCAGCTACGTACATTTGTGTACGTCAGAGTCAGGCCCATTATTAGCTGGTTCAGTAGCTACTCCAGATATGAAGCCAGTGTGCTCCCATGTGTTTTGAGCTATTTCGGGAGAAACTATTCCATGAATATTATTAGCATTGATATGGTGCACTGCATGCCTGAGAAAACAAAAACCAAACAAAGAGGTTTGATGAAACATGGCAGACCCAGGCCATATTAACCAATGACTGAGCCTTCAGCCCTGAGCAGACCTTTATACGTCGATCATGGTTCTATATTGCAACACAGCCAAAGCTCAGTTGGGGTGAATACGGCTCTTAAGGGGGGTACTCACTGAGCGATCGCTGCTTAAAATCTAAGCAATCTGACTAGATTGCTTAA